>NC_090439.1:123663499-124263499 GCF_031143425.1 Pleurodeles waltl
TCTTTAGCCACCTTTGACTTTTTACCTAATAGAAATTTGCCTTGTGTGGTGTTTACCCATTTTAAGTGCAGACTTAAAAATTGTGACATGGAAAACACTGCTGACCAAAAGCAGAGAACTGTCTTAAGGTGTCACACCTGATATAGGTGTGGGTTGCTCTTGTACCAGTGGTTGAGTAACACCTGTCTTGTCTACCTTTGTCTGCTCTCTGTGTAGTCGGTTGCACATACCCAACAAGCCACTTTAAGCCTGGTAACTGCATTCAAAGAGCTTTCTGCCCCTCTAAACACCTTTCGGACACCCACTACCTTTATTTAATGAGTATTGATTTATACTCCTTTTGTACATCTCCATGAACCGCTATTGTGCCTCAGCCTTTGCCACCTGCTAAACATTATTCTGTATCCCCGTAATGCTGTGCCCCTGAACTGTGCACAAAGCAGTGCTCTTCTCATATCTGGCACCCGGGCCAGAATGACTCAGAGCCTTCAGGGGTTCCTATGGGAACACCACCCAGTCTCCCAATGCAGCACATCACGTTGTGCTCCCCAAAGGACATCACCTTATGCCCCCTGCGGCTAGGGTTTACAATTTGTTGGGAAAATCCACTGCAATGAAAGATCATCTGTAAATATACGAGGCAGAAAGACATGATTTTATAAATGATTGAGGGAGCCATACTGTTGACAATTTGCCCTTTCTGACGGGACCCTTCAGATTTTTATTCTCTTTAATGGAACCTGTTTTTTGATGGCCAAAGGATTCTGCATGTTTTGTGACTTCTTTTTGTGCTCCTTTATCAAACAAATACTTTCACATCTGAAGGACACTAAGGAAGTACTACTGGGAGAGCTGGAAAATTCGGAGGATGTTTATCAAATTTTCACCCAACACAGCAAGCCACCTTGCAACGCTTCACTGTGTGAAACAGCAGGAATGCACTGTATTTAAAATTGTGGTGCATTACTGCTCTCTTGTTGTGCTGGTGCACAACATGCTGCCTAATGCCAATGCAGGCACCGTTGCACATTGGCGCCAAAAACTCACAATAGAGTTATTTATCACACCTGATAAATAACAAACTCCGCAGTATCATTATACATCAGGTTCGATGAGTATGACCTTTGTTCTGACAAACTAAAAATCGGAGCCACAGTAGTGAGGAGTGTGCCCATACCGTGCAGTTTTTGTTGTGGGATCCATAGGTTAGACACCAAAAGCTCAGAGCTGGGGTTATTAATCACACCCGATCAACAACAAACTTCACAGTATCATTATTTATCAGGTTCAATAAATAGAAACTTCAGACCTACAAACTAGGAATCAGGGCCACAGTAGTAGGGTGTGTCCCAGCACCTATATAAGGAATGTGCAGGAAAATACATGTTAGGCTGAACCCTTCCTTATGATTATCAACATGAGCTGGTAATCATAAGAAAGGGCTGGCTTGCCTCTCAAATGGTGTCAGTACCTTATCTATATAGTAACAGCTCATTACTTACATATGAAAACTTCACTTCAGACATTAACCCTAACAAATCAAAACCCTTGATGTATGATCATATAAACTCCAGGGCATATGGTGGCATAAAACCTGCTGTCATGCATTGAACACAGGGCCCTAGAATAAGATGGCAACAGCCCTCTGCTGCAGGATAGAAGCTCTTCTGAGACGTGATGGCACCGTGGCAATGCGTTGGGAAATCCCCTGGTGTAGAATGGCACAATCCTTATATTTCTAGTAGTGCACCCACACCCTGAGCAAATCCTTGGTTCCCAGAAACAGAAACCCAAGAATATTATGGCAACAACTCTGTCACATATTTACAGCAGCCCTGACATTTAACCCCTTCGCTGCCAGGCCTTTTCCCCTCCTGTGCCAGGCCTTTTTTTGGCTATTTGGGGCAGTCTGCGCTTAGGCCCTCATAACTTTTTGTCCACATAAGCTAGCCAAGCCAAATTTGTGTCCTTTTTTTCCAACATCCTAGGGATTCTAGAGGTACCCAGACTTTGTGGGTTCCCCTGAAGGAGGTAAAGAAATTAGCCAAAATACAGTGAAAATTTCGTTTTTTTTCAAACAAATGGGAAAAAGTGGCTGCAGAAGAAGGCTTGTGGTTTTTTCCCTGAAAATGGCATCAACAAAGGGTTTGCGGTGCTAAAATCACCAGCTTCCCAGCTTTCAGGAACAGGCAGATTTGAATCAGAAAACACAATTTTTCAACACAAATTTGGTATTTTACTGGGACATGCCCCATTTTTACAATTTTTTGTGCTTTCAGCCTCCTTCCAGTCAGTGACAGAAATGGGTGTGAAACCAATGCTGGATCCCAGAACCCTAAACATTTCTGAAAAGTAGAAAACATTCTGAATTCAGCAAGGGGTCACTTGTGTAGATCCTACAAGGGTTTCCTACAGAAAATAACAACTGAAAAAGAAAAATATTGAAATTGAGGTGAAAAAAACAGCAATTTTTCTCTACGTTTTACTCTGTAACTTTTTCCTGCAATGTCAGATTTTTTAAAGCAATATACCGTTACGTCTGCTGGACTCCTCTGGCTGTGGGGATATATAGGGCTTGTAGGGTCATCAAGAACCCAAGGTACCCAGAGTAAATAAATGAGCTGCACCCTGCAGTGCGTTTTCATTCTATACCGGGTATACAGCAATTAATTTGCTGAAATATAAAGAGTCAAAAATAGCTATCAAGAAAACCTTGGTATTTCCAAAATGGGCACAAGATAAGGTGTTGAGGAGCAGTGGTTATTTGCACATCTCTGAATTCCGGGGTGACCATACTAGCATATGAATTACAGGGCATTTCTCAAATAGATGTCTTTTTTACACACTCTCTTATATTTGGAAGGAAAAAATGTAGAGAAAGACCAGAGGCAATTACACTTGTTTTGCTAATCTATGTTCCCCCAAGTCTCCCGATAAAAATGATACCTCACTTGTGTGGGTAGGCCTAGTGCCCGTGACAGGAAACGCCCCAAAATGCAACGTGCACACATCACATTTTTTTAAAGAAAACTGAGGTGTTTTTTGCAAAGTGCCTACCTCTAGATTTTGGCCTCTAGCTCAGCCGGCACCTAGGGAAACCTACCAAACCTGTGCATTTTTTAAACCTAGAGACCTAGGGGAATCCAAGATGGGGTGACTTGTGGGGCTCTGACCAGGTTCTGTTACCCAGAATCCTTTGCAAACCTCAAAATGTGGCTACAAAAACACATTTTCCTCACATTTTGGTGACAGAAAGTTCTGGAATCAGAGAGGAGCCACAAATTTCCTTCCACCCAGCGTTCCCCCAAGTCTCCCGATAAAAATGATACCTCACTTGTGTGGGTAGGCCTAGCGCCCGCGACAGGAAATGCCCCAAAATGCAACGTGGAAACATCACATTTTTTGAAAGAAAACAGAGGTGTTTTTTGCAAAGTGCCTACCTGTAGATTTTGGCCTCTAGCTCAGCCAGCACCTAGGTAAACCTACCAAACCTGTGCATTTCTGAAAACTAGAGACCTAGGGGAATCCAAGATGGGGTGACTTGTGGGGCTCTGACCAGGTTCTGTTACCCAGAATCCTTTGCAAACCTCAAAATGTGGCTAAAAAAACACATTTTCCTCACATTTCGGTGACAGAAAGTTCTGGAATCAGAGAGGAGCCACAAATTTCCTTCCACCCAGCGTTCCCCCAAGTCTCCCGATAAAAATGATACCTCACTTGTGTGGGTAGGCCTAGCACCCGTGACAGGAAATGACCCAAAACGCAACGTAGACACATCACATTATTTCAAAGAAAACAGAGGTGTTTTTTGCAAAGTGCCTACCTGTAGATTTTGGCCTCTGGCTCAGCTGGCAGCTAGGGAAACCTACCAAACCTGTGCATTTTTTAAAACTGGAGACCTAGGAGAATCCAAGATGGGGTGACTTGTGGGGCTCTGACCAGGTTCTGTTACCCAGAATCCTTTGCAAACCTCAAAATGTGGCTAAAAAAACACATTTTCCTCACATTTTGGTGACAGAAAGTTCTGGAATCAGAGAGGAGCCACAAATTTCCTTCCACCCAGCGTTCTACCAAGTCTCCCGATAAAAATGATACCTCACTTGTGTGGGTAGGCCTAGCGCCCGCGACAGGAAATGCCCCAAAACACAACGTGGAAACATTACATTTTTTTAAAGAAAACAGAGGTGTTTTTTGCAAAGTGCCTACCTGTAGATTTTGGCCTCTAGCTCAGCCAGCACCTAGGGAAACCTACCAAACCTGTGCATTTCTGAAAACTAGAGACCAAGGGGAATCCAAGATGGGGTGACTTGTGGGGCTCTGACCAGGTTCTGTTACCCAGAATAATTTGCAAACCTCAAAATGTGGCTAAAAAAACACATTTTCCTCACATTTTGGTGACAGTAAGTTCTGGAATCAGAGAGGAGCCACAAATTTCCATCCACCCAGCGTTCCCTCAAGTCTCCCGATAAAAATGATACCTCACTTGTGTGGGTAGGCCTAGCACCCGTGACAGGAAATGACCCAAAACGCAACGTGGACACATCACATTATTTTAAAGAAAACAGAGGTGTTTTTTGCAAAGTGCCTACCTGTAGATTTTGGCCACTGGCTCAGCTGGCAGCTAGGGAAACCTACCAAACCTGTGCATTTCTGAAAACTAGAGACCTAGGGGAATCCAAGATGGGGTGACTTGTGGGGCTCTGACCAGGTTCTGTTACCCAGAATCCTTTGCAAACCTCAAAATGTGGCTAAAAAAACACATTTTCCTCACATTTCGGTGACAGAAAGTTCTGGAATCAGAGAGGAGCCACAAATTTCCTTCCACCCAGCGTTCCCCCAAGTCTCCCGATAAAAATGATACCTCACTTGTGTGGGTAGGCCTAGCACCCGTGACAGGAAATGACCCAAAACGCAACGTAGACACATCACATTATTTTAAAGAAAACAGAGGTGTTTTTTGCAAAGTGCCTACCTGTAGATTTTGGCCTCTGGCTCAGCTGGCAGCTAGGGAAACCTACCAAACCTGTGCATTTTTTAAAACTGGAGACCTAGGAGAATCCAAGATGGGGTGACTTGTGGGGCTCTGACCAGGTTCTGTTACCCAGAATCCTTTGCAAACCTCAAAATGTGGCTAAAAAAACACATTTTCCTCACATTTTGGTGACAGAAAGTTCTGGAATCAGAGAGGAGCCACAAATTTCCTTCCACCCAGCGTTCTACCAAGTCTCCCGATAAAAATAATACCTCACTTGTGTGGGTAGGCCTAGCGCCCGCGACAGGAAATGCCCCAAAACGCAACGTGGAAACATTACATTTTTTTAAAGAAAACAGAGGTGTTTTTGCAAAGTGTCTACCTGTAGATTTTGGCCTCTAGCTCAGCCAGCACCTAGGGAAACCTACCAAACCTGTGCATTTCTGAAAACTAGAGACCAAGGGGAATCCAAGATGGGGTGACTTGTGGGGCTCTGACCAGGTTCTGTTACCCAGAATAATTTGCAAACCTCAAAATGTGGCTAAAAAAACACATTTTCCTCACATTTTGGTGACAGTAAGTTCTGGAATCAGAGAGGAGCCACAAATTTCCATCCACCCAGCGTTCCCTCAAGTCTCCCGATAAAAATGATACCTCACTTGTGTGGGTAGGCCTAGCACCCGTGACAGGAAATGACCCAAAACGCAACGTGGACACATCACATTATTTTAAAGAAAACAGAGGTGTTTTTTGCAAAGTGCCTACCTGTAGATTTTGGCATCTAGCTCAGCCGACACCTAGGGAAACCTACCAAACCTGTGAATTTTTTAAAACTAGAGACAGAGGGGAATCCAAGATGGGGTGACTTGTGGGGCTCTGACCAGGTTTTGTTACCCAGAATCCTTTGCAAACCTCAAAATTTGGCTAAAAAAACATATTTTGGTGACAGAAAGTTCTGGATCAGAGAGGAGCCACAAATTTCCTTCCACCCAGCGTTCCCCCAAGTCTCCCGATAAAAATTATACCTCAATTGTGTGGGTAGGCCTAGCGCCAGCAACAGGAAATGCCCCAAAACGCAACGTGGACGCATCACATTTTTTGAAAGAAAACAGAGGTGTTTTTAGCAAAGTGCCTACCTGTAGATTTTGGCCTCTAGCTCAGCCGGCAGCCAGGGAAACCTACCAAACCCTGTGCATTTTTTAAAACTGGACACCTAGGGGAATCCAAGATGGGGTGACTTGTGGGGCTCTGACCAGGTTCTGTTACCCAGAATCCTTTGCAAACCTCAAAATGTGGCAAAAAAAAACAAATTTTCCTCACATTTTGGTGACAGAAAGTTCTGAAATCAGAGAGGAGCCACAAATTTCCATCCACCCAGCGTTCCCCCAAGTCTCCCGATAAAAATGATACCTCACTTGTGTGGGTAGGCCTAGCACCCGTGACAGGAAATGACCCAAAACGCAACGTGGACACATCACATTATTTTAAAGAAAACAGAGGTGTTTTTTGCAAAGTGCCTACCTGTAGATTTTGGCCTCTAGCTCAGCCGACACCTACGGAAACCTACCAAAGCTGTGCATTTTTTTAAACTAGAGACATAGGGGAATCCAAGATGGGGTGACTTGTGGGGCTCTGACCAGGTTGTGTTACCCAGAATCCTTTGCAAACCTCAAAATTTGGCTAAAAAAACATATTTTGGTGACAGAAAGTTCTGGATCAGAGAGAAGCCACAAATTTCCTTCCACCCAGCGTTCCCCCAAGTCACCCGATAAAAATGATACCTCACTTGTGTGGGTAGGCCTAGCACCCGTGACAGGAAATGACCCAAAACGCAACGTGGACACATCAAATTTTTTTAAAGAAAACAGAGGTGTTTTTTGCAAAGTGCCTACCTGTAGATTTTGTCCTCTAGCACATTTTCCTCACATTTTGGTGTCAGAAAGTTCTGGAATCAGAGAGGAGCCACAAATGTCCTTCCACCCAGCGTTCCCCCAAGTCTCCCGATAAAAATTATACCTCACTTGTGTGGGTAGGACTAGCGCCCACGAAAGGAAATAGCCCAAAACACAACGTGGACACATGACATTTTTTCATAGAAAACAGTGCCTACCTGTGGAATTTGGCCTGTTGCTCAGCCGGCACCTGGGGAAACCTAGCAAACCAGCGTATTTTTGAAAACTACAAACCCAGAGGAATCCAAGATGGGGTGACTTGCAGGGCTCTGACCATGTTCTGTTACCCAGAATAATTTACAAACCTCAAAATGTGGCTAAAAAAACACATTTTCCTCACATTTTGGTGACAGAAAGTTCTGGAATCAGAGAGGAGCAACAAATTTCCTTCCACCCAGCGTTCCCTCAAGTCTCCCGATAAAAATGATACCTCACTTGTGTGGGTAGGCCTAGCACCCGTGACAGGAAATGACCCAAAACGCAACGTGGACACATCTCATTATTTTAAAGAAAACAGAGGTGTTTTTTGCACAGTGCCTACCTGTAGATTTTGGCCTCTAGCTCAGCCGACACCTAGGGAAACCTACCAATCCTGTGCATTTTTTAAAACTAGAGACATAGGGGAATCCAAGATGGGGTGACTTGTGGGGCTCTGACCAGGTTTTGTTACCCAGAATCCTTTGCAAACCTCAAAATGTGGCTAAAAAAACACATTTTGGTGACAGAAAGTTCTGGATAAGAGAGGAGCCACACATTTCCTTCCACCCAGCGTTACCCCAAGTCTCCCGATAAAAATGATACCTCAATTGTGTCGGTAGGCCTAGCGCCAGCAACAGGAAATGCCCCAAAACGCAACGTGGACGCATCACATTTTTTGAAAGAAAACAGAGGTGTTTTTAGCAAAGTGCCTACCTGTAGATTTTGGCCTCTAGCTCAGCCGGAAGCTAGGGAAACCTACCAAACCCTGTGCATTTTTTAAAACTGGAGACCTAGGGGAATCCAAGATGGGGTGACTTGTGGGGCTCTGACCAGGTTCTGTTACCCAGAATCCTTTGCAAACTTCAAAATGTGGCTAAAAAAACACATTTTCCTCACATTTTGGTGACAGAAAGTTCTGGAATCAGAGAGGAGCCACAAATTTCCATCCACCCAGCGTTACCCCAAGTCTCCCGATAAAAATGATACCTCAATTGTGTGGGTAGGCCTAGCGCCAGCAACAGGAAAAGCCCCAAAACGCAACGTGGACGCATCACATTTTTTGAAAGAAAACAGAGGTGTTTTTAGCAAAGTGCCTACCTGTAGATTTTGGCCTCTAGCTCAGCCGGCAGCTAGGGAAACCTACCAAACCCTGTGCATTTTTTAAAACTGGAGACCTAGGGGAATCCAAGATGGGGTGACTTGTGGGGCTCTGACCAGGTTCTGTTACCCAGAATCCTTTGCAAACTTCAAAATGTGGCTAAAAAAACACATTTTCCTCACATTTTGGTGACAGAAAGTTCTGGAATCAGAGAGGAGCCACAAATTTCCATCCACCCAGCGCTCCCCCAAGTCTCCCGATAAAAATGATACCTCACTTGTGTGGGTAGGCCTAGCACCCGTGACAGGAAATGACCCAAAACGCAACGTGGACACATCACATTATTTTAAAGAAAACAGAGGTGTTTTTTGCAAAGTGCCTACCTGTAGATTTTGGCCTCTAGCTCAGCCGACACCTACGGAAACCTACCAAACCTGTGCATTTTTTAAAACTAGAGACATAGGGGAATGCAAGATGGATTGACTTGTGGGGCTCTGACCAGGTTGTGTTACCCAGAATCCTTTGCAAACCTCAAAATTTGGCTAAAAAAACACATTTTGGTGACAGAAAGTTCTGGATCAGAGAGAAGCCACAAATTTCCTTCCACCCAGCGTTCCCCCAAGTCTCCCGATAAAAATGATACCTCACTTGTGTGGGTAGGCCTAGCGCCCGCGACAGGAAATGCCCCAAAATGCAACGTGGACACATCAAATTTTTTGAAAGAAAACAGAGGTGTTTTTTGCAAAGTGCCTACCTGTAGATTTTGTCCTCTGGCACATTTTCCTCACATTTTGGTGTCAGAAAGATCTGGAATCAGAGAGGAGCCACAAATGTCCTTCCACCCAGCGTTCCCCCAAGTCTCCCGATAAAAATGATACCTCACTTGTGTGGGTAGGACTAGCGCCCACGAAAGGAAATAGCCCAAAACACAACGTGGACACATCACATTTTTTCATAGAAAACAGTGCCTACCTGTGGAATTTGGCCTGTTGCTCATCCGGCACCTTGGGAAACCTAGCAAACCAGCGCATTTTTGAAAACTAGAAACCCAGGGGAATCCAAGATGGGGTGACTTGCAGGGCTCTGACCAGGTTCTGTTACCCAGAATCCTTTGCAAACATCAAAACTTGGCCAAAAAAACATTTTTTCCTCTCATTTCGGTGACAGAAAGTTCTGGAATCTGAGAGGAGCCACAAATGTCCTTCCACCCAGCGTTCCCCTAAGTCTCTCGATAAAAATGGTACCTCACTTCTGTGGGTAGGCCTAGCGCCCACGAAAGGAAAAGGCCCAAAACACAACGTGGACACAACACATTTTTTCACAGAAAACAGAGGTGTTTTTTGCAAAGTGCCTACCTGTGGATTTTGACCTCTAGCTCAGCCGGCCCCACGGGGTGCAGAAATGGCCTAAAATCGGCCAATTTGCCCCCAGGGGAGCAACCCTTGCCTAATGGGTCGCTCCCCATCTCTAAAAAAAAAAAAAAAAAAAAAACACAAAAACACACAAAAAAAATTTGCCCTGGCGCCTAGTGGTTTCTTCCCCCCCTGGGGGCAGATTGGCCTAATAATAGGCCCATCTGCCCCCAGGGGTGGCAGAAATGGCCTAAAATAAATTTCCCACCCATGCCCTCCCCTCTCCCCCGGGAGCGACCCTTGCCTACGGGGTCGCTCCCCCTCCGTGACATTGGCGGCAAAAATAAAATCCCCGGCGCCTAGTGGTTTCTGCCCCCCTTGAGGGCTGATTGGCGTAGCAAAAAATGGCCGATCTGGCCTAAATACAATTTTCCCCTCCAGGGGAGCAACCCTTATCCAAGGAGTCGCTCCCTTTTCGTGAAATTTACGGGAAAAAAAAAAAAAACTCCCTGGTGTCTAGTGGTTTGGGGGCAGATTGGCCTCATCAAAATAGGCCAATCTGTCCTCAAGGGGGGCAGAAATGGCCTAAATATAATTTTCCCCCTAGGGGAGCGACCCTTGCCTAAGGGGTCGCTCCCCACCTAAAAAAACAAAAAACAAAACAAATAGAAAAAGAAAAAAATGATCAATGGTTCCCTAGAGGTTTCTGCCCCCAGGGGGGCAGAAAAGGCCTTCCCAAAAAAATGCCCCCCCTGGGAGCGACCCTTGCCCAAGGGGTTGTTCCCTTATGTTCATAAACCAAAAAAAATAAAATAATCCCTGGTGTCTAGTGGGGTTTCAAAAGCCGGATTGCAAGCAATCCAGCTTTTGAAACCCTGGGAGAGACTTCAAAGGGAAGGAAATACATTTCCTTCCCTTTGAAGCCTCTCCGGGCCTCCCCCATGTGATTGACAGAGAAATGCTGAGCATTTCTCTTTCAATCGTGCTGGAAGCAGAGCTTCCAGCGCGATGGGGGAGACCCTGTGACTAGTCAGCACGCTCTCGCGCGCTGACGTTCCAGGGGGGGTTAGGGGGTCGGGGGTGGAAGGGGAAGGGCTTCCCCTTCCATCCCTGCCTTTTGTGCACAGGGGTGCGCGCTAGCGCTCCCCCAAGTTCCTGTGACTTGGACGAGGTGACCTCGTCCAAGGCACAGAGGAACTGTAGCCTTGGACGAGGTGACCTCGTCCAAGGCACAGAACAGGTTAATGGACGCATAAGGCTAGCGTCACAGGATCACAATGAGGAACCCCTCACAAATGATTCCAACATAAATGAAATATGATTTCTAGTGAAATATGATGGTAGCCCAGTGCTGCATATAATAACAACATAACTCTGCCATGTAATCGCAGCACTAATGCACGTTGGCCAGCCTTTCACATTTGCAGAACATGTGCTTATTTACATTAAGAGTGACATTTAATTTATTTGTGTGTATGTGTATGTATGAATTCATTTATGTATAGATTTGTTTATATAATTGACATATTTGTAATTCATTCATGGCAATGTCAGACTGATAATGATAAGACTAGTATTGTTTTGTCACCCCCATGAAACTAATTGTAGCACATTGGCAGCACTTCCTCTATAAGAAAGCAGCTCATCACATTTATGATCACAACACATTCCTGGCATACAGCTGAAGCACACACACACTATATTCTCGCATCCAGCTGCTGGTACTTGATAAAGCACAGTTAGGATACAATGACAATTTATATCTGAATTAAAGCGGTGGAACGTCCATGGCATTTGATTGCTGCATATGCTTTGTGTATGTTGCCAGCGCCATTTGCCATAATTGTAGTACCCAGATACAATGACACTGGCATATGAGGGTAGCATGCTCTTGACATATAATGGAATTGCTTCTGTAATCTAATGGTGGCAGGTGCATTGAGATGTGATGTTAACACTCAGGATATTATGGTAATGTGGAAAAAGCAAAGATGGTTGGTGGAAATCTTGCAAAATTCTCAAGACACTACCATTTTGCCCCTGTGTGCAACTTCATAGAGGAACAACATCATATAACTAATGCCTGTTTCTATTCCAACATGGATGATGGTAACACCCAAACGTATTGAGTATCACACCTGTATTTCATTTAATCACTGCCCCCTGATATACCTATGTAAAAAATTGTTGTCCAGAGATTTTCATTTTTGATTTGTGTTTTTGGATCATTAGAGAACTAATTTAGCTTGGGTAGACATTGCTGATCCAGGCTGATTTTTTTCTGGATGTCATTTTTAAAAATGGCGGATGTGTTGCACTGATGACATAATACTTCAGGAACCATGAGACCTACATTTTTCATTTTGGTGTCAAAACATAGGTTCTGAGGTTCAAGTAATCTTATAGAGACAGAAACTAATTCCTTAAAGCAACTCTTCTGCCATTTTCCAAAATGGCGGCTAAAATAGAGGAAGAAGAGACAAATATAGAGATGAAGCAAATAATAATGGTTTTTAATCCTTTTATGTACAGCCCAAACAATATTTATAATTTGAGTATGAAAAAAATAACATTTATCACTCTTGTTTTTGACACATTTTCAGAGTTTACTTTATTTGATTGTTCGCCAATCACTTGTAGTACATTGGTAGAATATTGAAAATTTGCAAAGAGCATATCGACAAGGACATCTTTTTGCAGCATATGTTTTGGGAGTACATTTACGTGTAAGTTCTGTAGATAGAGGCTTTAACATTTTTGTAGGCGTTAGCACCACAATCATATCTTCACAACCAAATTCACATGGTACTTTCTCTGCATATGCATGATCTAAAACATTTACACATCTTCTGATCAACGCTCTTTTAATGTGTCCACACACAGAATATGATATCAGAGAAAGATCACGTAGCGGGACTGATCTTTTAAACTCACTGTACCGAAGATCATCAAATGTGTGACAGTCAGAACTCATTTTCCACACACGCACACAGTATTTTCCCATGCCTGTAAAGTCACATTCTCCCTCTGTCTCAGAAAATCCTTTTAGAAACTTCATAGGTTCAGCAGTTAAGGATCCAAGCTTTGTTCCAATTTTGCTCATAGTCTCATCACCAATAAGAATATATATGTGCCTTGATAAGAACACCTGGCATCTCTGGGTTAATTTTCTTGTACAGAATGTGAGGATAAGTGTCTCTTCTTGCCGGTTCCATAACGTATCCATAACTCTGACAATCCTTGATTTATGTATGCTGCAACAAGTCTAGGAAGCACAATAATAACATCTGTGTCATTTGACAGTTCAGTGACTCATTGGAACCATTTTCAGCAACCCACTCAACAAGTGGCACAACACGAAGGTCAGCCATAGGGTAGACATTGCTGAGTCGTGCCAAATTTTTCTGGACGACATTATTAAACATGGAGGATGTGTTTCAGTGATGGTGTCATATTTCAGAAACCAGGAGACCTATACACTTCATTTTGTTTTTTACTTAGGTATATTAAGGGGCCAGCACTAGTTCGGGAGCCTGATGTTACTGTCAAATCACAGAGAAAGATCGTGGCTAATGAGTACAGCAGCCTGGGGAAGCAGGGCAACACCACATCATCACTGCCAGAAACAGCAAAATGGAGTTGCATCTTGAAATGTGAGAGCGATATGGTGACCATCTCACTTCACGCCCTAAGGGCACTGTCTCCAGTCCTGAACTTATTACTTATAAATCATTAATGTTTTAACTATTTCAATGGAAGGAAAACAACACTATTGACCCCGAAATACATTAGGCTAGCACACAAAAGTCCAGGACTGGAAACAGTGTCTATATTTGCCTGGAGGGAACCTTGGAGGGCAGCCTCCTGATAAAATGTGGCTGATTACAATACTGTATATATTTTTCAGAAAGACTGTGTGAACATGCACATTTTTGAACAAGTAGGATTTCTATCCACTTCTGAAATGCCATCAAAGCCAAAGGTTGTATGGTGTTACTTTCTTTGATGGCGCTGGGGTCAAATGTCTTGGAATGCACTTCTCTATAATGCCCAAGGAAATGTGATGTCAATTTCAGTCCCCTATGATTTTGGCGAAATTAGATTGCTCTCGTACTTGTAATTTTATTTTACATAACATGCCTAATTTATAAAATGAATATAAATTTGAAAGTATTTATCACAATTTTAATCCTTCTTTGCAGACTTATACTTATCCTATTTGTGTACCTTACCTCCAATTGTGTAATGACCATTTTGTATTAAAAATTCGCTGTTTCCCAAATCTAACGTAATCCATTATAACTACAGTCCCCTAATCCAATAAATGCGTAAAGGTCTTTGTTCAGCCTGCCAGGATCTGAATCTGTAAATAACATTAGGATTTTGGACAACTTTTACTCATAAAATGTGTCTGACACGATGCATTGGCGACAAATTACCAGTTTACTGCCATTGATTTTCAAATGGCATTTAAAGTTTTAGGAAATTAATTAAAGAACCCCGGACTCACATCGACACTGATGCATTGGAGGCAAAGTTCAGCGGAACTTGTTCAGAGCTCTAAAAGTACCCAGGCATTACAAGTGGCCAAACGGAATACTGAATATGCCAAAAACAGAAAGGTTGCGGCGCGTGTTATAACTCTGCCTATAATAGCTGCCAGTTAATCAATGACTGCCGTTGGCTCTCCAGTCCAAAGTTAAGTATGGGAGTGCTATCTACAGTTTCAATAGACCCTCTCTCAGTAGATCTCAAGCAAATGAAAGGCAGAGGCCATTGCAACCGTGGTAATTAAATCTGAGAGTATCACTGTTGTGTTTTGGCATAATGTCAGATCCTCGACCTGTAGAAACTATAGTAGCTGAAGAGATAAAAGCAGCCATTAACTACAGTCACATAATAACATCGCTGCTTACGTTACTTCATTACTGGGATGTATTGAGAGTCCTGCATCGAGCACTGAAAATGGCTTTGCTGAAGGCTTCCAGCGAGCCCTCTAATTTGTGTGATATGAAAAGTTGCCATCTGTGGCTCGCTTGGCCAGGGCTCTCGAGAATATTCATAGGTATGAAGCCGTGGGTGCCGGCTCTTCCAACTGCTAATGGTAGCGGACATACCTAGTTCTTTGACCACCAGTGACATTACATGAGTGACCGCTTGTCGCACCCTGTACTGCGGGGAACCTGAGGCCTGGATTGCAGGCACACTCTTGTGCGCCACTCGCAGAGCACAAACAGCAGTGGACACACTGGTGCATTGTTCAGGACCAAGCCACGAGCAGCAGGTCCACATTTATTACATATGTTCGTCTGCTCCTGGCCAAATCAGTGAATGCTTGTGTCATTGGCAGTGCTGTCAGACCGGGTGGCTCACTACATTCGAGTCAACTTTAGATACTTGGGGGTCACCCTCACCTAGGCACACACAAAGTCAAGGGCCCGTATTTATACTCCGTTTGCGCCGAATTTGCGTCGTTTTTTTCGACGCAAATTCGGCGCAAAACTAACGCCATATTTATACTTTGGCGTTAGACGCGTCTAGCGCCAAAGTATGAAGAAAGAGCGTCATTTTTTTGCGTGAACGCCTTCCTTGCGTTAATGAGATGCAAGGAAGGCGTTCCCGTCTAAAAAAATGACGGCGACGCAAATGCGTCGTATTTATACTCCCGGGCAAAAATCACACCCGGGAGGTGGCGGGTCAAAAAAACCCGCATTTGCGCCTGAATTTAACGCCTGGGTCAGGGTAGGCGTTAAGGGATCTGTGGGCTCAGAATGAGCCCACAGGTGCCCTCCCCTGCCCCCAGGGACATCCCCTGCCACCCCTGCCCACCCCAGGAGGACACCCAAGGATGGAGGGACCCATCCCAGTGAAGTACAGGTAAGTTCAGGTAAGTATAATTTTTTTTATTTTTTTATTTTTTTTGTGGCATAGGGGGGCCTTATTTGTGCCCCCCTACATGCCACTATGCCCAATGACCATGCCCAGGGGACACAAGTCCCCTGGGCATGGCCATTGGGCAAGGGGGCATGACTCCTGTCTTTACTAAGACAGGAGTCATGAAATGGCGTCTGGGCGTCGAAAAAATGGCGCTAATCGGGTTAAGACGATTTTTTAGCGTCAACCTGACTTGCGCCATTTTAAGACGCCCTAACGTCATTTTTTCCCAACGCCGGCGCTGCCTGGTCTACGTGGTTTTTTTCCACACACACCAGGCAGCGCCGGTCTGATTGCGCCGTCTAACGCCATTCCATAAATACGGCGCCCGCATGGCGCTTCAGAATGGCGTTAGACGGCGCAAAATTTTTTGACGCTAAACTGCGTTAGCGCAGTTTAGCATCAAAAAGTATAAATATGGGCCAAGGTGTCTTTGGCTCGGCACTGGGCTAGGTCTCAGTTCATACATCTACCCAGCCCCGATCTGAGAGGCCGTCACTTCATTAGTTCTGCCTGCCCAGGGTCTGGGCTTTCTAGTGACATAAGGGGGCATATTTATACTCCGTTTGTGCCGAATTTGCGTAGTTTTTTTCGACGCAAATTCGGCGCAAAACTAACGCCATATTTATACTTTGGCGTTAGACGCGTCTAGCGCCAAAGTATGAGGAATGAGCGTAATTTTTTTGCGTGAACGCATTCCTTGCGTTAATGAGATGCAAGGTAGGCGTTCCCGTCTAAAAAAATGACTGCGACGCAAATGCGTCGTATTTATACTCCCGGGCAAAAATCACGCCCGGGAGTGGGCGGGGCAAAAAACCCCGCATTTGCGCCTCTTTTTAACGCCTGGGTCAGGGCAGGCGTTAAGGGACCTGTGGGCTCAAAATGAGCCAAGAGCTGCCCTCCCATGCCCCCAGGGACCCCCCCTGCCACCCTTGCCCACCCCAGGAGGACACCCAAGGATGGAGGGACCCATCCCAGGGACATTCAGGTAAGTTCAGGTAAGTTTAATTATTTTTTTTTAAATTATTTTTTTTGGCATAGGGGGGCCTGATTTGTGCCCCCCTACATGCCACAATGCCCAATGACCATGCCCAGGGGACATAAGTCCCCTGGGCATGGCCATTGGGCAAGGGGGCATGACACCTGTCTTTACTAAGACAGGAGTCATGTAAATTGCGTCTGGGCGTCGTTAAAAATGGCGCAAATCGGGTGGAGGCGATTTTTTTGCCTCAACCTGACTTGCCCCATTTTAAGACGCCCTAACGCCATTTTCCCCAACGCTGGCGCTGCCTGGTGTACGTGGTTTTTTTCCACGCACACCAGGCAGCGCCGGTCTGCTAGCGGCAGCTAACGCCATTCAATAAATACGGCGCCCGCATGGCGCTTCAGAATGGCGTTAGCCGGCGCTAATCTTTTTGGCGCAAAACTGCGATAGCGCAGTTTTGCGTCAAAAAGTATAAATATGGCCCAAGGTTTTTTTCTTGGATTCTGCTGTGAGGGTTCTTCCTGCCTTTCCGATTCCGTTGCTTCATTCTCACCAACCGGCATTATCATGACCTAAGTGCCCAGCTCCTCTTCCCCTCTGCTCCCCTTCTGACCGGGTCCTGGGTGCACTTCTAACATGATATGTTCCTGATTGTTACCTAATGGCCCCTCTGAGGGGTAACCATGGTTCTGTTCACTGCTGTTACAGTCCATGAGCCTCTTTTAAAAGGGGCGTGGAATTTTCACTCTGGGTGGCGATCCCTTAACAGGATGTGGCCCCCACGACCAGACGTCTGTCAGTTGCTCTCCGAACTCGACTAGCTCTCTCATTTGTTTTCTGTCTTCTTCGCTAATTATCCCTCTCTCTGATAGGCTGGGGTTGCCATCCTGAAACAGAGGGAATAATGTGCTGGACCGGTCGTTGGAAAATGAAGTGCACTGTGGTGCAGTGTGTCATAGAGTGTGGTGTGTTGCGGTATGCCCCCAGGAACAGTGCACCTCCCACTCCCACTCACAGTCATGGTTCTGGTTCTGGTCCACAGCCACACTGAGCAATTTGTTTAGTGTCCACATCAACCTCTCCACCCTACCATTCGCCTGGGACCATTGCAGCGTAATTTACTGATATTTGACCCCAAGCATTGCCAGTTAGTCTCTAGATCCTGCTCCCTGAAAGGGGAGCCAATTGTTCATCTTAATTGCAGCGGGTATGACAAATGCTGCAAGTGTTTTTTCTATCAGCAGCTTGACACGGGAGAATGTGGAGGTTACCAGTAACTCTACCATTAGGTATTTGAATCAGTCATTAAACATGACTGCTCGACCTGTCCCTTTTGCAGGGTTATCCACAAACGTTTTGTCTTCTTCCTCCTATTTTTTCTGAACTATTTTTGTTGATGTTAGGGCTCTGGGCACTTTACCACTGCTAACCAGTGCTAAAGTGCACATGCTCCCTGTCTAATTTGTATTGGCGATTGGTTTATCCATGATTGACAGTAATGATTTACTGGTAAATCCCTAGTAAAGTGCACGGTGTGGGCCCAGGGCCCGTAAATCGAATGCTACGAGTGGGCCTGCAGCATTGATTGTGCCACCCACATGAGTAGCCTTGTAAACATGTCTCAGGCCTGGAACTGCAGTGTCTGTGTGTGCAGTTTTAAACTGCCATATTGACCAGGTGTAGGAGGCTGGCCTGGTTTGTAGTTGGTACCCATGGTAATTACAACTCATACCAGGTCCGGTTATCCCTGATTAGTGCACTGTAGGCAGAGTCTAGAAGCCAGGCTCTCCAGAGGTAGCTGTGGATTAGCAACCAAGACTTATCTAGGAGACATGCAAAGCTCATGCATACCACTGTATTCACACAGTACTCACATACATGAAAGAAACTAGTCAGTGTTACAAAAATGAAGGCACTTAATTTTGGTGATACAAATACCCAAAATACCATAGAAACTATACTCCCTAGGAGGTAAGTAATACATCAATTATATACACTAGTATGCAGGAATAGTCATAAAAACAGTTAGAAAACAGTGCAATTAATAAAAATCACATTAGTTAGAAATGGGCCCAGGGGGAACACAAACCATATACTAAGAAAGTGGAATGCGAAAGTCGGTTTCCCACCTAGGCAAGTGTACTGTGTAGAGGGGAGCTGGGAGTACTAGAAAACGTCAAAGGTAAGTACTAGAACTCAACCCAGTGACCAGGAAAGCAGGAGTAAATCAAAGTAACTTTCCCAGGACACACAGAAACGAAAAGGAGAATTATGCAAGAACCAGAAGAGACTGCAAGACACCAACAGTAAATTTGTGGACCTGAGGACCTGTTGAAGAAGGGGACCAAGTCCAAGAAGCACAGAAGAGTCCAGGAAGAACAGGAGCCTCTGCTAATCCAGGTGAATGTGCAAAAGAGGAACCACCGGTGAAGAAGAACAGTCAGTACTGCACCCAAGAAGACAGAATGGGGTTCCTGGTTGGTGAAAATGATGTCCCACGCCAGATGGGAGATTGCATTCTGGGTTGCGTCACTGGAGTCTGCCAACAAGCCTTGGCACACACAAAGTTTGTGGTTAGCGGAAAATGGTGCCGCCTGTAACCAGGAAGGACCAGGTGGACTCTAACTAGGAGGGGGAGTCAGAGGGGGCTCTCAGAAATTCAGAGAGCCCACAGAACACCAGGCAGCATGCACAGGAGTCCCACAGCACGGGGACAAGGAATGTGCAAATGAGGCCCACGCAGCACTACTTTGAAGCTGCGTGTCGCAGGATGGAGTGCTGGGGACCGGAGCTGCACTGGTGTCGACTGGATTATGCAAGGAGGGCACAACATGTTTCCTTCAAAGCATTTCCAGTGGCTTGGGGAGGCTACCCCTCCCAAGCCTGTAACACCTATTTCCAAAGGGAGAGGGTATAACACCCCTATCCCAAAGGAAATCCTTTATTCTGCCTTCCTGGGCTCGAGCTTTTCAAGCAACAGGAGAGCAGAAACCTGTCTGTGAGGTGGCAGCAGCTGGGGCTGCCTAGAAAACCTCAGAAGGCTCTAATGGCAGTGCTGGGGATCCTCTAAGGAGCCCTCAGAGTGCATGGGATCATACAACCAATGCTTCCAAAAGCATAGGGGTATGATTTCTGTGTGTTTGATACCAAACATGCCTATGTTCGGAGTTACCATTATGTAGCTGGACATAGGTAGTGGTCTATGTCCAGTACACGCGTAAAATGGCACCCCCTCACTCATGAAGCCTGGGAAAATGGTCCTGGAGGTCATGGGGGAACCTCTGCTAGTGCAGGGGTGCCCTCACACACAGGTACTTTGCACCGCACCCCCAGGGAAGGAGGGCCCGCTATAGGGGTGACTTATAAGTTACCTGGTGCAGTGTAAATGGCAGTGAAAGGGTGCTTGCATCTTTTCACGCTGTCTGTAATGGCAGTCCTGCAGAAGCCTTTGCATGGGCTCCCTATGGGTTGCAAAATATATGCTGCAGCCCATAGGGATTCCCTGGAACCCCAATGCCCTGGGTACCTAGGTACCATATACTAGGAACATATAAAAGGGGCCAGTCTGCCAATTGTGGGTGAGATACTGTGTTAACAGTATCCTACAACCAATATCAGAAGGAGAGAGCATAACTACTGGGGTCCTGATTAGCAGGATTCCAGTAGACACAGTCAAGCACGCTAACATCAGGCAAAAAATGGGGGTAACCATGCCAAGAAAGAGAGTACTTTCCTACACCTGGCAAGTAAATCCACTTGCTAGGCCCAAACCTTACCTTTTACTTCATGTAAGCCATCACTAAAGTAGGCTCAAGGCAGCCCCATGGGCAGGGTGCAGTGTAATTAAAAGGTAGTGCATATTCTGGTCTGTTTCACATAGTGTTGATAGTGAAATACTGCTAAATTCAGTTTTTACTATTGCAAGGCCTATCTCTCCCACAGGGTAACATGGGAATTGCCTTGAAGTGTTTTTGAGGTGCAATTTCCTATTCAATTGGGAGCGTCTCTGAACTCATAATTTGAAAATACATATTTTGTGAAGTTGGTTTTCAAATTGTGAGTTTGAAAACACCACTTTTAGAAAGTGGACATTTTTTGCTTAACTATTCTGTGCCTCTCTCTGTCTGCTGAATACACATCTGGATCAGGATGAAAGCTGGACTGTTTGTGCATTCATTCTAGACAGTCACACAAAGGTAGCTGATGTGTGCCCTCTATATCCTGATGGCCCATCACCAGGCTGATGGGTCTTCCTGAGCTGGAGTGGTGAAAAGAGCTGACACTTGCATATGAATTAGGATGTGTCTGTTCTCACATAACACACTCTCCAAACCCCTGGAGTGTGTCTGGGTTCAGGGCAGGGAAAGGCAGGGTCTTGTGCAATACAAAGTCTTCTCTTTGAAGTTTGCCTACTTCAAAGACAGAAATGGGTATACTTACTGGACCTCTGACACCTCATAGTTAGAACTCTTCTGAACTGAGGACATTCTGCCAGGAAGAAGAGAAGGATGCTGTAGGAGGGACGGTCACTCTGCCTGTTGCTTTGCTGTTCTGGCCTGCTGCTTGCTTCTTCTGTCCTGGGAGTGAAAGGACTGTACTTGACTTTCTACAGCTTGTTTTCCAAGGTTCTCCAAGGGCTTGAACTGAGCTTGCCACCAGTTAAGAAGTCTCAGGGCCCTCAAAGACTTCACCTGCCAGTAGCTGGGCTCTTTTGCTAAGAGTCCAGACTTGCTCAGTTGTGCCAAATCCAGTTCCTTGGCCTATGGAAGTGAGCTCTGTTGCAAGAAGAAACTAAGCACATCAACTCCAGAGTAACTTCAGAAACAGCACCGCTTTCCAACTCCACCCACTGCCTGCTCCTTAGCTGAGGTCCCTGCTGAGTGCAACGATCATGACCTGTAACACAGGCCAGACACCACTGTAGCTCCTCTGAAGTCCCACTCCAGCACGAGTCCCATGTGCTGTGTCACCCACGTCCATGACACCCGACTCAGCTGCAGCACCTGTGGGCCCATGGTGTGATCACAACACTACAAAGTCAACACTTTGCATCTTGACCTGCTGGACTCCCTAGTCGTAAGGAACCAACGCCTCACCATGGACGCTGCATCACCTACCCTGCAACCATAAGGAACCAACACCTCATCTTCCCTGCCTGACAGTAAGGAATCAATGCCTCACCTCCCCGGTATTAGTAAGGAACTGACCAACTCCACAACTCTGTGCAACTTCTTTGTTTCTTCATCATTTTCCAAGGTACTGTACCCGGGGACCATGTGATTCCATGACGGGCCCGCACTCGGTCAAGACGCAGTGAAAGCCCCACTTGGAGCTATTATGTTTTTAAGTGCTATATCAATACTTAGGCCCTCATTATGACCCTGGCGGTCGGCGGTAATATGGTGGAAAGTACTGCCAACAGGCTGGCGGTGCTTTCCACAATATTTTTGCATTGGCAGTTTGGCTGAAGCCAAACTACCAACAATATACCACACTGACCGCCACGCGGTAACGGCTGCCGGGCTGGAAATATCAATCTCCAGCCCGGCGGCTGTCACTGTACCGCCTGTGGGATAATGACCCCGCCTACCGCCATGGTTTTTGTGGCTTCCTTACCGCCACAAAAACCATGGCGGTAGGCAACATCAGTGACAGGGAATCCCTTCCCTGTCACTGATGGAAGTCTTCCCCAACTCCAGCCCCCTCCCCAGATTCCCCCCTAACCTCCCTCCTCTTCAAACCCCCCACTTCATTTATGCCCCTCCCTTCATACATGCACACGTGCATACACAAACCCCCACCCACATTCATCCACGCATGCATACATTCATTCACCCACACATCCGCACACACTTTCATACATACACGCAGATACTCATTCACAGAACACAACATACATGCACTCACACATCCATACATGCACACACATTCGACACGGAACACTCACCTGCATGCATGCATGCACAAACATTCACCCCCACCCCCACACACATACACAACACCGCCCACCCCTCTGCCCTGTCGGAGCACCCACTTACCTGTGTTTAGTGGCGGTCCTCTGGCAGGAGGCGGGATGGGGCGCTGCTGCCAACAGCAGCATCTGCCAGCAGAACACCGCTATGACGTATTTCTCATAATACGGCTGGCAGTGATCCACTCGTGTGGCGCTGCTGCTGGCAGCAATGCCACCTTACAGCCATCCGCAGGCATGGCCACAGCCGGTTTTCCGCCATTCTTCTGGCGGAAATCCAGCTGTGGTCATAATACGGCAGACAGCTGGTTGCCGCCAGATGGTCTTTTGGCAGCCGTCGCCACAGCGGTAGGTGGTTTTTACACCAATAACATAATAAGGTCCTTAATCTTTGAAAATCCATATACTTAATTGTGCATGTTGGATTGTTGACATTTTGGTCTTGTTTTACTTAGATAAATATTGTGTATTTTTCTAAACTGGTGTGGAGTACTTTTGTGGTGTTTTCACTGTGTTACAGTGTGTTTATATAAATACTTTCGATACTGCCTCTGAGATAAGCCAGACTGATTGTGCCAAGCTACCAATGGGGGTTAGCGGATTTATCTTAGCTGTGTGACTCCCTTAACCTGACTAGAGTGAGGGTCCCTATTTTGACCGGGTGTAACCCACTGCCAACTAGAGACCCCATTTCTAACAATGACCATGGTCACCTTCCCATCTCGGAAGGTTCCAAAATCCATGCTCACAATTTACCATATCGCAGTAGGTTCTTCTTCTGTCACCACTGGCGAGGGTGCAGCAGGGTTCCCCAGGATTTGATACATCTGGCAAAGCCTCACAGTTTCCTCCACCTTCCCATGTAGCCCTGGAAACCAGACAATGCTTTTCATCCTGGCTTTGGTCTTTTCTGCGCCCTGATGCCCTTCATGTGCCAGTGGGATAATGTGGTCTTCCAGTGCTCTCTGTATTACGATGCAGTACCCTCTCATGATGACACCCTCCGCATGGATCTCAGTTCATCTAGCACTTTCCATAGCTTTTAGAGTCTTAGCTTCTCATCAGGCTGCCACTAGTTTGCATCTCCCTGAAATAGCTTTAACAGATTCCCAGAGATTGCCTCTTTGTCTCACTGGAGGCCGTCATTCTACACAGACGCCTTCCCAATAGTGTCCAGCATCATCTCCCCCAGGCATGCCCGGGTAGTTACCATGCAGGCAAACTCCCCCACACCATCACTGTCTGTGTTTGATTCTCATTCACGTTCAGGTGGGTATCTTGAGAGGAAGTCAGCAGAGTTGCTTGCTCCAGGACAACAAGTTACAATGAACTGGTAGAGCAGCAATTGCACTTCCCAGCTTTCATCCATGGTGGTGGGTGGGGTGCTGTCCCTGTGAACAGACTCACCAACAGTTTGTGATTTGTGATTACCTTGAACTCTCATCCCTTAGAGGGAGAGCTGGAACTGATGACATGCCCACTTGATGGCCAGAGCTTCCTGCTTAGTCTGCACATATTGTGCTTCTGTGACTGTTAGTACGCATCTATCTAAAGCAAGGGGAGCCCATACACTGGGCTCTTCAGTTGTCTTGTTTGGGTCAAAATATGCCATTGTGATGTTAGCCAAAAGGGCATTCTTGATCTTGTCAAGCACCACCTGCTCCATGGGGCCCCACACCCAGTGAACTCCAGAATCTGTGAGCAGTTGTAGGATTTGGACAGGCTGGTCAGATTCAGTAGGAACCATCCACTGAACTTGGACCTTCCTAGGAAGCTGTGGACCTCTGTCGCATTCCTTGGTGCTGGTGTTTCTTTGATCACTGCTCATTTTCTGAGATCAACTTACAGGCCCTTTTGTAAAAAAAGACAAATCTGAAGAATTCCAGCTTAGGCTCAAACAATGAGAACTTATCTTTGTTGCAACATCAGGTCACTTTCTCTCAAATGCTGCAGGGGGGCCTTGAGGCGCTTGTGATGGCCCACCAACGTGGATGAAAATATAGGAATATCACCACTGATAATGAATAAGCCCTCCAGCCCTGACAGAGTCTCTCTCATGGCTTTTTAGAAAACTGTAATGATGAGGATACGGAAAGTGAGGTAAACATCTCCTTCTTTATTGATTTCCTCACCAGAATGCCCCAACTATCGTTTTCTTCCTCTCCCTCCCCCCAACATTCCAAAACCCCCCTGCGCGCAGCGACAGCTGTGCGCACAGACACATGAGGGAAGGCTGAGGGAAGAAATAAAAAGACACGACACACGGGGAAAATGACATCACCACTGTACTTCTATGGAACATTACATCTTTTCCCTTTTATCAACGCTTAATTCAGTACGTAATCTTTGAATCTGACAGGTGGTACAATAGCTCTTTTGGTCGTTACAGTGCCCTTTGGACTGGTTACAACTGTAGTTGAAGACATGTTGGAAGGGTTGCTTTTTGCAGCATTTTCATGGCTTGTTCTACACTGTTCACCGTGGTTTGCAGGTTGGCTGTATTCAGGCAAACTATTATGAACAACTTCATGGTCCCTGCCTGGTTCTGGTAACTTAACGCTGACTACATTAGATCCATTCCACCATTGACCATTATCGAACAAGACAGCTGTGCCCTTAGTTCTAACCACACGCCTTGCCTCACTGTATTTGCTCTTATTAACTCCTTTCTTCTGATATCTCACTCTCACCAAATCACCAGCACTCACATTCATTTCCTTGACTGCATTTCTAGAATTATAGTTGCTAGGCATGCGTTTTTGACGTTGGTCAACTAGCTTCCTCATCTCAATCTCCATTTCCTTTAAGCTCTTTGACTCCCATTTCTTCCATGCCACTGACCAGTATGGCTGCAATTGTGTGATGGCCACTCTACCCCTGAGCAACTCAAAGGGTGTTCTGCCTGTGGTGTTGTGTGGAGTGGTGCGATACGACCATAGTCTAGTTCTAAGAGCTGCTTCAATAGGAATGTGAGACCTTAATGCCATTTGAATAGTTTCTTTGACTAAACGATTGGCCCGCTCAATCTGCCCATTACTTTGGGGGTGGTATAAGGATGACCGTATATGTTCTATATTATTTACTTTCAGGAACTTGGTAATTTCTTGTGACAGGAATTGCACTCCGTTGTCTAAAACCAGCTGACGTGGAAAGCCCTCCTTACAAAACACCTCCTTCAGGAATGTCGTCACCTCAGACGTGGTGGGTTGTGACACAAACTTTACTTCAATCCATTTACTAAAGTAGTCAATAATAACAATGGCATAACACATGTTTAGGGGAAGAACATTCATTGGCCCGATAAAAATGATTCCGATTTTTATCCACGGGCCTTCAGGTAACTCAACAGATAACATTGGACAATGGTGAGCAGACATGGTTTTGTCTGCTTTAGCACATACGGAGCATTGGCTGACAAATATGTCAACGTCTGGATCCATGGCTGGCCACCAATATCTTTCCCTAAGTTTTTGTTTAGTTCCTTTCATTCCTACATGACCTTCATGTGCTAGGGCCACCAACCTCCCTCTCAATGACATTGGTGCAATAAGGGTTTCACCTCTGAGGAAGACCTCATCAACAATGGTAATGTCATTTTTAATTTTCCAATATGGTTGCAATGTTTCATTCAATCGCTTTTCACGCGGCCAGCCTTCTATTATGTACTTTTTCATTTCTGTAAATACATTGTCATTTCTAGTGGCCTCCTCCCATTCTTGTTTTGTAATAGCACTATGGGGCTCTTCACTATTAAACAAACATGCAACCAGAACATCATCATCATACTCGTTTTCTTCACAATCAGTTTCACTAATACATGGTGCATGTGACAAGTAGTCAGCAGTAACATTTGCTTTGCCACTAATATGCTCTGTTCTGAATTGGTACTCTTGTAATTTACACACAAGCTTTGCTATTCTTGGAGTAGGTTTACTCGAACCTTTTCCATCTAGGATGCTAACTAATGGTTTGTGATCAGTACGCAAAATGAACTCTTTTCCCCAAAGAAAACTTTTAAACTTTGTAACAGCCCAGACACAAGCTAAAAGCTCACGTTCAATTACTGAATATTTTGACTCAGCTCCTCTCAGTTTTCGTGAAGCAAAAGCAATACTTTTTTCCTCTTTAGCCACTCTCTGGCTTAGCACCGCCCCCAGTCAAACCTGACTAGCATCAGTGGTTACTATGCTCTGTAGTTTTTCACTGAAAGACTGCAAGGAAGGTGCTAATTGAAGTTCTTTTTTTATGTTTTTCATGCTTTCTTCACATGTCTCATCCCCTATGAATTCTGCATCCTTCTTTGGTAGCTTCCGAAGTGGTTCCACTTTTGTAACATAATTCTTTATGAATTTAGAGTGAAATTCACACATTCCTAAAAATTATGCAAGTTCTTCCTTGTTACTTGGGGTTGGTGAGTTTGAAATTGCAGATATTAGGGATGGCTTTGGTCGAACACCTTGTTCATCAATTAGGTGCCCAAGGTACTCTACTGTTCCTTCGAAAAATTTACATTTGTCTTTTTGTAGCGTTAGACCACTGTCTTGAATTCTCTGTAAAACTTTTTTTTAAATAGACAGGTGTTCTTCCTCTGTTTGACTGTAGACTAGTATGTCATCCTGAAATGACCTTACACCTTCCATATCTGAAAAAAGTTGATTCATTACTCGCTGGGGGACCGCAGATGCCGAACACAGCCCGAAAGGTAATCTACAGAATTGGTAAGCTCCTTCAGGAGTGATGAACGCTGTATAACTCTTTGAACCTTCCTCCAACTGAACTTGAGGATAAGCTGCACTGAAGTCCAGAGTAGTGAAGAACTTTGCTTGATCCAAAGTCATCACCATCTCATTTATCAGAGGCAATGGTTGACATTCAGCTACCACGTGATTGTTGAGTGGGCGAAGGTCAATGCAGAAACGGATTGAGCCATTCCTTTTCTTAGCCAGGACCACAGGCGACAACCACTCAGACGCATTGATGGGTTCTATTATTCCCTCATCACACCAATTCTTTAGAATAGCCTTGACCTTAGAGCGGGCAGACAAAGGTATGTTTCTTACACGTTGTTTCACGGGTTGCACGCCTTCCTTCAAAATTATTTTATGTTTGAAATTCTTTAGGCATCCCAGTTTTCCACTGAATACTTCTTTGTATTCCTCAAGAATGTTTTCCAAACTGTCTTTTTGAATACTGAACACGTAGGGCGGTTGACATGGGTTGATCAACATCCTCAGGCTCTGTTGCTCCAACCAACCAAGAATGTTGACATTGTAGTCAACCACGAACACCTTTGAGGATGTACTTTTGACGTTGAACTTCAGATCAGCATTAAATACTCCTTCTAGCTTTATTTTGTGACCTCCATTAGCTCCTGGAATAACCTTGCTAACCTGTAGTGGTGCTTTACATCCTAAGGTCTCATAAGTGTTCTTTGACAAGATAGTAATTCTGGATCCAGTATCAACTAGCATTTCCACACTCTCTCCATTTACATGGATGTTGCATTTGGGATGATTATGTAAGTCTTCCTTACTGATGATGGCCACAAGCAACACTAAATTCTCCACCATTTCATTGTCATCTGAGTCCTCGTCTGTTTTATATTCTTCCACCTTGAAAACTTTCTTCACATGAGAAGACTTGCAAACTTTAAGGAAGTGTCCAACCTTTCCACATCCTTTGCAAGTTTTGCCGATGGCAGGACATCCTCTGCTGGATGCTAAATGGGTACTGGATCCGCAGCGATAACATGCCATCTTGTTGCTGCTTGAAATTGAACTGCTTTTTTTATTGCTTTTCCTTACTTGACTTGTAGATGATTCATTTTCCTTGCGGATCAGATTGACATCTGATGAATGGTTATCAGGTTTGCTCAACAATTGTATTCCCTTTGCAGATCTTTCCATACTTTTAATGGTTGATACCACCTTCTCCAGGCTGGGGTTGCGATGGCACAACAGTTTTTCTTGTGCTTTAATACAAGTGGTGCGCATAACTACCTGATCGCGAATCATCTCATCCATGTCTCTGAATGAGCATGTTGTAGCTAACATCCTCAAGGTTGCGACATATGACTCAATTGACTCTCCTGGAGCTTGGTAACGGTAATAGAAATTATATCTTTCCATAATAACGCTCATAGTTGTATCAAAGTAGTTTTTCATTCTTGCCTTGGCTTCAGTAAACACATCCCATTCTTGATCTTCCTCCTCCTCTTTCTCAACAGGAGCTATGTGATCAAACAACCTTCTTCCTTCTACCCCCAGACAGTTATACATCATGGCTTGTTTTCTGGCTGGATCATACTTGGTTCCATCGATAGCCTCCAAATGTTTTTCAAAACATTTGATCCATTGTGTCCAGCTTTCTGCTGGGGGTCCTGAAACATCTAAAAAGGTACTTGGCATTGCCACTGCATTCATTCTGCCAGCCATTATAATATTAATTTTCTGGGGTTTTATTTATAATTTATAGGTAATGATCTATCAAATTGTTTAACTCCTCAAGTTTAGATTGTACAATGCCTTCGTTGAACTATAAATATCACTTTTTAGGATCTGGCTCCCTCCTGTAGCAGTTTCAGGTATAGCACATTAGTTAATTCAGGGCATGTAAAGGGTTAATCATTCACAGTTCAGCTCACGAAGTTCTCTCAGAAGCCAGAATATCAGGGTCAAGAGGTCATAACTTGCTGGCAAGAATTCAGATGCCTGAGTGGATAAGAGCAGACACACCTCGTTGAATGGATTTTGCTACTTGATCCCATCCTCGTCGCCAAAATTTCCTTGTGTAATGATGAGGAGACGGAAAGTGAGGTAAACATCTCCTTCTTTATTGATTTCCTCACCTGAATGCCCCAACCGTCGTTCTCTCCCTCTCCCTCCCCCCAACATTCCAAAAAACGCCCGCACGCAGCGTCAGCTGTGCGCACAGACACACGAGGGAAGGCTGAGGGAAGAAATAAAAAGACACGACACACGGGGAAAATGACATCACCACTGTACTGGTGAGGAAATCCTAAAATTGAGTCTCTTGTAGCTCCGCAGCCCCAGGTGTGTTGAAAAAGTAGTAATGCACCGGCTGTCAGGATGGAGTTCTAGCTGATGATAGCCTACATTCAGGTTTAACTTAGAAAGCAATTTCAACCCATTAAGGTAGGTGATAATGTTGGCATGATGTGATGTTCTTTTTTGATCGCTCTGTTTGTTAGTCTTATGTCGATACAGGGCCTGATGGCTCCTGGCTGTGTGGGTTTTTCAGTGATTACAAGTGGTAACAACCTGGGGTTGGGCCCAGACATGTTTTCAACTTCTCCATCTCCACCTCCACCTGCTGTCGTAGGTGGAATGGTACTCACCTGTGCCTCAGTGCAGTGGCCTGTATGGTCTTATCTATGTGCCGCTTAACTGGGGCCCTTTTTCTGCAGCCAAGCCCTTTGAACAGCTCTGGAAGTTGTTCCACTATGTCATCTATTAGGAGGACATGGATCTCTTTGGCAAAAAAGACAAGGCCCAGGTCTTCAGATGTGTGGCACCTGATCAATGTTCCTATTCCTTCCTCTGTGACAGGAAAGCTCACTTTGACTTCTTGATCTCTATGCTGGACTTCCACTTTCATCGTGCCCACTATGGCCAATGTTTTTTTCCTCTGGGAGCATATATTTGGGTGCGCGAACAACTGAGTGGTGGGCATGCTTGCAGCAATGAGTATTGCCTGTGAGTCATTATGTTGACTGAGGCCCCTGTGTCGATTAGCGTTGGTACCATTGAGCTTGTGATGAGCATGTTGTAGCTGGGCTGGGTCCTGCAGCCTTTGCTGCTTGGAGACACATAGGAGATAAGGAAAATATCTTCCTCTTCTGGGTCTTCCTCTGTAGCTTCCTCAACAGGACACCTGTCACCCCCTTCTGCTAGCCTCTGCGGGCCTCTCTTTGACCGACTGTTGTAGGAGTGCTCTGGTTGGTGGGCTTCTGACCTGGCCTCTGTGCCCTTGGTCACTACCTCTGCAAACTCTTGCAAAGTGATTTGGTTTGTTACACACTGAGTACGTGCGGCCTGCCGCCAGGCATATCTTCACTGGATGGTATTCTAGGCCACAGTTCCCGCAGGATGCCTCAACACTCAAGGTTGCTTTCCCTCTGTGGGGTGGGGGCCTGCTGTGGATTGCACCAACCATCTCTGTATTTATGGCAGATGATCTCTGGGTGGTTTTACTCCCTAACTCTTTTTGAGAGCCACATCCATCTCCTCTGCTCTGATGCTAGAGAGGCCTTAGGTGCAGGCCATGATCATTATGTGTTTTAGCTTCGTCTTTGGTTGCCTTACGATAAGTCTCCTCAAGTTCACCAATCAGCACCCTTGTATTAGTTGGGCCCTGACTTTCTGTTGGTCATCATCCATGCAGGTACTTTCAAGGGACCTTAGATGTGCAGAAAAATTGTCCATCGACTCCCCCTCCCTTTGCCTCACATGGTGCAGTTTGAAGCATTCAAAATCAGGCTTTAATTGGGAGTCGAAAGGGCTATTATGGTGGCATCATAACTGTAGGCACCCCTGGTGGTAGCAAGGTGTTAGAATAGTTTGTACATTTCATCTCCCCTGAGGTGTAGTATCAGGGAACTTTTGACATCATTGTCCTTTTCTCTTGTGGCCCTGAAATAGTTTTCAAGTATGCCTGCCCATACTTTTCATCTGAGGCAGCAGTAGCTGAATCTCCTTGCTCGCTAAATGGTGCCAGGGCACCAATGGCTGAGTGGGCTGGCACCGCTGGACTAACAGTACCTAGTCCTGCACCTTGAGCGTTGCCTGCATGTGCATTGTCCCCCATTTTTTAGCAATTCTCTGAAGCGAAGATGTATTGGATTTCACCATGCTAGCCCCAGTGTGGGCGATGTGATTTTGACCACAGTGACACACCCTAGTTCTGTTCAGGTACCTCCCTTTTTGTGGTGTTCACTACATGTACTTGTTCGCAAACACACTTTTGCCCTCTCTCATTTTGATATATTTTCTTACTACTTTTGTTTGTTTTTTCTTTCAGTCCCTTGTGAATCACACAGTCTTACTCACCCGCTGACTATGGCTTGTGCCCTTCCCCGAGCATCATGGGCATGACAGTATGTGCCCAACTTCTTACTTGTAGTTTTCTCAGTCACTGTGTCTCAAATGTGGGGCCTGGCATGTGACCTTGTAGAGATACCCCGTGCGCACAGGCTTTTGATTCACCTCCATGTGGTCTAGCTTGTGCTGAGAGGTGCAGCAACACTCTGCCGCCCCTGGTCTGCACTGTTTTGACTCCCTACATCACTATCGGAGAACAGTTGTGCTGGCCAGTAACTTCCCATGCAGTTCCTGTTCCTCATGGAATGTAGGTGGTTGCCACAATGTGGCAGGATCAGCTCCTCAGCTGCCTGTCAGCCCTGCAGAGTTTGGGCAAAATTAGCTGCCTCCCGATGGCCATGTTTGCCTCCACCCTCGTCACCATTGTTTTGCGGGGAACCTGAGGCCTGAGCTGTAGGCTCCGCTAGTGGGCCACTTGCAGAGCACAAACAAACAGCACTGGACACGTAGATGTATTGTTCGGGGCCAAGCCACAAGCAGCATGTCCCCATTTATTATATAGGCCCGGTTGAGTCCGGCCAAACCAGTGCATGCTTGCATCAACGCAGCAGTGCTGAGAGCCTGGGTGGCTCACTACACATCCTCAACTGATATACAGCCTCCAATTCGCTGCAGGCTACACCCAGGACAAGGCATTGAAACTACATCAAGCAATGATGTAGTCATTATTGCAGCATATGTAGTGGCACCGGATCTCAAATATGTCATAGGCACACGGTATTCCAATCATGGTAGCCTTTTACAGTCCAGCTGTGGCACAGAGGGCCTATTTCCCTCACTTGATACATTGCTATGCTGCTGGAATGAAGTAAACAAACTTCCTGGAGCCCTGTTTATCTTACATACCTGTGCCGCCTTAATGGTCAGTTATGTCAGGGAGCGCAAAAGCAAAGCCAGGAATAATAAAGAGTGAACCAGTGTTTAAGGGCAAACCCAGGTGTATGTACTAGCTCCCCTCTTTCATGGTTGATCTAACCTAACTTTGCTGCGATTACTTGGAATAATGTTCATTATTCTTTTTTTCAGGGGGGTCAAGGAGGAAATTTAAGGACTGTGACGAGAAAGGGTTCAGAGTAATGAAGATTAAAAGTAAATAATCTCTGTATTGCTCCAGATACTTACTTCCTCATTAGTCTTAACCTTTTGATAATACACTAAGGCCCAGGTTCATACTCTGTTTGCGCCAAATTTGTGTCATTGTTTTTACGCAAATTCAGCGCAAACCTAACACCGTCTAGCACCAACGTTTTGGAGTTAAAGTCATTTTTTGCTTGCGGGAAACTACCTTACGTCAATGAGATGCAAGGTAGGCGTTTCCGTGCAAAAAATGACGATATGGCCTTAGCGCCATATTTATCTCCCGTGTGCTAAAATCAAGCACTGGGTAAAGGGGGCCTTAAAGAACGGCGCAAAGCAAGCTTAGATTATTTAACGCCTAGGTAAGGGCAGACGTTAGGGGACCTGTGGGCCTATTTCAATGGTCAGAGACCATGGATTGGGCCCACAGGTGACCTTCCCTAGCCCCAGGGACACCCACGCCCACACCAGAGGGACGCCAGAGGATAGGGGGAGCCCATCCCAGGTAAATACAGGTGAGTATTTTAATTTTTTTGTTTAAAGTGCCATGGGGGGCCTAACTTGGGCCCCCCTACATGGCACTAAGCCAATGGCCATGCCCAGGGCCCAGGGGCCATGCCAGAAGGACAAATGTCCCCTGGGCATGGCCATAGGGGTGGTGGGCATGACTTCTGTCTTTACTAAGGCAGGAGTCATTTCCATGGGAGTTGTGCGTCAAAGGATGACGCTAGTCTGGTTAGAGGTATTTTTTATGCTATTTTTATGTCCCCCCTACGCTCCCCCACCCAGCTAGTGGGACTTACGCCGACTACCATCATTCCATAAATTTAACGCTCGGCTGGCCTCTTGGAATGGCGCTAGCCGGCGGTAAATCTTTTCACTCAAAACTGCGTTAGCGCAGTTTTGCGTGGAAAAAGTATAAATCTGGGCCTCAGTTTACATAATACTTTTCAACTGAGAAGAACCAACAAAAACCTTTGAAGTGAACTTAATACTAACTATCGGTACAGACCACAAAACGCTATGGAAAAATGGGCCCATATCAATAACATCAAATTATTTGGTGGAGCCCATACAGCAGATGTATATATTTCAGCCAAATGCATTTTTAAAGTCTGCTCATGAGGCGTTTTGCTATTTCTTCTTTTGAGCGACCGTGAATTTTGGAATAAATTGTCTGCCCTCTTGCTCCATATGCTGCTCTCATTGCACTTTTCAGCCATCTACTAAATGTTGCAGTAGATAGCTTTTTTTCCTTTTCATTCTTCCTTCAAAAGAGACCAGCAATTGGTGAGAAGTGAAGACAATACTTGTTCTATCCAAATAAATAAATAAATCGATATACCTCTTGCTTGATCTAGTTCTTGTAACTAGGTCTTCTCTTCTCTGGATGGGTTTTGATAGAAACTCAACAGTACAATTTCTTGCTCTTGATGGAATTTGGAATTAACTTTGGGGATATATTCTGGCCTCTTGTCACTATAACTTTATCATGGAACAATTTTATGTAAGGCTCTTCAATCACCAGTACCTCTATCTCACCCAAATGCCTAGCCAATATTATTGCTAATAAAACTATTATGTTTTTGTTAGATGATGTAAAAAACACTTTCAATATTTTAAAAGGAGGCTACTGAAGTGCTCTTATAACTAATAATAATTGCCATGAAGGTAAAATAGGATATGATACCAGACGTTTAAACGAAATACAATATAAGCAGTCCGTTGGTCAGCTTCTCTGCGGATTCCCAGCTCCCCAAAAGCTCCAATACCTGACCATTGTTTTCTTAACATAGAAGATGCAAGTTTTAAATTAAACCATCTCTTGAGAAACAAGGGATTTGAAAAGGACCACAAAAGAGTGCATTTATATTTTGTCTTTCCCACCTTGAAAGGCATACGCACCTTTACACCTAAAAAATTATCCCAACCCAGTTGTACATCAAAAAAATCCAGGCTATACTATGGAAACTGACCATTCCTGCATTTATTAAAGAGAAGACTCAAAGGGCCATATTTACAAGAAATGATGCACAACTGCGCTAGTGGAGTTGTGTCTCAAAAATGTTAATGCCGGCTAGCGTCATTTCTCACGTCCATGTTTGCACCATATTTACAAAACAGTGCAGCATGGTGGTAAGAAATGGTTAGCGTAAAAAAAAATGATGCAACTTTTGCGACATGTCGCCAAAAGAATGACGTCAGTGCAGTAAAAGTGACGCTAGCATGATTAGCAGCACTCTTTTGATGCTAATCGTGCTAGCGTTACTTTTCCCTTAAAAGTGGGAATAAAAACCCACAAAAACATCAAAGAGAAGCCATAAGGTAAATAAATGGAGACGTCAGGACAGGAGAGCCCCAGAGAAACCCCAATCAGCCCAGTACAAGCCAGGATATACAGTTAGACTTCCAGGACAAGGAGAAAAGGAAGAGAATGTGTGACCTCATTGAGGAGGAGTATCAGATCCTGATCACAGAGGTCACCTCTAAAGTGCCAATAAGTAGGAAGGAGGCTATATGGCAGTCCATAGTTGATAAGGTCAACAGTGTGGTAGAGATGAAGAGGACTGGGACCGATTGAAGAAGTGCTGGCAGGATTGTAAGCGCAGAACAAAAGAGAAACTGGCCAACCACCCAAAGGCAGCACTGCAGACTGCAGGAGGAAGTCCGGTGGCAGCGGTCATCCCGGAAGCATTGGTCACAGGATTCCAGGGACAGGACACTGCAGCACATGATGAACGACAACAAACACAGGGTAAGTTGCAGTGGGGGGTGATGTTGTTGATAGGTAATTGCACAAGAGGGAAGCACACACGAGGCACTCCATGCATGCGAAAGGGCTGCATGGGAGCAGAATACTGTCAAAACCCCAAATACATGTAATGTGCACTGACCCCCCACCATATGCACAGACAACTTCACAACCATCACACCACTCCCATGTCCTTAACAACTGAACCATCAGGCGATGTTAAACTTTTATTGGCCACCATATACCAGGCCTGCTTTGCAAGGTGGGCCAGCAAGGAAAGGATATGCCTTTGTGCACCACTGGGAAAGGACACTGATGTAACATGCACGCAACATACAGGGCATCTCTGTCATTACCATCTGTGTTAGTATACAATTTGCAGCCATGTGCCTATGCAGGTTGACTTGCACCATGCTGCAAGGGTGCCTGTTATTTGGGGATGTTTGCTGTTGTACATCAACGGACAGCTTCATGCACACCATCAGCACAAGCGGTGTTTCTGTATTTCTATGTGTGTTGCAGAATGTAGCACATAGAGAAACATGACATTACTGAGACAAAGAAAGATAACAGTCACCCCATGTCACTGCTAGGCAAACCCTGAGGTGGTGCATGAAACTGTGGCATTCCCAGACATGAATATCTGGGAAGGCCTCAGAAGTTGGGTGAGTTACATGTGTGTATGGTGGGAACGCCCCAAGCAACACATATCGAGTAACAACCACATGCAGCATGAGGAATGGGAAGGGCACATAAACCAGGCCATCACAAGCCATACAAGGTGCCTTCCTTGGTCTAGGAAATATGGACTGGCACTCTGCCCCACTGGAGTGTAACATAAAAAATATACTCTGGTAAGGCAATGTGCAGTCAATGTCTCGGAAATGTGGGCAATTGCCAACCATGCATGAGGAAATCATACAGTGCAGTACAGCTGCTCAGCCTGCTGTGCTACATTGCATATCTTTATTATGCTGGTAAGAGTAGTTGTCACTGACATGCAATGCATCCCTGTACTAACCTTGGGCATGGGTCACAAACTGATGCATAATACCAACACTAGCACACATAGAGCATGGTGTAGGGGTGCAACAGCAACAATCAGGAATGCTGTCTGCCACTTCCATTGTCTGTTGCCGATTGCAACACACATTGAAAGATGCAAACAATTGGCTCATAACTGATAGGAGGTGACAAGGATAATGCATGTGGACAGTTCTCACCCTTGCATAGCTGTTACAACACATGTGGGTTGGCAGAAGATTGTGACACATACTTAAAATAATAGATCTGGCAATCCAATAGATTCTGTATATTTCCATGGGTGTTGCCTGGTGAGTTACAAAAAATGACACCCTGGTGGTGCAATGTTCCACTAGAGGCCCATAAATGAGGAACCTGAGGCATAGCTCTGTGCCATGAAATTGAGGCACCATGATCAACAACCTAATGGCTCATGTAAATAGCTAACACAGATCAACATTTACATATCTACATCTCCTTGCAGAGAATGACGCCATTGCTTATGGCCAGCTGCCTGTCCTGGGCTTCACCGGTGATTGCAATGACCAGCTGAAAAGCATCAACTCTGACACTCTGTAGCAGATCCTTGATGCCACCCAGACACCATCTCTAGTCGCAAGGAGGACACCAAGGGGGTCATTCTGACCTTGGCGGTCCATGACCGCCATGGCGGAGTGCGGCGGAAGCACCGCCAACAGGCTGGCGGTGCTTCCCGGGCGATTCTGACCGCGGCGGTAAAGCCGCGGTCAGAAAAGGGGAGCCGGCGGTTTCCCGCCGGTTTCCCGCTGGCCCAGGCAACCCGCCATGGCGGCGCTGCTTGCAGCACCGCCATGGGGATTCCGACCCCCTTACCGCCAGTCTGTTTCTGGCGGTGTCCACCGCCGGAACCAGGATGGCGGGAACGGGTGCTGTGGGGCCCCTCGGGGCACCTGCACTGCCCATGCCACTAGCATGGGCTGTGCAGGGGCCCCTAACAGGGCCCCACAAAGATTTTTACTGTCTGCTTAGCAGACAGTGAAAATCGCGATGGGTGCCACTGCACCCGTCGCACCCCTTCAACTCCGCCGGCTCCATTCCGAGCCGGCTTCATTGTTGAAGGGGCTGTCCCGCTGGGCCGGCCGGCGGTCTTCTGGCGGTCGCCCGCCGGCCCAGCGGGAAAGCCGAAATGACCGCCGCGGTCTTTTGACCGCGGTGCAGTCTTTCGGCGGGAACCGCTTGGCGGGCGGCGACCGCCGACCGCTGCGGTCAGAATGACCGCCCAAGTGTTGCAGGGTCTCCAAATGACCCACCCAACAGACAACACATCACCTGCGACCTTATCTACAGCCCAGGACTCCCAGGACCCAGGCATCATCTTCCAAAATGCAGCAGTAGGAGTCCAGAGGGACAGCAGGTGGGAATGGATACCATGGCAGGCAGCCTACACATTGGCAATGTGATTACTTCCTCACTGATGCACTCTTCTCCTACACATGTCTCATGACATGTTCCCCCTCCTTGAACCCTGTCTGGACTTCCAATCGTTTGGGTTTTCCCATGGGTTTAGTCTCTTGTGTACTGTACAGTACAACTAATAACTTCATTTCACATCCTAATCAATCTACCCAAGACATCAATTGTCTTGAATCTGTGTCTGAGGCATGGATATGTGTGAACTTTATGCATTGTGTGAAGCCTAATCATTGAGGGGCATATGCACCAGAACAAATTGGGCAGCTTGGTGCCGCAGGCAATGAAGATGTGCTGAGCTGCAACATAAATAAAACACAGGCAAGTACTGTATGCAATAAGATAATATCCAACCATCTTAATTCTCCAATACTAGTGCAGATACAGTTGTCTACTGCCAATGCAAGCACACTTGCACCTTATTGCAAGGATGTCTGTGTTGCAGGATTTGGATGTTTATGTGCAGAAAGTCTTCCTCCCTGCACAAACATATAACAAACAGTAAAAGCTCCTTGCCCCTACTATGTAAGAAGTAAAATGCAGCACACAAAAATAAGCACAAACCACGCAAAAGATGTGTCTCTCTCCTTGTTGTGCCATGCAAACCACACTCCTGGGCTAAGACCATTGTTTTTGCATTGCCTCAGGTCTCCATTCCATTGTAAATCTGCCAAATGCCATGGGTGTTGCACACAGCAACACCCATTGCATATCCCTCTGCCACAAATATATTCACAATGGTTGGTAGGGTCATGTATACAATGTGGTGTTAAGCCACCCAAAGTGGCTTTACACCACCTTGAAAATATGTGAAAGGACACAGTGCCATTGCAGTATCATGAAAAGAGATGCTCTGGTGGTGTTAGGAGCTTGTCATTATACCCCTGAGTACTTGTGTAAGAGATATGTGTGGATTTGTGACACACACTCTGACTGCAACATGAATGAGATGACTGATAGCTATGTGAACAAGCAAGCTGAACCAGAGTATCCCATGGCATGGCATTTGACAGCCTATATGTATTGTGATAGCTGACAGCAATCAATACACAAGTGGCTGGGTCTAGCAAGGATGGTAGTTACAGGAAAACCATTGATGTCACAAATGAACGATGCATGTGAAAGAGTGTAATGACAGTATGAGTGTCTCAATCACAAAATCTAGATTTAGGGGAAGTGCAATGACAACAACATAACGACAATGCAAGTCACACAATTCAGGGAAATGGTGTATGAATACCTATTTTGGGATGTATATTCATGTACAACCAGAGTGTCACGTACATTGCTGAAAGATGTCTGGAGTTTCAGATGTGACACCATTGCCAACCTGACAGGAACATAGTGGAAACATATAGGGCCTCATTCTGACTCCGCCGCCCGCCAAAGTACCGCCGTCAGAATACCGCTGCGCGGTCAAAAGACCGCCACGGTAATTCTGAGTTTCCCGCTGGGCTGGCGGGCGACCACCAGAAGGCCGCCCGCCAGTCCAGCGGGAAACCCCCTTCCATGAGGATGCCGGCTCCGAATGGAGCCGGCGGAGTGGAAGGGGTGCAACGGGTGCAGTTGCTTGGCAGACACTGAAAATCTTTTTGGGGCCCTGTTAGGGGGCCCGTGACACCCGTTACCGCCAGCCAGGTTCTGGCGGTCAAAACCGCCAGAGCCAGGCTGACGGTAAGGGGGTCGGAATCCCCATGGCGGCGCTGCCTGCATGGAGGATTCCCCACCGGACACCGACGGTTTTCCGTTTCTGACCGCGGCGGTACCGCCGCCGTCAGAATGCCCATGGATGCACCGCCAGCCTGTTGGCGGTGCATCCGCGGTCGTTGGCCTGGCGGTAGTCTACCGCCAGGGTCAGAATGACCCCCATAGTCATACATGTAAACTAACTACAACTTGGAAAAGCCTGTGCCTAACATGACCTGTGCATACATGCTACCACTGAAGTAGTAACCCAGAATGGAGAGCATATATTAGGAATAGTAAAATGATATATGCAACTACAAAACTAAGCCTAAAAGTCCTAAACTAACTAAACTACCTACACTAACCTATACTACTCTACATTAGCCTACCTTATTCTTAAAACTGACTTATCTCAGCTAATCCTAAACATATGATGCCACATCATAAACACCAACTCCCCTAATCCCTCTTAATATACATCTAACAACAAGGACAGCAGCAGTTAAAGCTAAACATTGACTAACTAAACATATGGCCTAAACAGCTATATATTTTTGTAGACTTTTTAATTGTGTTAATTGTTTTATTATTTTTTTATATTTTTTAGTACACACACCCTAAACATCACCCCCTTTTCAACCAGGTAAATAAAAGAGATACCCTACCTCCACCCCTAAGAAACAACTATCACTAAGTCCTACAAACTGATCTACACTATGCTAACTTACCAAACCCTAACTAACTAATTACCCCAACTAAACACATTCACATTTACAAATGGAAGGGACATGCTCAGTCTGTGTGCAAGTGTCCCTTCAGCGCTTCATAATATGTGCTTAGAATTCACGTAGCAGCGACAGGATCTGCCCATTCTGGTGATCCATACCAAGTGTGATATGTTGCCCACTGTTCTGCTAATGTTAGGTGGCTATGTACATGGTAATGCATTACACCATGAGCTGAGTTACTCAATGCTACATGTGACACACAGATCAGTTACAGGTACAGTCTAAAACATATTGCAACCCTGCACTCATGTGTTGGACCCTGGACTTTGGCCACATGTCCATCCTGTCATCACTGTTATGTGTCCCATTTACCATGTTCAACATTTCCATGGCTTTTGCTACACATGTTGCCACCAGTGATATAATTTCATGGGATGCACATCCTACAAACAACTGCAACCATTCATTACAATACAAGGTTTAGCCTATTATGTTTGTGGTATCTTACAAACACTTGGTACATGGCATTGCATACAACATACAAATGCAAACACAACACTTGCATGACACATTACACAAACAGTTTGTTACTCATTGATTGCATTGGGATCATAAAAGCTTGCCACCTCTTTGATAGTGTATGGTAGGAGTCCACCTGCAAAAGGGAACATGAGACATGGCACTGTGAATGATGCACAATTAAAACTATGAACAACTATTACACATCAGATATCATTAGCCAATAACCCTTGGATACCTATGTTGATTAACACTTAATAATGGCACCATAGATGCCCAGTTACATTGGTAGGGCATGCTGACTTGTACACATTTGTGCTGAAACCTTACAGAAATGTCATGGCTACATTGATAAGTAATTGCAGATGACTACCTACTGCAACATATTTCAGAGATTGGTAATTGTCATGTCACTCAGCACATACATTACTCACAGGACACATTCAGCCATGACTGCCTTACTTCCAATGTACATGACTATTCAACATACATCATTAGTTAGGAACTAACATGTACCCTTCCACCAAGACACAAGAGTGTCCGCATTGTTGTACATCTGAATTGAGCGTCAAAACCCAGTGGACAAGGACAGGACTAAGCATTTTGTCTCCTTAATGGTGCAGTGTTGTCATCGTCATGGTTGTTTGTTTGCGCCAACACAATCCTTACAACCCTGTCCTTTGACCTAACTTTGTAGAGGAGGCCCAATGGCCAATAGACATGTACCAGCAATTGTAAAAATAGAGTCAGCCACCAAGATTGTGTACTCACCCACCATTTCTCTGACTTCAACCCCAATGTGGTCCAGAAGGTCCTGCTCCCTGCCTACAACATCTGCCCTGTGATGTTTGAGTTTCCGGGTAGACAGCTCCACCGTGAATATCCGATTCATCTGGGAGAGGACCTTCCCCCACGGTAGCTTCCTCACCTCCATCTGGTATCCCTGGATCACTCAGCCACACTAGCCACCATGTTGGGCAGATAATGGAGCACCATCCAGATAAATCTGCCTAACTCCTCAGCAATGAGGTGCCATGCCCTCTCCCACCCTGACATGCTGTCACACACATTCACTGTTACCTGAACCCAAAGAAAATATCACCCCAAAAATAAAAAATAACCCAACTAGCTATACTACCCCAGAGATAGACTCACAGAGTTGGATGTCATAACCTTGGTCAGCTGCAATGGAGGAGGAAAGACAATGTCAGCCTTGCCCTTGTGTTTTGTACCAACTGGCCTTGTATAGTATTTATTTGTGAAGTAGAGATACAGACTTGGAGGGTCATTCTGACCCTGGCGGGCGGCGGACGCCGCCCGCCTGGCAGGAACCGCCAAATGGCCGCTCCGCGGTCAGAAGACCGCGGAGGCCATTCTGGCTTTCCCGCTGGGCCGGCGGGCGCCCGCCAAAGGAGCGCCCGCCGGCCCAGCGGGAAAGGCCCTGCAACATAGAAGCCGGCTCCGAATGGAGCCGGCGGTGTTGCAGGGGTGCGACGGGTGCAGGGGCCCCCAGGAGCCCCATGACACCCGTTCCCGCCATCCTGTTCCTGGCGGTCAAAACCGCCAGAAACAGGCTGGCGGGAAGGGGGTCGGAATCCCCAAGCAGCGCCGCCATAGAGGATTCTCCCAGCCGGGGCTAATCTGGCGGGAAACCGCCGGACCCGGCTGGGCGGCCGCGGCTCGCCAGCCTGTTGGCGGTGCTTCCGTGGACAGCCACCCTGGTGGTCATTGACCGCCAGGGTTGGAATGAGGCCCTTGGTGTTGTGTGGTTTCCAGTTAGCATGCATGAGTGTAGTTGTGTGTGATGGTGCACCGTCAAGTCACTTATACAGGCATAGGGGATTGGTGATAGTGTGATTTGTGTGGCATGACAGTTCACCCGTGCGTTATTTGTGTGATGAACATGTACATGTGTCCAATACTATGGGACCTGCCAATGAGCCATGTGTGTGAGTTTTCTCTTGGTTTGTGTTATGTGTGCCATAAGACAGGTGTTGTGCCCTGTGTGTAGCATATCCCCCCACCCCCAGACATTGTACACATTCTTTGCACACAGAGTTGTTATCCATATTTCCTTGCAGACATGTGTGTGTTGTGAAGACATCATGCAAAGTATGGCATGGTGGCTTAAATCTATTACAATGTTTGTGATTGATTTACAACGCACTGTGGCATAGGACAGAGCAGGAAATGTGTTGCTGAGCAACCTTGCACCACTGTGAAAGCCAGCAATGTGCCATATCTACAAAATACTGTGCATTTCTGTCCTCAGCCCCTGCACTAGCACAGAGTCAAGTGTCAAGCAGCAACATGGGCACCATTGCACCATGGTGCACAGATACTTGTGTTGTGGCTGTGATTGATTATGTGCAGGAAGATGTCCCTTCCTGCACATGACCAATCACTGATGGACATTTTGACCCGGTAAAAGTCGCTTACCGCCGGCCAGAAGGCCGCCATAACACCGCCGCGGCTGCGGTAAACCGCCACGGTCATTCTGACCCGCAACTGGCAAACTGCCAAAAACCCGACATCCGCAAAAATCCGCCACACCAAAGGTTAGCGAAAAAATGGCGCTGACCAAACCTCCACCGTGACGCCAACAGAAATACGCCCATACCATTCCGACCCACAAATCCACGCGGCGGTCTTTCAAACGTGGTATTCCATTGGCAGTACACACCCCCGCGGTCAAAATACACACACACATAGAAAACTCAGCAACATTGGTCAGTTCGAAATAAACACACCTGATACACATACTAACACCACTCCCACACACCCAACACAATATAAAACACACACCCACAAGCCCCTACGACCCGAAATCATTGACGAAGGCTAGAGAGAGCACAGATTAGAGAATCCCACAACACAGAGGCACACAACACCATCACCCACACAGAATCCACGCACCAAACACCACACACCATCACACGCACCACACTCATCACCACAAACGCCACCCCACACCTCAACCACACCACCCCATGGCACCCCAAAGACACCCCAGGTTCAGTGATGCCGAACTCAGAGTCATGGTGGAGGAAATAGTCCGTGTAGAGCCCCAGCTCTTCGGGGCACAGGTGCAGCACACCACAATTGCCAGGAAGATGGAGCTATGGCAAAGGATAGTGGACAGGGTTAACGTGGTGGGACAGCATCCACGCAATCGGGAGGACATCAGGAAGAGATGGAACGACCTACGGGGGAAGGTGCATTCCATGGTATCAATGCACAACATTGCGGTGCAGAAGACTGGCGGCAGACCCCCACCTACTCCCCCAGAATTTACCGCGTGGGAGGAGGAAGTCTTGCACATCCTGCATCCTGAGGGCCTCGCAGGAGTAGGCAGAGGAATGGACTCTGGTAAGGCACATTTTCACTACTGCTTCCCACCCCCACCCCACCTGCATGCCAAATCATACTCCCACCCTCACCCCCTCCCCCATCACACCAACCCCTAGCAAAAGGCTCACCATCACAACCCACCCATCCCAACACCAAACTCTGCATGCGACCCCAAAGCATGGACACCCATCACCAAAGCATGCCCACTGCACACACCCATCACCCCCACAAGCCACCCTCACAAAAGCCCCCACAAGGAAATGCCTGCACATGGGTACACGGACACCCACCCATCACACGAAATGCCACACACAGAAGCAATAACCATACCTTTATACCCCTGCAGGACCCGAACGCCACCACACCGCCACAGAGGGTCCAGAGATGTCCATCCCACCCCCAGAAGAGGCCCCCAGCGATGACAGCAGCTCTGTCTCCCTGGAGCCAGACGACCAGCCCGGCCCATCGGGGACCTCTGGACAGTCGGTTCCCCACAGACAGCCACAGGCTACACCAGACCCAACCCCCTCTGGGAACACCAGCACAGCTCCCACCCAGCGGGCCCATGCCTCTGTCTCCAGGACACGTAAATCAGCGGTGTGTCCACCACTACAGGGCACCCAGGTTGACCCACCACCCCAACAACAACAGGGACCTGGGGGCAGTGGTAGTGGGCACACCGTCCAGGGGACAGAGGCCCAGGAACACAGGGGAACTGGGAGGGCTGCTGTGCGATAGGGGGGGGACAGGCCCGGGGAACCGACTCTCCAAGAGGCACTCTCCTCCATCATGGGAGCATACCACCGCTCCCAGGAGACGATGGCGACGGTACTGGCCCGGTTCCAGGAGATCCAGGAACTGCAGGAGGAACGGTACATGGGGTTCAGGGAGGAACTGAGGAACATCGGTTCCGCAATGGTGACCATTGTCCTGGCCCTTACCCAGATCGTCACCACATTGCGGGACCATGTGGCACCCCAAAGGGCCCCTGTCACTAGCCCAGGCCAGGAACAGCCTACCACCTCCGCCGGCGCTAGTGGACAGGAGGCCCCCACACAACGACAGGCCACCAGAACCCCACCTCCTGCAGAAGAAGAACCACCCCGCAAGCGGAACCTGAGATCTCACAAGAAGACAGAGTAGGATTGCAAGACCCCCGCCAGCCTAAGGTACCCCCTGATGTCATCCCATTGTCCCACATTGTCACCCTGTCCAACCTTGAACTGCCCCTACTCCATCCTTCCACAGGCATATGGACAATGCACCTGTGCGACTGAGAACTGGACTCTGCCATGGACATTACTCTACCCCCACCCATCCCCGCTTCCCAATCATTTACCTATATGTAGCACTTAAAATAAATCACTTTTTCCACTTAAAAAAACAGGGGTCTGCTTGTATTCTTAACAAATGTATTACACATAACGGTGCAATAATGTCCAGTTACTTTGTGATGACAACATACCAATTTCAATATGCTTTAGTCCATGGGCAAATAAAGCTGAAGTCAGGCAGTGGGTCATACAGCTCTGAAAAGGGGAGGGAAAGTCACAAATCAGTTAACAGGAACTGGGGGGAAACACAGACAGTGGAGACGCATGAGGCCTCAAGTAAATGTAAATTGGGGTGGCTGTTTCTTACCTGTGTGCTACTGAAAGTATTGTTGTATGACTGTATCCCTGTTGTCCGTGTCGTCCCCGTCGTCTTCCTCCTCTTCACTCTCCACAGGCTCCACAGCTGCAACAACACCACCATCTGGACCATCCTCCTGCAGAAAAGGCACCTGGCGTCGCAATGCAAGATTGTGAAGCATACAGCAGGCCACGATGATCTGGCACACCTTCTTTGGTGAGTACATGAGGGATCCCCCTGTCATATGCAGGCCTAAACCTGGCCTTCAGGACCCCGAAGGTCCTTTCTATGATCCTCCTAGATCGCCCATGGGCCTCATTGTACCGTTCCTCTGCCATGGTCCGGGGATTCCTCACTGGGGTCAGTAGCCACGACAGGTTGGGGTAACCAGAGTCACCAATTAGCCACACACGGTGTCTCTGTAGCTGTTCCATCACATAAGGGATGCTGCTATTTCGCATGACATACGCGTCATGCACTGACCCAGGGAACTTGGCATTTACATGGGAGATGTGCTGGTCAGCCAAACGGACCACCTGGACATTTATCGAATGATAACTTTTTCTGTTTCTGTACACCTGCTCACTTTCTTTGGGGGGAACCAAAGCCACATGGGTCCCATCAATGGCACCAATGATGTTGGGGATATGTCCAAGGGCATAGAAATCACCCTTCACTGTAGCCAATTCGCCCACCTCAGGGAAAATAATGTAGCTCCGCATGTATTTCATCAGGGCAGACAACACTCTGGACAAAACCTTAGAAAACATAGGCTGAGACATCCCAGATGATATGGCCACTGTTGTCTGAAAAGACCCACTTGCCATAAAATTGAGTACTGACAGAACCTGCACCAGAGGGGGAATCCCTGTGGGTTGGCGGAGGGGGGACATCAGGTCTGGCTCCAGCTGGGCACATAGTTCATGTATAGTTGCTCTGTCAAGCCGGTATGTAAGTATGATATGTCGTTCTTCCATTGTCGACAGGTCCACCAGCGGTCGGTACATGGGAGGATTCATCCTTCTCCTCGCAAGTCCCAGCGGACGGTGCCTAGGAAGGACAACATGGAGCACAGAGTCAAGCAACCCACAGGTTAGTTCACACAGCTTGCACAGTACACGAATCGCTATGCATGGAACGGCTTGTATGAGTGGCAATGCAAGGCCTAGGCCTGTGTGACGCAGTAGAAATCATGCCATGTGGGCCCTTGAAATGGCGGCTGCCTGACCTGTGAAGTGTGACAGTGGGATGTGAGGTCACTGCGCTGACGTGGCACACCGTGGCGGTAGGCGGTCGAAGACCGTGGCAAAAAGCAGCATTGGTTAACATTGAACCATATGGGTCTCAGGAGCCAATGACGATGTGCGCCGGCGGTCGCGGTACGCCCCGCCGCGGTACGCCCCGCCGCGGGCGTGACCGCCATTTTCTATCTGATTAATCACTCGAGACCTGATCATCCACCGGAGAGGACCTATACTGCAAGTGCTGCTGTGACATCGGTCTGGGAGATACAATGGCTGCTGCGTCTGGGGAAAGGGCCCCTGCCTTCACTTCCGAAGAGTTGGAGAAACTTGTTGATGGGGTCCTCCCCCAGTATGCGCTACTCTACGGTCCTCCAGACCAACAGGTTAGTACACAGGGTGCACGTTGAATGGGCTATGCCTGTGTTGAGTGGGGTGTATGTAAGATGGTGGGGAGGGGAGCGAATGAGGAGTGCAATGCACGAAAGATGAGAGCATGTGCCACATGGCAAGGTTGGGGAGGGGGGGGCCACTCACATTGACCAGGCAGAAAACTGATGCGATTTCCTTTACCACCCTGTACATGTCACATAGGTCAGCGCCCAAATGAAGATCGACATTTGGCGTGCCATCGCCAAGGACGTCCGGGCCCTGGGGGTCCACAACAGACGGGGCACCCACTGCCGAAAGAGGTGGGAGGACATCCGCCACGGGACCAGAAAGACCGCCGAGTCTCTGCGGGGGATGGCCTCCCAATGTAGGAGGGGTGCCAGCCGCCAATTGACCCCCCTGATGTCCCGGATCCTGGCGGTGGCCTACTCCGATTTGGATGGGCGCGTGAGGACATCACAGCAGACACAAGGGGGTGAGTATCAGCACATTCTGCTATCTTTGCGCGCAGTGAAGGTGTCTGGGTGGGGGAGGAGGGCTGTGGCTATCTCCAGGCCAGGGCGCATTCTGTAGGCTAGGCCCCTCCATTAGACACGGCCCTGTGCCCCCACCCCACACCTCTGTAGGGTGCCAAGTACAGCTATCCATGGTCCGGCCTCACCCATGTGTGCATTTGTCGTCCATAGACCCGTAGGCCTAGTCACAATAACTGAGTGGTGTACCCCCATTGCGCGGTCTAGTTCAGGGGGCTTCTGTGTCTGTCCTCTCCGACAACGGTGTTGCCAATGCATGCACTCAACCTGTCTTCATTTCTCCACCCCCCCCATTTTCTTTGTCTTCCTGTTCATGTGTGCATTAGCATCATCAGGCGGAGGAGAAGTGGCATCAGCGCACGAGGGAGCTGCATCTCACATGGCCCCGGAGGGCCATACAACAGACTCTGAGTACACTAGTGAGACGGAGGGCGAGTGGAGCTCCACAACGGGGACCCGTGGAGACGTCAGCGACACCGACACGTCCTCCGAAGGGAGCTCCCTAGCGGTGGCGGCAACATCCGTGCCCACCGCCACAACAGGTACAGCCGCCACCCAGCGCACCAGCCCTGCCCTCCCAGCAGCCCCTCAGCCTTCGCTCCGTGCCCGCTCGCCCAGGAAGGCGGGCATCTCCTTCGCCCCAGGCACCTCAGGCCCTGCCCCAGTTAGCCCTGCTGCCCTCAGTGAGGAGGTCACTGACCTCCTCAGGACACTCATTGTTGGGCAGTCTACCCTTTTGAATGCCATCCAGTGTGTAGAAAGGGAGGTGCATCGGAGCAATGCATACCTGGAGGGCATTCATTCGGGTCAGGCTGCCCATCAGCGATCGTTCAACGCTCTGGCCTCAGCACTGACGGCAGCCATTGTCCCTGTCTCCAGCCTCCCTCTTCTGACTCCCTCCACCCAGTCCCAGTCTCCTGTTCCTCTGCCTATCCCATCCACACCATCAGACCAGCCTGCACACACCTCTACACCCAAGGGCAGCTCATCCAGACATAAGCACCACAGATCCCACAAGCATTCACCCAAGCAACATCCAGATGCAGACATGCCAACAGTCACTACCACCGCTGTGTCCCCCACCTCTTCATCTCCCTCCTCCCTCCCTGTGACGTCTCCACTCACACCTGCATGCACACCACCATCAGCCAGTACTTCCATCACCAGTACACCCTCCATTACAGTCCGCACACATGCAGTCACCACCCCCACTGCCATTTACACGTCCCCTGTGTCCTCTCCCAGTGTGTCTGTCACCCCCTCTTCCAAAGCACACAAACGCAGGCAGCCACCCACCCAACAGCCATCCACCTCACGACAGCCTCCGTCACAAGCACCTGCACCCAAAGACAGCACACTTGACTCTCCTACAACCACATCCTCTTCCTCCACTCCCAAACCCACTACACCTACCCATCCCTGTCCTTCCAAAGTCCTTTTCCTTTCCAACCTTGAGCTTGTTCCAATCACTGATCCATCTGGTAAGACTAAAAAAAGCAACTCAGCCACCACCAGCCCTGCATCTACTGTGACCATAGTGCAGGGCTATTGGAGTCCACCAGATCCTAGGGCAGGAACATCGGCCAGCAGCAAGGGGACAGCCAGCCCCCCCCCCTGGGAAGAGGACCAAAAAGAAAAAGGCCCGGCGCGACAAGCCTGAGACGGCTGCCACCAAGGACAGTAGCCTTCCCCCGTCACCTGCCACATCATCCAAGGGAGGCAAGGGCCACAGAGCTCCAGCGAAGGAGGGCAAGGGCAGCAGGGCGGAGAAGTCAGGCAGCAGGCGAGCTGCCCAGGAGGGCCCCACCAGCCCCATTCCGGGTGTGACGGACGACACCCACGGGCCCAGGACTCCATCACAGGAGGGCGCCGCGACCGCAAGTTCGGATGGTGAATGAGCGGGAAGTCTTGCCCAGGTCTGGCTCCCTAGACATACAGGACAAGCACCGCTGAACAGGGCCCTGCCGGGAGGAGCACCGCTGAACAGGGCCCCGCCGGGACAAGAACCGCTGAACGGGCCCCGCCGGGAGGAGCACCGCTGAACAGGGTCCGCCGGGAGGAGCACCGCTGAACAGGGCCCCGCGGGAGGAGCACCGCTGAACAGGGCCCCGCCGGGAGGAGCACCGCTGAACAGGGCCCCGCCGGGACAAGAACCGCTGAATGGGCTCTGCCGGGAGGAGCACCGCTGAACAGGGCCCCACTGGGACAAGAACCGCTGAACTGGCCCCGCCGTAAGGAGCACTGCTGAACAGGGCCCCGCCGGGACAAGAACCGCTGAACGGGCCCCGTCGGGAGGAGCACCGCTGAACAGGGCCCTGCCGGGACAAGAACCGCTGAACAGGGCCCCGCCAGGACAAGAACCGCACCTCTGGGCCCTTCATCTCAAGCACCGCTCCGCTGGGCCCCGCCGTCTAAAGCACCGCTCCGCTGGGCCCTGCCGTCTCAAGCACCGCTCCGCTGGGCCCTTCATCTCAAGCACCGCACCGCTGGGCCCTTCCTGTCAAGCACCACACCGCTGGGCCCTTCCTATCAAGCACCGCTCCGCTGGGCCCTTCATCTCAAGCACCGCTCCGCTGGGCCCTTCATCTCAAGCACCGCTTCGCTGGGCCCTTCCTGTCAAGCACCGCACCGCTAGGCCCTTCCTGTCAAGCACCGCTCCGCTGGGCCCTTCATCTCAAGCACCGCTCCGCTGGGCCCTTCATCTCAAGCACCGCTCCGCTGGGCCCCGCCGTCTCAAGCACCGCTACGCTGGGCCCTTCATCTCAAGCACCGCTCTACTGGGCCCCGCCGTCTCAAGCACCGCTCCGCTGGGCCCTTCATCTCAAGCACCGCTCCGCTGGGCCCCGCCGTCTCAAGCACCGCTCCGCTGGGCCCTTCCTCTCAAGCCCCGCTCCGCTGGGCCCTTCCTCTCAAGCACCGCTCCGCTGGGCCCCGCCGTCTCAAGCACCGCTCCGCTGGGCCCCGCCATCTCAAGCACCGCTCCGCTGGGCACTTCATCTCAAGCACCGCTCCGCTGGGCCCTTCCTGTCAAGCACCGCACCGCTGGGCCCTTCCTGTCAAGCACCGCTACGCTGGGCCCTTCATCTCAAGCACCGCTCCGCTGGGCCCTTCATCTCAAGCACCGCTGGCCCATTGACAGTGCCGGTTCTGTGTCGAGCAGGGCTTCAGGAAGCACTCTGGGCACCATGCCTCCTCCAATAACAGTGGAGTCGGTAATCCATCTGATGGACTGTGGCTTTGCACTCCCCAGGATGGTCCAGTGGGCAAGCCTCCCACTGTAGAGACTTGAGAGACTGTGGCTTTGTACTCCCCAGGATGGTCCAGTGGGCAAGCCTCCCACTGTAGAGACTTGAGAGACTGTGGCTTTGCACTCCCCAGGATGGTCCAGTGGGCAAGCCTCCCACTGTAGAGACTTGAGAGACTGTGGCTTTGCACTCCCCAGGATGGTACAGTGGGCAAGCCTCCCACTGTAGGGACTTGTGAGACTGTGGCTTTGCACTCCCCAGGATGGGACAGTGGGCATGGAGGCCCCTCGTGGATCTGGCGTCGTGGACTCATGTGGCTGAGGTGCCCCCCCTTCCCTTCCCCCTGAGGTGCCTGTAGTTTTATCATCTGATGCCCCTGCAGTGTTCTCTCCACTGGTATCTGGTCTCCTGTGTGGGCTTTGCCCATGTGTTTGTGCACATTGGCCCACGGACTATGGAACTTTGACGGAATGTGCAGGACTTTTTGCCTATGGATATATTGTTGACTATGTTCATTCCTTATTTTTGTATCTTTTATATGGCATATTTTCCATTTCTTCAATGGTGCTATTTATACATATATTTTATAGATCATTTAAATTGTGTCTTTGCATTATTCCGGGGGGTTTGTGTGGTGTCACTCTGACTTGTTGCTCGGCATTGGGGTAGGGGGTTGGGTGTATGGCGCATGTGTGTGCCCGTAAGCTTTCCTCCTCCCCCCTCGCCTGTGTCGTAGGTGCAGTACTCACCGCTGTCGTCTGCGCCGGCGTTCGTACTCCTGGTAGATGAGCAGGTAGACAATAGCTGGTAGGATGTGTAATTCGGGCTCCATGCTGTCCTCCTTCCTCGTGGAGTGTGTATAGGTGAGCGTTTTCCCGTTCGTAGTCTGTTTCCGCAGTGTTTTTATCGGCGGGGCTCCCGCCCCGGAAAAGGTGGCGGATTGGTGAGTTGTGATAGGGTGGGCGGTACATTGTCTGCCGCCTGCCTGTTGGCAGTGACCACCGCGCTGTTTGTCGGTCCCGCCGTGGCGGTCGGAGTGTTAAAGTGGCGGCCTGTTTTGGCGGTTCCCGCCAGGGTTAGAATTCCATTTTTTTGACCGCCGGCCTGTTTGCGGGTTGGCCGCCGCTTTATCACCGACCGCCAGGGTCAGAATGACCCCCTTTGTCTTCTAATGTGTACTGCAGAATGCATCAAACATAGGAAGATGGAAATGTCTTTTGTGAAACCACCCTTAGGATGACATTTATGTTTTAGATGCTGCATTGGGATGCCATTTTTCTGTAAATGTGGGACTGTGCCAAAATCCAAAGGGTGTTGAGAATGGAACACTCACAGCAACACAGATTGCACACACCTTTCGCCCAAAGGGCAATATTATTAGGAAGTGGTGCTGTGATTCCAATGCACCTGTTTTCATGCGTCCCCTTTGCCCCTATTGACAACACTATGGGTGTGTCATATTTGCTATCTGGGGAAATAAGGCTGTCATTACCACAACAGAGTCAGATTGTTTGATGATGTCATGGTGTTTTGCTGGACTAGTGTCAAGATATATTGATGCTAGTGCAACAAAGGTTCTGGGAGACCGAGAGATTATGGTAGGGGCATCACTTACACTACACCTATCCTGATCAGGCATTTGAACTGGGGGTACAAAATTGCACAGTGGGATATTGTGAATTTCACTGCACTATTTTTGTAGCCATCCCTGCGTGGGAATGCCTCGCTTGCATACACTATTCCTGACGCAGCCATTATATGGAGCACAAGTTTGCAAAGCGGGACAATGCACACACATCGTTACTTTGTTACAAGCCAGGGGTGAATGGCCACCTTAACGCCAACTTAGCATCATGAACATGACACTAAGGCAGCGCTGAGAGAGCCAGGGGGCATGTATACATGCCCCTAAGTGATGTTTGTGAAGGTGTGCCATTTACAAGACAGTGTTAATACGAAAAAAGTGGCATATAACCATCTTGTAAATACAGAATGGGCATTGTTCCGCCAGAGCATAGGTAAAAGTGATGCTCAAGTGGTGCAAGGATCTTGTACATAGGGCCCTAAGTGTGGGTGATGTGCATTGGATGTGTGGAGTAATAAATGTTGCATATGTGTTGATGAGCAGTCATCTATAAGTGACTATCGATGTGTGCAGAGTGTGGTGTGTGCATTGTTTGGCTCATGTGTCTTATGTGTTGTGTGTGCTATGCCGAATCTGCTGGCTTACCTACAAGCAGGCAATTTCGATATTAGCCATACTGGAAACACTAATTGATGATTGAGTGTCTGAAGATGAAGGCGTCATGAACATTTCCAGGATATTTCGCTAGGACATTTGTAAAGAGGCCCCAATGGTCCACAATGACCTGTACGTTTATTGATTGGGTATGCTTCCTGTTTCTGTACAGGTGTTCCATAGCAGCAGGAGGGACAAGTTGCACATGCGTGCAGTCCATGGCACCCAATGCATGAGGAAACCCAGTGATGGCATAGAACTCTTCTTTGATCTCCTGCTGCAGTTGTTCAGTGTTGGGGAAGAGGATGTGGTGGGGAGTTAGGCTGATGATGGCTTCCAGTTCAGTAAGCAGAAATGGTGAGAAGGAGGGCTGAGATAGTTCACCCACTCGTGCTTCAGTTGTTTGGATGGACCCAGAGGCCAGCATGTCCAGCACAGAAACTTTGTGAGTGGTGAAATGTTGGTTTGCCTTCCTGCTCTTGCCATGATAGCGGGTGGAATTTCTTGGAGCTGCTGGATGATTGACACCCGCTTCAAACCTTAATATCTTATGATGTCTTCTTCTCGGACCCCGAAAATTGTTGTTCTTGGCTGATATATGTATTCCTTTCTCCTGCACTGCCTTTCTGGCTGCTGTGCTGGCAATGGCGAATGATGCAGTGGTGCTGGTGGTGCCTGGCATCATCACTGTAGTCATCTGCTTTTTCCAAGTTGGAGCAGAAGCAGATCCATGGTGTCCTGTAGGTTTCCAGAGTGCTTTGTGAGTGTTCTCCTAATGTACCTGTGCCTTTGTGTCATTTTAATGCGTGGTCTGACCAGGCGTATAAATTTGTTGCTAATGCAAGCTAGCGTCACTTTTTCTTAGTGCACGTCTTTTTTTGTGAGGCTTGTAAATATGACGTTAGCGGGCTAGCGTCATTTTTTTCCAAGAGAACGCCTACCTTCCATATCATTGTCCGTAGGTGGGGCGACGCTCTTAAAAAATTATGCTAACCTTGCAAAAGTGGTGCTAGACATGTCTAGCAAAGGCAAGTCGGACCTAGGAGTTCCAACCACTAGAAAACCAGGAAACAGCTCACTCCTGAATTTCCTACAAAACCTGAAACTCATTCTAATCACTGCTAATTTGAACTACAGAGCTTAAAACAAAAGCCTTCTGGGTTATTTCTCATTGCTTTTCTCGCACCTTATAAATATATTATGAGTGAGGGTGTCTATCGCTGCCTGACTGCAGACAACTGATGAATGAATCTGTGGCAGTGGGTGGTAAACTGGTAGACAGGGTGTAGAGCTGGTAGTTAAGGTACCATGTGGTAGCATCAAATGAGCCCAGTGCTGCGGTGCTATTGCGGGTGGAGGGGCTGCCTGAAGAGTTGGACTTGGATCAGAACGGCAGATACATTATAGTGGAGGGCGGACTGCAAGGTAGGCTCATAGTGCTGAGTTGTGTATAGGCCCCTAACCAGGAGCAGTCTCCCTTTTGGCAGGTATTCTCTGGGTGATTGGCCAGATCCTCGGGGGCGATTCTTGATCGGGGGGACTTTAACTGCATACTAGACACTGGGATGGACCACTCCCTCCCTCCCCTGCCTGGGGCGACAGCACACAAGATGGCGAAAAACCTCAACGACTGGTCGAGGCACTGGGGGTTGGAGGACGTTTGGCGGGTCCAGCACCCCCTTGATAGGGATTACTCCTTCTACTCAGGGCTTCACCAGCTACATACCAGAATAGATCGAGTGATGTACACTGGCTCCATTTCCCACAAGATAGTCCACTCCGTGTATCTGGGCCATACTTTATCAGATCACACCCCGTTGCTTATCACCGGGCGCACGGGCGAGGGCGCCTACTCCATCGTGGAGGCTTCAGCCGAGAGCCTTGGAAGATCCAGTGTACGGGGAAGGACTCAGAGCTCACCTTCTGGAACACATTAGTATCAATAAGGGCTCTACAGAATCACGCCACACTGAGTGGGAGAATCTTAAGGTGGTGACATGTGGTCACTGTATGGGATAGTTGGTGAGGATCAGACGTACCCTTGTGTGTAAATTGAACCAACTGCAAAAGGAATTCCATGATAGGGAGGTTGAGCAGGGTACAGACCTGACGGCGCAGCACAGACTCCTAAAAACAAGGAAATTGTTTTATCAAACACTGGAAAGGCTAAGGTGCCACGATTATCGGGCGCACATGACGTCCGTACAAGAGGAGGAGGGTAGATCGGGCAGGCTGCTGGCTTTGTTGGTACGGCCCGAGGGGGGGGTCTTTGATCACGAATGTGCAGAGGATGGGTGGAGATCACGTCTCTGTCCCATCTGAGATAAATGACGCTTTTAAATCCTATAATACATCCCTTTATAGGCAACCCGAGGAAGACCTGCCACAGTCACTGGATTGCCACCTACAGTCCCTTCCACTGGTCACCCTGAAACCAGAGGACAGGGGCCCTCTGGGGGAGCCGCTCACCTTGGATGAGGTGTAAACAGCTATTACACAATTAGCCACAGGCAAAAGGCCAGGCACGGATAAACTCCCCATGGAGTTCTGCAAGACATATGTAGATCTTCTTGCCCCCGCGCTGGTTGATCTCTACACTGAGGCTTACGAGGCAGGCACCTTACTGGGGACTCTGCGGGATGCATTGGTGGTTCGTCTGACCAAGCCCAAGTCAAAAGAGGCATCAGTGACGGATTTACTACCCCTGTCCATGCTGAATTGTGACTTCAAAATCGTTAGCAAAGCTCTGGCTAATAGACTACTATGCCGTGTCCCCCACCTCGTCCATGAGGACCAGAAGGGTTTTGTACCCAAGCGTAATACCTCCCTGAACCTGAGACGGCTGTTCACGCGTCTACACCTACTGCACGAGGAGCGGCACCCTGAGGCTGTGCTTCTATCACTAGATCTTGAAAAGGCATTTGACTCAGTAAGGTGGGATTATCTGCGGGCAGTGATGACTCAATGGGGCTGGGAGAGAAGTGGATACAATGGGTTGAGCTGCTGTACTGTCTCCCGGTGGCGTGAGTGTGGGCGGGTGGGGTAGTGTCGGCTACTTATCCAATATACCATGGCACCAGACAGGGTTGCCCTCTTTCACGTTTACCGTTCGCGCTTGCTATTGGGCCTCTGGCAGCACAATTCTGAGAGGAGGGACGTGGTAGAGGATTTCCGTGGGGTCGCATGGAACACATCATATTGCTTTATGCGGCCGATCTACTGATTTACTTGCGGGATGGCATGTCGGGGGTTCCTTGGGCACTCAAACTGCTTGAGGGATTCAGTATCCCGTCCTGTCTCAGGGAAGGTGGAAGACATATGTTTTCCCATTGTCTGAGGGCACTGGGCACCCATCCTCATGCCCTGTTGATATTTCTTGGTCCCCCTGTACTTTCAAATACTTGGGCATTCAGGTCTTTCACGATCCAAGTGACCTACACAACGGGAACCTCAGTGCAGCACTCTGATCCTTACGATCCTCCGTGACGTTTTGCCACTCCCTGAAACGTCCAAAATGATTATGTTACCCCGCCTACTATATTACTTTGCCAACCTCCCAGTGGCTATACCGACAACCTGGTTTAGGGAACTGAACGCGCTCCTTAGGGGGCACCTGTGGGATGGGGATCGCCAACAGACATCCCTCTCCACCCTTTGCTGACCCGCGCTGGAGGGCAGTTTGGCAGTTCCAGATTTTGAATTATATTATCTGTCATGCCAACTACAGTGATGGCTGTCCGGGACGCACCTGCTGGACTTGAGTGTACCTCGTGGTGAAATATAATCTGATCTCCTCCTGGTTGGCCTGCTTGGCGCCGGGAATCTCCTGCTTGGGCAGACCATCATGATGACGGCCGCCCTCTCTTGTTGGAGAAGATATTCGAAGCGCACTGGAGTGACAGTGGCTTACTCCCTTGGGGTGACACTGACTGGAATACCGCTGTGAAGCCAGGTGAGAGCCTGGACTCAGGCGGGAGTACTGACTTTGTGAGACCTTTTCCATGAGGAAATTCTGCTCTCCTTCGCAGGACTGGTGGAAGTGGACAGGGTTCAGGGGGACAGTTCCTGACATATCGGACACTGGTCCTAGCTGTGCAGAAATTATGGCCTACAATGCAGAGCCAGAGACACATGCCATATTGCACTTACTACTGATGGCGAGGGAAGACAGTAATTTGATTACCAAGCTCTACAGGGCTCTTACTGGGGCTACTATGGCATCCTTACAGACTCTACACACGAAATGGGAGGAGACAGTGGGCAAAGACCTGACAGATGTAGAATGGCAGAGAGGGCTAGCATACTCCCGGAAAGTATCCAGAAACACACACTTGATATATTCAGTATAACTATGTACATAGGACATACCTCACCCCACAAAGGCTTAGAGTAATATATGGTAGGGGGGCCAGGGACTGCCCAGGATGTAAAGCGATAGACCCGGAATTCCATCACATGGTCTGGGAATGCCCAGACATACAGAGAGGCTGGAGGCGGGATGTGTTGGTATGGGCCCAGGCCGAATTACAGGTGCTCTAAAGGGAGGAAGCACAAGAGATTCAGACACGACTTATAGCCCCACTGTGGACAGAAATATTGGAAGCATGGGAGGTCCAGAGATGAGAAATAGGTGGGGTGCGGGAGCCTGGGGAGGACGCAATACCATTGGAGAGGGACTGGGGTGACGATTAAGAGGGCAGGAGAGGAGCGGGAGGACACAAGTACTTATAGCGCATACACCAGAGAGGCCTTACTACTCTCCTCCATGGGGGGTCTCAGTGGCAGCTGGCTGACACTAATGTACTTGGCTCGATCATATGACTACCTTGGGGATGAAGAGGAATCCCACCGGAACAGACTACACCACTACATTAGAACGGGGGATGAGCGGACACCTAATGTGACTCTTCCGGATGGGTGATCTAGATACACAGGCATAACCCAGTCCCACTATGCCACAACTTATCTTCCCTTCGCATAGTTTATGTATTTACTTTATCATTTCTCCATAGTTGACTAAGTTAATAGCTTATATGGCCGAAAACAGGATTAAGCAAGATATGATGATGCCATTAGATGTGGATGGATTGTATAGAGACCAGAAGAGTATCACAATGATTAAGTTATTGTATGTGACCCGATTATATTGTATTATCTCGGAATGCTGTCCTGCAATGAGGGACACACACAGGTACCAATGATTACTCAACCACAGAAACAAAGTAAAAAACAAAAATCTATGCTTACTCTTGTTGGTTCTCCCTTATTTCATGGTTGATCAGAACATTGCAGTGTTTTTAAAGGTGTTCTATCACTTTTCTTGCTCATTCACTTTGTATCTGCCGTTCTGATCCAAGTCCAACTCTTCAGGCAGCCGCTCCACCCGCAATAGCACCGCAGCACTGGGCTCCTCATTCAGGACGCAGATGGTGCCGCCCGGCCCAAGGGCCACACCGAACCGCAGCCGTCCAGGTGCTCCTCTCCACTGCCGTCTAGGCACCCCGATCCGCGGACCTGCTGCAGACTGTAGCACCGCACCAGGCCACACCCCACCGGGCCCGACGCCGCAGCGGCTCACCACTCGCCTGTTCAGTCGGCTTCAAATATGTCTCCGACTCACCCCACCATTCCCTGTGACCACAGGGCCGTCATCGACCCCCACCGGGGCTGTGCAGAAAGGATAAGTGTTGGGCACAGGTGGAGCAGAGCGATTACACGTCCGCCATTGCTGCCAATCAGGCCACACCCCCCAGAGTAAGCAGAGATGATGTTTGATTCAGAATGAAATTAGCATTTACCATCTCATGTAGTGTGCCAGCAAAAACATTTCGATCCCACATGTTTGCTTTTAAAATTACAATAATCAAAGAGAGCTCTTAACTAAAAGTATTTGTTGCTATCTCACTGTAATGAATTGTCAGTTTCTTGCCTGGAATGGATGAATGTTACAGACTCGCCACAAATTACAAAGTTGTCAATGGAGCTACGTCTACAGCACGAATAAGGTCTTCAGTCAGAAACCACCAATAGCCATTATGGGATCATCATAAGTTTGGAATTGTAGGATTTTTCCTTATTAATTAATTACTCATGGGCATTAATTGTTCATTAGCTTATTTTATAAAAGTAATTCCCCCTCCTACACTATTACTCAAAATATACTGATCTCTTATTATATACAAATTAGGCTCAGCTTTAGTGATGAACAGAGTATTAGAAAGGATACGTTATAGTCCTTTGACCATGCTCTGTCTTTAGAAGTAGAATACATCTAGCTCATGGAAGCAGAGGCAAGATAATCCAATGAAATCAATAGGCTCTCTGTTGGCTTCATTGTGGTATCGACTGCCTTTAAATAACTTATCATTTGATTCATACTTTTGTACTCCATATTATAGAATAATTTAGAAGAGGAATAAAAAATGTCTAGTTATGATTCATCTCCATCATATATACATCTGGAATTAGACAAGTGTCTGCCATGTATAGCTATGATACAAGTACAGTTTGAGTCTGTGATACTTTAACAATGGTGAGAGATGAAGTTGAGCTGCCAAGCATAGAGGCTGGCGGGCTTCTAATCGGATTAAGCCAATATTTTCCATACTATAATCAAAGAACTAATGACCGTGCTCCCAAACTTTCTTCATGAATTACTACTAGTCTTGGCATAATCTTCTAGGAGAATAAATCTTCTTTGAAGTGTACCTTCTAAAGCCCTATTTTATCACTCAGTATGGATGCTACACTCAAGGTGAAACTAATGTCAAGGTGTATTTTTTCAACTCATTTATCACCTAGCTACAGTCTGGAAACATGTTATTATATATGGATGGCCTCCCATCTCATGCTGAAACATGATGTACCCCTGGTACTCTAGGCAAGGGATTTCCAAATTATTAGAACCCACGCATGCATGTCGATACTTTTGCTTTCTTGAGCTCACCCCTGCAACTTTTCTCTGAAGCATGGAAGCACATGAACATGTGACCAACTTTAGAAGGCTCACTATAAGCGTATCAATTTGTGCTTCAGCGGGCCTCCGGGAGCTTGGTGCCATAGCAGTGGCTGGGGAGTTCATGCCCTGTTTTTCTTTTGCCTCACAGCCGTTTTGTCAATAAACATTCTCAGGCCCAACCAAAAATCTAAAGCTACAATTTTCTTCCACAATTTTTGTGCATTGGTCATGAATTAAACTTAACCGGGCACAACAGCGGAGGCTGGACCTAGTCTCCACACTATGACCCTTTGCAAGCCTAATGTACAAAACATAGCCACAGGGGAACTTAGGTGGAAGATGTCCTGTGCACAACTGATTCGACAGCTCAGAAAGCTCATCATGATTACAATTTTAATTGAAAGTCTTTTCAAAATATGATATAGTATTAACATAAATATTGGATTAAAGACAGCAGGGCAGAAAATGATTGGAAGCCTGGAGGTATACTTCTGTAGGAAAGTGGAGTATTATGCAGTGATGCTGGTTAAGCTTCACTATACACCACTCTCACAATACCTCAAAGATGGTCGTGGGAGTCACAATATTAAATCCATACCTCAGGCCTGGTAGAGTGGATAAGAGCAGTCAGGCTCTGCTGAAGGAATATGTGTTAAGCATTCATGATATATAATTGATGGGACTTGAAAGCAATCTGACACGAACTTATAAAAATAAAGCAGATTTTCATATTAATTTAGACACTAAAACAGAGTAAATCAGATATGTATATCTGGAGTTATGGAATTTCAAGTGAAAAATAAATCAATATATTATAAGCTGCCAAACTTTTACAATTGTGGTCAATGGGAAAAATCACTAGTGACAATCGGCCAATTGTGCGTTGAGTTCAGAGGAACCCACTTTAAGTTAAGGTGATGCGAGTCCCAGAACCAAGCTTCAACAGTCAGACCAATTTTTTCTCTGGCTCATGGGCCCAGGTGCAGAGGTGTCCTGGCTGTCCTTAGTGCTGAACGCGGGAGTCCTGGGTGCTGAAAAATGACAGTTGTGACACACGGTCACTTGAAGGTAGAGTTTGTAGGTGCTAACAGTGGGGTTAAGCTTGTGTTGGTCCCTGGAACAGGAGTCATCAAAAGCAGAACAAATCTGCTTAGCTCAGGCGCCTCTGGTGCAGAGGTGTGCTTAGATATTCTTGATGCTGAATGGGGGCTGCGTATGCTGGTTTTACCACTGGGATTTTGCTGGAGAGAAACAGATGGAAACACTCAACAACGGAGCCACTGAGGTGGGTATTTGAAGTTGCAGTGGTGTTTCCTCGAGGTGCAGCATTGAACAAAGTAGTCCGTAGCTGGTCTGGCCAACAACAAACCTTGGCACCGGCAAATACAGCGCTTGGATATTTCAACATTCTGGAGTCTGAGGGAAGGTGATAGTGGGCTGAAACGTGCTGGAGATCCAGACTACATTTTCTAGGAGGAACCCACCCAATAACCTTTGGGTGATCCCTCAGCGGGTCCGGTGGCCAGTACGTTTGTGGTTCCGGAAGAGTGGTTTCTACTTGCAGGATGCCGGAGACTAGTACCACTAGCCCAAGGGAGTTCTGATGATGCCTTTTGGTTACGAAGGAGTTTTCCTTCCTTTTGGAGCTGGTCTCTGGTTTAGGATGAGTCATGGTCATGCAGGTGCAGGGTGGCTGCCACAGGATCAGAGTTTTGCAATTGAGGTTTTAGTGTTGGGGGGCTCCTTCAATTGATGGCAATAGTGGTTTGGGGACAAATGGCCAATAGGCTACTAGTCTATGTGGCTAATCCACCTCTGAGGTGACCATATCTGGTGGTGTGTGTCACCTTTTCAATACAGAAACCTCTATTTTGCCACTTTTCAAGATGGCAAAACTCATCTTCAGCTATAAAGGCCAGGTATCCCCCTCAGAGGTATAGCTAGCTTTTTGGGGGTATATGCTTCCTGACTGCCTTATTTTCCCACCTGTCCAGCTGCAAATGTGCCTAGGGGCTAGAGGTGCCTCTTGCCTCGTCTGGTGAACAGCCTACTTGCATATTAGAAGTGGTGTGCCCTGTGAAGCTCACCAGTTTGATGTGCCACTTCACTTGCCTTCCTGCCAGAGAGGTAGGTGATACCTTCTGCCCATGCAGGCCTTTGTTTTGACTCCTGTGAGGGCTCATACTTCATTTCAGGGGGTTAGAAACCTGTCTTGGCAGCAGCAGTTCCAAGCTGGGAGCCAGAGCACAGGCAAGCTGGGGCAACCAGGTGGTCGACCTCTAAGGTTATCACCTGGTTGTATACCACATTGCCTTTGAGAGGAGATTCACGTCATGGGACGAAGGCATGTTTTTGATACCAAACCTGACATAATTCAGTGGTACCACAATGGAGCCGGAGACCTTGGGGTTGCCCAGGTACCAGCCCATGTTATCTTATGGGCTGCGTATCACTTATAGTAGCAATTATTAAAAAAAGGGCACTATAGGGAAATATAAACTTGTACTTATATGTCCACATCTTTAGTATAATGCAGTACAATAATAATGTAGCCTGCCTTTTGGACTCAGGAGGATTTCCTTATGTGTTACTGACATATATTAAAGATAATGTATTGACTTTGCCACACATGATGTGGGGAAAGTCGAGTTTGAGTAGTTTACATGCCTCTAACAGTCTATAATGGCAGGTCTGCTGTCAGTAGTTTACTTGGGTCACTCAATGTGGTACAAACAGTGCTTCAGGCCTTAGTGACCCCTTTAACATCTGTGCCCTGGGCACCACTGGTACCATATAATAGAGACTTACTATAGGGGTTAAAGTCCTTGACAGCTGGGGATACCAATTCACATATATCAATTCAGGGAGAGAACACTGGCACTGAAGCCTGGTAAGCAGGCTCCAGTTCACTTTCAGAGTCATCACCAGCAACATCTAGAACAAAAGGTGTAGAGGTGAACATCCAAAAAGGGCACTTTCCTACACCTGCGTGTCATGAGGCTAAGGTGTGAGTGAAATCCATAAAAGGGCAGGAGGCTCCAGATAGAATACATGTCTGTTTAGGTCCCCTTTATAGAACCTACTAAATGAGTGCTCTTCATTGTGGGACACTGGCTCAGCCACCCCAGCCTCTTTGCTAAACCTACTGGGTCATTGCCAAGTGGTCTCTTGATTCCAAAGGGCAAAAATAATTAATGTGTAATCTCTGTTCTCGCTCCTCAACACATGTTGCCAGAGAAACTGTCATATTACGCACCCCTTATGCCTGGTGATGCCTTCCTGCCCTCCCTTCAATGGGATCAGCTACTATGCTAGCCAGCAGACTATGAAAATAAATGTCCCCCATAAAAGGGAGTGGGGGATAAGATAGAGCAAAATGCGAACCGATGAATCTAAAACCACTAATCGTCCACTTATAGAGACTCCCACCAACTTTATGTATACCTAATGTGACACATCCACATGCAAGTACTTAGAGATTTTGGAAGAAGGGAAGTGTGAAATTCAGGAACAAGTGCTTCAGAAAGGAAGACAACATTGACATTGAAACATAGCTTATCTCAGAAGACAATTAAAGGAATCTAAAAATAAGGTCTTACCACAACAATGGTAGGCTCCCCTAAATTTGCAAGACAAAGCCCTGAAACATTAGCAGGATCTCAAATCAAGGGTCTTGAGGATACCTAAGAAACAATGAGATAACAAATTAGTGTTATGAAGGCTGGAATTATAGCTTATATCATGACTACACCACCTGCATTTACGCACTTCCCCAAAACATGGAGAGAAAGATATCTTAATTGTTTCAAATTTACCCATCCTCAATCTAGAAAATGAAGCTGTTCACTAGGAGGTACAAGCATTTTGGAAGTATCGCCGTTGGCCAGGCAGAAAAAGAACAGTCTGTGCATGCAGATGGAGTAGTATAGAAAACAGGCAAGAATCAGTGTGGCAAGCAATGGTGCGGCTGCCTGCAGACCAATGAAAGCATGAATAAGGCAAGCGAATGACAGTACACCTGGTGCGCAGCCTCCCACAATATAACAATAAGTACTTCCCAGTACATTTATGTGCAGTCAAATTAGACAATGGAGCAGTTTGAATATTAGTCAGGATAGCCTTGCAGCAGCAGGTGAGTGTCAGGCTAGAAATTTAGAATGGAGACCTTGATATGGAAAAGCACATCCTCTCTAACTTAGGATAACAAAGACAATTTAGTTGACTAGTGAAAGCACTTTCACAATTGAGGCATTATACAGGAATGAGAAATGGAGAAAAGTTACCATTAATGTACCAATGTTATCAGCTCCTCCCCTCAATATTGCTACACTGTTCCCCAAAATCCCCAATTATCTGCTGACAATTTTAGAGCAATTGAAGGTCATCTTTGACCATCTTTATGGTTTTGTAAATACTACTGAAACTGCTTCAGATGCCAAGGAATGTCTTTTATTAATGGGTAGTTGCCAACAGTACTTTAAAAATTCTACTATATTTGTGTTGGTTGGAAAACCAAGAACTTGTCAAAACTGGGTTCAGTGGCTAATCAATTTGTAGCTGCCCATGAAACAAAAACAATGAATCTAATGCACCAAATTTAATGGTTGCACAATGCAGCCTTTCAAAACAAATGGTTTAGAGGGGAAGGCAGAACAGCACATTGAGGGAGAAGAGTTGAGAGTATCCAAGGACAAGGTAGGGGAGATTTTGGTCCATCAGGGAATACCTTCTATTTTAGATGTGAAGAACTGAGACATTGAAAAAGAGACTGCCCACACCAACCTTAAGGCACTCACAGTTTGGTCAACCCAATTGCCCTCCTTCTTTTTCTCTTCTTCTACAATACTAATACCTAACCTATTAAAACAGCCCAAGAAAAGTTGACTGTCCCATGCATCTGCATGGAAGCTCTCTAATTTACCCTCACTTTACCCCTCTGACAAACAATTGATTTAGTTGGCATTATCAAACATAAAATCTTAAATCCTGTTACCAGGCCTGTGACTTGAACACTTTGCTTTTGAGCCCCACCATCTCTGCAAACTTGCTGGGAAAGGGTTGCCTGTGTGAACTGAATTATACTATTTATTGCATGAACAATAGTGTCTTTTTGAATGTTGAATAAATGAAAATGCTGCTTTCAAACTTTTAATCAAGTATACTTCTGCCAAGGCTAATGTCAATGTTTCCTCACAAGATATGCTATGTTTAGTATTATTTATAAAGCAAAACATTAACCACAAAGTATCTTGGTGCTTACGGTTTAAAAATTAGTAGTTGAGAGGGAAAGCACCATTATTTAACGCCTGAGTATGGACAGGCATAAGGGGACCTGTGGGACATTTTCCATGGTCAGAGACCAGGGAAACAGCCCACAGGTGTCCTTCCCTGCCCCCAGGGACACCCCCACCCACACCTGGAGGATACCAAAGGATTGGCGGGGCTATCCTAGGTAAGTCCAGGTAGGTATTTTCAATTTTTTTTCAAAATGCCACGGGGGTCCCCCTACATGGCACTGTGCCCAATGGCCATGCCCAAGGGACATAAGTCTCCTGGTCATGACCATTGGGCTGGGGGGGTCTCCATGGGGGTTGTGTGGAAAAAAATGACGCTAGTCAGGTTAGAGTAATTTTTTAAAACTTTATCCTGACTAGCGCCATTCTTTCACGCACAAACTCCAGTTTTCCTTAGGCCCCCCCTAGCTGGTTAGCGTCATGTATTTTGACGCAAACTGGCCTTACAGCCGGCTAGCTCCATTCACCAAATATGGTGCCTGTCTGGCGTCTTGGAATGACGCTAGCCGGCGCTATTCTTTTTCACGCAAAACTGCGCTAACTTAGTTTTGTGTGAAAAAGTATAAATCTGGGCCTCAAGGTCACTTTCAGGGAGGCCAAGATAAATAATGTTGGCATAGCACAACCTGGTGTTGATCACTGCAGACATGATGGTTTTCCATGGCATTCAAATTACAAAACAGCTGGATCTTCCTGATCATTTTTAACATAAAAAATCATTTGGAGACCATTGCACTAATGTGTGGCTTAAAAAAGAGTTGTTGATCCACACATACTTCTAAGCTTTTTGCCACTGGTTTTGGAAATAAAGGGAACCCATTTCACCAGGCCAGAAATACTTTGGCCCATATTTATACTTTTTGATGCAAAACTGGGGTGACGCAGTTTTGCGTCAAAAATATTACCGCCGGCTAACGCCATTTCTGTGCGCCGTGCGGGCGTCAAATTTATACTTTGACGCACGGCGGCGCAAACCACAGGTGTGAGTCATTTTCTTTGACACACACCACAGCGTCACATCATAAAAAAAAACTACGTTAACGCGGCAGAAATGACTGTGACCCGATTTACGACACCGGAAATGCAGCGTTTTTTAATGCAATAGCGTCAAAAATTAACGCAAACACAGCAAGTACTGCAGAGGAGAGCCAAAGTGGATCCCAGATGCATGCACAGACCACAGGAAGATGACAACAGATCAGGAACCAGCCAGGAGGTCCCACACAAGACCCAGGACAGGGAGAAGAAGAAAAGAAAGTGTCACTTCAGTGCAGAGGAACAGGAAATTCTGGTTAAAGAGGTGACGGAACACCAGCACCAACTGTTTGTCACCTCAAAGTTGCCAATCAGTAGGAGAGAGGCAATATGGCAACAGATTGTTGACAAGATTAACAGTGTGGCAGAAGTACACAAAACAGTCATCGAGTGCAAGATACGCTGGCATGACTGCAAGCGTAGGACCCAGGAAAAGATGGCCAGCAGCAGGAAGGCAGCACTGCAGACTGGAGGTGAGAGTCCAGTATCACAGGAGCCCCTGGACCAGAGGGAGGAGATGGTCGCAGCCGTCATCCCTGAGGAGATCGTCACAGGGATTCAAGGACAGGACAGTGCAGACTAAAAGGAGACAATGCATATGCAGGGTAAGTCGCATGGGGAATTAAAATGCACTAATGTGAACAGCAAGCGGGGGGGGGAATACCTACTACACAATGCATGTAAGTCATCATATTCAGGGAGTGGCATGGGTAAAGGGGCACAGCACCGGGTCATGGCCCGTTCAGAGGAAACCTGGGGCACACCACTACACAACACCAACAACCTTCCCATGGGCGTATGCTGCCATGCCAACTATGTTGCAAAGGTAAAGCCAGGCCAGGAGGGAAGGGCACAACATCAAACTGGCATCCCGTAACACGTCAGCCAATATACTCCCTACAATAACTAGGGCCCAATTAAAAAGCACTAGCCATACCGACAACTGGAATGTAACATTGACAACAGTTGCCACTACCACCTCCGCTGTGTGTGCTGGTCAAGTAGCAAATGGCAGGAACGTTCCCATGGATCAAACACACCCAAATTAGAGGGTTCAGGATGACAATGTCAACAATCCCCTGGAACAAGACAAATGTTCAAGTCCTGTCAAATGTGAATGTCCATAGGAGCCACAAACATCAGCCAATGTCATCGACATTAGGAGGTACACAGCACTAATGTCATACCCATGCTGCGTATGTCAGGGTCCATCTTGTGTCTGGGTCACAATGCAACATCCCTAATGTCATACTGCTCAGACAACAGCATTCAGGGGGAGGACACATGTAACTGGTCACAGAAATAAACCTGCACAGTCAGAGGAGGAAATAGGACACTGCTACGACTATCAGGGCAATCCAATGTACCACACATTCCCCAACATCAGCAGTACACATTACCAATGCTGACATCCATATTGTGCCATTACAATGCTATACATAGTATACACTACTTTGCTACTACATATAGGTGGATGTGACAGATCAGAGACTGGGGCAGGTCCAGATTGTTAAGTGTGCTGCCAGTGCCATCAGAACACCCACAGCCAGTGAAAGGCCTCACCATGAGAATGGAAGTAGACAGAGGGTTGAGTAGGACAAGAATGTGGCAAATCACTATTTGGCCAAAACCAACACCTAGAGGAGCTGATGCTGACAAGTCCACAAACTGACCACAATACATGTGACATGCAGGTGGGGCATAGGCCTGGGAGAATGGCCATCTGAAAGACAGGAGCAATGAACAGGAACTAAGATCACAATGTGTAAATCATCACAAGGCAGGTATGTCACATTACAAAGTCCACAACACTGACCCACTAACTGTACCATATTTCATTGCAGAGGACGATGGATCTCCTGCGGATATGCCTGTCCAGGACTACCCTGATGACATGGATGACGAGCTGACAAACATCAGCCAGCAGACCCTCCAAGAGGCCCTTGAAACCCTCCAGACCCCACCTTCAGTCACAAGGAGGAGCACAAATACAGCAGCCATCACAGAGGAGCCACCCACCACCCCAATTGTACGACCTGCTAGCTCCAATACAGCTGAGGACACTGACAACACTGGCACCAGCTTTGAGAGAACTGTAGTCGGAGTACAGCGGGAGCTGGCCAAGGAGGTGCGGGTGGGGATACAAACTATGGCAGCCAGCCTAGAGGGGGTGCGTTTGTGCATGATGTCAACTGAAGAGCAGGCAGCAGCTATGCAAGGGCGAACAACTATCTTGCAGGAAGTAGAAAAAAGGCTGAAGGAAATCAGCACAGCTGTAATACAATTGACCCAACACCTACAACAGCAATCCTGTCAACGCGTGCACAAATGCAACATTGAACCCCTCAGGGCCGACCTGGCTGCCTACCATCATGATATGGCTGCTATTCTTAAGAACCAGCAGATCCTCCTTGCAGCAGTACTGCCCTTAAGACCCACACAGGTAGCAGCTACCAGGATGTCTGACTCCACGTCTAAACACACTAAGGTGTGTGTTGCCCCTTCACAACCACCACCACCAAGGGCAGAGGAGGCAACACACACATCAGAAGATGAAGAACAGGAACAGATAACCTTTACACTTAAGAGTACCCGGTAGCACTAGTCCCTGCCACATAGCCACCTATTACCAAGGTCCTGCGCTTTGTAACATGCCAGTCTTGCAACAACTGTACTCAAGCACTGTTCTGTAAACCACGGTTTATCTTGTCAGCCTGCCCTGTGATTGTCTCTCACTAACTCATTGGCAAGTCCTGTCCCTCTGCACTGTCTGACACTTCACCCCAGCATGTCCAATAACATGTCCTTTTGCACATGTATAGGATCACAATGGAAGACGTCACTATAATGGACTCACAATCATGGACAATGTACATATAGCACTACAGCACTTATCAATAAATAGCACTTACACAACAACTTTGTCTCTGTGTAATGTGACACATCAACCGTGCAGTAGATTAGTGAATTTTGCCTCCTGTCAATTATCATAGATTTTCAATACAACTGTTCTGAAATAATGTGGGCTGATAACTATGCACACTGGCCTGGATTCTACCATACCCTGCCCTTTGTGAGGGTTATTTCTGAGGAAAAGGGAAACTATACACCATAATGCTGTGTTGGACAGAATAATGCTTCCTCAAGGGATGTCAAAACCAGAAAATAGTGCCTTCAAATTGTTGCTTCAATGCAAAACTAACATATGTGATATTTCCCACAAATTTAAGCTAACACACACCAAACTGCATGAATGGAGGTGTATGAGTTTACATCCAAATAAGTAATCATGCAGTGTAACAAATGATCTATGTGAGCTATGTACACTATACTACAAGAGAGCTTACTACCACTCACCTTATAAGTATTTCCTTGGACATCAGACTGCAGTCAGAATTAACACAGTGTCCCCAAAACGAAATCTGGAAGCACAGTATGTGACACTGAAAACATACATCATGAAAAAACCACACTTTGGGATCAATAGTAACCGTGATTGGTGGTTGCAATGAATGGCCACATCTTAGCCAAGTAGCTTTGGGGTAGCTGCCAATGTTACAGCTCAGTTGGGATTTGTTTGCAGCATAGGACACAAAATCTAATACAAAAGAGACACTGCACACTCATGCCAAGGCCCTGATCTACAAGCATTTGACACATACTGTAAAGGGTTACCTAGATATTTAGTAAACAGTAAAAACAGAAGTGAAAACTCGGGGAAAGACCTTACCTACCCTAATCTACTCATTACCCACAACTGTCCCTGACTAACCTAAGCTAAACTTACTTATCACATTCAATGAAACATTCTAAACATCAACAACCCACCCCCCTTATGAGACAGGACACATGGAGGACAACAGATACTAACCTAAACACATACTATACTATACTTAACAAATATATATATATATATATATATATATACATATATATATATATATATATATATATACATATATATATATTTTTTATTATTTTGTTATTTTTAAAACATAAGAACCCCAACATTGCCAACACACATAAAAATAAACTGTAGAAATATTCAGGAACCCCCACCCACTAACACTAACAAAGTATAAGAACCAGGAAAGAGGAGGGAGGGGAAGGAATCATGTCCGTCAACATGTCTATAGGTTGGCCCTCCAGAGGGTCTTTTTGATGGAACGCGCCCGCCGGTTGACCTTTCGCACCTCCTTCCGCAGTCTGCTCATCTTTGTAAGGACACAAGCCAATTTCCATTGCATTTGAGAAAAAGCAGCAGGGTCAATGGCTGCAGCAGGGGTGGTCTGGGTGCCAGCCGAGGAAGTATGGGCCCATGTAGTTTCAATGGCTGTAGGCTGCCCTGCAGGTGGTCCTGTGCTTGGTCCTGGAGCAGTTGCTGTGGATGGTCCTGCAATGGTCCCAGCTGCTGGTGGTGCCACCTGGGTGGTAGTGGTGGTGGTGCAGGTGGTGGTTGTGGTAGGCAAAGAAGGGCCGCCGTGTGCAAATGCCCTCCAGGCTCCGGAGGCTCGTTTATGGCGATATCTGCAGGCCATGTTGCGGTACCCAGACTCGACATCTAGTATGTGGCGGTATCTCATTGCCTGCCGTTGAAACTCCCTGAACTCAATGGGAGTCATATTTGCAGCTGTTAAGACAAATAGAAAACCTAACATTAGGTACTACATTGTGTGAAATGGCACAAGAAGTAAATCAGACTATACATCTATTGTACTTGTAACAGCCCATATCATCATACAGATCATTGATTGTCCCTGAGGAAGTACATGGCAAGCCAGCCTACAAAGGTCCTATCACACATAGCACATCCAAACCCTACAAGATGGGTAACAACTGGCATAATTTTGACATCATAGTTCTGCCAGTTGTCAGCTAAAAATCATACTGCACATCCTCCACCACTGCCAGGGCTACAAATGTAATTGTACGGGATGGAAATCTAGGGCCACGTGATCTGTGAGTTGAAAATGGACTTGTCAGTATAGTAAGCATGTGCTAATCAAGAGTGTGTACACTAGGTTCAGACAAGTGATTCACTGATTTACATGTCTGTGTACCAAACTTGTATCATCAGTCATAGGTACACTATACACAACCCTATGCCTGTGTCTGGGGAGGGGGACCATCAACTAATTATTTCAACAACAAGGACACCCAGGAAGCTTAGGAAAGCTGGACATGGGTTTGGCCCAGCTCACACACCACAGGTAAGGAGGATCTCCAAATAGGAGACAGCTGACCCTTGACCAATCCCCTCGACACTCATGTTTGGAAATGCAGACCTTTGTCCACATCATTTACTACAACAAACAGAGAGATGCCAGAACACCTCTGGCAATGAGTTGCATGCACACCTAGGCCATTGCACTCAAGTGCCACATACTTGTAGCACTACATGTGGAGCTACATGCTGTTAGGAAGTTTAACATACAGGTCAATTAGTACATTAGTTAATAGGGAAGCAGAAGTCTGTGTGTAAGCATTTGGCATCCCTATTCTGTGAGATTTCAGTGCTGACTGGCTGACTAATTCACTAATATGGTCCAGTGCGACTTTTTTTTAATCAAGTTTTATCCACATGACTCATCCCTATTCACATTGCCGTGCCTACAGGACTGAGTTAGAATACCAAAATATGACAATACGATAAGGATTGGCCAACTCAAAGATTGTGATAAAATGATATTCCACTCATGGAACAAAACAAATGATTGGCCAGAGCATCACACCTTGCTATGTGTCCAACACACAGGAGTCCATCACACATCACCAGCAAACACAACACATAACAGACATATCAACACTTACTGGAGCTGTCTGGGTCCTCGAATTGAGCCACCTCGCCAACACTGTAGGGTGCCGGTCCACCTGTAAGGCATGGAAGGGAGAAATGTACTCAATGTCTGTGCACTGTACAACAATTCCAAAGACAAATACTATGTGTAAGATTACATCAGAAGGTAAAGCCTCTCAGACAAGATGATACTGCATCCTACATACCACGCCAAACATGTACAGACCCAGGGACTCCAGTGAGTGATACACACATATCTGCACACATGCAGTGGCCCTACCTATCATATGGTGGCAAACATGCTTCTTCATTAGTGAGCAAACAAAATCATGGAGTGTCTTCGTCTCATCATGTGTATCCATGAGAGACAGCCAAAGCCACTTTCCATGAGGACTGCATTACCAGTCAACCAGCCATTGTGACTATCACATATTTATGACACACAGGAACAATGTTCAGAGGGCCAGGGACAGTTGCTAGCCCTCATTTTGTTACAGTTTCTTCATTTGATGTGGCACAGCTATCATGAGTTGCACTAACCATAGAGATATGAACCCATGTGCATACCTTTGGCCAGCCATCCCTAATTGAAATGTGGCACTACAAACTCAAAATACCAGTCTAAGATGTTAGTTGAGCGCAGCTAGAACTTGTTACCTATGTGTCCAAATCCAGATCAGACATGTATCCGAAATGAAGGAGGGGCACAATAATCCCTAAGATTTTTGGAATTTCCATGATCGGTTTCTTTACACACTCACCAAACACACATGAGACATATGTTTGTGCCACATTGCTATCACCAATTGACGTGAAGTCTGCACTAATTGTCAGCCTCCTGTTGTGTTTAGAAAGTCAGTCTAGCTGTTGCGTCAACAAATGATGGTAATGAATTGGAAAAATCTATACCTCACAGGCAACTGTGGCCTATATCTATACATAATTGGCTCCTGATTTGTGTTGCTGTTTGAAACAAAGGCGGCACTAACTTACATAATAGAAATGTATTCAGTAAGTTTGCGGAATTCTTGCTTCCAAACAGCTTGCAATTGTGGTCCTTAACAAAGTAGAAATATGACTCTGTCTGTTTCAGTAGCATTCCACACACTCAACAACATTGTGGGCAGATATTGTAAAAAACAGCTGATGTCACTACAGAGCATTTAAACATGCACATTAACATGATTTGTACTCACCAACAGGGCCACCAATCACAATCCCCAGGTGATCCAGCAGATCATTCTCCCTGGAGACAAGGTCAGCCCAGCGGTGCTTCAGCTGGTGGTCGTTTCTGGGTGTGTTGTAAATCCTTTGCAGATGATGCAACACCTTTGCCCACTGGAGCCTCCGTGCCTCAGTGTGATACCCCTGTATCACACGCCCACCTGCCTCAATCATCAGGGGTAGGAAATGGCACACCAGCCAAATGAACCCACCCAGCTCCTCCTCTCCCATCCTGCCAAGACGAGGCATACCCAACATGTTGTACAAAAAGAGAAATAGGGGATAAAGGGGAACAAAGGAGAATAGGGGGAAGTAGAACAGGAAAAATTCAAATAAACAACTAACACAGCCCAACTATACCCAAACTAACACTACCCACAACAGACTCCCAACCAAACAAAGACAATAGTTTACAACACAAATGACCACAAAAACACTCAGACAGGATATTACAACAAGTTTTTAATCACAAAAAGACAATAAATAGACCACCCAGAAGACAAAATCACTAAATGCACAGAGACAAATTGAGACACAGCCACACAGTCAAGAAATATCACAGACTGCAAAGTGAAAGTGAAAGTACACCCATTCTGTAAACAGGATATTCTATTACATCACTTCCTGTCTAAAATGGCGGGCGTTTTTATTGTCATGCGTCAAAATATTTTGACACATACAGTCTATGCGTAATTTTTATCGACGCACAGGAGTAGATTTCAGCCCGCATCCATATGTTTCTAAATTGTTTCAAACATAACCAATTTTCAGAGGTACAGTGTGGAAGATACCGCTCAGGGCCAATGGTTCTTTCAGGACATTATGCGTCACTTTTCGGCCATGAGATTCATTTTTAGACGCATGTGCATCATTTTTTGACGCATATGCGGCAAAATTTCAAGCATTATCTGGTCATTTTACCATTTGAAAGGTATATCACAGTTGTGACAATACTGAGATAGGCTGATTGCACCCACTTTGGGCATTACGGTGTATGGGCACATGTGACACATCATAGTACTGCGGATCATGGTCCGCTACTTCATGTACAGGATTTTCACTCTTGACTGACGCAATAGATGGCCAAACGTGTGGCCTACACATATGTATTAAACAAATTGGGCATGTTTGGCGTCAGGAGAGGATAGCAAGGTGACACACATAAGTACAATACCTCAATGCCTAGGGCTCAAGGTGTGTGCTTTGGGTACCAATATTGTTGTTGACCCACTGTGTGACCCTCACAAGATGCATTATAGCAAATATTCTTGTATGCATGTGGAGTCAATGTGTCCAACCCTCAGATGCAAGTCAGTGTGGAAATGAGTGAGGACATGTGTTAGTCATACATGTAGCAACAGCTGCTGTGTGCACTCTCTAGTTTTTGGGTAACATAAACACCACAAATGACAAAGCATGCACAAGATAGATAGCACACGATTGTTCATGTCAATGGTCCAAAACTTGCCCATCACATGTCCTGGAATTTTGGATACTGCTTCCTAGGCACTTGTTGGTGAACCCACCATGAGTCAGACACATGCACATACTAAGTTTGTACTATGTTTGTGACACGGAGAGCCAAAGATAAACCACATTTGTAATGTCACGCCACAGTTGAGGTCATATAACAGAGCTACAACTCTCCTGTGGCAGTGGAGGACCAGCAGACCAAGCAGCACGTGGCCACATATTTCCAGTGATCAATTGTGCAGAGGTGTCTGGTTCATGTGTGTGGGCCAATGTTTAGCCTGTATATTTTTAGGGGTCTATGTTGTCACAGTTACATCCAGGTCTAGTCATGAGTCTGTGGCGGCTATTTCTGTATCTACTGAGTATCCTTCGGAGATCAATGGAAGTAAAGCCAATGAGGCTTTGAGAACCCACATGGGGATGGTCCTACCCTGTCACTGCAGACGTGTTATGAGACTGTCAACGGGGCAACCTTGGTGTGCTGAGTAAGATAATATCTCAGGAATCTTGTACCAGCAGGTGTCATCACAACATTTGTTCACAGGTTGGACTCTAAAATTCCCACTGCATCTGGGAACATCATAGCCTCTGTTATGATTATTCTCGCAGCTATTCCCCACGCATGGCCCATCAATATGTTGTGAGCAATGTGAATCAGTGTGTGAACTGTCAGGGTCCTCACATGTGTGGACTTTTCAGGCACATTATCTGACGTTGCTTGTTCTGCTGGAGGCACCATACCCAATCCTTGCATACAGCATGGTTCACTGTCACAATTTGTCGCTCATGCATACATGAGACCCAGACAAGGGATAGGCCATGATTTGGGTATTTTGAGACAAGATCCCAACTATGGTACGATAAATAAGCAGATTATGCTATACAATGTATTTGAGAATGCATTGAAGAACCACCTGACAAAATACCCCAGGAGGTATGTGAGGGTTGGGAAAGCAACTATGATACATATGCAGCCACAAGGAACCTTTAGGAAAACGCACAGACAGGTGCCAGTCAGGCTAACAGGATGCAGGGTCAATCAAGATCCAGCAATTTCACAAGGTACATACTCAGTGGTCTGACTGAGACTGGTCGGAGGAGGAACAAGACAGTTGACATGGAAAACTGTGTTAGTCCTGTGTTTTGGAAGGTGACACATTAGCCCAAGGGCTGTTCCAAGCATCTGCAAGTGCAGAGCATGTTCAAATGGCTGGTCTGCATGGAGGTGCTCACAGGTGTGTGCTGCATCAGTCTCTCACAAGTCCTGTAGGTGAGATTCTAGTTCAAATGTCCAACAGTACCTTTCACAAGGGAAGCAATCTACAGGTGATAACAGGGTTTAGAGACTACAAGCCAGTGCATTATTTCACCTGACGTCCATGAAGACAGATGTACAATGACTATGGCATACCATACTAAAGGGTGAAGCACACTGGATTAAAATTGTTAGTCTGTGTGTGTGTGTAGAGGAGGGTATATCTGGGCACACATATTACCATTCAAGGGACCTCTTAAGACAGGTGGGGTGGGACCGGGAATATGGGTGTGTCAGGACTTAGGACATGGGCTGACATGTAAATGGAATTTCATGTGCACAGTGCTTGTCATAGGTGTGGCACTTGTGCTATCTAGGTTCTGCTTATATGTAATTCTAGTCACACATGGTCCTTGCAAAGATAGGTGATGTAACAGTTACTGCTGTCAAGGGTGTGGCCATACATTAATGTTACTAATGCAATAGCACATCCACTGCCTCATGTATGATGCTTTTTGTTCCATTATTGACTGATGGTGTCTTAGTTGTGTACCATATGCTGCAAAGGATCATGTTGCCACCATGTATGTGTGAAATTGGTGTGGTCCTCTGCTATTGCCCTTCAAATGTGAAATGTACAGGGTATATGTCATTTACAGTGTGTGTGAATGTGACTGTTGATTAATACGCATCACAATAGCTTTGGACATTTCTGTGTCCTGATCGGTATATCAGCAATGCTCCGTGAGGCTACACTCTTATTCTGATAGTTAGTGATAAAGGTGAGTAAAAAAGATTACCCAGACCATGATATGGTGATTATTATAAGTGTTTATTTACATATGTTAATACAGTGGTGATGGTGAGTTGATTCAAAAGAAATTGTTGATAATATGTTGCCGCCTACGCAATCCTGCAGCTGTGTTTGGTTGGTCCCCCTCATGTTGATGGCCAGCATCCTCCTCTTCCTCCTCTTCAGGCATTTGTGGCTCTGGTTCTAATAGGGGAATGTTCTTTCATACACAAATGTTGTGCAGGATGGCACAGGTTAAAATCATCTTGCAGACCATTTCTGGTGAGTATAGGAGGCTGCCTCCAGTGATGTCGAGGCATCTGAATCTCGATTTCAGGATGTCAAAGGTCCGCTCGACTATAGTGTGTGTCCTCCTATGTGCCTCATTGTAGGCACGCTCTGCTGCAGTGCTTGGGTTGCCAAATGGGGTCTTAATCCATGGCTGGATCCCATACCCCTGATCAGCTGAAAGAGAAAATGATTGAGATCATGTTGATGTTACTTGCCCCATTAATATCACCTTGCATGGCAGTAGTTCACTAGTGTCGTCTGTGACTCATTTGTGTTTGTGTTATTGTGTCGATTCCTAGGATGTACCACCAGCATTGGGTTGTTTCCTTGGCTGAACGAGTGTTTGGCTGCTGACCGGTTGTTAACAGTATATTTTGAGTGTTGCAGTACAGTGTGTACTCCCTTGCATTGTGACTTGTGATACAGGTGTCCCTGTGTCTTCACTGGGGGTGAGAGGATAGTTCCATTCACAGAATCAAATCAACAGTGGTGGTAACACGTTTGCATCTATGTACCCTGGACATCCCATACATTTTGACATATGCAATAGATTAATTTAACCATCAGTGAGACGCTTACATTGTGCAAGGTGACAATTAGCCAAACTTCTCCATACGTTGTGCTCATTGACGTCTTAACATTTGACTGTACACTAATTTCACATGGGTGACAAGTTCACTGCAGACCTATTTCTCTGTCCTTGGCAAGCTGACTCAGGTTGTAACGTCTATCTAGACTAGTGCACATGGTCTAGTTCAGCTGGCTAACTTGGTTGTGAGGTTGTCGTTTTGAGTTTCAGAAGGTCTGTATGGCAGTACATCTGTTGTGTGTGTGTTAATTTGTCACAATGCGTATGTGTAGGAATGTGCACTTTCCAAATTGTCCTGCTAACGCGTCCCTTTATGACTAATTTACTCACTCTGGGACTCGTTTTAGGCCAATTAATCTTTTGACCCTGATTGAAGACACCTTAGGACGAGATAACTAATCAACAAGTCAATCAATATGTCAATAACATCATCAATGTTTACCATAATAAGACAATTCAGATTAGTCAAAGACATTAATACGACTCAGAAATCACCATGACCTTTCAGTCATGAATAAGCACACCAGTTTAGTACGAGTTTGTGATATTTATTCCCTATTGATTACAATTCTATTAGTAAGTTAATTACTCTCACAACCAAGAAACACATTAGCATAGTCACAATATGGCAACTCTGATAAGATTTCATCAAAGCAAGAATCACGAATATTGGAACGTAGCACAACGTCAACATAGGTTATCCTTAGTAGAGTATCATTATCACATTATTCAGCAAAGCCTAGATTCAGTCATTTGTCTATTTGCGTCTGTTTAGTGAACCCCTCATTTAACCTCGAATTAGCATTGGCATGTTGGGCTTCATGCAAAACAATTTAGCAACACCAATTTAGAAAACATACAACTATGGTCTCTGCCAAAAGAAGCAGTTGGTACCTAGAAAGGAAAAACAAACAGACAATCACAATTTCATCATCATATAGTTACCCTCCGTATTGGGTCAGCATACAAGTTTAGTCTTCGTCCTCAGGACATCAGTTGATTATCCATCAGCCAGGAATTCAGCAAAGTTCAGGTAAGAAGGGACACTTACGGGCAAAATAAGGGCAAGGATTGTTTGAAGAACCAAACAGCAAAGTCTCTATGCAGAGTGGCAAAGTGTCTGGGTCATAGCAAAATTCACAAACAGCATCTCCCCCTCCTCTATCTGAATGGCTCCCCGTGTCATAGGGTTTTTATCCCTTTTTTGTTGTACAGTCCCCATAAATTTAATTGGTTGGGGTTGGCACCCCACAATCTCCCTCGAATAGGGTTTCAATGACTTCATTAAAATTGTCACCCCATAACAGTTCTCACGTAGTTTATTGGTCCTTATGATTGACGTCTCCAGCGGGTAGAATGTCCAGTATGATTTCATACTCTCGTGGTCCTCTTTGCATCTTTAGTCAGTGGTTCCATTGCCTGTACCGGTTCAGGCGACCTTGTACCTGCGAGTAGTCTACACTTTTGCATTCAGCAAAAATGTTTGACTAAGCAAGTCGAATTTCATGAGAACGGATCTACTACAGTTACAATCATCTTCTAACTTTTAGAAAAATACGAGTTCATGTCCTTCAGCAAGTCAGCGCACTGTACGTTAGAATAACAGATTTAATATGAAATCAGGCAGCTAGGCCTCGACTCATGCTAACTAAGGCCTAATGATTTATTAGCAGAGCTTTAGCATCTAACCTTTTAAAATTAGTGCAAAATCATATTTTAACATAACATTTCAACAGTATTAATCAATTTCATTAATCCCCGTATATATTGGCGGCCATTCCCCATGGGCACATTTCTAGCGCACGTTTAGCAAAAATATATGAATACATTTTCTATGCAGCATTATTACGCATTAGTTCATAAACATTTCATGTTAATTTCTAAGTATATAAGCTACGCTCTCTCAGTCCCATCAAGATGTGTTCTTCGCACAGTCCACTTGCCTCTTGGAAGTGGGAAATGTGAGAGCAGGAGTGATGTGAGATATTGGAATGGCCTCAATTATTGCATGTGACCTTGATTGTAGTCATCATCATGTTATGTGAGTCACGGTGTTTGACCTGCAGCAAATTACATTCCACAACCCTTACACAGTACGTATTGGCGGGAAGGGTGTTTGATTGGGTGCTATTGATGTGTTATTGGAGTTTTATTTTCGTAGATGTAATGCCAGTTGGCACCATGGGGGTGATTCTGAGACTGGCGGGCGGCGGAGGCCGCCCGCCAGTCTTCCCCCGACAAAATACCGCTCCGCGGTCGCAAGACCGCTGAGGGTATTTTGAGATTTGCCCTGGGCTGGCGGGCGGCCGCCAAAAGGCCGCCCGCCAGCCCAGGGCAAATCTACCTTCCCACGAGGACGCCGGCTCAGAATTGACGGGTGCGTGGCGTATTTCAGTGTCTGCTTTGCAGACACTGAAATACTTTGTGGGGCCCTCTTACGGGGGCCCCTGCAGTGCCCATGTCATGGCACCAAGGACGTGTGGAAATCCATTAATGAGGTAAAACCCCTGTTTGGTCTCCTGCCTCTTCAGCTGTGTGTTGGCGAACCAGATGTGGCGGGGTGTGAGTGTGATGATGGCATACAGTACCTTGGGAAGGAAGGCAGAGAATGATGGCTGTGAGATCCCAGCAACCAGGGCGGCAGTGGTTTGAAAGGAGCCACTTACCAACATATGTAGTGCAGCTAGCAGCTTGGTTTCTGGTGGGATGGTGCGGGGTGTCTGCAAGCTGGGTGCCAACGGTGGCTCAATGTTGCGCAGCAGCTGCTGAATGCCTTGCCAGTTCAACCTGTACCTCTGGATGATGTCATGTTCCCTGAGGCCATGAAGGGTTGCCCTGGTGCGGAACATCCTCTCCTGCCTTCTGCCTTGCCTTTGGGGTCCCTGCTGGTGTTGTGGATGCTGCTGTTGCTGGTCCTGTGCTCTGCGTCTGCGTGCACGCTGGATGAACAGCACCTCCATGTCTTCCTTTTAGAGCTCTGCTGTTGCTTCTGTGTGTTTTGATTAAATACAGGTGTGTTTGCCCCATTTTAATGCCTGCCCTGATCCAGGGGTTAATTTATTATGCTAATCGGGCTGTGCGTAATTTTCCCACTCCGCCTCCGGCCGTGCGTCATTTTTGCGCGGTAGCATAAATAAGGCACACGGGTGTTTGTGTAATTTTTTGGACGGGAACGCCTACCTTGCATATCATTAACGCAAGGTGTTTTCCTGCATCCAAAAAATGACGCACACAGCAGGATTTTGACGTTTGCGTGCTCGGGCGTCAACATTTAAATATGGTGCACGGTTTGCGCCGAATGTGCGTCAAACGTTTTGACGCACATTCGGCGCAGACAGAGTATAAATATGCCCCTTTGTATATAATAGGGGATTTTTACCTAACACTACAATTGCAGTCTTGTCTGCATGTTTGGAAGGGTGATTTTGCTTCATCCATCACTAATAAAACACATTATGGGGCTCATTGCGATCCTGGCGGACGGTGATCTTTTGGGGAAAGGTACTGCCAACAGGCTGGCGGTACCTTTCCCCAAAATATGACACTGGCGGTTCGGCTCAAGCCAAATTACCAATATACCACTCCGTCCACCAGGGTGTTTACAGCCGCCGGGCTGGAGACTTCGGTCTCCAGCCAGGCAGCCATCACACTACCACCCTTAGGATTATGACCCAGCTTACCACCATGGTTTTCGTGGCAATCATACTGCCACAAAACCATGGCAATAGGCACTATCAGTGCCAGGGAATTCCTTCCCTGACACTGATAGGGGTCTACCCCGCCCTCTGCCGAGAGTCCTCCTCCACCATCTCCCTCCCCCTTCTGTCCCCCCGACATACACACACCTACACGCGTACACATACACATTCATACACCCACGCATACCCACATCCACCCACACATGCATACATACATACACACACACCGCAACACACACTAACATACATTGAAGCACACACATTCACAACACACAACATACACGTACACTCACATTCATTCATTCACACACGCATGTCACATGACTCACACCCGCATGCACGCATACAAAAACAGACACCCCCCCCCCCACACACACACACACAACACCCCCCACCCCTGTTGGAGAATCGGACTTACCTGCTTGCAGGGGGTCCTCCGGCAGTAGACGGGACTCAGGGCTACTGCCAGCAGCAGCGTCTACCAGCGGAACACTGCCAGGCAGTATCTTGGTCATGATACCGGTGGCGGCGTTCTCCTGACGTGGTGCTGCTGCTGGCAGCAGCGCCACCTTACCGCTGGCCGCCGCCCTGGCTGTAGCCAGAATTCCACCAGCCTTCTGGCTGAATTCCAGCTACGGTCATATTATGGTGGATGGTAGGTAGCAATGGTGACGGTCTTTTGGAGGCCGTCACTGTGGCGGTAGGTGGAATTTTCCGCCAATGTTAAAATGAGGGCCAATGTTCCTAAAATGGTTTTTTACATGTTCTGGCAAATCAAGTTGAATTAGAATATGACAATCATCAACAGAATTGAAAAACATGCACCCTCTTTCCACAAGTTCCTTAGTAAGTGGTGAATGGAAGTGTTGAAGTAGTGAGGAGACAGAACAGATCCCTGTAGAACACCACATTCAATTTTCAGATCTGCTGCTTTAAATGGTTTAAATTGTACAGCCCGAGCTCTATTCCCACAAAAGAGGTAAGACACTTTAAGCATTCTCTGTGAAGCCCATCAGCCACATTCAATCTTAGAAGAATATTTTTCCAACCATGTCAAAGGCTGAAGATACATAAAAAAATATTAGGCTTGGGCGTAGAACTCAGCCGATGGAGTTTGCGGAATTCAGGCACTTCATGCTACACCGAGTAGCGCAAAGGTTCCAAATTCCACAATCTAGCAATTTGTGGAGTTTGCGTCCATGTGTGAGATTTGGTTTCAGCACTCGCTTGTGAGCACCACAATACTCTTGGGCCACTAGCAAGCATGTGTGAGACTTTGCGTTCGCTCTCGCTGCTTTTGGTCATGTGCACAAGACGGCAGCCAAAATAGTCCCGTTCATGCACACAAATGCACTTGGAGAAGGTTTTCTACTCAAGATGCATTTAGTAAAAAAAGAGGTTTTTGAGTGGAGTTTCTTCTCCAACTGACCCTCAAGTTGTTTTTAGTGTGAGAGGCCTTTTAATTTTTTCAAACAAGAAGGAAGTGGCCCAGATACTCAAACTTCCTGTTCCTATACAGCAGGGTCCTCTCAGTGTTTTGTCTATCTCCTGGTCACTTTTCACTTGGATTTTGAGGTGGTAGGATCACTCTCTTTGTCTCCTGGATATACCTTTTTACTTAAGGTCTTTGTTTTTCTGAAATCACACATGTAAGTTAAAAAAACTATTGTATAGGAGTGTTCTTTGTTTGCTTGGGTATGCACCAGTATTTATTTGTAGTTTAATTAAATTTTCAAATTTTAAAGTGGTTTGTGGCCTGGAGTTTCAATAAGGGCCTAGTTATAATTTGTTTGGCGTTTCATTGATTTTTCATCTTTTGTAAACGAAAATTGCTGCACAGGTCAGTAACTTTTCTACATACTTGTAACATTTGCAATATTATTTTTCGACGTGCCATACATTTCTAAAGGGCCATTATGGTGTTCTGTACATATCAAGCATGACTACTTGTGATGTCTCGAATGTTTGAGATGTTGCTAGGATGGAATTGTGGATTAGAACTTCAGCTGATTTGACAGTTGTAGATCAATGGGGTTTCTTGTTCTCCTGATACTTATTAAAGTTCACAATACATTCATACACAAGTGTGGCTATCCTTCTATTAAGTCTATTAAGAATTCAACATTGGCAATGTGCCCCTGAAGTTCCTTCTGTGACTGACTTCATCTATTTTGACACAGAAACCTAAATGCTATGACAATACATGCTGCACTCAACTGTGTACAATGCTTTTCAGCTATAGTGCTAGGACCATTTCATGTTGAGCGTGAGCCACTATAACAGAGTGCTTGCCAAGAAATTGACATTTACTGTGTAGTTGAAGATTACGCTTGCCTGTCACTCGTTGTGTCACGTGGTGTCTATTTTCAAGATGGGAGAGAGGAGCGCTGAGTCTCGTGAGAACCTGAGTCTCGAGCTGAACCTCTGTCAAGTTCTCAACTCAAGTATATTCCACAGGAGTGAAGAGAAGTGGCACAAAGAGTGATTATCACCTCTTTATCAATCGAAAGGGCCCAACATTCTCAAAGCCGCAAGTCGGCTAACAGAAAAAAGGGGAAGGGAAAGAGAGAACACTCACATCCCCGGGGGAGTGTACTGCACTTCAGTCTAGGGTACATCTACTGTCTCTTCTCCCTGCAGTAAACATAAGATAGGATTACCTATTCAACCATGCAAGCATTTCCCTTTATGTTCCCGCTTCCTGATATGTGTATGATAGGTACCTTAAGGTCCTCCTTGTCCTGAATGTGGAGTGAGTAGGAAATGGCACAATAAGATATGGCAGAAACAAAACAGCACTGAAGTGAATATTGCATGCTCATATGTTATTGTCCTACTCTTCCATACATTTATAAATGTTCTTCCATAACATACCTAAATGCCTGAGTACCTCTCACTTTGATAGATACAGGACTCTGCTGAAATGAATAGTTAAACACATAACAAATAATTCAGGATTTGCACTATAAGTCATACAGTGAACATAACAAGTCCTTTTTGAGAGCTTTAAAGGTCAACCCACTCAAGGAATATATGTATACTAATGTTCTCTTATTTTCCTTTTTGTCTTATTTACAGATTACATTTCACAGAATATGTTTACAGTGCTTGGAGTAATCCTCAGAGATCAGGAAGTCAGATAAGTATTGCATTGTTCAAATAATTGAGTCTTTAGTGCAAGTCTTGATACTTATGTTTGGTCCTTTGCTGATAGGGATTTCTGGAGAGATGAAGTTCCAGTGCCGAAGAGGAATGACCCCTTAAGCAATATCAACCCTGGAGCCTCTGATGTAAACACGGAGCACCAGGATATGAGGAAAGAGTCTACTCTGTTAGCAAGCTGCTGCTGAGGAACACAATATGCTCAAGAGAAGAGAAGCTTGCCTCCGGGATACAAAACAGATCACCAACAGGAACACCAAAACACTGATGGGAATACTGGTAAGTGCCTAAGCACAAGAAGGGAGTGACACAATGGCAGGAAACTACAGCTTCCTAGAGTACAGCACGGATCTTATGGACAGTGCATACCACCCCCATTGTTGACAAGGGCCATGCCCTACATATGTGAATTGGTCCGAATCATGAGCCAGCAAGCCCGATGGTACACCCCCTACAAATCCTCCAACCAGTTTAGGTTTGTCAGGTAACTACAATGGAGCCGACGAAGGAGATGGGGGCATGAAAGTGATCAGCAGGTTTCCAGGTAAAATTGTCCATACCATAACCTTTCTAATGCATCAAATAATGCAGTTTCCCTCAAATTGTTTTTGAGTCAAACATAGTCTCAACTTCAAATATGTAGATCTTTAAACGTAAGCTGACACGCAGACAGCCGTAGTTTGTAAACCCCCTTGTATGTACACTAGATCATGTATCTTCTGGCCATTATGCATCTGTGCTTTATCTAGTTTCAGAATACAGAGCCTCTAAAATATGTTTAGTAGGAATGATGTGTGGAATGTCTATCATGGGATCCTCTACATCCTAATCGAGAGAGGGCATCAGCCTTTCCATGTTGTTTTCCTGACTGAAATTGTATTACAAGATTAAAGTTGTTAAAAAACTGTGCCCAGCATGGACAAAGCATCTGCTGATTTCAGATACTTAGGTTTCTGTGATTTGTGGTTTGGCAGAGACAATCACAAATGAATGCACACCTCATAACACAGAAGAATTAGTAATATTTCTTGGAATTGCTTCATTCTATAACAAGTTTGTTCCACAATTTGCTTGAAAAACAGCATGTATGAGAAATCTAAGTAAGAAAGGGAAAGAATTTCTTCAGTGGTAAGGGCATGTTGAAGAGTTTAAAAACATTAAACAACATCCTGAACGTGTACAAAATCTGGGACGTTTTGAACATAGCAATGAGATTTATGCAATGACCGATGCAAGCTCTAAATGTCTGGGGGCCATTCTAATGCAAAAGTCTAAAGGACAGTATAAAACGATCTTCTCTATATCTAGAGGATTGAGAGGAGCCAAATTGAACTATTCGGTAATGGAGAAGGAGGTACTAGGAGTCTTTTGGGATGTGAGGAAATTAAAAAGGTTTCTTTGGGGATACAAGTTTTTGATGAAGGAGGTCTTTTCCAAGAAAGGAGTGGATTTTGTGTCTCATGGGACTAGCAAGTCGTTAGCAAGTGGTTCAAGATTGAATTTGATATGTCATATGTGCTTGGTGCCAATAACTTACTTGTGGAATGTTTGTGAAGGTTGGATGACACAGAGGAGATGTAAGAACAGAACCAGAAACATTATTTTCATAGTGAGGTGTGTGAAGAAGAAGAGAATGTTTGAATTATTACTGAGGGAATCATTCAGGAGGAAGAGTGGAGCGGAGAATTGTTGGAGTATACCATACTACAGAAAATTGCAAAGATGATTACAGTGGGTTGGTGTTGAGAGAGCGTAGTTTAAATAACATATATTAGAATGAAATGCTCATATCAATGCTTAACAATGATGCATAGAAACGACAATAATAGTGATTTTGCTTAAACGCGCATCTGAATTATGACTATAATGTGTGTGGCCACCGATATATACACTTGAACTAATAATGATGAATAAAACTGTTTATGTTTTAATTTATATTAACATTTACGATATTACATTTATTAAAACCTCATAGGCCTTAAGTTAGCGTGAGCTGTGAGTTTTAGCTGCCTGGCTCTCATATTAAAAGCATTTTTCTGTTTTTCAGTGTGCTGACTTGCAAAGGGCCATGACCCTGCAAATGTTCTTTTTCTACAACTTGGAAGATGAATGTATCGGTATAAATGTGTTCTCATCCGCAGGCTTGCTGCTTTAGTATAAGCTTTATGTACAAAATTGAAACAAATGTAGATTAATGTAATGTACAAGGACGTTTAAGAATGGACAAAGGAAACTCATGACCCGAGAAGACGTGCCAACCCGTGAAGTAATCTCCGGATGCGCCACCTCCGAAGACGCCAATTATGAAGACCAATCAAAGTGTTATAAATTATCATGGGGTGACAATTTGAATTACCTAATGTATAATTTGATAGGTTAAAGATAGTGGGGTATAGCAAATGACCAATAGAATTTTGGGGGAATGTACTGCGAAAAAGGGATAAAAACCCATGTCACAGAAGGGTCGAGAAAACTAGGTAGGGAATGCTATTGATTTTATCCAGAAACTCTGTCACTCTGTTTGGTGACTTTGAGACTTATTAGAAACCATTCTCACCAATAGACTGCCCTATACACTTCTCCTCCTTATGAGGGAAGTGTCCCCTGTCCCTTAGACAAAGTTAGACTGATGGCGATTTGACTGATGTCCTGAAGACGAAGACTGATCCTGCGTGCTGACCTAATTCTTGGAGGGTAATTATGACAATGCAAATTGTAGTTTGTCTGTTTGCTTTTCCTTTCTAGGTACCAACTGCTCATTTTGATAGAGACCATAGCTAGATGTTTTCTAAATTTGTGTTCTAAATTATTTTGCATGAAGCCCAACATGCTGATGCTAATTAGTGGTTAGGATAGGAGTTCACTCTGACTGACGCAAATTGACAAATGACTGACGTTGCGCTATGCTGAACTAAGACTTACATGATATTCACTGTATTCTGATCTATGTTTACGCCGTGCTATGTTCTTATGTTTGTGATTCTTGCATTAATGAAATCTTATCACAGTTGCCATATAGTGACTATACTCTTATGCTTCCTGGTATTGAGATTAACTCTTCTGCTCGTAGATTGTAATCAATAGGGAATGAAATTCATAAAATTCTATCAAAAGGTGTGGTTATTCATGGCTGAAAGGTCATGGTTGCGCCGACAATTTAATTAATGTCTTCGTCTAAAGTAGAGTGCATTGTGATGGTAAATATTGATGATATTATTGATATATTGCTTGACATACTGATCAGTTACCTCGTCCTACGGTGTCTCACCACTGGGTCACAAGATTCATTGGCCTAAAACGAGTCCTAATGTGTATAAATTAACATAGAAGGACGCGTTAGCAGTTCTGGTAGCAGAGCAACGGTTTTGGCCCTTGGGGGCCTTAGGACGGAGAATCATTGTTTAATTTGTTTTTCGGTGATAATGCAAATTGGAGGTATGATGGGTTTCTAAGTTCACCATGACTTTCCCGGGATCTCGGATCCTGCCTAAGTGAGTTGGGGATGTTCTCGGCACCATAATATGTGTGGTTAGGGTTCTTGCGCTTGCTTAGCTTACGCCTTTTTGCACGTGATTGTGAGATTTGGGTGTATTTAGGCCAAGTAAATGTTGTTTTAGGAGGAGTGGGTGTACTCCACAGTATGAGAGTAGGGAAGTCGGCGTACTTCATATGAGTGTGGCGCTTGGTGCTCAAAATTATCCACGTGGTTGGTTGTATATGTACGGACCTGTCGTGGTCTAAGACTCCAGAGTATGTTGACAAGTGTAGGAGACACTTGGATTTATGTTGTAATCTGTGCGGTTTAATAGGTCAATCGGGCGTGGTTGACAAGTCAAGTTTGAGTTGAAGCGTATGCGTGAAACCTTCGATGGAGATTTAGCAAATTCTAAAGTGCACTAGGATGAGCCATTGACAAGTGGAGAGTAGAAATTGCGGGTCGAATTCTACTTGCGTATGCGGGAGCTGATAAGGAGAAAGTAGCGGCCGAGGCTTCAAGTGAAATCTCTGTAAAGTTCTGAAGTGAATGTTTTACCCTTCCTGTAGCAAACCAGCAGATTTGTGTTGTCATTTAAAGGTGCTCGCAATAATTCGCATTAGTTTGTATGAATTCAGTGTAGAGCGGACGAGCCGCAAGACTTTGTCAGCTGCAGTGTGTGTAAATGTGACATCAGTGGTGACGTGCTGAGATAGGTCAGTTGTTGAGAGGGGTCGCGCATGGATTGGCTGCCGTCCGTGAGAGGCAATAGGTTGAGAAAGGTGGGCGAAGAGTGTCCTGGGAACTAAGTCATTTCTGATTAAAATACAAATAAGAGAAAATTGCAAAATTAATTTTGTCAAGGCATTTAAGAGCGCTCTGAAATAGACGCCTATATTGTAGCAACTGATGGGGAACCTACACCACCCGAGGGTACTCCAGCTTACATAGTCATGAAAGAAAAAGGTGTTGCGCCTTGTTTATGGATGAAACAATGGCACAAATTAACAGAGAAGGAGGGATGTTTAGCATTCCCAGAACATGGGACGTTCAATACGAGGGTGCTAGAGAATTTGAGGTGGATGTTAAGCGTACAGAAACCACCCCCGAGGCCAGCTCAGTATGAAGCTTTAGTGGTTTGGGATCTAATGGCTCTTAAACAAAGACAAGAAACGTTTCAGAGAAGACTGAGAAGGGCAGAAAAATCTTATGCAGAGTCTAGATGGGATAACGAGAGTAAAATGCAGAAAAGGGGAATTGTTGACGGATTAAAATTGTTCCCAGCGATAGCACAGGTAGAAGAGACACAGGGAAAGAAAGCCTCCTGTAAGACAGACCAAGACACAAACAAATCTAAAGAGAATAAAAGACCTTGGGAGGAGGAAGATGATTCAGACAATGAGGAATTTATGGACAAATTACTACATGGTCGCCCGCCACCTTATGTGGTGAGTGATAGTGCTCCAAGCACTAGCATGGACCCTGGGAACTAAACGCAAGAAAAGGGAGTTGCTGATACAGTACAGACTACTGATAAGGCTTCGATACAGAATGGTGTCAGTGTACCCACTGCACCAGACATACCGATACAGTTGCAACCTCCACCACAGATACAGAGAATCTACCCAGGCGTCCCAGTACTTGAGACTACTACAAATCTGATAGTGCCGCCAGATCCGATATACACGAAATCAAAATTGGTACAGATTGAGTCGACTCCAAAATTACTGTCCCAACCGCAGCCACAGCTGATACCAGGTTATGACCCTGTAGCTGGTTCGCCATTAGTACCTGTCCCGGGTACTTTGGAACAGACTTATGGAGTTACTGCTCCACGAAGTCTGGGACCGGGTCAGACACCTGCCGCCATATCGTTACCAATTACTGTCGGTCCACCAGTGCCATTGTATGCGCAGGGCAAAACTGGCATATTTGACCAGGGGGTAATGACTCAAGATGTGATAAGAGGAGGGTCCATGGGTACTCCCCAGATAATGGCCCTAGGAGAACAAACGGTTGAACAGCTGAGGTCTTTAATGGACCTTAGCCCAGTGGGAGCACCCATGGAAGCAATGTGTCAAGCAGGACTAGGGGTTTTAACCCCACAGACAATGGGTACAAACACCTTACATTCACCAATGATACATGCAGGGAATATCTCACTGCAGGGTTTCACAGTCCAACAGCTAAACGAGTGGCTAGAAAAGACTTATACTTCACAAAAGGCCGCAGTGACTACAGTTGAACCGGAAAAGGAAAAGCAAGATGAGTACCTAAACTTTGTAAGGTTAGGGGCAGAAGCTGCTGAATTAGTGGAAGGTACGATGGGAGTAAATAGATTGGAGTCATACACGGAAGCAGAATTGAGATTCTTATGCCCCAAGATTACCAAAGAAGTAGGCATGGTGCATCAGAGATTAGCGAACCTGGCAGATAAATACAATATTGATATCGGAAACACTAAACACCTGAAAAGAAGTTACAGGTTGGATTTTGACTCCAAAGATTTTGAGCACATGAGGTCTGCGGGAATGAAGGCACATTTGAAAGAATTATTGCAAAGTGCGAAGTTTGGGGAGCGCTGGAAAAATGGGAAGGCAGGTGGGCAAAGAAAAGAGATAAGGAAAAGGGCGACAGTCCAGGATCTAATCAAGCCAAGGCCTCACCCGGTTCTGGAATCAGTAAAAATATTACCCAGGAGAGAAACAGCTGGTGGTGTCTTGGTCCATGTGCCATGGACCAGAGGAGACATCTTATCCTTTACCAATGATTATCCCAGACTGAGGGAGAAACCGATCGAGTGGTATCAGCAGACAGACAGGTTTGTGAAACTTGCGAAGTGTCTCTGGGAAGATTTGAATACCTTGTTTCAAATCATTGTTCCGCCTGTTTTGTGGCTTGAGTGCCAGAGAGGAGTAGATTGGCCGACGAAGGAGCCGGCAAGGAATAAGGTGACCGGGGCACCCTCTGAAGAGGTGAGGAAGTATTATCATAAGGTGATTGAGTTTTTGAAGCAGAAGGTGTCGCCGAAGGTGACTGATTGGCAGAAGATCGACCGAACCTCTCAAGAGGTTAAGGAGTCAATACACTCTTACTATGAGAGATTGCTAAAGGCATTCAAACACTAAAGTGGTACTGAGACTATTGAACCGAAAGACATGAATCATCTTGTGTTCAGCTTCGTCGAAGGGCTGAGACCAGAAGTTAGCCAGATGATTAAGAATCATTTGATTTGTTGGCAAGCGAAGCCGATTGATGAAGTGTTGCAGTATGAGAAATACTGTAGTGATGAGATTGAGATGAAGCAGAAAAAGCTGAAAGAGAAAGTGATAGTGATGCAAATAAGGGGTGCACAGGCAGGAATACAGGGAAATGGAGTTCAACAGATGATACAGCAGCAACCGCAAATGAATGGTGCGTTTCAGACACAGCCAAGAGGCTGAGGTCGAGGGTTTGTGAATCGCGGTCCAGACTAGAATACTGTTGTAGTTCAGAATGACACGCAAGGGGTAAAAAGTTTTTCACCATGTCACGCATGCTGGGGCGTGGGGCACTGGAAACGGGAGTGTCCAAATATGGTGCAGGATGGTGTTGTTCAGCAAAGCGCTAACGTTGGTACATTGCAAAATGTAAGAGGCCCAAAAATAAGACATCAAAACCCAAATTTTCAGGACAATCTGGTACAAATGCAGGGGGTACAGCCCATACAAAAGATGCAAATGCCACGTTTACAGCCAGCACAAATGCAATCAGTACAACAGCAGATTCCTGTGGTACCTAGACAGCAAATGCAACTACCAATGGCTCCGATGGGATACCAACAGGTGATGCTTCCTCAACAGGTCACAGGCCAGGTAATGAGTCAAAATAATACAGTACAACAGTTTCCATTGCGAGGTGAAAATGGCATGAATGGAGAGTGGTCAGATGATAGCTCAGACAGCGAAGAGTGCAGGCTTGCAGCATCCTTAGAGGTGGATCAGAGGGGTCCATATGTGGAAGGAAAGGTGATGGGCTACAAAGTCTTGTTTCTGGTTGACACCGGAACTACACGCTCTACAGTCAGGAGTGCAGAACTTCCGAAATTACCACTTTTGGGGCGTACCATAAGGGTAGTCAGAGTAGCAAACCAATATCTGACAAATCCGATTACTGAACCAGTGCAGGTTGAGATCGGCAACTTTCAGGGACTACATAGGTTTGTAGTCTGTGATTCAAGTCCAGTATCCCTAAAGGGAAGGGACTAAGGGCCAGATGTAGCAAATAAAAAATTTGCGAGTTGCAAAGTGCGAGTCCATGCGACTCGCAATTTGCAACTCGCAAATTGGTATGCAGTACGGTGTCTCAGACACCGACTGCGACTCGCTATGGGGTCGCAATGACCCACCTCATCAATATTCATGGGGTGGGTCGCAAATTGCGGCCCCATAGCGAGTATAGGCACTCGCAAACATGGAGGCCTGCTGTCGTCAGCAGACCTCCATGTTCGTGACTGCTTTCAATAAAGCAGTTTTTTTTTTTTAAGTGTAGCCCGTTTTCCTTAAAGGAAAACGAGCTGCACTTAAAAAAAAAACGAAACCTTTAGTTTCGGTTTTTTTTCAGGGCAGGTAGTGGTCCCTTGGACCACTACCTACCCTGAAAAAATTGTTTTGGGTCCATTCACAAAGTGGAAGGGGTCCCATGGGGACCCCTTCCAATTTGCGAGTGGGTTACCATCCACTTGAAGTGGATGGTAACTGCGACACCATTTGCGACCGCGTAGGTGGTCGCAAATGGTATTGCATAGCACTCAGAATCGCAAATAGGAAGGGAACACCCCTTCCTATTTGCGATTCAGAAATGCATATTGCGAGTCGGTCCCGACTCGCAATATGCATTTCTGCATAGCAAAGAGGCATTTGCGCCTTGCGAGGCGCAAATCCTTTGCTACATCTGGCCCTTACTGTGTAAGACAAAATGCTCGATTACCTGTTCCAATGACGGAATCGAGGTACAGACAAATAGTGACGATGAGGGAGATGAAGGTCAGTTTTTAGAGGAAGAGGCAGGAACAAAAAATGAGGATTACCCTTTAATTACCCTGTTCCCAATGCTTACCATGATCGATCTACCTGTTGAGTTACAAGGAACTGTGACAGAGAAAGTGTGGGATCTAACAGGAAAGGAGGTGGGACTAATAAAAGGCGTAGAACCAGTTAGAGTCCAGGTAAAGCCGAATGCGGTGTTTCCTCAGGTGCCACAATATCATATGGCACAAGATGTCCTCATCAAGTTGTCACACATAATTGCAGATTTTCTGAGACAGGGAGTCCTGAAAGAGGTTTTGAGCAGACCGTGTAACTCTCCCATAATGGGTTTAAGGAAGCCCTGTGCGAATTGTGCAGGATTTGAGAAAAATAAACGAGATTGTGATAAAATGTTGCCCAGTAGTGCCCAATCCAGCAGTGATCATGTTTCAGGTTCCGTGCGATGCTGAGTGGTTCACCGTTATAGACCTGTCACAAGCTTTCTTTTCGGTACCTCTTCATGAGGACAGCCAATTTTTGTTCAGTTTCAAATTCCTGGATAAGGTGTACAGTTGGTGCAGAATTCCACAAGGGTTTTCTGAATCACCGTCCATCTTTAACCAGATACTGAAAAAGGATTTGGAATCCTTGGTGCGGCCTTTCAATTCGACTCTAGTGCAGTACATTGACGATTTGTTGATTGCATCTAAAACAAGGGATAACTGTAAATATGATACCATTGCCTTGCTGAATCACTTGGGAAAGAACGGACACAAGGTGTCACCTAAGAAGCTGCAATACTGTCAGAAAGAGGTGAAATACCTAGGGCATCTAATTGAAAGAGGGTCCAGGAGAATATCAAAAGAAAGAATAACAGCCATTTTGCAGATGAACCCTCTAACAACAAAAAGAGAAGTCAGGATGTTTCTGGGAATGGTGGGCTACTGTCGTCAGTGGATACCCAACTTCTCGATCATCCCGAAACCCTTGATAAGACTGACAGGAAAAGAGATCAAGGATGAGCCATATACCATAACTTTGTCCAAAGAGGAGCTTGAGTCATTTATGGAATTGAGAGAATGCATGTGCAGGGCACCAGCGTTGGGCATGCCTGATTATACGAAACCTTTTCTACTGTTTTGTCATGAACGTGATGCTTGTTCCTTGTCTGTCTTGACACATGGAGGTGCAAATCGCCTTGTAGCATATTTTTCAGCTACCTTGGACCCTGTCGCAGCAGCCTTACCGGGTTGTTTGCGCGCAGTTGCAGCAGTTGGTCAGAGCCTTACGCAGTGTGAAGGCATAGTCATGGGACACCCCCTAACAGTAATGGTTTTGCATTCAGTTGAAATTTTGTTGACTCGAACTAAAACTCAGCACATGACAAATGCTCGTCTCACTAAGTATGAGACAATCATATTGAGGTAACCAAATGTCTCTTTAAAGCAATGTACTGTATTGAACCCGGCAACTTTACTTCCTGTTGAAAACATTGAAATTAACAATGAGGAAGAATTTGAACATGACTGTCTTGAGGTAACTGAGCTATGTACCAAACCACGTCCAGATATTCAGGACACACAGTTAAAAGAAAATGACTGTATTATGTTTGTTGATGGGTCCTGTTTAAGAGATTCTGTTGGAACATTGAGAGCTGGCCATGCAGTATGTACCATAGCTGGTATCATTGAAGCTTCCTGGCTCGAGAAAGTGTTTTCCGCACAAGTGGCAGAATTAATTGCCCTTACCAAGGCATGCCATGCCGCTGTGAATCTGAGAGTCACTATTTATACTGACAGCAGATATGGATTCGGAATTGTACATGATTTTGGCCAACTTTGGTCAGAGAGAGGTTTCATGACCTCTTCTGGTTCTCCTGTGAAAAATGGTGAACAAATAAAGGATTTGTTACATGCAATTCAGTTACCCCTTGAAATTGCCATGGTGAAATGCAATGCTCATGTTAAGTCGCAAGACTTTGTGTCCATGGGAACAGTTATGCAGATCAAGTTGCAAGGTTTTGTGCATTGAACTGTATATCGTTCAAAGAGCAGTGGGAATTGTTACCCCAAACTGAAAATGACACATGTTTGAACCTTGCATTACGGGTGGTTGACACACTAGATGAGTTAAAGACATTACAAAGTTGTGCAAGCAAAGAGGAAAAACGTTCCTGGCAAAGAATGCAGTCTGTACAGAGGGCTGATGACTTGTGGGTTTCAGAGGAAGGAAAACTAGTCTTGCCAAACAGTCTTCTGTCTCAATTTGCCAGACTATACCACGGATAAGCTCACCTTGTGAGAGATGCAATGATCAGGTCATTTAAAATTGACTGGTTCAACCCAAAATTCAGACATGCTGCTGAAGTTATTTGTCACAGGTGCATCATCTGTCAAGAGATGAATGCTGGAAAAGGAACTGTGGGAACTTTGAGCCACATTGGGAGAGCTGGCGGTCCATTCAGCAAAATGCAAATGGACTTCATTGAAATGCCTGTTTGTGGAGGATTGAAGTATGTGTTAGTGATTGTGTGTGTTTTCAGTCACTGGATTGAAGCATACCCCACACGTAGGAATGACAGTCTCACAGTTGCTAAACTGCTACTTAGGGAACTAATATCAAGGTTCGGGTTTCCGGTCTCTATAGAGTCAGATAGGGGCAGACACTTTGACAATGAGGTGATTAAACTCCTGTGTGCGGCACTTGACATCGAACAAAAGCTGCATTGTAGCTACCGCCCCGAAGCATCAGGACTAGTAGAGCAAATGAACGGTACTTTGAAATCGAGAATGGCAAAAATGTGCGCAACTACCAATATGAAATGGCCAGATGCATTGCCCTTAGTGCTGATGTCAATGAGAAACATCCCTGACAAGAAAACGGGACTATTCCCCCATGAAATCCTCATGGGTAGAGCTATGAATTTGCCAGCAGTACCTGCAAATGCTCTAGTGAATATCACAGATGATATGGTGTTGGACTACTGCAAAGGTTTGGCTGATGTGATTCGCTCTTTCTCTCACCAGGTGGAAGCTAACACATTACCACCGATTGGAGATCCAGGCCACACCCTACAAGCCGGTGACTGGGTGGTTGTCAAGAAGCACGTGAGAAAGTCATGTCTGGAGCCATGTTGGAAAGGGCTGTATCAAGTAATCCTGACAACTACTACTGCTGTAAAGTGTGCAGGAGTACCAAACTGGATACATGCCAGTCACACAAAAAAGGTAACGTGTCCTGTTGAAGAGGAACTTGAAGCTTCCGGCACAACAGCTCCAGAAAGAGAAGTCTCAGAGTTAGAAAACAGTCAAGAAGGAACTGAGACTTCCGGAGGGCCCATTGAGAACAGCCTCGTCCCTCAAACAGTGAATGAGTTCGAGTGAGGTGACAGAGTGCCTATCTCAGTAGAGGCAGCAGGAGAACTAAATCAAGGAGAGGTTCTCCCAGAAGTAGACAGATAGGGGTTAGAACTTGAACCTGGTACAGACCCAGAAGAAGAAGAAGAAGGACAAATAATAGAGAGAAATCAGAGTGTACCAGAGTCTCCCGAGCCAGCTGCAGGTCCATCAAGTGAAAACGCCATATCACAAGAGGAGGGTGCTGTGCAGCATCCTAAAAAGACACACCGAAAGAAGACGCATAAGGGTGATCATTGGCCAGAAAAAACACTCTTTAGGATAAGAGACACACCAAGTGAAATAATAACAGAGGAGAATGATACATCCCGAGTGTAAGACCTAAGTGAAGGAGAACAACAAGGTGAACGAAGGCTGAAAAGAAAGAGAGTCGCAAACAGAAGATATACAGGTCCTGAATGGACGTATGCTACAACATCTGAGTGGCAACAAGAATTCCTAGCATTCTGTTTCGACCGAGAAGTACCAGGCCAATACTACGGTACCTGAACTAATCCAAAGGAAAGACTTGGTTAAAACTGAAAATCTGAAAACTGATAAAGAGACTTTATAAATTACGATTGTGACATTAGAAACCTGATTATGACAAGCTGCTAACCTGATTTGACAAAAAGGGGTCCTGGAATGAGTGAAGACGCTGTAAATACACGCAGAGAGCAAGAGAAAATTCTAAATCATTCCTGAATTGATTGTTAGTCTACTATCTGATTCTATACAGACGTGGCTTATAATAGAGGTAGTAACAAGGGGAGTAAGGTGTGTGGTTGGCTAGGTCTTATAATAGGTGTTGTGTGTGCAATAATAATTATGGGAGTGATTGTGGGAATGCCATGGATAGAGAAAGAAACTATTAACGTTACTTCGAAGCCTGAAACTACAACTTTAACACCATGGGAAAGATTTGAGCAGGATGCAAGACACTTGCATGAGGGAACTAATTCAAAAGGGGAACTTTCTACTATTGTCTTCTATCGCTTGCTGAATGAGTATGTGGAGACCATGGATGTGAAAGATTGTTATGTGTGCACTAAGATTACTTCATCTGTGCAGGAAGGAGTCACTTACCATAGCCTTCCTCTAACCTATGGGATTAGCTGTAGTTTGCTACTAACCCGATTCTATAATCAAGAGCATGTGCAATACTTTTATTCAAATCTGGATGTTGTGTTTTCTTTTGTGCCTTTGATTGAATTCTTGAATAAGTTAGGGAAGGAACATGATATAAAAATAGTTAGAGGATTCTTTGAGCCGACGCTTACATTTGGAACTCCTTATGCACATCGCAATAATTTGCCTTGCTTACTATCACCCGTAGAGAAAAGCTTTTTAGACCACACTGATGATAGACGCAAAGCATTAAAAGAAAGACTAGAAAAAGGATTAGAAAAACGCACATATGCAAATAATTATGCTTATACCGCAATCAAGACACAAGGCAAGCTAGCTATAGATGCATTACATGTAGGTAGGCTTTGTATATATAGGCCAAAATCTGAGCAGGACAATTTGTTTGTGGGAACGAGTGAATGCAGACATGTGTTTTTGTTTCAGAGTAAATGGACATTTATGTTGAAAGGACAGGATCCAGCGATCCCTGGGATCTATTACATCTGTGGGCTAAATGCTTATTACCATCTGCCTAGGGGATGGTATGGGACATGTTATTTGGGAATAGTTTTCCCAAAGATTTACCAGATTGATGACTTAAAACAAATACCTAAAACGTCTGAATTACAACATGCTAGACAAAAACGAGAATCAGTGGCTGCTGTCATTAGTGACATATTTGGAGCTATAATCCCTTCAGTAGGGATTATCTTGAATTCTATGAAGATTCAAAAGTTGTCGACTATCGTGGATAACATGCTGACAAATTTCACAGGGGCTATACTCCTGATGGATACTGAACTTGCTGCAGAAAGAGCCATGACTCTTCAAAATCGGCTTGCTTTAGACATTCTTTTAGCAAAGAGTGGAGGGGTCTGCAAAATGCTTAACGAGCGTCATTGTTGCTCGTTCATTCCAGACAATAGCAAAAAGATTAGAGGTATGTTTACTAACCTAACTAGAGATAGTGTGGATTTGAAGGATTTGAAGGAACCTGGAGTGTGGGAGAAATTTGGAAAGGGAATTGCCAGAGTAGGGAGCTGGTTTACCAATATTTGGAATGGGGTGCATGCAAAAATATTAATGGGTCTATTAATTGTTCTGGCCTGTCTATTAGGATTATGGAGGGCATGCAAAATCAATGACAGAATTAAGAAAAATTGGACTAAAAGAACCAGAGGAAATTAAGAAAGTGAGAGAGAGAAAATGTTCAATGAAATTTGGGAAAGTTCACATAAAGGGCAAGATGTTGAAATGCGCATTATGCGCAAGGTGAAAAATTTAAATGAAATGTCAAAGGGCAAGGTTTGTGTGATGACGAGCGTCATCAGAGGAGGGACTGAGAGAGCGTAGTTTAAATAACATTTATTAGAATGAAATGCTCATATCAATGCTTAACAATGATGCATAGAAACAACAATAATAGTGATTTTGCTTAAACGCACATCTGAACTACGACTATAATGTGTGTGGCCACCAATATATACACGTGAACTAATAATGATGAATAAAACTGTTTATGTTTTGGTTTATATTAACATTTACGATATTACATTTATTAAAACCTCATAGGCCTTAAGTTAGCGTGAGCTGTGAGTTTTAGCTGCCTGGCTCTCATATTAAAAGCATTTTTCTGTTTTTCAGTGTGCCGACTCGCAAAGGGCCAGGACCCAGCAAATGTTATTTTTCTTCAAATTGGAAGATGAATGTATCGGTATAAATGTGTCCTCATCCACATGCTTACTGCTTTAGTATAAGTTTTATGTACAAAATTGAAACAAATGTAGATTAATGTAATGTACAAGGACGTTTAACCATGGACAAAGGAAACTCATGACCCGAGAAGACGTGCCAACCCGTGAAGTAATCTCCGGATGTGCCACCTCCGAAGACGCCAATTATGAAGACCAATCAAAGTGTTATAAATTATCGTGGGGTGACAATTTGAATTATCTCATGTATAATTTGATAGGTTAAAGATAGTGGGGTATAGCAAATGAACAATAGAATTTAGGGGGAATGTACTGCAAAAAAGGGATAAAAACCCATGTCACAGAAGGGTCGAGAGAACTAGGTAGGGAATGCTATTGATTTTATCCAGAAACTCTGTCACTCTGTTTGGTGACTTTGAGACTTATTAGAAACCATTCTCACCCATAGACTGCCCTATACACTTTTCCTCCTTATGAGGGAAGTGTCCCCTGTCCCTTAGACAAAGTTAGACTGATGGCGATTTGACTGATGTCCTGAAGACGAAGACTGATCCTGCGTGCTGACCTAATCCTTGGAGGGTAATTATGACAATGCAAATTGTAGTTTGTCTGTTTGCTTTTCCTTTCTAGGTACTGACTGCTCATTTTGATAGAGACCATAGCTAGATGTTTTCTAAATTTGTGTTCTAAATTGTTTTGCATGAAGCCCAACATGCTGATGCTAATTAGTGGTTAGGATAGGAGTTCACTCTGACTGACGCAAATTGACAAATGACTGACGTTGCGCTATGCTGAACTAAGACTTACATTATATTCACTGTATTCTCATCTATGTTTACGCCGTGCTATGTTCTTATGTTTATGATTCTTGCATTAATGAAATCTTATCACAGTTGCCATATAGTGACTATACTCTTATGCTCCCTGGTATTGAGATTAACTCTTCTGCTCATAGATTGTAATCAATAGGGAATAAAATTCATAAAATTCTATCAAAAGGTGTGGTTATTCATGGCTAAAAGGTCATGGTTGCGCCGACAATTTGATTACTGTCTTCGTCTAAAGTAGAGTGTATTGTGATGGTAAATATTGATGATATTATTGATATATTGCTTGACATACTGATCAGTTACCTCGTCCTACGGTGTCTCACCACTGGGTCACAAGATTCATTGGCTTAAAACGAGTCCTAATGTGTATAAATTAACATAGAAGGATGCGTTAGCAGTTCGACAAGAATGATTATGAAGAAAATATAAGAGGATATTGGCAAGTCAAAGATGAGTTGAATGTAGTGCATGGTTTAGTAATGAGATGCAGTAAGCTTCTACCTCCTCATAATTTGAGAAGGAGGATAGTACTGAACTCACATGCTAGTCAGAGGGGCATAGACAAATCTAATGAAAGAGTTTGAGAAGGTTGTTGGTGTTCGGCAGTGGATGTAATAATGGATTGAGAGGTAAGAAATTGTATAGATTGTGTACATAGTGAAAAGGTGTTAAAATGCAGAACACATCTCATGGTGTTCAGAGAACAATCATCCAGTCCATGGATGGATATTGTGTTAAACATTTTGGGTCCAGTGAAGATTAAAACAACTGATAAATGTGTCATGGTTTACATAGATATGTTTTTCCCATTGGCCAGAAATTAAATCTGTGAACTCGGTTGAGTCTGGAATGGTAATCAATTTTCTAGAAGAGTTGATTGAAAGGGAATCATTCCCTTCAACACTTCTTTCTGATAGTGGTATACAGTTCACATCTAGAATTGTGGAAATGTTTTTAAAAGCAAGGGACATAAAATGCAAGAAAGCAGGGCTCTACCCTCCCAAGAGAAATGGTGTGGTGGAACATTTGATAAAAGTATTAAAATTAAAGGAGTGCTTGCAGCAAGCTGCAGTAAGTGGTGTTGATTGGGAGCATGAGCTCAGAAAAGAAGTTAGTGGATATCGTCTCACTTCCCATTCATCGACTAGCTTCACACCATTTCAACTTTTCATGAAACAGACTTCCCAACAATGAGTTAATAACAGAATGTGTGAATGAGAAAATAATTATAGTGGATGACCAAATAGGTAAAGTAGAAGGATGGAGAGAGAAAGAGAGAGAGAGAGAGAGAAATGATAAGGAGGAAGAATTAGTATGATACAAGGAAGGCTGTAAAGGGAACTACAGTGAAGCTTGTTGACTGGATCAAAATAAAAATCACTGGGGAAGGGCTGTGATTTGTCCAAGTTTTGTCAACTGTTGAAGATTATTAAACAGTTAAAAAATGCCCTGAAAATGACTGATCACAAAATATGGACTTTGAATGGAGTGGCCAAATATTATCAAGCGGTTACTAATTCAAGTTAAAATGGTGTTTCTTTATGTAATACTCAAGTGGGTGAAAGTTCAGAACTGAGATCACAACATCTAAGAAAAGCACTGTTACGACTAAAACACTATGGGGGTCATTACAACCCTGGCGGCCGGCGGTAAGGTGGCGGTAACACCGCCAACAGGCTGGCGGTGTTCCGGCAGCAATTATGACCGTGGCAGAATTGCCACGGCCATACTGCCGGCCCCTCCAATATCCCGCCAGGATTCCGCCTGGCGGTTATAATCCCCAGGGCAGCGGTGCTGGGGATTATGAGCCCCCGACCGCCAGCCTGTCCATGGCGGTAGACACCTCCATTGAAAGGCTGGCGGTAAGGGGTCTTGGGGTGCCCCTGGGGGCCCCTGCACTGCCCATGCACTTGACTTGGGCAGTGCAGGGGCCCCCAGGCATAGCCCTGTCGCGCATTTCGGGCAATGAAATGCGCGACGGGTGCTACTGCACCCGCTGCACATCAGCATTGCCGCCGGCTCTATTACGAGCCGGCAGCAATGTTGATGTGACATTTCCGCTGGGCCAGCGGACAGTAACACTGTTACCATCCGCTGGCCCAGCGGAAATGTCATAATAGGGAGCCAGGAATACCATCAGCAATGGCGGTATTCTGTCTCCCGCAGGCTCTGCGGTCTTTTTACAAGACCGCCGAGGTCGTATTGACCCCCTATGTTTGAAATTTTAAATATAGTTAAGTGGGAATATATTTGAAACCTAAAACATGTTTTCAAACTATAGCATGTTTCTCCAAGTATGTTATCTAAATTTCTAGTTTCATTGTATTATATATATAGAGATATTTACTCTATTGTTTGTATGTTATTGGGAAGGAAGTGCTATGGTGTTCTGTACATATAAAGCATGATAGCTTGTGATGTCTAGAATGTTTAAGATGTTGCTAGGATAGAATTGTGGATTAGAACTTCAGCTGAGTTGACAGTTGTCAAGTTGTCAACTCAGCTGGACTGGGGTTTCTTGTTCTCATGATACTTATTGAACTGCAGAATATATCCATATCATTTGTGGCTATCCTTATATCAAGAGTTTGGCCATCTAGCTAGTAGGCTTAGTACTAATAGTTATCTGTCCTGAAATAAATGTAAGCGGTGCATGTTTTTAAAACTTATTTTAGGGCAGGGATGGCTTTTGATTAAATTAAAAATGTTGGCTATTGTTTTCATTTCATTTTCTTTTGCAAAAAGTGAATATTTTGTGGGGTAATATTTGATGGTATAGGAGGATGTGTGTTGTGAAATTTTATAGGTCAGATGATTTTTGTGTCTTGCATTGCTGAATTAATGTTAGTGATTTCTTCAGTGTTCCTTATGACTCGTTTGTGTGTGTGGTTGTCTTCATCCACAATTTGTCTTTGTTCTCCATGCTATGTAGGCAGGGGCAATTTTCTGTAGTCTATGTCCATAGGCATGCATGTATTATTTCTTCCCCATGGTCCTAGCTCCTTATTGTTGTTACTTCACCATGTGGCTTATGGCCATGTTGTGCATCCACCCAGTGTCTCATTGTCATAGGCTGTCATGTGTTATTTGTTTCCCATGCCCCCTTGCTCCTTGTTGTTGTCTGACCATGTGGCTGGTGGCTGTTTTGTGCATCTAGCCATGGTCTCTTTACCATAAGCTTGCATGTGTTCTTTTTTGCCATGCCTCCTTGTTCGTTGTTGTTGTTTGATCATGTGGCTGGCAGACATGTTGTGCATCGAGCCAGTGTGTCTATGCCATAGGTTGCATGTGTACTTTGTTCCCTATGCCTCCTTGCTCCTTAATGTTATTTGACCATGTGACTGGTGGCCATTTTATACATGCAGCCAGTGTGCCTTTACCATAGGCTTGCATTCAAGCATTAGCAATTACTGATCTTTTTTTTGTTTTTTTAAGATTATATTTAATTTTTTTATTTACATTTTCTATTCATATTTATTTATTTTATTTTATTTTTTATTTTAATTTGTTATTTTATTTTTTATTGCAATTTTTAAAAATCCTTTTATGTTTACATTTTTTTTAATTGTTAATTTTTAATTTTTATTCAAGTTTTTTATAATTTCTTGTTTTTCATTTTAATTTTTAATTTTTTTCAGTCTTTTTTTTATTTTATTTAATTTTCATTGAATTGAATTCCACATTTTGGCTTGATCCATACAACCATTCCTCCAATCCTCCACCCACTCATCCATACATCCATCCACCCAAGGCATAAGCTTGCATGTGTTCTTTTTTGCCATGCCTCCTTATTCCTTGTTGTTGTTTGATCATGTGGCTGGCAGACATGTTGTGCATCCAGCCAGTGTGTCTTTGCCATGGGTTGCATGTGTACTTTGTTCCTATGCCTCCTTGCTCCTTGTTGTTATTTGGCCATGTGACTGGTTGCCATTTTATGCATGCAGCCAGTGTGCCTTTGCCATAGGCTTGCATTAAAGCACTAGCAATTATTGATCTTTTTTTTTATTTTAAGATTATATTTTATTTTTTTATTAACATTTTCTATTTAATTTATTCATTTTATTTTGTATTTTAATTTATTATATTTTTATTGTAATTTTTTAATTCCTTTTATGTTTTTACATTTTTTTTAATTTTTTTTTATTGTTATTCAAATTTTTTCTAATTTCTTGTTTTTTATTTCAATTTTAGTTTTTCATTTTTTTCAGTCTTTTTATTTTTTTAATTTTATTTTCATTGTATTTAATTCCACATTTTGCCTTGATCCATCCAACCATTCCTTCATTCCTCCATCCATTCATACATACATCCATCCACCCAATGCGCACAGCTGCACTTCAGCACTCGGTTTCTTTAGGTATATAATAATTTCATTTCCTCCTTGAGACCCTGGCTGTGGTGCGCTGCATACACACCAGCAGCATAAATAATTTTTTAAATGATTATTCCATTTCCCCTGGATCACCTTGCCGCCATATGTTTTTAAGGATTATTCCATTTACCCATGCACCTCTCTCTGACTACTAAAGGTGTCTCCTTTAAAACAGATGGAGCTAAAGCAAAGAGCTAAATCTGCATATTGTGCTGCCTGATTATTCTTTACTACTACTTTTCTTCCTTGGATGTTTTTAGGTGTACAAGAGAAGAGCTGTCACATCACCTGCAGTACTGCCATTTATCACTTGTTTTCCTTTTCTTTTCCATCTCTCTTCCTTTCTTCTGCCCTCTTTCACTTCTGCTTTTCTGACTTTTTTCACTTGTTTTTCCTTTTGTTTTCCATCTCCCCTCCTTTCCTCTGCTTCGCTCCTGCGCCGCCCCTGGCTCTATGGCTCCACCTCCTCCCCTGTGAAGCACCTTTCCTGCCCTCCCTCCTCCCAGCTGACCGCTTCTCCAGTCCCTCTCCCCTTCTTTTACCGGCTGCAGTGCTGTTACAGGGCAACTGCACTGACCTCCTGGTTAGCGCTGCTGCCCTCCCCAGCTCCTCTGGCTGCTGCTGCTGCCTCTGCCTTTTGCCTGGGATGACTGAGAGTCTCCTAACACTCAGCTCGATCCCTCCTCCACCCACAGGCTCATCTCTGCACCTCATCCCTGGTGGTCTATTGGCCATCACAAGTACGTTTTTTATTTCTGACGCTCTATCACTCTTGCTTTTTCTGCCTTTCCTCACTCATTTTTCCTTTTCTTTTCCATCTCTCCTCTTTTCTTCTTTTCCTCTCCCGTCTTTCACTCTTGCTTTCTCTGCCTTTTTTCACTTGTTTTTCCTTTTTTCCATCTCTCCTTCTTTCCTCTGCTGTTTTTCACTCTTGTTTTTCTGACCTTTTTCACTTGTTATTCCTTTTCTTTTCTATCTCGCCTCCTTTCCTCTGCCCTCCTTCATTCTTACTTTTCTGCCATTTTTCACTAATTTTTCCTTTTCTTTTCCATTTCCACTCCTTTCCTCTGCCCCCTTCCTGCGCCGCTCATGCCCCTGCAGCACCGCCAGTTTTCCCCCACAATGCACCTTTCCTGCCCTCCCGCCTCCCTGGTGACCACCCCCCTATCCCCTCCCTTATTATTGGCGGCTGCAGCACGGTCGAACTACTGGCGCACCAAAGGCCAGCCGTCTGCGCCCGTCCATGTCCTGGACCGCGCCCAGTGCCAGGAACCTTGGATCTCCGTTACACCATCCCCTGGCCTGCCTCCACTACGATGCCAAGACCCTCCTCTGCCTCAACACTGGACGTCTCAGCGACTGCTGCATTATCTCCCCCAAGGACTCCCACAGACAATTTCACCTGCAGGAACTGCTGCATACACTTCACAATCACTACACCCAGCAGCCGCACCCCCAAGGCCTCCCTCCCGAAATGGAACAAAATCACCAACAAGCAACTCACCTCATCTCTTGCCAAATCCCTCCCTCCTCCCTCTGATGATGCCAACACAGCAGCGTGCAATGTCAACGCATGGATCACCAAATGCACCATCACTCTAGCCTCCCTCTGGTTGACATCGGTCAAACACGTACCTCAGAAAGTTAGCTGGTTCACCACCGAACTCCAAGAACCAACGTGTACCCACAGATGTTTAGAGAAAAAATTGAAGAGTCAAACCAGCAAAGACCTCGCCTCCTTCAGAGCCGCAGCCGCCACCCACCGCCAAAAAATCAAGAACACAAGGAAGGACGCACTCTGGGAGCACATCAACTCCTCCACACACAACTCTAAAGAACTCTTCTCAGTCATCAACAAGTTCACAGATACCCCCTCCCAAGCCACCAGCATCCCTCTGTCACAGGACCTCTGCGACAAACTCACCACCTTTTTCCACTGCAAGATCCAGGACATCTATGACAGCTTCCTCCCAGAAAATCCTGGCACCAGAACCTGTGACGGACCCAACCCCCCCCAAGAACCCACCCAGACCATCCACAGCTGCTCCACGCTCACCACGGAGTAAACAGTCAGCATCATGAACAGCAACCACTTCGGAGCCCCCACAGACCCCTGCCCACACCACATATACATCAGAGACAGCACATTCATTGCACCTTAGCTCGGAAGACAATGAACTGCTCTATCAACACTGGCACCTTCCCGAGGACTGAAAACGCACTGAAATACGCCCTCTCCTGAAGAAACCTTCAGCCAACCCATCAGAACTAAAGAATTTCTGGCACCATCTCACTGCTTCCCTACCCTGCCAAAGTACTGGAGAAAACAATCAATGCACAACTATGGAATTTCATTGAGGCCAACAACTACCTGGACAGCTCCCAGTCCCGCTTCCGCAGCATCCACAGCATGGAGACAGCCCTCCTGGCAGCCACCAACAGCATCCAATTACTCCTAGACCGCGGCCACACCGCAGTGCTCATACTCCTCGCCCTCTCAGCAGCCTTCAACACGATCTCCCACAGCACTCTATGCACCAGACTCCACAACATAGGAATCTATGGAAGAGCCCTGGAATGGATCGACGCCTTCCTCTCCGGAAGGATAGAGAGGGTCAGACTCTCACCTTACACATTCAGACCCACGGGAGTCAACTGCGGAGTCCCTCGAGGATCCTCATTGAGTCCCTCACAACGTATAACTGGCCCATCTCAGAGACATAGTCATAAGCCACGGTATGAACATCATGTCATTTGCCGATGATGCACAACTCATCATTTCCTTCAAGGAAGACCCAGACACAACCAAAAGAAATTTCCACTCAGGAATGGAAGCCGTCTCCACCTGGATCAGAGAAAGCTGCCTCAAGCTCAACTTCAACAAGACTGAGCTCATCATTTTGGAAACACCACATCAGTTTGGGACGATTTCTGGTGGCCCACATCCCTAAGCGGCCTCCCTTGACTCCTGCCTCCTCCTGCTGGCACACACTCCGCAAACTTCGGAAGATCTTCAGATGGATCCCAGCAGACTGTTGTAGGACAGTCACCCATGCCTTAGTCACAAGCAAGCTTAACTACGGCAACTCCCTCTACGCTGGCACCTTGACTAGACACATAAAAAACGACAACTCATCCAGGACGCCCCCAGACTCATCCTGGACCTCCCATGCAGAGAACACATCTCCCAACACATGAGGACCCTCCACTGGCTCATGGTCGAGAAGCGAATCACCTTCAAGCTACTCACCCACATGTACAAGGCCATACACAACGCAGGTCCAGCCTACCTGAAGCACTGCGTCTCCTTCCACACCCCCGCCAGACCTCTCCGCTCCACCCAGATCACCCTGGTCACCATCCCTTGCATTCGTAAAACCACTGCCAGATGACGATCCTTCCCCTACATCACAGCAAAGAGCTGGAACAACCTCCCTCTGCACATCAGACAAAGCCCATCGCTCACCATCTTCAGGAAGAACCTCAAGGTGTGGCTCTTCAGGTGAGGCACCTCCCCCCAGTGCCTTGAGACCGTCACAGGAGAATAGCCGCATTTTACAAAAACTGAATGATTGATTAATTGCCAGAAAGAGGGTCTGTACAGTTATTTCAGTCTTTCTAATTTTTCCTCCTGTGCAGCTTGGTGCCACTGCCAACTGAGAGCTTTAAGATGGCCGTAAAGAAAGTTACTCCCAAGAAAGTGGTCAGTGAAAAACAGAAGAAGAGTGCCGACCGCAACATTTTTCAGGAGCTGTGTGCCTGCCACGCCGGCCTCCAGTGAGGAACCTGGGATCAGCACTACCGCATCAACAGCACCACCCCAATATTAGCCCAAGACCATGTCTGTCAGTGAGGCAGCCACTGCAATCATGGCGACGCTGATGAGCAGTGACGTTGAATTGGATTTTTCCCTTTCACAAAGTAATACCCAATCATTTCAGGAAACAGAGGAAAGTCATCAGCAGCTGCAGCCAGCAAAAGTAGATCTTCCCACAGCAGAGCAGGAACCTCCTCTTTTAGAATCAATGGCTCCCAGATCTCCAACAAGAAAAAGGAAGGATACTACTCCACCAACTTCTACAAGCACAACTTTTGATGACAATGATAGGGACATGGAGTGGACCCAGGAGACACAAGGGGAAAGAACAGTTCCAGAAAGCCTTAGAGTTATGAAAGGGGAGGATGAGGAGAAAGATGATGATGATGACGAGCCAGTCACTGTGGAAGCTGGCACAGAGGAGTCTGACATAACTATCCAATGTCCTCCGTGGGATGTGGAACAGGCAGCACCACCAGCTCCCATATTTGTAGGGCCCTTGCTGAGACCTGCACCAACCCCTACCACAGTAGAACTATGCACTGCAAAGAGGCAATCAACACACCCACCTACCTCCAATTCTTCTTCAGGCATTGTCAGTGTCTCAGTAAGAAAGTACTTCTTCACAGTTTGGGACTTTTTTACCATTAGTAAACAGGAGGAGAACAGTGCAATATGCTCCAATTGCCACACATTTGCTCCTCGAGGCAAACCTGTTTCATATTATGGTACTGGAGACCAGATGACCCATATGAAAAAAGTCACACAGTCTGGTGTAAGGAGCACCTTACAAAATTTGGTGAACGTGGTTGCGGTGGTGAAGGTGAGGAGAGTAGAGAAACATCAGCTACAACTGGTCAAATCACTGTGCAAGGTGAGGAAGAAGAGGATGCCATCCTCATGCAAATCAGCCCTGTAACCAGTAGTGCCCCAGAATCACCCGCCATAGTGACCGCATAATGGCACAGGAAGACTCAGAGTCAGAGGGAGGCACCACAACATATGGTGACTGCACCACAACACACATTGGATCTACCACCACCTACTTCTTAATAGTCACTTGCTTCAGTGCCCCACAAAAGAAGAAAATCCAGGCTACTACTACGGGCATGTTTAGGCAGTAGGGGCCATTTGACTGCAACCACCCAATGGCATGTTTGTTCAATGGGAAACTGACAAAAATGATAGCATTGGACCACCTCCCATTTTTTTTGTGGAAGGACTGGGATTCTTGTGGCAGCCATCTGCCCAAAATTGTAGGTTCCAAGATGGACCTATTTTGCCAACATTGCTGTTCCAGAGCTGTATCACAGTGTGCTACAATTGGTTGGACAAGCTTTGCAGCAAAGTGTTGTCCACATTGTTCACCTCATGCCAGACATGTGGACCAGCTGTTAAACTACTAATTACATGTGGATCACTGTACACTGGATCTCTTTTGAGGGGTCAAAGCAAAAGCTTGCTACAGGTTTCGGCCCTGAAGAAATTTGTAAGAGCATTCAGCGGCATGCAACAGTAGCTATGTTCGCCATGGAGAAATCACATACAACTGCAAACCCCTTGGACGAATGTAATAGCAAGTTGCCTGAATGACTGCGACCCAAAGGTCTCCAAATTGGATTTGTTGCCACGGACAATGGCAGTAGCAAAGTCAAGGCCGTGGCAAATGTTAGCTTTTTCAGGGCTCTGTGTTTGGTACACTGCTCGAAAAAAGAAGACATTGGCCCCCATTATGACATTGGTGGTAACTGTTAAAATGGCAATAATACCATCCATAGCCTGGCGGTAATTACTGCTAAATGATGACCAAGGCGGCGATACCTCCCATAGACAGCCAATGTACCACACCAACCACTAGGGCATTAACACCACTGACCACAGTGGTAGCCATCAACAGCCAGGCGGAAGTCAAGGTACCGCCTCCATATTATGACATAGCAAACCACCAGGATTTCAGGGGCGATATCAACGCCATCAAAAGTCTGGTGGAAACACTTCACAGAATATGAAAGGCTCACCATCAGGGACACAGAGGACTCCGCCACCGCCATGGAACCATAACTCACAGTCTTTCCGATGCTCTACCATGTCATAAGGCGTCCTGGAACACCAACGTCGGCGACAACGGTGAGTACAGCCGCCTAGCACAAAGGTGGGCGGGAGGAAAAGGAAAATGACACAAACATGCACAACACACACCATTCACACACACACACCATACACAGAACCCTCTGCAGAGTAAAACAAATGTCACAGGACCCACGTGAAAATAATGCAAGGACAACAATACTAATGTACGAACACTAATTTGCTCCCAACAGCCACCATAAAGAAACATGAAATGTAAATGCAGGCGTCAATGTCCAGATTGGGCCAATGGCAAGTCCAAAGTACCAAAGGCCCACATGGCCACAGGGCACAGTCCACTGCCCAATTTGACTCCCGACATAATCCGGACTTCACTGTTCAGGGGCATCATGTTGGAAATGGGTAAGCACCTCGGGGAGGGGGCACCTCGGCTGGAGTGGGTAACATGCCCACTGATTTTGAAGGGGGCTCCTTGCCCAATTGTCACTGGAAGGGACTGAAAGGCCACTGTCTCTGGAGTAGGTAACATGCCCACTGGTTCTGGAGGGGGTTCCTTGCCCAATTGTCACTGGAAGGGAGTGAAAGGCTGCAGTCTCTGGAGTGGGTAACATTCTCACTGGTTCTGGAGGGGGCTCCTTGCCCAACAGTGTCTGGAGGGTGGGCTACATGTGCTCAGCTGGTGGTGGTGGCTCTTTGAGTGTCTCTGCTGGGGAAGAGGGCTCCTTGCCCTCAGCTGGTGGAGGGGGCTCCTTGGGTGCCCCTGCTGGTGCCCCTGCTGGTGGAGAGGGCTCCTTGCCCTCTGCTGGTGGAGGGGGCTCCATGCCTTTCTTTAGTGGTAGGGGGCTCCTTGGCTTTCTGTGGTGGTAGAGGGGGAACCTTGGCTTTTTTTAGTGGTGGAGGGGGATCCATGTGTTCCCTCTTGTGACAGGCCTCCTTCACCTGTGACATGTGACTGGTGTCCTTGCCTCCAGGTCTAGGAGGTGCCTCTACTGACCCTGTCCTCTGTCCCTTGGGTTTCGCCACCCTAGTCCTCTCTTTCTGAGGCAGAGGTGTGCACTTCATAGGAGTGGCTGCCATCACACTCAGGGGCCTTTCTGTGCCAGTAAGTTATTTTTGTGGTGGGAGCTGTGGTTGACTGTTTGGCTGAGGTGCTGGGCTGGATCGTTTGGGGCCCTGCTCTTACAGGCAGGATGGGGAGTGGAGGGGGAGGGAAGAGGTTAAGTTGAGCATAGAAAAGCTTCTAAGGGACTTTGGGGAGAGATGTGGGAGGAGGGATGGGAGTGGATGTAAAGGGAGTGGCTGTAGGAGGTGTACATCTGCTGGACATGGGTGGAGGTGCACGGATAGTGTGCTGATGTGAGATGGATGGCTGTTGGGTGTCTGAGTGGGAGCGTTTTTGTCTCTTAGGAGGGGGCAGACAGGGTGGGAGAGGACAAACAGAACATGTGTATGGATGTTGTGGAGGTGTCTGCAAGTGAGGTGTGTGTGCTGCATGATGTGGTGATGGTGATGTTGGCTGTTCAAGCAGTGCATGCAGGTGTGTGTGCAGGTGTGACTGTGAGGGAGAAGGAGAGAGAGAAGGAGGAGGAGGGGGAGACAGTGGAGGCAGTGGATGTTGTTGTGTGTGCAATTGTCTGTTGTTTGTGTGAGTGCTTGTGGCTTGAAGGGTGTCCTTTGGTACTTCGTGTCTGTAACACTCTTGTGTGAAGTTCTGTGTGCATGCTTGTCTGTATGTGTGCATGGGATGGGTTGGGGATGAGGAGACTGGGGCTGGGAAGTGGTAGTTAGAGGGGCAACGGTAGGACCAGGGACACTGGCTGCCATCAGAGAGGAGGCCAGAGCCTGAAATGATCACTGTAGTGCTGCCAATCCACCATGGATGCCCTCTAGGTAGGCATTGCATTGCTGCATCTGGGATGCCAGCCCCTGGATGGCATTTACTATGGTTGACTGCCCTACAGAGATGGATCTCAGGAGGTCAAAAGCCTCCTCACCGAGGGCAGCAGGGCTCACTGGGGCAGAGCCTGAGGGGCCTGGGGCAAAGGGGATGCCCACCCTCCTGGGTGAGCGGGCATGGGGAACTCAGTGGGGGGCTACTGGAGGGCAGAGCTGGTATGGGGTGGCGCCTGTACCTGTAGCTAGGGAGGTTCCAGAGGTGTCCACCACCACCAGGGATCTTCCATTAGAGGAGGAATCAGAGTCAGTGTTTTCACCTACTGACCCCTCCAATGTGCTCCACTCGCCCTCCATCCCACTGGTCCCCTTGGCGTCGGTGGACTCTGCCTCTTGGGTCCTGTGTGCTGCAGCTCTCTCAGTAGCTGGTGCACCTGCTCCTCTGCCAGTTGATGCTAATGCACACATAGACAGGATGACAGAAGAATATAGGGAGGGGGATAGAGAAAGGGAGCACTGGGTCAATTACAGCACCAACAGCACAGATGGCATACACAGTACCATCAGACACAGGGATAAAGATTGAGCACTATGCACCGCACTGGCATTCCATTGGCTAGGTACCACAGCAAAATGAGAGCCAACCACCACCATTTGCACCCCTCCTGGGACCTACTAATCCCCATCTGACATGGGATGCCACCTAGATAGTTAACACGATTGTGCCATTCACCCATTTACCCTGAGCTGTACCAAGCAGCAATGTTTGAGCTGGCATTGAGGGGCACCCACTAACTGAAACCCACCACCAGGATCCCATGCAAGGCAACAAAGATGGTTGTTACACACTCTGTACTCACCCCCTTGTGGCTGCTGTGCTGCCCTCAAGGGCCCATCGAGCTCTTGGTAGATCACTGCTAGTATGTGGGCCATCGGGGGGGGTCAGGTTCCGATGGGCACCTCTCCCTCGTTGAAAGGCCATCCCTAGCTGGGCCTCTGCTGCCTTCCGGCCCAGCGCCTCAGATCCTGCCACCATATCCTGCAGTGGGTGCACTGCCTGCTATAGACCCCCGGGTCCGGATATCCATGGCAATGGCACGTCACAATCCATTCTTCTGATGGGCGCTGACCTGCAGCGGAAATACAGACAGGAGGACACCATTAACCATACAATCCAGCATGCCACAAATATGGCCCACAAAAACCATTTCCCCTCAAACGGCACCCACATCACCCAGAGCCCTGAAGGTGCACTACCACCAGCCATACCCCTCACCCAAATGACACACTGCCAGCACACACACATCTCCATGCAACCTTGTTGCATGCATCGTCCCCATGCTGTAATCACCTGTTGGTCTGGAGGCCCATACAGCTGTTCATACAGGGGTAGGACTCCACCCACCAGGTGCTCCAACTCCTCTGTAGTGAAGGCAGGGGCACTTTCCCCTGTCACATGGACCTTGGCAGGTTCCAGACTCAGGTCACAGCAGCACACGCAGTGGGTGTTATCCTGTGGAAAGTCAGGAATCAAGAGAGGTCATAGACAGAAAATGGTGTCCACGTCCACGGCGGTGTACACCTTCACTGCCGCCGGTGACCGTCATTGGACACTGTACTCCAAAGAGCTGCATTTTAGCCAATGAGGAATAGCAAAGGGGTGCAAGACCACCTTCCTCCATGACGCCCAACGCCAGCGGAGTTACATCACTTCCACCTGTCCCTACATAGAGGACAGGCACCCGCCATTTTATGGTGCTGGTCAACATTCTGAAATAGAAAACTGTGTCATTACTGTCAATTGTACATAAATTGCCATTTACATAATCCAGTTCCATATATGGTCAATGTACACTGAAGTGGTGGTTCCATTGTTCAGTTTGTCACTCCCTTCTCACTCTTGTGTCCCTTAGGTACCTATCACTGTGGAGGAATAGTAGGAGGAGGCAAGCCCCCATGTACAGACCCCTTGTGGACTTGGCTACACTGGAGGACAGGCACATAATACTCACCTATAGACTGGACAGGGCCACAATCACAGAACTGTGTACTCAATTTGAGCCTGATCTGATATCTGCTATTCTATCTGTGCTCCATTTCCTGGCAAGTGGCTCTTTCCAAGTGACAGTGGGTTTGGCAGCAGGAATGTCACAGCCAATGTTCTCAATAGTGCTCGCAAGGGTTTTGGCTGCCTTGGTCAAACACATGTGCAGCTACATCGCTTTCACCCAAGTGGAAGATTTGGCCACTGTGAAGACTGGATTCTATGCAATGGGACATATTCCAAATATTACTGGGGCCAATGACGGAACACATATAGCATTTGTCCCCCCCATGGCACAATGAAAATGTGATGAGGAATCGGAAGAGTTTCCACTCTCTCAATGTGCAAATGGTGTGCCTGGCTGACCAGTACATCTCCCACGTCACTGTCAAGTATCCTGGGTCAGTGCATGATGCCTTCGTTTTGAGGGATAGCAGCATCTCAAATGTGATGGGACAACTACAGAGGCACAGGGTGTGGCTAATAGGTGAGCCTGAGTCCCCACCCAATGCATGCCAGTGTATGCCTTCAGGAATCATCCCCCATACCATTGTGGAAGGCTAATGTTTGTTCCTCAATTCTTGCAGGTGTCTCTGGCTACCCAAACCTGTTGTGGCTCTTGACCCCTGTAAGGAATGCCAGGACAGGGGCTGAGAATAGATATAATGATGCTCATGTGCGAACTGGCATAGCGAGGGACTGGGTTCAAAGGGCTCGGTGTTATGTGGCTGTGAGCTGCTTCCGCCTCAGCCTGGCATAAGAGAGGAGAGACTGGTCTAGGGTACACATGCTGCCTTTGGGTTGGTATTCTTGCTTGCTCACTTGCCCCAATTTCCTAACCAAATGGGTCATATACCATAATAATTGCCCCAATGCACGACCAACTGGCATTATATATATATATATATATATATATATATACATATATATATTATTTTTTTCCCTAATCAGGCTTGCGAGGTGCAAAGTTCAAGCTCTCTGGGACTGACCTTACTTTTAAAGTGGGCATTTTCACAATAGTTCGTAGGGTGCTATTTTTAAAAACACACCACTTGAGCGTTCAACACTCTGTAGTGATGATCCCAATGTGGCAATAAGACTTTTACTCCACACACTTTTCCAAGTTGTAACTTTTACAAGTGCAGCCTTGCCCAGAAACGCTGTTATGAGGTGGCTTGTTGTACTAACTAGCTGTTTCCTGCTGGCCACTCAAGCTTCACCTCCCAAAACCGTCTCTTCCTGCGCCCGGAGACCTTCAAACTTTAATGCATATCCTGCTTGTAAAATTTCAGTCTCGTACCCCTTGACACTGAAGCCAATGCTCTCAAACGAAGGTGCATCGCTTACAATAGACTGTTGGCCTGCACCCAAACGGTTAAGTCAGTCTCCACAGAACTCCAACAATATTGTAATGTTTACTGTAACCTAATTATAGTGCAGCCCGTTTCCTGGATCCTCCTGTATTTGAAAGCGCTGCATAGCAACATCAGGTGTGCGTTAGCGCTATAACAATACGTAAATAAAATGACTGTAACACCTACCTGCGTTGGTTGGCAGCACGCGCAGGGTGTCAAACTCCAGCATGGTGTACGATGAGTCCAGGGTCTCGGAATAGTCGGGCATGCCCATGTCCATCATGGCGTCACAAAGCTTCATTGTTCTATACCAGCACCAGGTTCAGATGCCTCCATCTGACAGGTGGATCCCTCTGCTACTTCCCTGAGAAGGTCTGCCAGATAGCAGTTGTATGCTGCATGTTGCACAACCTGGCCATCAGACGACATGTTCCCTATCTGCAGGAGGAGGAGGGTGAAAATGCTCCTGTGGCAGCAGTGGACCCTCAGGACAGTGAGGATGAGGAGGCAGAGGATGTGGACAACAGGGCATCAGTCATACAGGAGTACTTCCAATAACACACAGGTAAGACAGTGTAACTGACCATTCCTCTGATTATTTATCTTTTCAGTGTTGCTGTAGCATAATGGCAGTCACTGCCTTACCATCTCAACTGACTGTCACCTATAGCTTCTCTTTTTGCAGATGTTGGTGTGGTTACAACTGTGTACTGATGTGATGACTACAGGCAGCTACAGGCCATTATTTGTATGCAATCACAAAGTTCAGGACAATTGAACAAGATGAAACTGTCAATCTTATTGCACATATTTGTCACATAAAGCACTATCACTCAAGTTGTGTTAATGGGTATTTATTGTAGTGAAAAATACAGAAGAAATAGTGCAATGGAATGGGTGATGGTAGAGGTAAGTCCAAAGTATTTGTCCACTCTGTTTGTAGCACAGGTCCAGTGTCCAAGGGGCTATAGGAAGGGAAGCAATGGCAGTTAAAAGTGGACTAGGTGACAGAGTGGAACACAAGGGGGACATTCAGAAGGGTCTCATTTCCTGGCATTGGTCTTGGTCTTGGCAAGTGTCTCTGTAGTCTGTCTGGGTCACAGGAGGGGTGCTGGTGGCAAGTGGGTCCTGTGGCAGGGCCACCTGTCCACTAGCTGCAGAAGATGTGGAAGGCTGTTCAGTTGACAGGCTAGTGGAAGGGGCCCGCTGGTGTGCTGTGTAGTCCCTCATGATGTCAGCCATATCACCCAGCACCCCTGTTATGGAGACCTTGGTAGTCTTGAGGGCCTGCAAATATTTCCTGATCTCCCAGTGGTGTTCCTCCTGCAGCCACTGGTTCTCCTGCATGATGTTTAATATCTGACCTAACTTGTCCTGGGATTGTTGGTAAGCCCCCAGGACATTGGTGAGTGCCTCCTGGGCAGTTGGTTCCCTGCACCTGTCCTCCCCCTGGCGCATAGCTGTCCTCCGTGTGTCCCTGTCCCCTTGTGCCTGTGTCCCCTGAACGGTGTTCCCACTACCACTGGCCCTAGGATCCTGATTGTCTAGGCTGTGAGGTGTGGACTGAGGTCCCTATGCAGGTGGGCACACTGCTGATTGATGTGTCCTGGGGACAAAGGTGTGGGGACGTTGGGTGGCTGCTGTGGTGTTGGATACAGAGGGGGGAGGCTCTGTAGTAGAGTGGGTGTGGGCTGGGTAGCTGACTGACCAGTGGTCTCTGATGGGCCAGGAAGTTCATCCAGATCCAGAAGTCCAGAGTTACTGTCATCAATGGGGGCATCTTCTAATGGGGGACTGGGTAGCCGTGGCACCTCCTCGCTGCTGAGATTAGCTGGGGCACCTGTCAGGATGTAAGTGGTGTATAATGCTGCATGTCTGTGACATTGTGTACATCCCTAGCTTCCCTTATATTGTTACTGTTGCCTTGCCACCTTTCTTTATGTATGGTAATATCTTGTGGGATTGTTAGTTCTCCATGCTGTGTATGCATTGGTGGTAGGGGTACATGCAGGGCTGTGAGGGATATTCATGCAGTGGGTATGGCATGCAGGGATTAGCATTCAGGTTAGTCAGTTGTGGTGGTGAACTGTGGGGGGAATTGAGTGGAGTGATGGGTGTCAGGGTGAGGGGTGGTGGTGGTGGTGGCATGCAGGTAAGTGGTGGATAGGTAGTAAATATTGACTCACCAGTGTCCAGTCCTCCTGCAACTCCAGTGAGTCCCCCAGGATGCAGTATTGCCAAGACTTGCTCCTCCCATACTGTCAGCTGTGGGGGATGAGGTGGAGGTCCACCACCAGTCCTCTGGATGGCGAGCTGGTGCCTTGCTGCCATGGAACGTACCTTCCCCCGTAGGTCATTCCACCTCTTCCTGATGTCGTCCTTGTTCTTGGATGCTGTCCCACGGCGTTCACTGAGTCCACAAATCTCTACCATAGCTCTATCTTCCTTGCAATGGAGATTTGCTGTGCCTGTGCCCCAAACAGCTGTGGCTCTACCCTGACTATTTTCTCCACCATGACCCCCAACTCTTCATCTGTGAAACTGGTGTGCCTTTGAGGGGACATGGGTGTTTTGTGGTGTGTGTTGTGCAGTGGGTGTTGAGTAATGTGGTGGGGTGTGGAATGCGTGACAGATGGATGGGTGTTTGTGGTGTGTGTGTAGATGTGTCTCTGATTCGCGTGGCTATCTCTTGGCTATTTTTCGTGTTCGTAAAGGGTTGTGGGTAATGTGGGTGTGTATTTTATAGAGCTTTGGGTGTGTGTGGTGTGTGTATCAGTTCAAGTGTGTGATTTTCGTTTTGGCCAATGTTGTGTTGTTATAAATTTGGGTGGCCATTGTGAACGTGCTGGTGTGTACCGACAATCGTTTACTGCCGTTCATTGTCTGCCGTGGTGAGTCATGAGTCATAATGTAGGGGGTGTTGTTTTGTTGGCGTAACGGTATGGGTGTTCGTACCAACAGTTTACCACTAACCTTTGGTCTGGCGGATATGTGTTTTTGGTAGTATTCTGTCAGTTTAGTATGTGTGTGTCACAATATAGTGAACAGATGTTCGCCTCCGCGACGGTATGTTGGCAGCCGTTACTGCGGTGGTAAGCGGGATTTACCATCCATGTCATAATGAGGGCCTATGTCATACTAAGAGGAGGGGATGTAATTGGGAATGCTATGACCATGAATGCGGAAAAATGGAGCCCAGTCAAATGCCTGACACAGATGCTGCTCTCTTTTGAGGTTTTCACACAGGAAATTAGCAGTTAGGACAGTATGATGGGTCAAGCTATCCTGGTGTTGCATCTGCTACAGGAACAGCTAAATGTGTCCAAGGGTCTTGCAGGCGGGAACAAACTCCAAATGTGCACAAATTGGTTGCGAGCCTAAGCTATTTCTTGACCTTTAATACAAGGCTGCTAGATTATATTATCTTATCCAAAGAGTACAACTGTGCCACCCTACTTGATCCACGCTACAAAATGTTTTTTTCCACTTTCATTCCTTTTTCTGAAGGGGATGTTTCAAAATACAAGAGGTAGAAAGTTGAGCACACCAGAGAACTGGAAGAAGAATGGCTCTCAACAGTTCTGGGGTGATGCCTTCAACTTTTTAGAGAGGGCAGTCTTGTTTCACAGCAGCCAATACCAGCAAGAAGAACACTGGCAACAACAAAATCAGAAGAATCTGACCAAACCACTGAATTTTCTTGGTCCTGATTTCAGTGCAGAGATGAAGGCAAAAGAGGTCAAGCAAGTGGTACACCTATGACACTTCAAAGGATGTTCCAGGAGTACCTGGATGACCCAAAAGAGCTGTGTGTGGATCAAAACTGATTGCTGTATTGGTGTGGGAAGATGCACCAATGGCCAGAGCTCAGCAGGCTGGCAATAAAGTATCTGGCTTGTCCTGTAGCCAGTGTTTCTGCTGAATGTGTGTTCAGTGCAGCTGGTGCTGTTGTTACAGTGAGAATGACTAATCTCTTGCCATAAAATGTGGAGAGATTAACCATGATCAAAATGAACCAGCATTTTATACCACCATACAACACTGTTCCCAAAACACCACAGGAGAAGGAAGAGGTTGATTGGTCTTGTTTGCTGACCAACTTCTGGGTGAACCACCGGAGTTTGAGGATGAACTGTACTTCCCAGACTGAGTATGCCAGTGCCACCAAATAACTTTTTAATGATCTCTTGTTGAACCTCTTTCTTTCTTTCTTTCGTTCTTTGCAACAACAACAAAATTGCTACTGGAACATTGTGTCAGATTTGCGCTGCCCCACCATGCTTATTCACATATATAGCCTGATTGAAGTTGGACCAGTGTGCATTGAAGAAGCCCCCACATTCCCATCAGAATGTTGGAGACAATTCCTGCCTCCCTCACATGCCATTGCCTCTCCTTTTTTGCTTTGACATCATGTGGTGGCTGATAGTGAGGGAGGGAGTTTATCAAATTTGTAAACTTGATTTTGATGATTTGCAATGTTTGGGGTCTTATGGGTGATAATTTTTCCGAAAACTGATTTCACCTTTGAAACTTAGTGAAATTTATCTGCAGGCTACATTCCCCGTAGGGTGCACGTGTGGGTGCGTGCTCACACTACTGCTTCCTAGCATGCAGGGCCTTTTCTAGTGAGCGCATAATGTGAAAAACTTTCCGAGCTTTTTGAATTATTAGCTGTAATCGAAACTTTCTGTTCATGCACGCAACAAAGGATCCTGCTGTTCTAGGAGCTGCACTCCTGCTCTTCCATAACAAGATGGATGGGGCCCTGAGGAAGGGGAAAGTATGACTTGGGAGCAGGCAACTGCTTGTTTGCCGCCTCTTTATCAGCTGCTGGTGGAAAGTGCATTGTTATGTAGATGCACGAAACAGCTTTAAAAGCCCTTTCAAACCCTGAAAGTAATCAATTTGAGTGAGGCAGCCCTTGTACATATCATGTTTACTTTATCTTTTTTACTGTAACAGTGTTTGGTTTTTCCCATAGTTTCCGTAGTCTTTCATGCAACGTTTTAATTTTGTATAGTGCTAGAGCAGCTAATTACCTTTCACCCACTGCGTCAGTGGGCAGGCACGGTTTTGCAGCTCGTACTAGGAAAAAACTGTTAGTCCTCAGTGGAAAGTTGAGTGACTTCTAATGTGGAATACTTGTTTTCCTTTTTGCCATGAAATCAATTGATTTCCACTGAGGTCCGTGGACCTAAATAGTGGGAAAGAGTGAGTGTGCGTAATAATAATTGCTGGTTGTAATTTGTTGATGTATAATGGCCTACTTGCAGGCACATGCATTATGTTGAAAAAATTGATGTCTGGCTGGTGTCACTCCTAAAATGTTGTAATCTGTACAGGTATTGAAGTTTATTCCCCATTGTGCAAGTGTGTGGTGCAGCCCTGGCGATATGTTCCAAAGAGCTCAAATGTGTGTGTTTGTGCCAACAGTGTGTCATTTAGCCATAACAACCCTACATGTACTACAAGGTAAGCAAACAACAAGCACCTGAATAAAACAAAAACACCAGGGCTAGCTGACCTATTTACATTTGATAATGTACAAGTGTACCGAAGTGAATGGATTACCAATGTTTAGAGTGTTTCTACTGCAGCTGTCATGGTGATAACATTACCGATTATACAGTGCATACTAACAATTGAAATATATTGATGCTTGCAAGTGATTCCGCCTTCACTAAACTCAGGGCACTCATTTCAACTTCCTGAGGACAAAATGCTGAGTCAACTGGACACCGTAAAACCTTGTAGTTAGTGTTTACGTGCATATCTCTGCAGGAGGTATGTTAACTGTTGGGGCTATCTTCTAGTGTAAGAGCACTAAACCTATCTGACCCTGGAAGTGTAAGAGTGCAGCCACCTTTCACCTGTCAGGTTCTGGCCTCAGTTACATCCTTAATGTTTCATGCTCCATGATGCCCAGGGCCTTGTATTGAAAGGCAGTTTATTGCTTACACCCAATGAGATTGTAAGTACTCAAGTAGAGTCTACAAAAGTGCAAAGCACACCATGCCAACAGTCCCAGTGTATTAGCACTGATGCTCAAATAGATAAAGTGTTCTCCACGAACAAGGAACTATGAAAACAGGTGAGTCAAGAGCTGGTTGCTGATCAGAAGTAACATAATGAAGTTTTTCACAGAGGAATGGTAACTCAGAAAGTCTTTGCCTCTCCACTTGCAGTGCATAGGTACACAGTTACCTGCACAGGTCCATGTAAATGATTCCACTCCTAGCAGTAGAAATGAAACCCTGCACACCAAACCACGTGCCTTGTCCACTGCGAGCAATGCTCTTTTCTCTACATAAGCCCTGTGCTATTTTGGGACTTCTGCTGTCTTTCTCAAGCTGCCCTCAAGAAACAACCTTTCTCTGAATTGATGTTTCTAACAGCATGAACCACTGGGGCTGGCTTCAAGCTGGGGCACCCACAACATTGGGACAAAGAAGTGTGAAATCTCAGCACCTGGCTGAAGTCATCTGCAACTGGCAACATTCAGGGATAAACAAAGGACAGTGTTGACCTAAAAACATTCTTGAACACAAATTTCATTCCTTCTCCCTGCAATCCACTAAATGTTAGTGCTCAGGTAAACTAATCTGAATCTCCTTTCCTTGTTAATGAGAGAGCGCCTCCCCAATTGGAGGGGCGTGGCATTTAGGACCCGGGGTCGCCGTGGCCCGAGCCCTATATGCTGGTTCTATGTTTCTGGCCTGGCGCTTCCGCCAAGAACAAGAATTAGGGGGGACGTGGATGCGGCATGGGCTGCGCGACCGCTGATCGGTGTTTCGAAACTGCGCAGCTGGTAGGAAGCCCCCTGTGAAAATGCCACTGAGTACAGAGCAGCACTGTGAGGCCCAGCAGCTGGGACTGCAGTTAGGGGGGCACCCTTCGGCCCAACGACTGGATGCATGTTGCGTTGTCTGAAGCATCTGTGCGGCTTTGGTTTGCCAAAAATGCACAGTACAATATATACAACACTACCTATCACAGTTTAATTGTTTCTTAGCGCTGTGAACCACGAGCATTAATATCACCCAATGCAACAGCATGGGTTTTATCTAGTGGAGAGATTTGTAGCTCAGCGGCGTGGTTAATAGGATTTGGTATATGAAACCTTTCCAAGGCAGGGGTTGGAATCCACCCCTTAGCCAAAATTGTTCACTAGCCTCCCCCCCCACCCTACCGAGGGGATGAACAGCTTGAGCCGGTTTGGAGCTGTAGATCTCGGATACACATATAAAATCTGGAAACCCTCGCTAAGGGCTGAATAGCTAACAGACTCAACTTTAGTGGCCAGCGGTGACTGTCTGAAAAATATGATTGATCAGTTTCAAATTTGTGGCACGAAAAACATGTTGAGGATCGACCAAGAAAGGGCCCCCCAGAAGAGTGGTTGGGAGAACACATAGGGGGTCATTACAACCCTGGCAGACGGTGTTAAAGCGGCGGTAAGACCGCAAACAGGCCGGCGGTAAAAAAATGGGAATTATGACCGTGGCGGAAACCGCCAACAAAGACAGCCACTTTAACACACCGACCGCTACGGTGGTACAGACAAACGGCGCGGCGGTCACTGCCAACGGACAGGCAGGAGACAAAGTACCGCCCACAGTATCACAACCTACCAATCCGCCACCTTTTCCAGGGCGGATTGACCGTGGATAAAAAGACGTCGGAAACAGCCATTTCAAAGGGAAAACGCTCACCTCTACACACTCCACGAGGAAGGAGGACACCATGGAGCCGGAACTCCAAATACTTCCTGCACTAGTCTTCCTGCTCCTGTACAACCATCATCAACGGCGGCGCCGAAGACAACAGTGAGTACTGCACCTACGACAGGGGAGGGGGAGGCAAAAGTCAGGGACAAACACACGCAACACACCCACCCCCACCCCGACCCTCACCCAGTACAACACACACACCAATGCATATCCAAACATTACAGTAACAACCCCCAAACCCCCGGAAGAATGCAAAGACAAAAGGAAATTAGTTCAACCATTGTAATATATCAATATACAGGAAGCAAATATATACAGATATATATACACATTCAACAAAATATACATCACGATTAGTAGTACAGGTAATGCACCATTCATTGTCTGTGGACCGCTGGGCCCAAAATGCATGGGCGAGGCCCAAATCAGATACCTGATCAAAACGGAGAGAACACTGCCGGGGCATCAGATAGAAATACAACAGGCACCTCAGGGGGAAGGTAAGGGGGGCACCTCAGCCGGATGAGTGCACCACGCCAGATCCACGAGGGGGCTCCATGCCCATTGATGTATCCTGGGGAGTGCAAAGCCACAGTCTCTCAAGTCTCTACAGTGGGTGGTTTGCCCACTGGACCATCGTGGGGAGAGCAAAGCCACAGTCTCCCAAGTCTCTACAGTGGGTGGTTTGCCCACTGGACCATCCTGGGGAGTGCAAAGCCACAGTCTCTCAAGTCTCTACAGTGGGTGGTTTGCCCACTGGACCATCCTGGGGAGTGCAAAGCCACAGTCTCTCAAGTCTCTACAGTGGGTGGCTTGCCCACTGGACCATCCTGGGGAGTGCAAAGCCACAGTCTCTCAAGTGGATGCATGTCTCCACTGGTTCTGGAGGGGGACTGGTGCCCAGAGTGCTTCATCCTGTTAAGGACAGAGGTAGTGGATGCATGTCTCCACTGGTTCTGGAGGGGGACTGGTGCCCAGAGTGCATCACTCTCCCCGTGACGGTCCCAGTTCCGTCATTGGCCCTGCCGCTCATGGCCTAGCGGTGCTTGAGTTGGCGGTCCTTGCCCTGTTCAGCGGTCTTTGCCCTGTTCAGCGGTGCTTGAGTTTGCAGTGTCTGACCTGTTCAGCGGTGCTTGCCATGGCGGTCTTTGCCCTGTTCAGCTGTCTTTGCCCTGTTCAGCGGTGCTTGAGTTTGTAGTGTCTGACCTGTTCAGCGGTGCTTGCCATGGCGGTCTTTGCCCTGTTCAGCGGTGCTTGAGTTTGCAGTGTCTGACCTGTTCAGCGGTGCTTGCCATGGTGTTCTTTGCCCTGTTCAGCGGTCTTTGCCCTGTTCAGCGGTGCTTGAGTTTGCAGTGTCTGACCTGTTCAGCGGTGCTTGCCATGGCGGTCCTTCATTGCCCAGCTGGGCTGGGGCTGGTGGTCCTTTATTGGGCAGCTGGGCTGTGGCTGGCGGTGGACTACTGGCCACTGACGATGGGGCTGCCCTCCTGGGCACTGACTCTGGCGGTGGCCTCCTGGCCACAGACGATGGGGCTGCCCTCCTGGGCACTGACTCTGGCGGTTTCTGTCTGGCCACTGACGATGGGGCTGCCCTCCTGGGCACTGACTCTGGCGGTGGCCTCCTGGCCAGTGACGATGGAACTGCCCTCCTGGGCACTGACTCTGGCGGTGGCCTCCTGGCCAGTGACGATGGGGCTGCCCTCCTGGGCACTGACTCTTGGGGTGGCCTCCTGGACAGTGACAATGGGGCTGGCGGTGGCCTCCTGGGCAGCGGGGATGATGGCGGTCTTCTCCGCCGTGCTGCTCTTCCCAGACTTTGGCGATTTCTTCTGCCCCTTCCCCACCTTGGGAGGAGTCACAGCTGAGTGGACAATCCCCCGGGGACCCTTGTGAGCGGCTTTGCTGGCTAAAGTCTTCCACCACTCCCGCCGGGCACTGTCCAACTTCTGGTGCTTCACAGGGGGGGGGACTGGCTGTGCTGTGGCTCCGTGTCACACTGGCTGCCCTGGTGCACGGTGCACTCCACATACCTCTAACAGGCACCACTGGTACCAGAGATTTTTTGGCTGAGGTGCTAGTACGGGACCTATGAATTGGAGGGGGGGTGGTAAAGAGGTCAAGCTTGGTCAGGCAAAGTTTCTTCGGTACACTGGGACGGGTAGCTGGAGAGGGTCTGGGAGTGGAGGAAGAGGAGGTGGTTGTAGGAGGTGTAACTTTTGTGGCTTTGGGTGCAGGTGCATGCGCTGGAGGCTGTCGTGAGGTGGATGTATGTTGGGTGGGTGTGTGCCTGCATTTGTGTACTTTGGGAGGGGGCGTCACAGACACACTGGGAGAGGACACAGGGGACGTGTAAATGGTAGTGGGGGTGGTGAGTGCAGGTGAGCGGGGTGTGGTGGTGGGTGTGCTGGTGCAGGACCTAGTGGCTGTAGTGGTAGTGCATGCAGGTGAGAGTGTAGACGACACTGGGAGGGAGGAGGTAGACGACGACGAGGGGGACACAGTGGAGGCAGTGGATGTTGGTGTGTCTGTATGTGTGTGATGCTTGCGTGAGTGCCTGTGGGATGTGTGGTGCTTATGTTTGCCTGAGCTTCCCTTTTGTGGTGAGGTGTGTGCAAGCTGGTCTGATGGTGTGCTTGGGATAGGCAGGGGTACATGGTATTGGGTCTGGTTGGAGGAAGTTGGAGGGGGGAGGCTAGAGACAGGGACAATGGCTGCCATCAGTGCTGAGGCCAGAGTTTGCAGGGTTCGATGAAGGGCAGCCTGGCCAGAATGAATGCCCTCCAGGAATGCATTTGTGTGTTGCAATTCCCTTTCTACACCCTGGATGGCATTGAAAATGGTAGACCGCCAAACAGTGAGGGACCTGAGGAGGTCAAAGGCCTCCTCACTGAGGGCAGCGGAGGTGACAGGGGCAGGGGCTGAGGTGCCTGGGGTGAAGGTGAGGTCCTGGGTGAGCGGGCACGGGGCGAAGGCTGAGGGGCTGCTGGGAGGGCGGTGCTGGTAAGGGGGGTGGCGGCTGTACCTGTAGAAGTGGGGGGCACAGATTTTGCCGCCACCACAAGGGAGCTCACGTCGGAGGATGAGTCCGTGTCGCTGGTTGCTGATCCGGTGACCGCCGTGAAGCTCCCCTCGCCCTCCGTCCCACTGACTATTGGTCATAGGGTCCAATGTTAACCAATGCAGCATTGCTCCGCGGTCTTCGACCACCTACGGCGACGGTGTACAACGCCAGGGCAGTTACCTCACATCCCATGGTCCCAGTTTAGAGGTCAGGCAGCTGCCATTTCCGGGGCCCACATGGCTTCATTTTCAACTGCGTCACACATACCTAGGCCTAGACAAAACACACATACAGACAACTTTTTGGATTATGTTTTGTGTTCTGTGTAGACTGTGGGTACATGAGTTGGTTGACTCTGTGGTCGCTGTTGTCCTTCCTAGGCACCGTCCGCTGGGACATGTGAGGAGATGGCGGAATCCTCTGGTGTACCGACCGCTGGTGGACCTGTTGACAATGGAGGAGTGACATTTAATCATTACCTACAGGTTTGACCGTGCCACAATCCAGGAATTGTGTACCCAGTTGGAGCCTGACCTGATGTCAGCAAACCGCCATCCCACAGGGATCCCCCCTCAAGTGCAGGTGCTATCAGTGCTCCATTTCCTAGCAAGTGGGTCATTTCAAACAACTGTGGCCATGGCATCGGGGATGTCCCAGCCTATGTTTTTCAACGTGTTGTCCAGAGTGTTGTCTGTCCTGCTGAAACACATTCGGAGCTACATCGTTTTCCCTCAGGTGGAGGATTTGGCTACAGTTAAAGGTGACTTTTATGCCCTGGGACATATCCCTAACATCATAGGTGCCATTGATGGGACCCATGTAGCTCTGGTCCCCCCCCACAGGAGTGAACAGGTGTACAGGAACCGGAAGAGTTATCATTCGATGAATGTACAGATGGTATGTTTGGCAGACCAGTACATCTCCCAGGTAAATGCTATGTTCCCTGGCTCTGTGCATGACGCCTATATCCTGCGGAATAGCAGCATCTCTTATGAGATGGGTCAACTCCAGAGGCACCAGGTGTGGCTATTAGGGGACTCTGGTTACCCCAACCTGTCATGACTACTGACCCCAGTGAGAAATCCCAGGACCAGGGCAGAGGAACGCTACAATGAGGCCCATGGGCGGACTAGGAGAGTGATAGAAAGGACCTTCGGCCTCCTGAAGGCCAGGTTCAGGTGCCTCCACATGACAGGTGGTTCCCTATTCTACTCACCAAGGAAGTTGTGCCAGATCATCGTGGCCTGCTGTATGCTTCACAATTTGGCTTTGCAACGACAGGTGCCTTTTCTGCAGGAGGATGGTCCAGATGGCGGTGTTGTGGCAGCTGTGGAGCCTGTGAACAGTGACGAGGAGGAAGCAGAGGAAGAAGACATTGACAACAGGGTCTCAGTTATCCAGCAATATTTCCAGTGACACACAGGTGAGAACACATTCCTGCCTACTACAAGTACTTTCACACTTCTACCTCTATCCTGTCTGTCGCTTTCAACCAGTAAATGGTAACTGAGTTGTACATTTCCATTACGGTTTCACAGGTGTGGTTACCAACGTGTGTCATCTGCTTTGATTCCTCATGGACTTGAGATGTGTGACATAGGTATGTTGACATTACATTTGAGAACGGATTTTGTCACTGTCATTGGTAATACACATTTTCAAAATCACAGACTGACTCCAGATTGTTTTGTGGTTCAAGGGTGTTTATTGAAGTGCTAAATATTGGAGGGGGGTGGTAAAATGGTGAGGGGTGATGGTGGAGGAATGTCCATGGCAGAGTCCAGCCTATTAGTCTCACAGGTGCACTGCCCATATGGGCGTAGGAAGTGAAGCTGGGGCAGTTCCAATATGGACAAAGTAGGACAGTGGGATGACAATCAGGGTGGTCTCATTTCTTGGCGGGTGTCTTGGCATTGTTCTCTGTCCTGTTCCTGGATCTCAGGGCCCGCTTGCGGGGTGGTTCTCTGTCTGCAGGGGGTGGGGTGATGGTGTGGTGGTCCTGTGGCGGTGCCTCCTGTTCACTAGCACCGGCGGAGGTGGTGGGCAGTTCTTCACCATGCTAGTGTCAGGGGCCCCTTGGAGTGCCACAGTGTTCCTCCTGGTGTTCAGTATCTCCTTCTGCACCCCTATGATGGTGCCCAGGGTGGAGTTGATGGATCTGAGTTCCTCCCTGAAGCCCAAATACTGGTCCTCCTGCAGGCGCTGGGTCTCCTGAAACTTGGCCAGTACCGTTGCCATCGTCTCCTGGGAGTGGTGGTATGCTCCCATGATGGAGGAGAGGGCCTCGTGGAGAGTGGGTTCCCTTGGCCTGTCCGCCCCCTGTCGCACAGCAGTCCTCACAGTTCCCCTGTGTTCCTGGGCCTCCGTCCCCTGGACCGTGTGCCCACTGCCACTGCCCCCAGGTCCCTGTTGTTGTTGGGGTGGTGGGTTATCCTGGGTTCCCTGTAGTGGTGGACACACAGCTGATTGACGTGTCCTGGGGACGGAGGTATGGGCCCACTGGGTGGGTGCTGTGCTGGTGTTACCAGAGGGTGGAAGGTCTATGGTGGCCTGTGACTGTGGGGAACCGACTGTCTTGAGGCCCACGATGGTCCGGGCTGGTCATCTGGATCCAGTTGGACAGAGCTGCTGTCATCACTGTTGGCCTCTTCTGTGGGTGGGGTACAGATGTCTGGACCCTCCTGTCTGGTGACGTTGGGTAGTGGTCCTGCAGGGGTGTAAAGGCATGATTATTGCATCTGTGTGTGTCATGGTGTGCAATGGGTGGATGAACGTGTACCCCAATGCTAGCATTCCTGTGTGGGGGCTTCTGTGATGATGGTTGGGGGGTGTTATGGGTATGTGCAGTGGGCATGCTTTAGTGATGGGTGTCCATGCTTTGTTGTGTCATGCAGGGCTTCGTGTTGGGATGTGTGGTTTGTGTTATTAGTGCATATGTGAGGAGTTAGAGTGATAGGGGTGAGGGTGGGGGTATGTGATAGCATGCAGATAGGGTGGGGGGATATGATAGTTAAGATTTGACTTACCAGAGTCCATTCCTCCACCGACTCCTCCGAGGCCCTCAGGATGCATAATGGCCAAGACCTGCTCCTCCCATGTTGTTAGTTGTGGGGGAGGAGATGGGGGTCCGTCGACAGTCCGCTGCACCGCAATGTTGTGCCTGGAGACCACGGAACGCACCTTCCCCCGTAGGTTGTTCCAACTCTTCCTGATGTCGTCCTGATTTCTTGGGTGCATTGACCCTGTCGACTATTCTTCTCCATAGCTCCATCTTCCTTGCAATGGAGGTGTGCTGCACCTGTGCTCCAAATAGCTGTGGATCTACCTGTACGATTTCCTCCACCATGACCCTGAGCTCCTCCTCCGAGAACCTGGGGTGTCTTTGCCGTGCCATGGAGTGGTGTAGGTGATGTGTGGGGTGGTGTATGTGGTGATGAGTGTGGTGATATGTAGTGGTGTGTGGTGTTTTGTGCGTGGAAGTAGTGTGGGTGATGGTGTTGTGTGCCTCTGTGTAGTGGGGTTGTCTATGCTGTGCTGTCTCTCTGGCCTTCGTCAAATTTTTTGTCTTAGGGGTTTGTGGAGGATGTGGGTGTGTGTTTTATATAGTATTGAGTGTGTGGGAGTGGTGTGTATATGTGTATCAGGTGTGTGTCTTTCGAAATGTCCAATGTGGCGGTGTTTTGGAGATACGTGTGTAGTTTGAGCGCGGCAGTGTGTACCGCCAATGGAATACCGCGTTTGAAAGACCACCGCGTGGATTCGTGGGTCGTGATAGCATGGGCGTGTTTCTGTTGGCGTGACGGTGGAGGTTTTGTTTTCGCCAGTTTATCACTGACCTTTGGTGTGGCGGACTTGTGTGGGTGTCTGAATTTTGTCGGATTTAGAGATGTGGGTCATAATCGCTGTGGTGGTATTCCGCGGCCGCGGCGGTGTATGGGCGGTCTTCTGCACAGCAGTAAGTGGCTTTTACCGCCAATGTTGTAATGAGACCCATAATGACATGCTTTGACGTGTCGCTACTGCCTCTTGACTAAGAAGCACACTAACCCACCCAGCTTTGCCACATTCGTTAAAGCAGATGTTATTTAATGGCTAGATTGCGGTCTTGTTAACCAGGACACCTGGTTTCAAATCCTGGCATCCCACTTGACCACGGTGTGCGGTCTTTGGTAGACTGTGCATGCCTACGTCACGACTCGCCAGTTAAAAACATGGAATTCTTAGATGTACAAGATATACATTCGGTGCACTGCACAGCACATCCCCCTTAAATTGTTGCATCTGTTAGCAGGCTATTAACGGAATGTTGTTTTTTATGTAACAAAAAATATATAATAGTTGTAGGAAATTTGATAAGATGGCTCAAACAAGCCAGAAAATTCATTTTTGTTAAAAACGCGTCACAAGTTGATGAATGGGGAGTGATAGATAGGTTTTCGATGGTGAAACTCCCTCACGCAGCGAAAGTGCTCATAAATATGGATCAGGTGATGGAGCCCTGAATGCGTGGGTCTGCAACACCCATTATCCCCCAGCAGATAGGGCGGCTGCAGTAAAAAAGTCACAGCTGCTATAGGAAAGGAACCTTTTTTTAACCCCAAACAGGAGTCCTGGCCCAGCAACTTGTCCGAGAATCTAAGTAACTGGGTTTTTAAAAGAAACAACACATTCTAGAAAAAGCAGTTTCTGTGGCACAATCTGTTTCCGTGCTCGCCTGTTAAATGTAAGGATGGTGGTTCGAGCCCACCCACAGACGAATGTCAGTTTGCCAACGGACGTTTGTTTTTATGCATTGTCGCAATATTCATATAAGTGACTTATTTGTAAATAGGTCTTGCTGCTGTAGTGTTATTTCAAGGCGCTTTAATTTAAGGAATTTAGGGGCATATTTATACTCTGTTTGCGCCGAATGTGCATCAAAAATTTTGACGCACATTAGGTGCAAACCGTGCACCATATTTAAACTTTGACGCCTGAGCCCGCAAATATCCAAATTCCTCTGTGTGAGTCGATTTTTGGATGCTGGAAACTGCCTTCGTTCACGACATGCAAGGTAGGCGTTCCCGCCCAAAAAATTACTTCAAAGCCTGTGCGCATAATTTATACTACTGCGTCATTTTGATGCACAGCAGAGGGCGGGCCTTAAAAAAAGGCGCACAGCCTGATGTGCGCCGTTTTTTAACACCTGGGTTAGGGCAGGCGTTAAGGGATCTGTGGGCTCACTTCCATGGTCTCTGACCATGGAAGCAGTCCAGAGGTGCCCTTCCCTACCCCCAGGGATACACCCTGCCACCCTCGCCCACCCCTGGAGGACACCCATGGATGGGGGGACCCATCCTAGGTAAGTACAGGTAAGTTGAGGTAAGTATCTTTTTTATTTTGCTAAAGTGGCATAGGGGGCCTAATTTGGGCACCTCTACGTGCCACTGTGCCCAATGATCATGACCAGGGGACAGAAGTCCCCTGGGTATGGCCATTGGGCAAGGGGGCATGACTCCTGTCTTTGCTAAGACAGGAGTCATTTCAATGGGGGTTGTGCGTCATAATATGGCGCAAGTCCGGTTTGAGGCATGATTTTTGTCTCAAACCTGACATGCACCATTTTTTGACGCACAACCCCCATTTTCTCCTACGCTGGCACTGCCTGGTTTGAGTAATTTTTTTTTACTCTGACCAGTCCGCAGCGCCGGCTAACGTCATTCCTTAAATAAGGCGCCCGCATGGTGCATAGGAATGGCGTTAGCCGGCAGTAACATTTTTGACGCAAACCAGCGCTGGTGCTGGTTTGCGTCAAAAAGTATAAATATCGGCCTTAATGTTATGCTAATGTAATGACACCAGGTTCAAGGATACTACAGGGCTTGCACACACATTAAGTTATGCGTTCAGTTCATTCAAAGCGCACTTGGATAGGTTATATATTTGGGGCTATAAGTTTAGGTCTATCCCTTGAATGGTAGTGCAGTTTACGCCAGTGAAAGATTTATGCCGATGCACAAAATACATCAATTCAAAGCAATTAGAGTGTACGTGGAGTGGGGCGTGTGTTCACGACAGGTGCACCTTTATCCACTCACTGTGCCTATAGCGCACACAGAATGTAAGTTGTAATCAGTATTTGACAAGGTCAGCCTCTAGTGCTCTAGTCGGTGATGGCCCTTTCACGGAGCTTTAATGCTGTTACACTGCAAGGTGCAGGTCTCAAGAAGTGTTTTTTGTAAAGTATGTGAGGTACAGTAAAACCTCCACCGTGCGGTAACAGCGAAGAGGGCAGTGGGCTGGGTCACTGAGATTCACTCAGCGTACACTCTGTGCAAAATGTGCACTTTATAACAGCTCCCACCTCCAGACAACAACACACAGCCCTGTCCGGTGTAGGAGCTTTACACACAGGTAAAGGGCTCGCCAGCGACCATCAGAAGCCTTGCATTGCTACATTTAAGAAAAGGAAAGTGGCTTATTTATTTAAAATGTGTGTGTGTTTATATATCTATTGTATTTCTCCCATTGACTTCTGCCTAAAGAAAGACCATTTCAGTTAAGAGACAGCCAAACGAAGCTAATTGTGGCTTCAAAATATGGGTCTGTAGTCTGGATCCGATCTATTGGCAGCTGGTTTGCAAGAATTTTAAGAACTGCGGGCAAAAACTGTACTTTGCCTCTTGTGCTCTCTTCGCCCTGGCAATGAGGCCACTTTTTGTTACAGGTGTACTCTTGTAGTAACGTGTTGGGTACCTGTTTGCACATTCTTTTATTTATTGTGGTGGAGCATACAGCCACAGTTATCTTGTTGGGTGTAATGTGTTACGCATTAAGGGCATTTATCTAATTGCCTCTATAAATGCCTAATTCACACTGATGGCGAGTGAGGCTGCACAGAGAAGGCCGCCGAGACTACTCCATAAAGCGTTGCTGTGTGCGACGGCCGAGCGGGTGCCCTCTGAGCACTGGTCCCTGGGTACCACTAGAGTTTACCCCCACAGTGTATGCAGATATTCATTTGCAGAGGTTTTTTTGTTAGCTTTGTTACAAATATCTGTTGTCTGTGCCAAGTGATGACTCTTAATGTTGCTTATTGCCTTGCCCACTTTGCGGAAATCTGAAAGGTACATTTGAATATTCACTTTCATCCAACCTTACGCCCAAAATCTGAAGCGTAGCTGGTGGTTAGTGTGTAGCTCTAGTGGACCTGCACATTCTCTGGTTTTTGTGTCTGGCCTTGAAGCTTCCTTGTCACAAGCTTCATCCCAAAACCTGGTCAACATAACCTGGTCTAATCCGGTCCTTGATTCACGCGGCGCTCAGGGTCACATTGTTAATAAAATAACCATGTGCCTTTCACGCTTAACATCCTGTCTCTGGGCAGTGTTCTGTCTGTGGTGTATCAAGCACGTTTGAGAGGAAATGTACAAGATGGCAGCTGTCCCTGCACAGGATTTGAGGATGCTGGGATCCGAACGCAACGGTGCATGCCCCGAGTGACAGCTGTATTTATACAAGATGGCTGATGCAGGTGATTGACGCTCAGGTTTTTAACTGGAGAAATTGTCATTACTGATGCCATGGCGATGGCAGTAACTGCGTATGATAGTGAATAGCGCAGCTATGTCCCTGAACCTGGTCGGCCAATGGCATACGCTTCTTTCAGGCCATATTTTAGTTCAAAAATTGCTTAGAGTTTACATCATCTCAAAGATTCCTGAAACTTGTCTTATGGAGTTCCTCGCTGAGTTTGTACTCAGATCCGCTTGATGAACGTGGGTGATGGACAACACACCAGGCAATATTATTTGGGGCTTGAGAATAGCCATTGGGTGGTCTTCTGAAGTGCCAATTGTCTGAGGACAAATACTGGTCTATGAGCAGCCCTGTTGATAACTGGTTTAGTCCATTTTGTAACTTTTGGGCAGCATTGGAACCACATAATGTTTAAAATACATCGAACATTCATGATTGCATTAAGGCCCTAAGGTCATTGTAGAAGGAGGCTAACCTTCCATCATTAATACGAATCACTACCCCAAGTCCTCTTCTTCATCAGTACTCTTCAGTTCAAACTTTTTATTCTGTTGGAAGGTCTCAAAGAATGTAATTGGCAGCAAGGGGAATGGTGGATAGTCCTCCCTGCTGGGAAGAGGGACACCTCAAGAGGACAAATTTGTTTGTGCCAGTAGAAATACGTATGTCTGCTCTGTAGGTTCGCCTACACAGGAGAGTTAATTATGGGTTGGACAAGAAAGCTTCGTTGCTTGAGAGCCAAGCAGTGGAGATACCTGGCACAGAATAATTGTTAACTATGGAGCTACAGGCACACTAAGACCAAAATGTTCCAGTAACCCCAAGCCGGGTCTACTTGAAGCACCCTCCCTGAGGATGGCCTACACAACCACGTTGTCATGTTGTCACGACCCAAGAGGGGTTGAGGGACAGCCAGTAAATGTTGAGCTGCACAAGGTTCCCCCTTGTGCCCCGGGAGATATTTGGGGATTGTCCATGGCAGTTCACCTACCTACTGGTGCCCCATCATTGTTTTCCTTCACATGGGTGAAGAGTGCTTTATCGGTTATCTTAAAGCAGGGGGGCAGCCTTAGGAGCAGCTGGGGTGGCCCAACTGGTTATTTGTCAAGTCATTTCGTAGAGGTGCAGTCGCTGTAGCGGCGAATGACGGGATGTACTCTGGGGGAATGAAAACGAGTGACCGGTGGTCCTCTGTCTGCTATTGACATTCTATTCGGCCTGTACTGCAATGACAAAAGTAAATTTTTGCTTTGCTTATGCTTCACTTCTGTACAACATACTCATGCTTGTGTGCTTTGTTTCAGTAGCAGGAGGTCATATATGGTATGGATGCTTGGTCACTCCTTTGTCCGGCAGGCAGCCTCCAGGTTGCCACCTCTCCGCAAGACTCAGCCAGCATCATTTCGCAGTATACCCAATGGTGCGGGATCAGTGGTCCGAGTCTCTCAGCTGCAGCGACTGGTCCAGGGGGTGTAGGGGTGCGTGGGACTTTTGCTCCCAGACCTTATTGCCGTACAGAGGGGGACCTGGACCTGGGAGAGGCAAGTATACCGCAGTAGAGCCTAGGTCCAGGGTGCGCACAGAATACCCCACTCAGACTGTTTGAAGGTGCAGACAGGTGCTAAGAAGAGGATGCAGGGGACTTCTGTTCCCAGACCTCATTGCCATACAGAGGGGAGACATGGACCTGGGAGAGGCAGGTATACCGCAGTAGTGTCCCAGTACAGGGCAGGCAGGGAATACCCCATAAAGACCGTTTGAAGGTGCAAACAGGTGCTAAGAAGAGGGTGCATTTCTCTGATGTGGGCACAGACTGTTGCATTGAGGATGATTGGGGTCTTTTTCCCACAGTTTGTTTGGGGTTGGGGAGGGTAAAGGACCTCTGAGCTCCTGGTCACCCTCGTGGCGTGAGGTGAGATAATAAATTCACCCTAAGCAACAGAGGGGTACCCTGGATAACACAGAATGTAGGATCTTGCAGTCCTGAATCAACCGCCCAATGTACACACCAGCCTGGGGTTTAGGGTACCCAGATCGCTGGGGTGGGCATGGGGCTCCCGCTCTTGACCACCCTGTTGCACCCCCACTGCAGCTTGGTGTTTGGGGAGAGGGACAGAACCTGGAGCACAAGGACAAGGGACAGTGAGGTGTTGGAAACAGCCCCCCCAAGGATACAGGTGAAGTATGGTTCACCTATGTGTTCCAACAGTGTTCAGGACGCGGGAGGATCCTTGGTTGCGTCGTTATCATATTTATGAGATTTATGGCAGGATTGAATTTGGACTTACAGGATATGTTTTATGATTTATGATTTTTAATTATTTGGCATTTGCAAATAAAATTATTCCAATGCCAAAACAATCAGACTTTGTCGGTTTACGTTTGGCGGGTGTTGGGCGGGGGCCTACAAGAGGCATCTGGGTTCTAATGAAAGGTGTCAGCGAATTTTTTAAGGTAGCCTGGTATCTGCATCCTTACTTCAGTTTACTGGTTTCCTCCCTCCAGCTACAATGCAATGCACTTCCACTGCCCAAAAAGTAATTTGCACCTCTATTCTGTGCCATGCTAAACCAGAGGCATCCAAATACTTTACTTTTGTACTTAGTTAAAACATTTGTGGGGTACTTTTTTGAGGGTAAACATCAGAGGGAATAGCTTCAGCATTTGAAGACTTTCTTTTCGGTGTTTGTATTATTTCACCTGTATGTTTTTACACACTGCTTTTATCATGAAGGCATAGCATAATTTTTGCATAGTCTAAAGTGCTCAACACCTCCCCATATATGCTTACAGCTCTTACTTTACACCTTAAATCCCAGAGCTCATCCGCTGTCCATGTTCAAGCAGTGGTCAAGGATTAGCCTACCTACAGACTAACTGTTCACCTGATTGTACCGCCTATTAAAATGACTTATTTTTGCACTATTTCACATACAAATAATGATGTTTCTTTCTGCACTTTTGAATCCGTTTGGGTGCATGTATCTCACAAGCCTACTCTTTGTGCCTAAACCCTGCATGAAAATTCTGAACTTCATTTAAAAGTGCTTGTCATATTTTTTCCTTTGAATGACCATCTCCTTGCCTTTCATTTTCTGCATGCCTCCTCCCTGAGTACAGCCTACTCTATGTCATGTGCATATTTATCATAATCTCTGCTATTATGTTTATGCAAATTGCACCACCTCATCTCAAAGATCGCAGCCTGTCTTTCTTTCAAAGTCGGACTATGCAACCTAGCAATACCTGGTCTCCTCTTGCTCATCTACTAATCCCACCAACTGTCTGCTAAACTCACTTACCCTCCACTAATGATATTGCCTACCTGATACCAATTGTAATCCATACCTAAGACTCTGGAGTGGACCTGAAGACGGGGAATAGTGTCCTTGAAAGAACCAGACTCTGTACCAACAATAATGGATGACCACTGGATTAACCACTTACCTTCAGTTTCAGAGGAGTGTGCTGCTTGGTGTTGGGCTAGTAAGTGCAATATAAATGTAATTGCAATCCAAAACTTAAAAAGGAATCTATTAACTTTCTGTAGTGTTCACTTCTGGCCTTTCCTTCTCCTCTGGCTCATCAATAGGTGCCTGCGGAGGAGATAAGGGTCAAACAAGGGGTCATCCCTCTGGTGAAATCTTGGGTTAAAGGGGGAGTGATCTCACTTCTGACAATTTGACACACATGGCCTTGGCTGTAGTGCACAGAGACCATTCACTTCGGCACACAGGGAAATTAGAGGGAACATTGCCTGCAGAGTTCACTTTTTTTACTTGGTCATCAAAGACCAGACCAGTCACTTTGGTTGCCAAAGACAAATCTACACAAAGTACTCCAATTCTGTTTCACCATTTGTTCCTCAACAGCAGTGCACTATGCAGGTCTACTTAAGAGTTACTCAAAATCAGGAGAAAGAGCAGGAGGATAGTAGGACTCGGGCTGGACTACCTCAACAGCTCGTAGACGAAAGATATTGACTTCTATGGGAAACCATGATGATGGAGAAAACACTGAGGCCTACAACTCGCTCAGCTCTGTGGACTGGAGAGAGGTGCTTTGATTTGGGAAATGCTGCTGAGTGTTTGTTTACTGCATTACTGGCGTAAAGAAGAAACTCCTCTTTTTAAAACAAATACCTTTTATTGCTTTGATCAAAGGATTATGTCGCATTACAAATACAAGTACTAAATTAGACCCAACTGGCTGTACTAACCCCCCTCCCCCCATCTCGCATTTTAGTCCATCATCCATTATTCTAAATTGCGACTTTCATCTGCTGCCAGGAGATTAATCGGTGTTCGTTGGTGTACATTTTGTCGTAGTGATTGTTGACTGTACGGAGTCTGATTCTGATTCAGATGTATTAGCCTCTGATGTGGAGGCATCCATTGTTTTTAGATTGTCCAGTAGTGCGTCCCAGTGTTTGGCATTGTCTCTAGGTCTTTGGCCTTGCAGTGCTTCTATCAGTAGTACAGTGCTCTCGGTTTCGGCACATTTTACTAAGGCATTTTGCCATCTGTCCACTAGGGGACCCCTCGGATCTTTCCATTAAGAAGTTATTTCTCTCTTTGCTAGTATTAGCGCCAGATCTATGAACCTAGTGGATATTTTTTGTGCTGAGAGGTGAGGGAAATCCCCTAGTATTGCTACTATTGGGGTGGGCGAGATTGATCTTTCTGTGCTGGAGGTAATTTTCCTGAACAGTACGAGTTAATTTTCAGGCAGTTCCAAAGCATATGCAGAAGGTCTGCTGATAGATCCTCGCATCGGGGGCATTTAGAATTATTCGTATTGTAAAATTTGGCTAATAATTGTGGGGTCAGGTAAGCTCTATGGTAAATGTATACATTTATCAGTTTGAACCTTGCGTTCCTGGATACAGAGTAAATATGGGAGGTGATTCTTGTCCATTGAGTGTCCTCTAGGATAGTGTCTAGATCGGTCTGCCATTTGGATCTGAGTTTGTTCAATGATAAACAGGTGCCTCTTTGTAGAGATTTATATATTCTCAATACTATCCCTTTCTGATCTCCCACTGTGCAGAGGAGGTGGCAGCCTTCATGTGTGTCTGGTTCACTTGATTTTGTGCCCCAAAGCTTTTGAACAGTATTGATTAGGGCAGTGTGAGTGAGGAATAAGCCAAAGGGGAGATTGAACCGCTCTTGCAATTCCATGTAGTCACAGAGTTTACCATTATTGAACAAATCTCCCATTTTCGTGATGATATACTTTATCATTTTGCTAGTATGTATTATGATGTGGCCCCTTGGGATGAGATTAAGAGCTGTTAGGGGGATCTCTGGTGTGGAGGGGGTTTTTGTGTACGTTCGTTTAAGGAATTGGTCCCAGCAATGTCTAGGTGCCTCCCATTCAAGTGGGAGTTGTTGTGCTGGTTTTTTGGGGTTCAGTAAAATATTTAAAATGTTTTCTAGGGGACAGTTTAATAAGGTCTGTGGGGTGTTTGTATTTAGGGACTCGCTGATTGTCCTTGCTATCCATTGTAGTTGCCCTGCCCCGTAGTAAATCTCTAAGTTTGGTGCAGCTAATCCGCCATCTGAGGTGGGCCTCTGAAGTGTGTTAAGAGCAATTCTACATCTGTTCGACCCCCATATAAAATTCACAATTAGGGAGTCTATGTTTTAGAATACTCTTTTTGGGATTATTAGGGGGATGGTGGAGAAGTAGTATAGTAGTCTTGGCAGTGCTATCATTTTTAGCAGGGCAACTCTCCCGAAGACAGTCAGAGGAAGTGTGTTCTAGAATTGCATGTTGGCTTTGAGTCCTCTAATAGCTCTCATTATGTTTCCCTCTAGGAGGACTTCTACCTTATGGGATATGTTGACCCCCAGATATTTAAATGTAGTTGGGGACCAGGGGAGGCCTCGGGTATCCGCGGGCTCAGGAGTGTCAGCGGTCAGTGGAAAGATGGTGGACTTTCTACGGTTAATTCTGAGACCAGAGGCCCTTCCGAAGCTCTCTAGCATGTCTATTGCCCCTGGTAAACCTGCGTCCAGACTTTTAAGAAATAGTAGCATGTCATCTGCATATAGTGCTATGAGGTGTGTTTGGTTATTGATCGGTATACCCTCATAGTGTCTCCTTGACCTCGCTGTTTGTGCAAGGGGCTCAACTGCTATAGCGAATAGGAGGGGGAAAGTGGGCAGCCTTGTCTGGTCCCTCTGCCCACTGGGAACGAATCGGATATTATGCCGCCTGTGCGTACTCTCGCTGTGGGGTTGGTGTAGAGTAGCCATGTCCAGCGCGTGAAGCCCTCTCCCAGCCCTAGTTTTAGCATAAGCAGTTCCAGGTAGTCCCATCGTAAGCTATCAAAAGCTTTTTCTATATCTACTGATATTATCGCTGCTTGTGGTATTGTTGTAGTGGCTGGAATGGCATGTAGTATTGAAACTAAGTGTCTAATATTTTGTGCTGTGCTGCATTGCGGGATGAATCCTGCCTGGTCTTGGAGGATTAGTGACGTCATGTGGGGTAGTAGTCTGTTTGCCAGTATTCAGCTTAATATTTTATAATCTAAGTTTAACATGGATAGTGGGCAGTAGGAGCGAACATCCGTGGGTGGTTTTTCGGGCTTTAGTAGGGGGATCATTATGGCCTCATTGGTTGATTGGGGCAGTCTATTGTTATGCCAGGCTTCGGCATATAGTGCGCATAGTTTGGGGGCTAAGAGGTCTTGGTACAACAAATAAAACTCCATTGGGAGTCCATCCGTTCCTGGGACTTTACCTCTAGCCATGCCCTGTATTGCTGTTTTAATTTCTGAGATTGCGATAGGTGCGGCTAGTGCCTGACTGTCCTCTGTACCTCATTTGGGGAGGGTGAGCGTCTCCAATTCCTGGACCTGGATGTAACTGATAGTGTCCGCTGGAGGGGTGTATAGGGTTGAGTAGTATTCGAGGAAACAGGTGTTTATTTCCCTTTAACCATGTACACTACCGCTTGTGAGTGTCCTGATCTCGACTATGGCAGTTTGTTGTTTATGAGGCCTAGCAAGCCATGCCAGCAGGGCCCCAGCTTTGTCACCCTCAGCGTGTTGTTTGTTCAAGTGTTGCTTGTTGTCAAAGTGGGACAGTCTTGAGTTAGCTTCGGTTATTTTAGTTTTCGTTTCATTCAGGAGGGATAGCAGTTCGGGATGTGTTGGGTACTTGCGCTCCGTTTCTCTAAGGGAGTCCTCCAGTTTTTTAAAAACAGTTTTGATTGATTTACGAACTCCAATGTTCTCGCCTATGCAGTTACCCCTTGTCACTATATTGAAGGTTTCCCATTCTAGGGCTCTGGAGGATGTTGACCCTGTGTTTAGTGAGAAAAATTCCTCAATGTTTTGGTGGAAAGTGTGTTTGAATGCTTCGTCTTCGAGAGCTTCTGTTCTCGCCAGGTGGGGATTGCTGTTTTTTACCTGCCCCACGCCAACGAGATCAGCAGGGGATTATGATCCGATATAGTGCGACTTAGGTATTCGGCTGTCACCACAATATGTTGTAGTTCCAGGGAAACCAGAAGGGTATGTAGTCGAATGCGTAGATCGTGTGTTGTCGAATAATAGGAGTAGTCTCTGCCTAGTGGGTTACATTGTCTCCAACTGTCTACTAATTGCCAGTGTTGTTGCCATTCCATTAAATGTTTGGCAGTTTTTTGAGTTTGCGTGTGTTGTAAGGGGGGAGTGGGATCTATCTAATTGCGTACTGGCTATGCAGTTGAAATCCCCGCTAAGTATTTTTGGTCCTTTGAGGGTCGGACCTAGTTCTCGTGATAGCTTATCTAAGACATTTTTTGGGTCTGAGTTCGGCGCATAGAGGCCTCCAATAGTCACCTCTTTTCCATCCAGCCTCCCCCTGACCACCACATATCTCCCCTCCTTGTCTAGCGTTGTTAGTAGTGCCTGGATTGGCACCCCTGGTCGGATCCATATTGGTACCCCCCAAGCAAATGCTGAGAAATTAGTGGCAAATATTTGGCCTCTCCATCTTTTTCTAAGTGCTGGGACTTCCTGTTCTATTGGATGTGTTTCTTGCAGTAGAGCTATATGTGCCCCTCTACATTTGAGGTAGCTGTATACTTTATACCATTTGGACAGGTTATTTAAACCTCTAACGTTCCATGTTATCATTTTGTAGACTACAGCCCTGACCTATGAGTTTTAAATTGGTGGGTGCGGACCGCTGGACAAATCTTCTATTATATGAATTTGTTGAAGAATAATGACTAGAGTTGTTCATGGATGACTGGTGCGATGTAAACCCCTCTAACTATATGAACAGATTTAAACCCCAACTCCCCTTCCCCAGGACCGGTGACCAGAACTTTCCCCGTCCAAACCTTAAGCATTCTTAATTTAGAGTCCTATAGGTGGGTGGCGTGACAGAGGCCGCGAGCCCACGCCCAGAGCTGCTCCCGGGGCCCGGCTGTGTTATATCTGGGCCCCAGAAAAGTCTACGTAATGAGCTTAATCTATCAACAGGGTTGACGGGGACTCTGCTTGGTGTCTCATATGTGTCGGCAAGTGTCATGTTAGTACTCACATAGATCTTAATCTTTGAAATTGGTGGTTAGATAATCTCCTCCGCGGTACCCAGTGTGATTGTAGGTAGACTTTTCAAGGTGTCACGCGATGTTGAGGAACTCCCACAGTCTGAGTCAAGATCCGATGTATTTTTCTGAGTTTGTGGAGGAGGTCTCGTTCCCCCGCTTAAGGCTTCCGCTGTTTCTCCTGCATTTCGCATCTCGCCGAGGGATTGGTGCCTCGGGGGGGCTGCTTCCTTGATACGTTTGGAGGGTCTGCTGCACTTCCCATCCGGTTTGCGTGGAGTTTTAGAGGGGTGAGTCAGAGTGGATATATTACAAGATTCCAGCCATTCCCATGCCAGCTGTGACGATGTAAAGAAGTGCGTTTTACCATAGTGTTCCACCCTAAGCTTGGCTGGGAAGAACATTGCATATTTTATGCCTTTCTCGCGTAGTGCACGTTTAGCGTCATTAAAGGAGGCCCATAGTGCTTGCGTTTCCTTGGTGAAATCTGGGAAGATCATGATCCATTGGTTGTTACATGTGAGCTCTCCGAGTTGACGTGATTGTGGGAAAATTTAGGGGGTCATTACAACCCTGGCGGACGGCGGAGAAGCGGCGGTAAGACCACCAACAGGCTGGCGGTCAAATGTTTTCAATTATGACCATGGCGGTTACCGTCATGGTCATCCGTCGCTTCCCCGTTCCGCCCGCCAGGGCGGAGACAACAGCTGGGCTGGACACCTGGGGCTCCAGCCCGGCGGTTGTCACTATACCGCTGGCCGAATTTGGACCCGGCTGACCGCCATGGATTTCATGCTGTTTGGAACCGCCATGAAATCCATGGCGGTAAGCACTATCAGTGCCAGGGAATTCCTTCCCTGGCACTGATAGGGGTCTCCCCTACCCCCCACCCCCACCCCGACTCCCTCCCCTACAGCCACCACCACCCCTGCCACCCCCCAAAGGTGGCAGGACCCCCCACCCCACCCCGACACCCAACATCACATCACTCATTCACACACGACACACATGCAGGCACCACCAACACACATACACGCACACACACCGACACACATGCCAACATCCACACACACAGTCATACACGCACACCCACATTCAAACATACACGCACACATCCATACAGACATACCTACAGACATACACGCACTCACACACCCCCTCTACATACACACACCCCCATGCACACACACAACACACAACACCCCCCCACCCCCCTCCCCTAACGGACGATCGACTTACCTGCTCCGTCGATCCTCCGGGAGGGGACGTGATCCATGGGGGCTGCTCCACCGACACCACACTGTCAACAGAACACCGCCACGCCGAATCACAGGACGTGATTCGGTGGGCGGTGTTCTGCTGACGTGGCGGTGGAGGTGGAGCGACCTCCACTTCCCCGCCGACTGCCAGTAAGGCTGTTGGTGGTTCTCCATCCAAAAAAGGATGGAGAGCTGCCAACAGTCATAATACGCTGAGCGGAAAAACCGCCAACACTGGCGGTCTTCAGCACGGCGGTCCCTCAGCGGTCTTGACAAAAGACCGCTAAGGTCAAAATGACCCCCATAGTCTCTGTCTTTGTAGTGAAGTAATTGTGCCACTATAGGTCGCGGTCCTGGGGGTGGCCTTCTGCCAGATACCCTATGTGCTCTTTCTATTGCAAAGAATGTTGATAGGCCCTCCGGGGCCACTGTGGTCTTGATCCAGTTTTCTAAAAAGGATTCCATGCTGTCTGCAGACGTTTCGGTTTGCTCTGGTATTCCAACTAGTCTGAGGTTACTCCTGTGTGCACGATTTTCAGCATCTTCTGCTCTGGCTTCTAAGGTTTTGATGCGGGAGGTGAGAGCCAAGAGATCAGTAGCTGTTGATTTTTGTGCTAAAGTCATAGCCGTGAGCGATGTTTCATTGGTTCCTAGCCTCTCCTTTAGTTTGCGATGTTCGTCTCTCAGTAGATTAAGGTCCGTTGCTAAGTTATCTATTTTCTTCTCTAGTGCTTCGCGAGAATCTTTAATGGCCAGAAGAACCGTGTCCAGTGTTGTTTCCTGTGGTGGCGGATCCTCTGGGGGATGTGATTTCGTGGGGTGGTTAGTGGGTTTTGTGCTTGTGGTTTCATCCTGGTACTGCACCTCGCGTTTTTTGGTTTTCCCCATTGTTGGAGGAGTTGTTAAATTGGGCGTTGTTTTTTTTTCCGAGGACCCCAAAGTCGCAGCATGAACGGAGGGCGGGGTCAGGGGTGCTTTCTGTCACTTTTCCCCTTCCAGCCGAGAGTGCGAAGGTCCTATGCTTTTCCTAGTTGAGGGGCTTCTTCACTCCAGTTGTTTCTATGTTGCGGGGCTGTCTGGGCGGTGCTTCTCCAATTTTTACTTGTTGAGATCTGTGTTATTTTGATATAGGGTTCTCTTCAGGCAATTCTGGTCATTTCAACGGCTTCTGAAGGTGTGTCTGCACTCACTTCTCACTCTCACCGTCCGTCCCCAAGACTGGCCAAAGGTCCTCAGGGTCGGGGAGCCCCCTCTCGCGGTCCAGGCCAGCAGGGTATTTTTATGTGGTTGATCTTGTGCCGCAGAATCTCCGTGCTCTCCCCGTTGGCCTGCAGGTTGTGATTTTCCGGCCTCCTCCCCTCTTTTCCCCCCACTCTAGTTGTTCTGCACTGTGGAGGTGGAGTCTCGCCGGCCTTGTCGGTTGGCGTGGGGGGGTCTCGACCATCAGGATGCCCCTAATCCTTCACGCCACCCGATAGCAATCCGCTGCTGGGGCGCTCCCAGTCTCAGCTCCCCTGGGAGACGTGTTTTCGCGGGGGCAGGGGGAGGGGCTTCTGCGCTTCCCCCACGCCCCTCACCTGTCAGGGGGCTCTCCCGCTTCACTCGTTGTTTACGGTGGGGCCTCCAGTCATCGGGCCCGAGCTCTATCCGTGGTCGGGAGTGGGGCCGCAGCTCCTCCCACTCGGCCGCCTCCGCCACTCACCGGTTCTTCCTCGGTTGGGCCGAGGGGGTCGTCCGCCTCCGCTGGACCCGCTAATTGGCAGCTGTCCTCCAGGACCTGCAGCCCCAGCTCCGACTCCTCCGTTCCTCGCTACCGGTCCTCCGTCCTCTCAAACAGTCGCAGTGACCATTTTGTTTCCGGCGGCCGCGGTATAAAAATAATTTTGCACAGCCCACCAGTTTGGACTCGAGTTAGCAGGGGCCCCTTTGTGATCCAGGGGTCCCACGGTGCTGTTGTCTGCAGTCAGCCCCAATTTTCTAGTGCTGCTCGGTGGTGTTAAGTGGGCCGGGCCCCGTTTGCCGCCCCGGAGTTCTTCCCTAGGCGTGCGGCTTCAACACCCGCTGGCCACGGCCCCAAGAAACTCCTCTTTATGTTCTTTCTCTGCCTCTGAACATTCTTGGTACACTCCTAGCTCCTCATGAAGCTTACCTTGACTCCTTTTGTCCTTCTCTTTCACTCTATAGCGCAGTAACTGTTTTCAATATGCCGGCCTTCTCCTAATCCTGTCCTTCATTAACAAAACTCGGTGAAAGCTAAACACTCTAGCATGCCTATCGGATGGTTCCAGTCAGGCAACCAAGAGTGATGGTTAATCAATGAAGGAGGGACAGGGAGGCTGATGGTCCAGTGTACAGTCTCCCAATATAAATTATCACAACAAGCAACGAGTACACTGTTCCAGAAGGAAGGCCGGGAGACCTAACTCTCTAGGAGCAGGAGCCCTCACAAATCCCAATGGATGGCATGCTCCATCATCGGAATGCTCCTTGTCAGACCGGCACTGCACTGTCTGACGGGCTCCCCAGAAGGAGGCTCTTTGCCGGAGTTCTTAAACAGTGACTGCCGTAATTTGATTAATTAAGGACAATGCCTATCTGCAGACACTAAACAGAAAAGAGAGAAAATAACTTAAAATTGGCTCTAAACCTCAAATCACATCACCAATTTATTCAGCTAATTTTACAGGGTAATTCCCCAGACTTTTTGCTTTTTGCCTCCTTATTTTTCTGACCTTTGATGGCTGATGTTTTGACTCTGAGCACTTTTTCACTGCTAACCAGTGCTAAAGTGCATGTGCTCTCCCTTACAAAATTGGTATGATTGGATTATACCTAATTGGCATATTTAATTTACCTATAAGTCCTTTGTAAGGTGGTATCCCTATACCTAGGGCCTGTAAATTAAATGCTACTAGTGGGCCTGCAGCGCTGCTCGCGCCACCCACTGAAGTAGCCTGTCAAACCTATCTAAGGCCTGCTAGCGCAGAGCCTGTGTGCGCAGTTTCCTGCCTCAGGGACCTGGCATTTAAATTTACTTTAGATGCCAGAACTCCTCTTTTACTACATGTAAGTCACCCCTAAGGTACGCCCTAGCTAGCCCTTTGGGCAGGGTGCCATGTATGTAGAAGGAAGGACATGTGCCATGTTGCGTGGCCGGTCCTGGTAGTGACAAACAGCCTAACTTGGTGTCTCACTGCTGTGAGTGATGCCTCTTCATAGGATTGCATTGTAAATGCCCTGCCTTATGTGTAAGGGGTATTGTCTGATTTATGAGGGGTAGCGTAGGCATGTTTGATATGGTTGTGATAGTGGTGAGAAATGCTGCTTACTGGTGTAGGTGTATTTTTTATTACCATCACAGAAATGCCGCTTCTAGAAAGTGCACATTTACCTGTGCTTATGACTTTGGGGTTTTGCAGCTTGTCTCCAATCCACGTCTGGGCAGACTGACAGTTGGGAATTTGTGCATACTTCTCAGACAGCCTGAACACAGGGAGGGTGGAGGTGTCACAGGGGTGCATCTACATATTGTAAAGCCTTCCTGGGCTGAGAGAAGGGAGAGGCGGGGCACACCCTCATTTGTAAAGACTGTGCCCTGGCCTCACACAATAGGGTCGTTAACCCCCTACTGATGTTTGGAGCCAGTGCTGAAAGGAGAGAGGGGGCACTCCCAGAACCAGTTGTAACTGGATGGAACCTCCCCTCCCTACCATTGTTAAACACACTGTAACCCTAGTATAAGTACAGGGGCGTTGTTTCTAGTGCCCCCGGGGCACGTAAAGAAGGAAACAGAGCAAGCGTGCTCTTCTCAGCGCCCCTGGGGCACGGTCCACCCCCAGGAGCGCCCCCGGGGCACCAGCCGCCTCGGATCTTTGTAGAACTCACCGTGGCAGCCCGAGAACAACTGGACACACTCGCGCACCATGTTGGGTGCAGGCGAGTGCCTTCTCGGGCCCCCGGAGGGGTCTGAGGTCCGGAACAGCTACATTGCAGGTCTCAGGGAGGGCAAAGGAAGCACCCCCTTCCCCGGTCTCTGTGCTAGGAGCGGAACGGTCCTCTTTTCCAACCGGAGCAGTCTTTGGTTTGAAACGCCCCCATAGTTGCTTGTTGGGCTTCGCCCGGCCCCCACCCCGAGGACAGGGTGTGAAGAGGCCGTCCCCATCCCAATCGCAGGCACCCGGAGGGGCCTTTTTTCTACGAGGAGAGGGTGCCGACCGCCCCTCTCCCCAGGAGCACCGTGTGGCCCCGTGAGTGCACAGGAGCGCCAGGGGGCCCCCCATACTCCCTCTTTAGGCACATGGAGTGCCTCTACATCACAAACAGGTACTTGTCCCGTGATATTGGTTCCAGGAGCCTAATATAGACCTTGGGGGGGTTTATAGGGTTCCTACCTGCTTTGGTGAACTTACATATATGTGCTACTTTTCCTTTTGGGCAGGTCTAGCTGATATGTATCTTTATGACTTGTGATGTGCTCTCTAATGTTCCTTTTATGGGTATTTAGGAATTGTTCATGACAAGTGCATATATCTTTTACTGTAATTCCTGACGACTGCTTATGTTGCAGAATCCTGAGTACTTACGTGTTCTAATGTGACAACTGCATATTCTTGCAGAGTATTAGTAACTTGTGTAACGATCTGACAACTGCTAATGTAGCAGGGTATTACTTACGTGTAATGTTGGTCTAATTATGTTTTGTGCAATACAGATTCTTTTTACATACCTCAGAGTTGTGTTTACTTTGTGGTGTACATTTTGCATCACGTGTGTTGTGTGTGTTGTGCAAACACTTTACACATTGCCTCTGGGATAGGCCTGACTGCTCGTGCCAAGCTACCAAGGGGGTGAGCAGGGGTTATCTTGGACGTGTAACTCCCTTGCCCTGACTAGAGTGGGTAGGTTCTGACTGGCTGAGGTGCATACCCTAGCCAACCAGAAACCCCATTTCTAACAGTCTGCAGATAGGCATTGTCCTTAATTAATCAAATTACGTCAGTCACTATTAAAGAACTCCGGCAAAGAGCCCCCTTCTGGGGAGCCCTTCAGACATTGCAGCGCTGGTCTGACAAGGAGCATTCCCGATGATGAAGCATGACATCCATTGGGATGAGTGAGGGCTCTTGATCCTAGAGAGTTAGGTCTCCCGGCCTTCCTTCTGGAACAGTGTACTCGTCGCTTGTTGTGATAACCAAGAGTGATGGACATTCCAAGAACAATGGAGATGCACTGCCCAATTTGGCAATACAGTGTAATTTTCCTTTTAACAATCACAATGTTAAGAACTGGATGGGTTAACATCAATCCTCCATAATTTGTATTTTTCAAACCTAGAAGACATAACATTTAGAGGTATACTATCTTGGGTCTCTCTGGGGTAGAAGGAATTTGCAATGCATTTAACTGAACTGTGTCATACTTATCCCTTCACTGTTCCCTTCCACAACAGACTGATGATGGTGTGCTGCTAGGCACCCCGGTGAATATTGTTGATGTGGTTTCTTTTGGTAAGTATTTGTCTTTGTCACACCTTTTCCCAAATCCCCTTTCTCATCCATTCATTAAGCCCTAACACTCTTTCCCAGGGCTGTGTGATTTATTGAGGTTTGACTAAATCGTACACCACAAATGGATTACACACTTGCTGGGGCAGATGTGGTGAAAGCGACACCAACACACTTCATGACCTTCTATTACCTTACCAATATTCCATACCAGCGCATCAACATCGTCAATAAGGCTTTGTGTTGTGTGTTGTGTAAATGCTTAACCTTGTCCAACCACACCTGACTCTGAGCCTACTTCTCCTGACTCAAGGATTTAATTTCCTAAGTTTACTGTTTAAATACTAGCTCCCCATTGCTCAGAAGAACTGATGTTGCTAGCTTTTATTATAATAGCCAGTCTTCTTTCTTGTGCTGCAAGTACTGTCACTGTGGTAATCAGGTCTCAGTTTTCCTAAAGTTCTGATATATGGCCCCCTAACTCTATGTTTTCTTTCAATAAAGTTGACAGTGATGGATAGCCATTTGATTAACCCTGCAGTTAGAGTTCGCATAGGTGGGAGTGGCGCCTTGTGTCTTCTCTGTTAGCGTGCTAGCCTACTTCTACTACTAGTACCACCACCCCCTTAAGTTAAGATAAGATGCAATCTTGGGAAAACCCTGCAGGGGGAAGAATAAGGTATCAGCCCTCACTTCATCCATTCGGGTAAAAGAAGAACTTTCGATTGAAGTGAACTTGCTTAGCTAATAATTATCTTCTACTGAATAAGACATTGCTTGTACATATCTCCTGCCTGGTTTATGGTGCTGGTGGGCCAGCAGAAGTAGCTATATCAAAAACTCAAAATGAAAAAAGACAGATTGTAAACAATGCTTGGTGCAAACACTTGTTTAAAATTAAGTAGTGGGTGACACAATAGCAGTACATTGCTGGTGTCCTAGGAAGATTGAATTTTAATGTGATTATGAATAGAAGAGCCACAGGGCCTAAGTTATGTTTTTACCCACACATGCCTCAGAAGCACTGACTGTCTGGCAGAAAAGAATTAGGGCATAATAACACCAGATTAAAAAACAATTAAAAAACATTGGTGGTCATTACAACCCTGGCAGACGGTGTTAAAGCTGCGGTAATACCGCAAGCAGGCCGGCGGACAAAAAAAGGGAATTATGACCTGGCGGAAACCGCCAACATAGACAGCCACTTTAACACACCGCCCGCCACGGCGGTACAGACAAGCAGCGCGGCAGTCACCGCCAACAGACAGGCGGGAGACAATGTACCGCCCACAGTATTACAACCCGCCAATCCGCCACCTTTTCCGGGGCGGATTCACCATGGATAAAAACACGGTGGAAACAGCTTTTGCTATGGGAAAATGCTCACCTGAACACATCCCACGAGGAAGGAGGACACCATGGAGCCGGAATTACAAATACTCCCTGCCCTTGTCTTTCTGCTCCTCTACGACCAACAGCTACGTAGGCGCCGAAGACACCGGTGAGTACTGCACCTACGACACAGGGGTGGGGGGAGGCAAAAGTTAGGGGGACACCCACCAAACACCCCCATACTCGCATATCACAACATACACACCAATACATTCACAAAAATCACAGTAACAACCCACAATCCCCCCGGAAGAATGCAAAGACAAAGCAAAATTCGGTCAAACATTGTGATGTGCCAATAAACATGTCATACAAATATATACTGATATATATTTGAAAATCACTCATAATTATATATACAATATGAGAAGTAGTGCAGATATGTAGACAACAATGTCCGTGCACCAACAGTCCATAAATGCATGGGCGAGGCCCACAAATGATACCTGACCACAATCGGAGAGAACACTGCCGGGGCATCAGATAAAAATACTACAGACACCTCAGGGGGAAGGGAAGGGGGGGCACCTCAGCCGGATGAATGCAAAGCCAGATCCACGACGGGGCTCCATGCCCATTGATGTATCCTGGGGAGTGCACAGCCACAGTCTCTCAAGTCTATACAGTGGGCGGCTTGCCCACTGTGCCATCCTGGGGAGTGCAAAGCCACAGTCTCTCAAGTCTATACAGTGGGTTGCTTGCCCACTGTTCAATCCTGGGGAGTGCAAAACCACAGTCTCTCAAGTCTATACAGTGGGTGGGTTGTCCACTGTACCATCCTGGGGAGTGCAAAGCCACAGTCTCTCAAGTCTCTACAGTGGGTGGGTTGCCCACTGTGCCATCCTGGGGAGTGCAAAACCACAGTCTCTCAAGTCTCTACAGTGGGTGGGTTGCCCACTGTGCCATCCTGGGGAGTGCAAAGCTACAGTCTCTCAAGTCTCTACAGTGGGTGGGTTGCCCACTGTACCATCCTGGGGAGTGCAAAGCCACAGTCTCTCAAGTAGATGCAGCTCTCTACTGGTACTGGGGGGGGGCTGGTGCCCAGACTGGATGAGTCTCCCCGTGAAAGTTCCAGTCCTGTCACTGTCCCAGCTGCACATGGGATAAGGATGCCTGATGTGGCGGTCTATTCATTCCTACCCGGTGCTTGCCCGGTTCAGCGGTCTTCACCATGGTGGTCTTGGCCCTGTTCAGCGGTGCTTTGACATGGCAGTCTTTGCCCTGTTCAGCGGTCTTCACCATTGCGGTCTTGGCCCTGTTCAGCGGTGCTTTGCCATGGCGGTCTTGGCCCTGTTCAGCGGTGCTTTGACATGGCAGTCTTTGCCCTGTTCACCGGTCTTCGCAATGGCGGTCTTGGCCCTGTTCAGCGGTGCTTTGCCATGGCAGTTTTTGCCCTGTTCAGCGGTCTTCACCATGGCGGTCTTGGCCCTGTTCAGCGGTGCTTTGCCATGGCGGTCTTGGCCCTGTTCAGCGGTGCTTTGACATGGCAGTCTTTGCCCTGTTCAGCGGTCTTCACCATGGCGGTCTTGGCCCTGTTCAGCGGTGCTTTGCCATGGCGGTTCTGATACGGACATTGGTGTGTGGCATGACGTTCTCTACACTGGGCATTGGTGTGTGGCATGACGTTCTCTACACTGGGCATTGGTGTGTGGCATGACGTTCTCTACACTGGGCATTGGTGTGTGGCATGACGTACCATCATTGCCCAGCGGGGCTGTGGCAGCCAGGGCCTTCCTGGGCTGTGACTCTGTCGGTGGTCTCTGGACCAGTGACAATACTTGTGCCCTCCTGGGCTGTGACTCCGGCGGTGGTCTCCTGACCAGTGACGATACTTGTGCCCTCCTGGGCTGTGACTCTGGCGGTGGCCTCCTGACCAGTGACAATACTTGGGTCCTCCTGGGCTGTGACTGCGCCGGTGGTCTCCTGACCAGTGACGATACTTGTGCCCTCCTGGGCTGTGACTCTGGCGGTGGTCTCTGGACCAGTGACGATACTTGTGCCCTCCTGGGCTGTGACCCTGGCGGCGGTCTCCTGACCAGTGACGATACTTGGGCCCTCCTGGGCTGTGACTCCGGCGGCGGTCTCCTGACCAGTGACGATACTTGAGCCCTCCTGGGCTGTGACTCCGGCAGTGGTGTCCGGACCAGTGACGATACTTGGGCCCTCCTGGGCTGTGACTCCAGCGGTGGTCTCTGGACCAGTCACGATACTTGTGCCCTCCTGGGCTGTGACTCTGGCGGTGGTCTCTGGACCAGTCACGATACTTGTGCCCTCCTGGGCTGTGACTCCGGCGGTGGTCTCCTGACCAGTGACGATACTTGGGCCCTCCTGGGATGTGACTCCGGCGGTGGTCTCCTGACCAGTGACAATACTTGGGCCCTCCTGGGCTGTGACTCCAGAGGTGGTCTCTGGACCAGTGATGATACTTGGGCCCTCCTGGGCTGTGACTCTGGCGGTGGTCTCTGGACCAGTGACGATACTTGTGCCCTCCTGGGTAATGACTCTGGCGGTGGTCTCTGGACCAGTGACTACGGTGCTTGCGGTTGTGTCTCGACCTCCGGAAATTATGGCGCACTTCTCCGCCATGACACTCACAACAGGTTGGGCAGACTTCCTCTGGCCCTTCCCCACCTTTGGTGGAGTCACAGCTGACTCTCCAATCCCCTTGGAACCCATGTCAGTTGATGTCCCACCAGGAGTCTTAACACGGTCCCGTTGTCCACTCTCCAATTTTAAAGCCTTTAGAGGGGGTGGGCTGCCAGTGCCTTGGCTCCGGGTCCTACTGCCTGCCCTAGTGGCCGGTGCACTCCACAAGCCTTGAACATGCACCACTGGTATTGGATGCTTTTTGGCTCAGGCGCTACGACGGGACTGATGAATTGGAGGGGGGGTGGGGGCAAAAAGGTCAATTTTACAGAGGGACAGTTTTTGACGAACACTGGGATGGGTAGCTGGAGGGGGTCTGGGAGTGGAGGATGAGGAGGTGGTTGTAGGAGGTGTCACTTTAGCTGTTTTGGGTGCAGGTGCAGGTACTGGAGGCTGTCGTGAGGTGGATGGATGTTGGCTGAGTGATTGCCGGCGTTTGAGTACTTTGGGAGGGGGCGTCACAGACACACTGGGAGAGGACACAGGGGACGTGTAAATGGCAGTGGAGGTGGTGAGTGCAGGTGAGCGGCTTGTGGTGCTGGGTGTCCTGGTGCGATTCCTGGTGGCTGTGGTTGTTGTGCATGCAGGTGTGTGTGTAGACGAGACTGGGAGGGAGGAGGGAGAAGAGGAGGAGGGGGACACAGTGGAGACAGTGGATGTTGCTGTGTCTGTATGGGTGTGATGCTTGTGTGGTGCCTATTTTTGCTTGAGCTACTTTTGGGTGTTGACTTGTGTGCATGCTGGTCTGTAGGTGTGCTTGGGATGGGCTGGGGTACAGGGGATTGGGTCTGGGTGGAGGAAGTTGGAGGGGGGAGGCTAGAGACAGGGACAATGGCTGCCATCAGTGCTGAGGCCAGAGATTGCAGGGTTCGCTGAAGGACAGCCTGACCAGAATGAATGCACTCCAGGAATGCATTACTGTGTTGCAACTCTTGTTCTACACCCTGGATGGCATTAACAATGGTAGACTGCCCAACAGTGAGTGACCTGAGGAGGTCAATGGCCTCCTCACTGAGGGCAGCAGGGGTGACTGGGGCAGGGCCTGAGGTGCCTGGGGCAAAGGTGATGCCCACCCTCCTGGGTGCGCGGGCACGGGGCGAACGCTGAGGGGCTGCTGGGAGGGCGGTGCTGGTAGGGGAGGTGGCGGCTGTACCTGTAGAGGTGGGGGGCACAGATGGTGCTGCCACCACATGGGAGCCCCCATCGGCGAACGAGTCAGTGTCGCTGCTTGGTGATCCGGTGGCCGACGTGAAGCTCCCCTCGCCCTCCGTCCCACTGGTGCATTCAGAGTCCGTGGAGTGGCCCTCCATGGCCATGTGGGATACAGCTCCCTCATGGATCTGGTGCCACTGTATCTCCGCCTGTTGATGCTAATGTACAAAAGGACAGGGAGAGCAGGAAAAGGGTGGGGGAGACAGAAGAAAGAGAGTTTTAGTGCATGGCATTCCGCTACCGTTGGCCGGCAAGGCAATCGCAGCAGCCCCTGCACTAAGCCGTGCTCCTGCACTCTGCACACGCAATTTCTGAGATATGGCCTACATGGCAATGGTGGACATCTGCGCACATGGATGCCACAGGGGTTACTATATCTTGACTTACCACTCTGCAGAGGTGGGGTAGAGTGCCACATGGCCTACATTATGGAGGGTCCTTGCCTACCTAACTTGCCCTGGCCTAGGGACACCCACAGCTCACCTCCCCCACCCAGACCCCTCCACTGCACGCAAAGTCAGCAGAATGAGGTTGTACTCACCCCCTTGTGTCTGCTGTGATGTCCTCAAGCACCCATCCAACTCCGGGTAGACCACCGCCAGGATCCAGAACATCAGGGGGGTCATGGTGCGACAGGCACCCCTCCTACGTTGGGAGGCCATCCCCAGCTGAGCCTCCGCCGTCTTCTTGCTGTAGCAGCGAATGTCCTCCCATCTCTTACGGCAGTGGGTGCCCCGTCTCTGGTGGGACCCCAGGGTCCAGACCTCCTTGGCGATGGCACGCCAGGTGTCCCTCTTCTGGTGGGCGCTGACCTACATGACATGCACAAGAGAAGAGGAACAGTCATTAACAACTGTACCGTCAATGTGAGTGGCCCCCTCCCTACTCTGGCCATGTGGCCCATTCATTCCCATTCATTAATGTTCTATCAACTCTGCCCCCTTCCCTCTTCCACCCATCCCTCTCCACCCAGGCCTAGCCCATACAACGTGCACCCTGTGTACTAACCTGTTGTTCTGGAGGACCGTAGAGTAGCGTGTACTGGGGGAGGACCCCATCCACAAGTTTCTCCAACTCCTGTGCAGTGAAGGCAGGGGCCCTTTCCCCAGACGCAGCAGCCATTGTCGCTTCCAGACCGAGGTCACAGTAGCACTTGCAGTGTAGGTCCTCTCCTGTCGAAGGTCAGGTATCTAGTGATTGAACAGATAGAAAATGTCAGTGACGTTCGCGCATCATCACAGCCGGCGCAACGGTTCATTGGCTCCTGGGACCCATAGGGTCCAATGTTAACCAATGCAGCATTCCTCCACAGTGGAGAAGTGTGGCACAATGGTTAGAGCGGCAAACCCTGAAGCAGAGTTCTGGTTCAAGACCAGGGTTCAAGTCCCGCTTCGGCAGGTCTTGGGCTCAATTCCCTTGGACCAGATAATTCTCGCCTCAGTGCCTAATCTAACTAATGAGTCCCACTCTGCAACTCTGGGCAATAGCTTGCTTAATCTCCACACCGGCCCCAACAGCGCTTGGATGCCTGGCTTCACTCTGGGGGTGCCCAGGAGTGGGCACCTCACAGGGAAAAGCCAGGAGGGGTTCCATAGCGGTATGAGTACAGCGCCTTGAGACCCTAACGGGTGAGTAGTGCGCTATACAAGTGCAAAGTTTACAGTTTACAGTTTAACGTCATAGGTGCCATTGATGGGACCCATGTAGCTCTGGTCCCCCTCCCGAGGAGTGAACAGGTGTACAGGAACAGGAAGAGTTATCATTCGATGAATGTCCAGATGGTCTGTTTGGCAGACCAGTACATCTCTCAGGTAAATGCTATGTTCCCTGGCTCAGTGCATGACGCCTACATCCTGCGGAATAGCAGCATCCCTGATATGATGGGTCAACTCCAGAGGCACCGTGTATGGCTATTGGGGGACTCTGGTTACCCCAACCTTTCCTGGCTATTGACCCCAGTGAGGAATCCCAGGACCAGGGCAGAGGAACGCTACAATGAGGCCCATGGGCGGACAAGGAGGGTGATCGAACGCACCTTCGGCCTCCTTAAGGCCAGGTTCAGGTGCCTCCATATGACAGGTGGATCCCTATTCTACTCACCGAAGAAGGTGTGCGACATCATCATCGCCTGCTCAATGCTCCAGAATTTGGCTTTGCGATGCCAGGTGCCTTTTCTGCAGGAGGATGGTCCCAATGACGGTGTTGTAGCAGCTGTGGAGTCTGTGGAGCCTGTGGACAGTGATGAGGATGACGCTGATGAAGAAGACAACGACAACAGGGAGTCAGTCATACAGCAATATTTCCAGTGGGACACAGGTGAGAACATTTTCTGGTTTAACATTTCATTAACTTTCCCACGTCTACCTCTATCCTGATCCTCGATTTAAATCACTATTTGTTAACTGAGTTGTACCCTTCCATTACGGTTTCACAGGTGTGGTTTCCTACGTGTCAACTGCTTGCATCCTTCAAGGGCTTGTGATGTGTGACATAGGTATGTTAGCCTTACAATGGTAAAGCCATTATGACACTGTCATTGATAATACAAATTACCAAATCATAGACTGACTCCAGATTGTTTTGTGTTTCAAGGGTGTTTATTTAAGTGCTCAAAAATGGAGGGGGGTTGTAAAATGGTGAGGGGTGATGGTGGAGGAATGTCCATGGCAGAGTCCAGTCTATTTGTCTCACAGGTGCACTGCCCATCTGGGCATAGGATGTGGAGTTGGGGCAGTTCGAATATGGACAGGGTAACAAAGTGGGACAGTGGGAGGACAATCAGGGTGGTCTCATTTCCTGGCAGGGGTCTTGCCATCTTGCTCTGTCCTGCTTGCGTGGTGGTTGTCCGTCTGCAGGGGGTAGGGTGCTGGTGTGGTGGTCCTGTGGCGGGGCGTCCTGTCCACTAGCGCCGGCGGAGGTGGTGGGCAGCTCATTGTCCATGCTAGTGTCAGGGGCCCCTTGGCGTGCCACGGTGTCCCTCAAGGTCTGCTGTATGTCCCTCAGCACCCCTACGATGGTACCCAGGGCGGAGCCGATGGTCCTGAGCTCCTCCCTGAACCCCAAATACTGCTCCTCCTGCAGGGTCTCCTGCAACTTGTCCAGGACCGTAGCCATCGTCTCCCGGGAGTGGTGGTATGCTCCCATGATCGAGGAGAGGGCCTCATGGAGAGTTGGTTCCCTTGGCCTGTCCTCCCTCTGTCGCACAGCAGCCCTCCCAGTTCCCCTGTGTTCCTGTGCCTCCGTCCCCTGGACCGTGTGTCCACTACCACTGCCCCCAGGTCCCTGTTGTTGTTGGGGTGGTGGGTTACCCTGGGTGCCTTGTAGTGGTGGATACACCGCTGATTGACCAGTCCTGGGTAGGGAGGTTTGGGCCCGCTGGGTGGGTGCTGTGCTGGTGTTACCAGAGGGTGGAAGGTCAGTGTTGGGCTGTGCCTGTGCAAGGGGAACCGACTGTCCTGAGGCCCACGATGATCCGGGCTGGTCATCAAGATCCAGTGGGGCAGAGCTGCTCTCATCACTGTAGGCCTCTTCTGAGGGTGGAGTGGTGTTGTCTGGACCCTCTGGTGTGGTGACGGTCCTTCGGGTTCCTGCAGGGGCATAAGAGCATGATTATTGCATGTGTGTGTGTAATGGTGTGCAATGGGTGGGTGTTTGTGTACCCCAGTGCAAGCATTCCTGTGTGTGGGTTTGTGTGATGATGGTTGGGGGGGTGTTCTGGGTATGTGCAGTGAGCATGCTTTAGTGAGGGGTGTCCATGCTTAGTTGTGTCATGCAGGGCTTGGTGTTGGGATGGGTGGTTAGTGTCATGGGTACATTAGTGAGGAGTTGTAGTGATAGAGGAGGGGGAGAGGGAAGGGGTGTGTGTTAGCATGCAGGTAGGGTGGGGGATATGTTAGTTAAGATTTGACTTACCAGTGTCCCATCCTCCACCGACTCCTCTGAGGCCCTCGGGATGCAAGATGGTCAAGACTTGCTCCTCCCATGTTGTTAGTTGTGGGGGAGGAGGTGGGGGTCCGCCGCCAGTCCGCTGAACCGCGATGTTGTGCCTGGAGACCGTTGAACGCACCTTCCCCCGTAGGTCGTTCCACCTCTTCCTGATGTCCTCCCTATTTCTTGGGTGCTGTCCCACGGCGTTCACCCTGTCCACTATTCTGCGCCATAACTCCATCTTCCTGGCTATTGATGTGTGCTGTACCTGTGAGCCAAATAGCTGTGGCTCTACCCGTACGATTTCCTCCACCATGACCCTGAGCTCCTCCTCGGAGAAGCGGGGGTGTCTTTGGCATGCCATGGGGTGGTGTGGGTGAGGTGTGGGGTGGTTTATGTGGGGATGATTGTGGTGAGTATAGTGGTGTGTGGTGTTTTGTGCGTGGATGTTGTGTGGGTGATGGTGTTGTGTGCCTCTGTGTGATGGGGTTGTCAATTGCTGTGCTCTCTCTCTGGCCTTCGTCAATACTTTTTATTCGTAGGGGTTTGTGGGTGATGTGGGTGTGTGTTTTATATTGTGTTGGGTGTGTGGCAGTGGTGTTTGTATGTGTGTCAGGTGTGTGTATTTTGAATTGTCCAATGTGGCGGTGTTCTGGAGATGTGTGTGTATTTTTAGCGCGGCGGTGTGTACCGCCAATGGAATACCGTGGTTGAATGACCGCCGCGTGGATTCGTGGGTCGTAATAGCATGGGCGTGTTTCTGTTGGCGTGGTTGTGGAGGATTTGTTTCCGCCAGTTTATCTCTGACCTTTGGTGTGGCGGTGTTGTGTGGGTGTCTGAATTTCAGCGGATTCCGAGATGTGTGTCATAATAGCTGTGGTATACCACGGCAGCGGCGGTGTATTGGCGGTCTTCTGCACTGCGGTAAGCGCCTTTTACTGCCAATGTTGTAATGACCCCAATTGATTTGATTTTTTCTCTTTTAAAGGCTTTTCTAGTAACTACACTTTGAGTGGAAAAATAAAAATAAATTACTTCTCATTTATGAGTAAGCATTATGCACTATGGAGCACAAATTGTTGGGCTAAATTGATCAAGGCATGCTAGCCAGCGCTTCAGGTGTTTTGCTACTGTTTACAGCTGGGGCAGCTGTAGTTGACAATTGTATATCTTTAATTATAATAGCCCTGCTCTTCTCCAAATGCCTTTCACTACTTACCCTAACTCCAAAGAGGCAGATGAATAATAAATAAGATACTATATCACACAAGTCACATATAGAAGTGGATATTATTATCCTGTCTGCCGTAAGTAGACAGTGTGGAAAACAATGCACTGCACTACACGTAAAAGGAACAGGCTATATAGATTGCATTTGTGCGTTCGTCACAGAGTATCCCATGTCCCATACTTGAAATCAAATCAAGCACTTAATCCCACTTTACTCAATGGCCTCGCCCACCACCACAAATTATTTCCAACAAATACATTTTCTGGGAAGTAAGGAATAGTAACTTGACTTACGTTACTGCAGGGTAAGTTAGAGGGATTAGGTGGGTAGGCCGACCTTTTGCTATAGAATAGAGGGGTGTCACTGATCTTCGATTCATCATATGCCTGAGCTTTGGCTTATTCAGTCCCTGTAGTAGACAAATGTCTAAAAGGAAAAATCCTAACAGGCATAAAATAAATCTTCTATGGGTAATCATGAAATATATTTTGAATCACTTCACATTGCCATAAAAAGTGCTACATGGCAAGAATGGATTTTTCCATTTTTTAGTAGGCTGGGAGAGAAAAACGTAGGAAAGAATAAAGGAATGAAGTACTAAGAGGTGACTGAATAAGTGAAGGGAAACACACCTTGTGTGTTCAGTTTGCAATGCACTGAAAACTTTGAAAATGCCACATTTACTGAAGCAGACACACATTGTACAGCCAACACTGCAGTCATGAATTGAACCATAATGCACTTCGGTCATGGGTTGTGAAAAGCCATGGGCAGGGAGGGGGTTGATGAATAATAATGGGTAGGATACATCTGCCTTGCTTAACAAATACAGTGAATCGTAGGATTAGACCAAAAATTAAAATATCCCTCACTTTGAACCTTAGTTTTTATGACAATAAAACAAAGGAAGTGGAGTAGGTATTCCTCAAAGCAATTATTCAATCATCCTTTCATTCTTCCTAAGTATATTCATGTATAGCCACTATGATTTAAGCTTTACTTACTCTCATCCAGTCTCTCACCAAAATTTCCAATCCATTATCTATCCCTTCAGTATACACCCATTCTCCTTCTTTCACCCACCCACCCATCCTTTCCTTTTACTCATTTCACCCATCCTTTCTTTAAACATTCTGGGCCATATTTATACTTTTTGATGCAAAACTGCGCTAACGCAGTTTTGCGTCAAAAAAATTAGCGCCGGCTAACGGTATTCTGAAGCGCCATGCGGGCGCCGTATTTATTCAATGACGTTAGCCGGCGTTAGCCGCCGGCGCTGCCTGGTGTGCGTGAAAAAAAATGACGTACACCAGGCAGCGCCGGCGTAGCGGAATATGGAGCTTGGGCGCCAAAAAATGTGGCAAGTCAGGCTGAGGCAAAAATATCGCCTCAACCCGATTTGCGCCATTTTTTTCGACTCCCAAACCCCATTGAAATGACTCCTGTCTTAGCAAAGACAGGAGTCATGCCCCCTTGCCCAATGGCCATGCCCAGGGGACTTCTGTCCCCTGGGCATGGTCATTGGGCATAGTGGCATGTAGGGGGGCACAAATCAGGCCCCCCTATGCCACAAAAAAATTTAACAAAAAATACTTACCTGAACTTACCTTAAGTTCCCTGGGATGGGTCCATCCATCCTTGGGTGTCCTCCTGGGGTGGGCAAGGGTGGCAGGGGATGTCCCCGGGGACATGGGAGGGCACCTCTGGGCTCCTTCCGAGCCCACAGGTCCCTTAACACCTGCCTTGTCCAGGCACTAAAAAACGGCGCAAAAGCGGCTGGACGTCATTTTTTTTGACCCGCCCACTCCTGCGCGTGAATTTTGCCCGGGAGTGTAAATACGGCGCACATGCCTAGGAGTCACTTTTTTAGACGGGAACGCCTACCTTGCATATCATTAACGCAAAGTATGTGTCCACGCTAAAAAATTACGCAAACTCCATGGACTTTGGCGCTAGACGCGTCTAACGCCAAAGTATAAATATGGAGTTAGTTTTGCGTCGGAATTGCGTAAAAAAAAACGACGCAATTCCGGCGCAAACAGAGTATAAATATGCCCCTCTGTTCTTTCCTGTTTCCAGCAAGCCATTATTTTAAGTATACATGATGTGAGCTTTTGCTGAGTTGCAGATAGAAGAGGCAATAACTCAGTCGCCGCTGTAGCTGGTAAAGCGGGAGGTTCATGATTACGAGTCATGCTGCTGGCCTTGTAGCTAGTGAGTATAATAGTAATTTTCAATAAGCAAGCAATGTCACTTACCAGTGCCTGTTGCTGTCGTTGCTTCTCCCTCTGCTCTTTCTGTTCCTGCAGAGGCACTTGAGCCAGCGGTACTCTTTGTGGCAATAAAAACATTATATATTTTTTTAGATGCCCAATACACCTCTCTTTAATGTTTTTAATGATAAAAATAAAACCCCAATATATCACTACAGTTTGGTTACCACTGCAGTGTCTTCAATCAAAAATATGACTTTGGGCATTTTGTTGGTTTATAATGTACACATACACTAAAACAACATATATACAGTGAAATATGGGTGTAACATGCCAGGCAAGATGGTACTTTACTCTATACCAGTCAGTCAGCCTAACCAAAATCTTTTCATAAAAATTATGATGATGACTCTAAATCATTGAAGCACAATGAAGGGGTGGAATGATAATGGTGATTGAAAGACATGTGGTGTTGGTTGGTGAGTGCAATGAGCCCTTATACTTTCCAGCCACGTTGCACTGTCATGGGACCTGCTAGTATACAATATAAATGAATTACATATAACAACATTGGGGGTTAGAGGGATGGTCCATGGCCATGGGCACTCTCTCATTAACTATTAGAGCATCAGGAAAAAAAAGAAAGCTTTCTCAACAAACATGCATGGTGAATATTATTAATAATACAAGCTTACTTGGGCCTGCAATCTTCACAGTAGACAGTAGAGTACCAAAAATCTGTTCTTAGTCTTACAGTGCCACAACATATATATTGGCGAGAGACGAAGATTATCAACAAAGCAGAAGAAATCTACAGACTAGAGCAGACCAGAAATGTCAGCTACCAAAAAAAGATAATGCAGTGATAACTGGAGTTAAACACAAAATGCACAGGGGAGCAGGAAATAAGGAGACAGTACTAAAAAATAAAGAAAGGCAAAATTAAAAGTAGCATAATAGTGGGCAGAAGTGAAAGTTAGGGAAATACCAATAATAATTAAAAAATAGGAATTACTCGGGTGAGCAGAGCCCACAGCCGGAACCTCCTCCTCCCCAGCTCTTCCCAGACCTACCTCAGCGCTGCCCCTCTTCTTGCTCTTGGGTCCTGATGTAAGATATAAAAAAGGTAAAATAATAGATTGGTGGTACAGTTAATCTCCACAAAATTATTATAACAGGCAAACACAGTAACACTGTACTTATCTAAATCAGATCCCCAGTGGTACTAGCATGGAATATTGATGAATTGGCTATACCAATCCTAAATTCTCAATTGCAAATTTCCTTAACACACTACATTTGGAACCAATGCATTGCAATGAATGATCGTTGATAATATTCTCATTTCTCAACCCCCTTAATGGACCAACTCAGTCTCCCCTTTTTGCAATGCATAGATGCATACAAGTACTAACCACTGTGAAATTGCTTTGGACTGTACGGACTACATAAAGACAGTCTCAGAGAACTCTAACTCACAGATATCACTAATTCACTATGGTGACAGGAGAACAGAGGAGTCTGCATTGCGATGGCTTCTTAAATAATCAGCCAAAGCGAGCACTGATGAGTACGATGAGGTAGCAACAAGCACCTGCCTAGCTCCAAATGATCACATAACAATATTCCTAACGTAAACTTACCTCTGAGTGTGAGCAGCATGCAATTTGGAGAAAAAGTTAGGATTGTAGAACACAAACACAAGAAATAATATAATTAATACTCACCAACCCGGGAATCTTGAATTCTAACAAGTTGGACAGATCTTACTCCTGGCCGGAATATCTGCACAGCCGTGCGTCAGCTGCTGGGTGGTGCGCTGGACCAAGCTGGTGTGCCGCACATAGCAGCACACCCACCCCCAATGTAAGCAATGCTTCTGCAAGGTGTACCTGCTGTCAGGCCTGCTGCCAGCATGGAGGGGAGGTGGCCCTGCAGGTAAAAAAACTGTTCTGCCACCTCTACCCCACAAAAGATGGGCAGGGAGTGTACCCCTTGGTGGTGCCGCTGCCCACAAGGTTGGCGACTGCTGCTGCTGGCTGTTGGGGGGGCCTGGCACCACTGTTCACCGGTTCACCATTCTGCTCTGCCATGGCAGTGGGTGAGGTAAGGAAAAGAAACATGAGAAGAAAGGAAAGAAGGAAGAAATAACTGAGGAAGTGAAAGGAAATGTAAACAAAAATACAAAAAGCACAAGAAAAATGAAAAAAAAAGTACACAGACACAAAAACAAAGACTAATAAAATAAATAAAAATGAGGGGTAAATTAATTAGGAGGAGGGAGAATTGGAAAGATTAGGGAGAGATTCGAAAAACTGGCCCAACACCATGTGCAGAGTAAAAAAACAAGATGGCCACCGCCATACAAGCCGCATGGTTTGGTTCGGGAGCGATTTTGAATGTTAGAGCATACTCTGCATTCCTTTTGATGTAAAATGGAATGCGAGTGGGTGTGATGGGAAACTCCACCAGCCGGGGTTGATGAATAATAATGGGTAGGATACATCTGCCTTGCTTAACAAATACAGTGAATCGTAGGATTAGACCAAAAATTAAAATATCCCTCACTTTGAACCTTAGTTTTTATGACAATAAAACAAAGGAAGTGGAGTAGGTATTCCTCAAAGCAATTATTCAATCATCCTTTCATTCTTCCTAAGTATATTCATGTATAGCCACTATGATTTAAGCTTTACTTACTCTCATCCAGTCTCTCACCAAAATTTCCAATCCATTATCTATCCCTTCAGTATACACCCATTCTCCTTCTTTCACCCACCCACCCATCCTTTCCTTTTACTCATTTCACCCATCCTTTCTTTAAACATTCTGGGCCATATTTATACTTTTTGATGCAAAACTGCGCTAACGCAGTTTTGCGTCAAAAAAATTAGCGCCGGCTAACGGCATTCTGAAGCGCCATGCGGGCGCCGTATTTATTCAATGACGTTAGCCGGCGTTAGCCGCCGGCGCTGCCTGGTGTGCGTGAAAAAAAATGAAGTACACCAGGCAGCGCCGGCGTAGCGGAATATGGAGCTTGGGCGCCAAAAAATGTGGCAAGTCAGGCTGAGGCAAAAATATCGCCTCAACCCGATTTGCGCCATTTTTTTCGACTCCCAACCCCCATTGAAATGACTCCTGTCTTAGCAAAGACAGGAGTCATGCCCCCTTGCCCAATGGCCATGCCCAGGGGACTTCTGTCCCCTGGGCATGGTCATTGGGCATAGTGGCATGTAGGGGGGCACAAATCAGGCCCCCCTATGCCACAAAAAAATTTAACAAAAAATACTTACCTGAACTTACCTTAAGTTCCCTGGGATGGGTCCATCCATCCTTGGGTGTCCTCCTGGGGTGGGCAAGGGTGGCAGGGGATGTCCCCGGGGACATGGGAGGGCACCTCTGGGCTCCTTCCGAGCCCACAGGTCCCTTAACACCTGCCTTGTCCAGGCACTAAAAAACGGCGCAAAAGCGGCTGGACGTCATTTTTTTTGACCCGCCCACTCCTGCGCGTGAATTTTGCCCGGGAGTGTAAATACGGCGCACATGCCTAGGAGTCACTTTTTTAGACGGGAACGCCTACCTTGCATATCATTAACGCAAAGTATGTGTCCACGCTAAAAAATTACGCAAACTCCATGGACTTTGGCGCTAGACGCGTCTAACGCCAAAGTATAAATATGGAGTTAGTTTTGCGTCGGAATTGCGTAAAAAAAAACGACGCAATTCCGGCGCAAACAGAGTATAAATATGCCCCTCTGTTCTTTCCTGTTTCCTGCAAGCCATTATTTTAAGTATACATGATGTGAGCTTTTGCTGAGTTGCAGATAGAAGAGGCAATAACTCAGTCGCCGCTGTAGCTGGTAAAGCGGGAGGTTCATGATTACGAGTCATGCTGCTGGCCTTGTAGCTAGTGAGTATAATAGTAATTTTCAATAAGCAAGCAATGTCACTTACCAGTGCTGTTGCTGTCGTTGCTTCTCCCTCTGCTCTTTCTGTTCCTGCAGAGGCACTTGAGCCAGCGGTACTCTTTGTGGCAATAAAAACATTATATATTTTTTTAGATGCCCAATACACCTCTCTTTAATGTTTTTAATGATAAAAATAAAACCCCAATATATCACTACAGTTTGGTTACCACTGCAGTGTCTTCAATCAAAAATATGACTTTGGGCATTTTGTTGGTTTATAATGTACACATACACTAAAACAACATATATACAGTGAAATATGGGTGTAACATGCCAGGCAAGATGGTACTTTACTCTATACCAGTCAGTCAGCCTAACCAAAATCTTTTCATAAAAATTATGATGATGACTCTAAATCATTGAAGCACAATGAAGGGGTGGAATGATAATGGTGATTGAAAGACATGTGGTGTTGGTTGGTGAGTGCAATGAGCCCTTATACTTTCCAGCCACGTTGCACTGTCATGGGACCTGCTAGTATACAATATAAATGAATTACATATAACAACATTGGGGGTTAGAGGGATGGTCCATGGCCATGGGCACTCTCTCATTAACTATTAGAGCATCAGGAAAAAAAAGAAAGCTTTCTCAACAAACATGCATGGTGAATATTATTAATAATACAAGCTTACTTGGGCCTGCAATCTTCACAGTAGACAGTAGAGTACCAAAAATCTGTTCTTAGTCTTACAGTGCCACAACATATATATTGGCGAGAGACGAAGATTATCAACAAAGCAGAAGAAATCTACAGACTAGAGCAGACCAGAAATGTCAGCTACCAAAAAAAGATAATGCAGTGATAACTGGAGTTAAACACAAAATGCACAGGGGAGCAGGAAATAAGGAGACAGTACTAAAAAATAAAGAAAGGCAAAATTAAAAGTAGCATAATAGTGGGCAGAAGTGAAAGTTAGGGAAATACCAATAATAATTAAAAAATAGGAATTACTCGGGTGAGCAGAGCCCACAGCCGGAACCTCCTCCTCCCCAGCTCTTCCCAGACCTACCTCAGCACTGCCCCTCTTCTTGCTCTTGGGTCCTGATGTAAGATATAAAAAAAGGTAAAATAATAGATTGGTGGTACAGTTAATCTCCACAAAATTATTATAACAGGCAAACACAGTAACACTGTACTTATCTAAATCAGATCCCCAGTGGTACTAGCATGGAATATTGATGAATTGGCTATACCAATCCTAAATTCTCAATTGCAAATTTCCTTAACACACTACATTTGGAACCAATGCATTGCAATGAATGATCGTTGATAATATTCTCATTTCTCAACCCCCTTAATGGACCAACTCAGTCTCCCCTTTTTGCAATGCATAGATGCATACAAGTACTAACCACTGTGAAATTGCTTTGGACTGTACGGACTACATAAAGACAGTCTCAGAGAACTCTAACTCACAGATATCACTAATTCACTATGGTGACAGGAGAACAGAGGAGTCTGCATTGCGATGGCTTCTTAAATAATCAGCCAAAGCGAGCACTGATGAGTACGATGAGGTAGCAACAAGCACCTGCCTAGCTCCAAATGATCACATAACAATATTCCTAACGTAAACTTACCTCTGAGTGTGAGCAGCATGCAATTTGGAGAAAAAGTTAGGATTGTAGAACACAAACACAAGAAATAATATAATTAATACTCACCAACCCGGGAATCTTGAATTCTAACAAGTTGGACAGATCTTACTCCTGGCCGGAATATCTGCACAGCCGTGCGTCAGCTGCTGGGTGGTGCGCTGGACCAAGCTGGTGTGCCGCACATAGCAGCACACCCACCCCCAATGTAAGCAATGCTTCTGCAAGGTGTACCTGCTGTCAGGCCTGCTGCCAGCATGGAGGGGAGGTGGCCCTGCAGGTAAAAAAACTGTTCTGCCACCTCTACCCCACAAAAGATGGGCAGGGAGTGTACCCCTTGGTGGTGCCGCTGCCCACAAGGTTGGCGACTGCTGCTGCTGGCTGTTGGGGGGGCCTGGCACCACTGTTCACCGGTTCACCATTCTGCTCTGCCATGGCAGTGGGTGAGGTAAGGAAAAGAAACATGAGAAGAAAGGAAAGAAGGAAGAAATAACTGAGGAAGTGAAAGGAAATGTAAACAAAAATACAAAAAGCACAAGAAAAATGAAAAAAAAAGTACACAGACACAAAAACAAAGACTAATAAAATAAATAAAAATGAGGGGTAAATTAATTAGGAGGAGGGAGAATTGGAAAGATTAGGGAGAGATTCGAAAAACTGGCCCAACACCATGTGCAGAGTAAAAAAACAAGATGGCCACCGCCATACAAGCCGCATGGTTTGGTTCGGGAGCGATTTTGAATGTTAGAGCATACTCTGCATTCCTTTTGATGTAAAATGGAATGCGAGTGGGTGTGATGGGAAACTCCACCAGCCGGGGTTGATGAATAATAATGGGTAGGATACATCTGCCTTGCTTAACAAATACAGTGAATCGTAGGATTAGACCAAAAATTAAAATATCCCTCACTTTGAACCTTAGTTTTTATGACAATAAAACAAAGGAAGTGGAGTAGGTATTCCTCAAAGCAATTATTCAATCATCCTTTCATTCTTCCTAAGTATATTCATGTATAGCCACTATGATTTAAGCTTTACTTACTCTCATCCAGTCTCTCACCAAAATTTCCAATCCATTATCTATCCCTTCAGTATACACCCATTCTCCTTCTTTCACCCACCCACCCATCCTTTCCTTTTACTCATTTCACCCATCCTTTCTTTAAACATTCTGGGCCATATTTATACTTTTTGATGCAAAACTGCGCTAACGCAGTTTTGCGTCAAAAAAATTAGCGCCGGCTAACGGCATTCTAAAGCGCCATGCGGGTGCCGTATTTATTCAATGACGTTAGCCGGCGTTAGCCGCCGGCGCTGCCTGGTGTGCGTGAAAAAAAATGACGTACACCAGGCAGTGCCGGCGTAGGGGAATATGGAGCTTGGGCGCCAAAAAATGTGGCAAGTCAGGCTGAGGCAAAAATATCGCCTCAACCCGATTTGCGCCATTTTTTTCGACTCCCAACCCCCATTGAAATGACTCCTGTCTTAGCAAAGACAGGAGTCATGCCTCCTTGCCCAATGGCCATGCCCAGGGGACTTCTGTCCCCTGGGCATGGTCATTGGGCATAGTGGCATGTAGGGGGGCACAAATCAGGCCCCCCTATGCCACAAAAAAAAAATATATATATACTTACCTGAACTTACCTTAAGTTCCCTGGGATGGGTCCCTCCATCCTTGGGTGTCCTCCTGGGGTGGGCAAGGGTGGCAGGGGGTGTCCCCGGGGGCATGGGAGGGCACCTCTGGGCTCCTTCCGAGCCCACAGGTCCCTTAACGCCTGCCTTGTCCAGGCGCTAAAAAACTGCGCAAAAGCGGCTGGACGTCATTTTTTTTGACCCGCCCACTCCCGGGCGTGAATTTTGCCCGGGAGTGTAAATACGGCGCACATGCCTCGGAGTCACTTTTTTAGACGGGAACGCCTACCTTGCATATCATTAACGCAAAGTATGTGTCCACGCTAAAAAATTACGCAAACTCCATGGACTTTGGCGCTAGACGCGTCTAACGCCAAAGTATAAATATGGAGTTAGTTTTGCGTCGGAATTGCGTAAAAAAAAACTACGCAATTCCGGCGCAAACAGAGTATAAATATGCCCCTCTGTTCTTTCCTGTTTCCAGCAAGCCATTATTTTAAGTATACATGATGTGAGCTTTTGCTGAGTTGCAGATAGACGAGGCAATAACTCAGTCGCCGCTGTAGCTGGTAAAGCAGGAGGTTCATGATTACGAGTCATGCTGCCGCCCTTGTAGCTAGTGAGTATAATAGTAATTTTCAATAAGCAAGCAATGTCACTTACCAGTGCCTGTTGCTGTCGTTGCTTCTCCCTCTGCTCTTTCTGTTCCTGCAGAGGCACTTGAGCCAGCGGTACTCTTTGTGGCAATAAAAACATTATACATTTTTTTAGATGCCCAATACACCTCTCTTTAATGTTTTTAATGATAAAAATAAAACCCCAATATATCACTACAGTTTGGTTACTACTGCAGTGTCTTCAATCAAAAATATAACTTTGGGCATTTTGTTGGTTTATAATGTACACATACACTAAAACAACATATATACAGTGAAATATGGGTGTAACATGCCAGGCAAGATGGTACTTTCCTACACCAGGCAGTCAGCCTAACCAAAATCTTTTCGTAAAAATTATGATGATGACTCTAAATCATTGAAGCACAATGAAGGGGTGGAATGATAATGGTGATTGAAAGACATGTGGTGTTGGTTGGTGAGTGCAATGAGCCCTTATACTTTCCAGCCACGTTGCACTGTCATGGGACCTGCTAGTATACAATATAAATGAATTACATGTAACAACATTGGGGGATAGAGGGGTGGTCCATGGCCATGGGCACTCTCTCATTAACTATTAGAGCATCAGGAAAAAAAGAAAGCTTTCTCAACAAACATGAATGGTGAATATTATTAATAATACAAGCTTACTTGGGCCAGCAATCTTCACAGTAGACAGTAGAGTACCAAAAATCTGTTCTTAGTCTTACAGTGCCACAACATATATATTGGCGAGAGAGGAAGATTATCAACAAAGCAGAAGAAATCTACAGACTAGAGCAGACCAGAAATGTCAGCTACCAAAAAAAGATAATGCAGTGATAACTGGAGTTAAACACAAAATGCACAGGGGAGCAGGAAATAAGGAGACAGTACTAAAAAATAAAGAAAGGCAAAATTAAAAGTAGCATAATAGTGGGCAGAAGTGAAAGTTAGGGAAATACCAATAATAATTAAAAAATAGGAATTACTCGGGTGAGCAGAGCCCACAGCCGGAACCTCCTCCTCCCCAGCTCTTCCCAGACCTACCTCAGCGCTGCCCCTCTTCTTGCTCTTGGGTCCTGATGTAAGATATAAAAAAGGTAAAATAATAGATTGGTGGTACAGTTAATCTCCACAAAATTATTATAACAGGCAAACACAGTAACACTGTACTTATCTAAATCAGATCCCCAGTGGTACTAGCATGGAATATTGATGAATTGGCTATACCAATCCTAAATTCTCAATTGCAAATTTCCTTAACAAAAACTACATTTGGAACCAATGCATTGCAATGAATGATCGTTGATAATATTCTCATTTCTCAACCCCCTTAATGGACCAACTCAATCTCCCCTTTTTGCAATGCATAGATGCATACAAGTACTAACCACTGTGAAATTGCTTTGGACTGTACGGACTAGATAAAGACAGTCTCAGAGAACTCTAACTCACAGATATCACTAATTCACTATGGTGACAGGAGAACAGAGGAGTCTGCATTGCGATGGCTTCTTAAATAATCAGCCAAAGCGAGCACTGATGAGTACGATGAGGTAGCAACAAGCACCTGCCTAGCTCCAAATGATCACATAACAATATTCCTAACGTAAACTTACCTCTGAGTGTGAGCAGCATGCAATTTGGAGAAAAAGTTAGGATTGTAGAACACAAACACAAGAAATAATATAATTAATACTCACCAACCCGGGAATCTTGAATTCTAACAAGTTGGACAGATCTTACTCCTGGCCGGAATATCTGCACAGCCGTGCGTCAGCTGCTGGGTGGTGCGCTGGACCAAGCTGGTGTGCCGCACATAGCAGCACACCCTCCCCCAATGTAAGCAATGCTTCTGCAAGGTGTACCTGCTGTCAGGCCTGCTGCCAGCATGGAGGGGAGGTGGCCCTGCAGGTAAAAAAACAGTTCTGCCACCTCTACCCCACAAAAGATGGGCAGGGAGTGTACCCCTTGGTGGTGCCGCTGCCCACAAGGTTGGCGACTGCTGCTGCTGGCTGTTGGGGCGGCCTGGCACCACCGTTCACCGGTTCACCATTCTGCTCTGCCATGGCCGTGGGTGAGGTAAGGAAAAGAAACATGAGAAGGAAGGAAAGAAGGAAGAAATAACTGAGGAAGTGAAAGGAAATGTAAACAAAAGTACAAAAAGCACAAGAAAAATGAAAAAAAAAAGTACACAGACACAAAAACAAAGACTAATAAAATAAATAAAAATGAGGGGTAAATTAATTAGGAGGAGGGAGAATTGGAAAGATTAGGGAGAGATTCGAAAAACTGGCCCAACACCATGTGCAGAGTAAAAAAACAAGATGGCCTCCGCCATACAAGCCGCATGGTTTGGTTCGGGAGCGATTTTGAATGTTAGAGCATACTCTGCATTCCTTTTGATGTAAAATGGAATGCGAGTGGGTGTGATGGGAAACTCCACCCGCCTGTGGAACTCTGCATAATGCAGCAGAATTTTCTTTACCATTTCACAGCGTTCCGTGTAGCATAACTCAACAAACTCCACCCAGGCCCACAGAAATCAGAGCCAGGGTGTGGCCACAGTCGAAATGTTTTCCAAAGTCATCTATAAATAAGAGAATCACTGATTCAGTGCAATGTTGTGGTCAATATCCAGCCTGGCATGGAACAAGATAGTTTGAGTTGGGAAGTATGTCTCTCACCTCGTTTGCTATATTTGCTTCAAAGAGTTTACTACCATATGGTAGTAAGTAGATTAGCCGAAAGTTCTTTAAGATTTTTGGGTCAACACTAGGCTTTTTCTATAGTAGGATGATTATTGCTTTTTGAAAATCATCTGAAACCTCTCCGACCTTTACTGAGGGATTTAAATGTTTAATAAGAGATTCCATAATGGAGAGTAGCCTCCACTGTAGCACTTTAGGGGGGAATGGAATGTGTGGTGATCCTATTTTAGTTTTAATAAGTGCGGGGAGGACATCATCATGGCTCAGAGCTGTAGAATTAGCAATCTTATGGCTATTTATCATTGTTTTCTACCCATACACACTCTCAGGTAGTCATCTATTGTCTTTCTGATTAGCCTGATTTTCTTTGTAAAAATTCATTCAGTTCACCACAGCTTTTCTGAGTGTGATTGAGCAGCTGGCTGATTATATCATTGTTTGAGAGGAAATGAACAATGGCAAGCAATTCATTTTGGGAACTATCTGCCGTACAGATTGTGCTGCTATAGGAGGCTTTAACCTTTGTAAGGAGTTCCTTGTAACTAAGTGTATCTTCTTTAAAGGCCAGTTTACTGGGCTCATCATAGTCCCTCCTCCAGCATCCCTCCAGGCATGTGAGTTGTAGCCTTGCTTTCGAGGGTTCTTTAGTGAACCATGGAGTAGGCCTTCTATTGCCTTGTTCAGGCACTAGCGAAGCATGCCGACATGCCGCCTTACCCAGCCAGCTATTAAACTCCCAAACAGACACATTAGGTTTGTCACAGAGGACCTTATTTACAAGAACTGATACATTGCTGCATTGTGACAGTGATATGCCAAAAAACTTGCACTTTGGTATGACCAAATTCTGTGCCATTGATGTGCCATATTTACAATACTGTGCACCATGACAAAGCAATCAAACATGCATCAAATTAAACTGATGCATCACTGTATGCCATGTTGTAGGGAAATCTATCCCTCCTGCTGCAAAAGTGACTCAGGGCTGACCTGCAACAGGTAAAGTGCTGTTTCACTTCTGATTTTGGATTGCGCAAAAACGTACAAAACATTATGCTTCATGTCAATAATGGTATACATCACAGAAGGCAGCCATGGAAAAAAGCAGCAGGCACCCGCAACCAGGTCACCAACCCCAGCACCAGCCAGGTGGTCCAGCCAGACTAACAGGATAAGAGAAAGAGGAAGTGCACCTTCAAATAGGAGGAGACTGAGATTTTGATTACTGAGGTGACAGAGCACCAACATCAGCTCTTTGTCAACTCAAAATTGCCACCAGGGAGGAAAGAGGCCATTTGGCAGTCCATTGTGGAGAAGGTCAACGGCATCGGACAAGTGAAGAGAACCAGCACTGACTAGCGGAAGCGGTGGCACAATTATAAACATGGAACAAAGGAGAATGTGGCCAAGCACCTGAAGGCAACAATACAGACAGGAGTAAGGAGCCCAGCGTCCCAGCAGAAGCTGGATGCCCAGGATGAGTGGGTGACAGGTGTCATCCAATATCAATTGGTGGCTGGAGTCTCTGGACTGGACAAGACAGTGCAGCTCATGAGGAACAATCACAGACACAGAGTAAATATCACCAACGGGCAGGAGGGGCAAAAGGTTATGTTGTGCAGTGCAGCCACATGTGCATTAACTGGTTTGACAATACATAGAACACAGCTGTACTGGGGTGCATGGTGAAACCCAGCACTCCACTGCGCTGTCTGCAGGGCAAAGGGCAGGAATCTGGATCAGGTCCTATGAAATGTCACAGAAATGTCACTCACACTGCCCAATAATATGTCACACAGCTCAATCAGGCACTGTCATGTTTATTCATTATGTGTATGAAGTGCAGCTCCTGTCCAAATCAACCTTTGCTTGCTGGCAAGTCTAGTGCAATGCACAACCTGAATCACCACAACTGCAAGTCACACAATACAAAGTAAAAAACATGTGGGCCCAATCACAAGCTAAGTGATACAGGGCAGCAATGTAATTCACCTGGCTATGCTGCCCTGTGCCACACAGAAAGTGAAGGACAGGCCGGTACCAACTAGATAATCTGCATTCTTGTCCTCCCCCCTGCACTGATGCATACAGGACAGCCTAGTGCAAATACAAGCACCCTTGCACCATCGTGCAAGGATGCCTGCGTCACAGAGAGGCTTGTCCCTGTGCAGGAAGAGACACCCTCTTGCACAAAATCAATTATGTGTAGCTTTGTCCTCTTCCTATGAGTGGTGCAGAATGCAGCACACATAGAAAATAAAAAAACAAGGAGGATAAAAGATATCAGTACTTGTTATGGTTCCCCTGGGGAGGTGTAAGCATTTGTCACATTCTCAAGTTCACAGAGCCTAGTAAATCAAAGAATGCAACAAAACCCATGTATCTTGCATTGGAAAACCCATTCCAATGCCTATGGCATAGGCCCCTCACACAGATTAAGGCAAGGAAGCAACTTGTGCAATCTTGTCTCACTCCATACCCACAAGACCAGAAAAAGCCATGCAAAGTTGCCTTTTGTGGCCCTGTAGAAATGGGTCTTCAGCCTGCTCCGCTGACATGTCACAAAAAGTGATGTACTGACGGTGGAAGCTGCATGAAAATATGCACCATGGACTGGAACAAGACATTATGCCTGAACACCTGAACCCTATACAAGCTGAGGGAAAAAATGCAGGATACCTTGCACCTTGAGGCCACTATGTCTTAAATGGGCCCATAAACATGAATATGCACTATAACGGAAAGCAAGGGCATTTGCTTGTCAAAGGAGAAATAGCTCACCTCAGAGGGGGGTCAGGTGTGGAGTAGGCAAAGTATCAGCACATAGAAATATGCCAAGAGCCACATGTACATTCACTGTCATGACAATACATAGCACACAGATTCCCTGCTGTGCATGGTTAGACCACATAGGTGTCATTTGCCATGATAGGGACCACCAGAACTCATGCTATGTACCAAATCTCATTGGGTCAGGGTGAATGCAAGTGATGCACATCAGAAAACCATGTGGGTTGAAAACAAAGCTAATGTATTGTTTTGGTGGCCCCATGAACGTGCAGTGCATTGTAAGTGTTGGCTAAGTAGGTTGAGCTGCCACTGTGTCTGAATGGGGAGACATTGCATAGCAAGGAGAATTGAATGGATAAGTGTACTGCAAGGTGCACAGACCAGTAAAAATGCACCGCTGTGTCTGACAATGTCACACTTGTGTTGCAGCTGGGAAGGTATGTCAGACAAGAGCCCATTAAGGTACAACATCCTACATGTAATGTGGTCCTGTGTGAAGGTGTAGCATGTGGCAGGAGGGACTCTGAAGGTACAATGTCTCACCATGCCACACATGTCTCATATGGAGTATTGGAAATAGTGATCTGTCAAGGGACATGAAAAACGAGTCTACCGCCACAAATGCCAGGAGTAAGCAATGTTTTGAGACTGATGTGGATGTGCCCAGTCATGTGCCAAACCTGGGTAGATACATCCCACCAATTTAAGCATTATGGAGTGGAGCTTGCTCCATTGGTCTCAGTAACAGTCTGGCTGTTATTTAGAGCAATGGATCAAGCTGTACCCCATAGTGCTTGAATTGGTGGCATGTATCTACCCAGGATGGAGCAACAAGTTTATCCAATCTTTTAAAATTAAGAGACAGAACTAGGTAATACATGGTAAGTACATGTCCTCACACATTCCTGTGGTCTATCAAGCTTTTTTGGGCAGAATTGTGCAGGATAAGTGTTACAAAATCACCCCTTGCTCACATGAATGTATAATGTGCATAGTAGACAGCACAGCAAGGCAGAGTGCCATAGTGTACAGTGTGAAACCCATATGGCAGAATCATTACAAATTTATGACCGAAGCCACATCACCTACATAGGAGCAGTGGGCTTAATAATGGCCAGAGGGAATGCAGGTACTCTGGGCATTAGGTGCAATCTGAACAGTAGTGTGTCAACATTTTGAAACACAATCACTATAGGCATCATGAAAAAGAGTACAAATCCCCTTGGCAGATGAGGACCTGATCTCTTTTCAAAAGTCCAGGAACGGTAGGCCCAGTGACCTGTGTAACTGTGTTGCAAAATGTGCCATGACACAAGAAAGTCTGCCTTGTGACAGTAGTTGAATTAAGAATGCAGAAAGACTATCATCTGAAAGGTAACTGCAGTGTAACTAGGACTCTTTACCTCCATGTAACTGACATCCTACGCACCAATGATGTATTGAAAGTCAAACAGTAGCAAGTCATCCTGTCCATTAGATTATTCATGTCAATATCTAAGCCAGGACACCATTAACATTGCTCTCTCTCTTATTGCAGAGGATGTCTCTCCGCCTCCTGATCAGCTGCCTGTACTGAAGGACGATCTGGCTGAGGATGACAGCCTGCCAACCCTTCATCAAGAGAATCACTAGGAAATCCTCGGGTCCTTCGACACACCATCTCTGGGTGTGTTGGAAGGGCAGTCAGCATTGTAAGGTCTCCAGAGGATCCACCCATCACCCAACAAACACCACCTGCCAGCCCTCCCCAGCTAAAGACTTAGAGGACCGCAAGTCAAATTTCAACATTGTGTGGTAGGAGTCTTGCAGGAGATGCTAGATGTGGTGCAAGTGGGGATGGAGACCATGGTAGGCACCCTAGAGGCAGTCCATAGGTTCCTCAGTCCAAATAAAAATACCTTATCTGCTATACAAGATACCTGCCTTTCGCTCTGTGGGCTCCAGCCGCCCTGGCTGATGTAGCTGGTGTCATGAGGCAGAGGCATGAACAACTGCCCTGCCAAAGTGGCACCAGTGATATTGCCGAACAGCTGGGGCAATACGCAAGATCCTGGAGTCCATGGAGCAGACACAGGGCACATACATTGCCACAACGGGTGCGCACTACTGCAGTGTTAGTGCTGTGCTAGCCAACCAGCAGGCCCTTCTCAGTGCAGTGATGCCTTAACTCTTGGCACAGAGAAATGGTGCTGCAGAATGGGTCTCCACATCTTTAGTCTCAAATGTGTGTGTGCCTCCATTGCCTCTGGCACCCACAACACCACCTTAATGGGAAGAACCACACATATCAGGGAACAAAGATGTGGACTTCATCTCTTTCCAATGAAAAACTGTCCAGAAGCATTTCCTTGTGCCAAATTGTTAGTTGCTCCTTTGCCGAGTGCTGATGAGCATGCCAGTGAACTTCACAACTGGAACTGTCCTCAATTTGCTCTCCGACCTGCAGATCTCACACATGTATGGACTGCCAATGTGGCCTACCTTCCCCATTGGCAATTTCCTCCTTCTCTTCATTACTCCTCTCCTCAACATGTCCTAGGCAATAGATCCACCATTCACTCTATTTGGACATTCTATGGCTTACAAACAATTTTGAGGTTCTTTTACCAAGGACTGCCACTTGCACTTTGCTTCTATGTGTACTTGAAAATTAATTCACGTACTGGATCCAGCATGTCATATGTCTGTTCTTGATCAGACGGAAAAGACAGGAGTGGACATGGTGTCCCAATAGACCTGACAGATTCTCGAATTGGAATTGTATGCAATAGACCCATGACAAAATTAGTACATTCAAAGGTCAAAAGTGGATGTGAACCTTATGTGCATCTGAAGTAGCAAGTAGTATCCCAAGGTCACATGTATGACATTCTCCAATTAGCAATCAGTCAATGGTATGACTGAATGAAGTGACTGACCAGGTGGGTAACATACCCATGGAGACTAGGCCACAATCATCCATAAATTGGTGCAAGGGCGAGTGTGCAATTGGCTGTCAACAGTGTGTGACCTAACACATCTTTTATTACTCACAATTACATCCCCTATATATGTCCATACAGAACAGTTAGCTGCACTTCCACATTCATAGCAGCAGTAGGTGAATACCTGTATTGGGCTAGGTGTTAGTTCACAGCAAGACAGCCACTTTCAGGGCACAGTCATATTGGATGATCCATTAAGTGACTCTATTGCAAACCTGACAGAGTCTACTCGTTATGTGCTCCACCCAGTTATCAATGTATACAAGCACTGCATGGAAACACACATCATGTACCCAATCCAGCATCAATATACCACTTAAAATCCAACCTAAAACTAACCTACGCTAAAAAAGTAATCAGAAGTAAACTTCGCCTAACCTATTTTATGCTAACTTACTTACACTACTGTAACATACAACTAACCCAAACCAGCAAAACAATGTATTCAACTCTATACAGAGGCCACATCAGACACATTACACATCACCCCCTAAACCCTGAAGATACATAAGGACACAAAACAAACATGCACACCTATATATAAACCAACTAAACATTTAAAGTTACACAAATATATATATATATATATAAATATATATATATATATATATATATATATTCAAACAAAAATGGTCTAAAGGCTGCTGGGTGGTGCACTCCACTGCCGGTGCCAGTGATGGAGAGGACCAATCTCGAAGAATACAATTCACCAAAAGTATTCACTGCACTCCATGAAGTTTCAATAGTGCCTATTTACTGATGCCAAAATAACAACCAATATTTTGGCATCAATAAATAGGCACTATTGAAACTTCATGGAGTGCAGTGAATAATATTGGTGAATTATATATATATATATATATATATATATATATATATATATATATATATATATATATATATATATATATGTATATATTTGTTTTTTAGATTTTTAATACATAAACTAAACATTGAACCCCTCACCAACTAATTCACCAACCCATCCATACCGGCAACTAACAACTATAAAACATTAAAATCTGGAAAAGCACTAAAACTAACTTATGGTATGACTTATCTAAAAACTAGCATAAACTATGCTAAGATGTCATACAAAAACGTAAAAGAAACAGGAACTGGGAGGAAGCAAGATTGTAGTGGTCCTATATTTGTGTATCAATACGATCCACAGTATGCTGCTCATTTTTATTCATGTCCATTAATGTGGTCACCTGATGTTCCAAAGCAGCCAGCCTCAACTTCACCTCCACATTTGCTTTCAAGGCCTGCTGCTCAAAATCAATACTGGTGGTAATGAAAGTGTTGTTTGCACTGTTGAGGATGCCTCTACTACCTCATGTTCAACTGTTTAGGACAATTCAAAGTCTACAGTGTGCCTGGCCTGTCCTGCGTTTTTGCCGAGTTGTGGTAATTGCCATTTCCCAGCTGTCTTCCACTGCTCGTGCTTCCTGCACATGCAACTGACTCCCTTGGCAACTTTTCTGATGTGACGGTACAGTTCCAAACGGATCCAGTAAGCCTTTCCCTGTTCTTGGGTCAAGCTGACTGTAGGAGAGGAAGGACATATGTATCAGACCAGGCTGAAGTTATAAAATGTATCAGCAATTACATAAATGAACAGGTGTTAGAGGCACAAGAGGTATGTCAACAAATAAAATGCTCCTCCATGGGATGTAGCATGACCAATTATCATGAGAGGTATCCTCCTTTCCTACAGTTGCAATGCTGAAGCGCCAATGTCTTCTCCTTGTAGGGACATGAAATGGCTCTGTGTGGCATCATAATGATGTGCACATGGAAGGGTACATGTAGTTCATCTAGATACTCCCTGGGGCTTGACAGGCAGCATGAATTATGGCCAAAAATACTCTGTGAAATGAGTAATGTGTAGCAAGTATACACATTGTTTCTCAGCAATGCTTCACTAATATGGCAAGAACTCAAGGCAAAACACATTGCAGCATAGCATGACTCAATGGCAGTTATTGGCACATTGATGGAGTATGGCGAGCTAGATCCAAATCAACTCACTTGTTTGCCACTTCTACAATGTTGACTTATGGACATATCTGTTACACTTTGACTAAGATCATGAAATCATCCCAAATATTGCGTACAATCCTTTACCAAGTGTCAGTCCATACATGTTCACATCTACTTCCATTACAACATCTTTCATATAAGTATCCTACTCCTACTTCCTACATCCAAATGCTGTTCTGTACATGTATGTCAAGTTTATTTTGACTGCTGCCTCATGATTCCACTTGCACATCTCACGTAAGCTTCATACATGCCCACACACAATCATTATAGAGCACACAAACCATGAGGAGACACTCACTAGTAGCATTTGTATCTCAGAAGCTGTGTGCTTCACCATGCGTTCATGGGTTGGGTCCACTTAGAAGACAAGAACATGAGACATTTCTCTGTCACAGATAAACATGTATACTGTGGTACATTTGTCTGTTACAGATGATCATGTACATTGTGGTGATGGGAAGCACAGTACATTGACTTCACCAATGTCTTGTATTGTCTGTATATTGAACAAGTAGCATGTGGCACATTTGGAATGCTCCAATGGAAGACATATGTCTGCCATATTCCAGTGTATTCAGGTAACACCAGGCACATCATGTATCAGTTGCACAGAGCATAGACAAGGTACAAGACCCCATAAGTTTCTACAGGGCTCAAGGCTGCCTTGATTTGATGGATATGTGAACAGTCCAATTTGACTGACAACACTGCATATCCTGGAAATGCTGGGGTCTGCTCATGTAAATACATGTTCTTCGCAAAGATTCACACATATGACAGTACTCATGTTTACTTATCTTCTTCACTTAGCTCTTTACATGTAACAAGTGCACTGGAAATTTACAATGAGCATTCAAGGCCTGTACAGGCTCATCAAGGAATTAGGACCATTTGTCCCAGTGCACATGTATGGGTGATACTATGGGTTTTGAAGCAAACACCTTGTCTAACCGGTTGCCTGATGACATGTGAGTACTCTCATCTGCAACAAACATGGTAGGTAGCCCACACAATTTAGAGTCAGTAATGACCTAGCATGCTGGATGACATTACTTCCCACACAATGGCAGGTGGGTCACAAATTACCTACGGGCTGGCTGGAACAGCATGATCTGTACAAGCAATGGTCATGCCACCGAAAAGAGGCTCCTGGTGCCTTAAATGTTCCTTTTAGAGTGTTTTCCAGCAGTAGGACATACTATCACATAAACATATATGAGCCTAAATATAATACTAAAACAAAAAACAGGTGTGCAAAACAATAGACAGCAAAAAGCTAATTGTAAATATGAACTTACCGCTCAGGTCACCAACTTCAATCACCATACCACCACTCCTGATCATGTTGGGCAGGTAATGTGTCAGCAAATACAGCAGGCCACCAAACTCACACTCTGACATGTTTCTCGCTCTGCCCCTGCCCAACATCCCAGCACCCAAACTATCTATCCTAAACACACCCAAAAAATAAACTACCCTTTTCCCCTACCCCTACACTACAAAACCCCCAAATGGACAGAAACCTGACAATACAGTACACAAAACTATGTAATATACAATATACACTACACAAAGGACAGTTTACAAACACAACAGGGACAATAGAGACACCAACAAGACCAAAAAACAGGCCACTCCTCAATAGCACATTCCAAACACCTCCAACATCAAGTACAGATAATGAAGACTGTGTGTGAAAGTGAAAGTCAATACACAGTTCAAAGTTTGCAGCATGGCTGAGCTATCACAACATTCCCTGTGTGGATGCATTACATTTCTGCATAAAGTGTCACTTTTTCATCTCTTTTTTTATGACACATCACTGATGACATAGGCAAGGTGCAAGTTAGAAGCAACACATGACAATAGATGATGCATTGGTTTTGTCACAGTGCCCTTTCCTCTGGATCTGCACGGTGCTGAACAAAAGGCCCACCTCCCGGCATCACCAACTCAGAAGGCAATTATAGCACAGAGTTATGATGAAGCCAGGTGGGGGGAAGGGAATTAGGGTAGGGAACTGCAGGGAGAGAGATCTGAAAAGAAACAGTTAGAACCAATATGCATACATTCATTCATAACAGTATAACTCACCAATAGACTCTTGAATAAAGGTGTCTCCGTGATATCAGATTGAGACCCTTTGTGAATTGGACATAGCCCCTTCTTTGAATCATGGAACTGCAACCTCTAAACCTAGAGATGGCAAGAGCTTTGGACTATGATCATACTCTAAATATTAATCATGTAACAATTATGCTTTCATAAGATAAACGTTTGATCTCAGCCTAGAAATTCTCAAAGACTTAAATATGTATCTCACATATTATGCGTCCCAAAAAACAATGAAACTATAATTTGCTTATCTCTGAAACGTTTTCACATTTACTACCTAGGCCTGAAAGTTTACTCATTGAACTTGAAGCGTTTTGTTCATTGGGCAAAAGTTCCTTGGTTGTTGTTCATGAAGCGCTTTAATCATCAAACATGAAGCCCTTTGTTCATTATGGCAGAGAGCGCTTTTACTTGCTTTGTCTGAAGCGCTACGCTCGTTATGCCAAGGGGCGCTTTACTCATGTGACCTGAAGTGTTTTGATACTCATGCCCAGATCACTTTACTCATGTAGCCTGAAAAGCTTTGATTGTCGTACCAAGGGCACTTTACTCTTGTGCCTTGAAGCGCTTTGCTCGTTGTGCTAAGGGGGTGCTTTTACTCATGTGGACTAAAGCGTTTTGATCCTTGTGCCAAGACTGCTTTACTCATGTGGCCTGAAACACTTTGATTGTCATGCCAAGGGTGCTTTACTCATGTGGACTGAAAGGCTTTGATTGTCGTGCCAAGGGCGCTTTACTCATGTGGACTGAAACGCTTTGATTGTCGTGCCAAAGGCGCTTTACTCATGTGGACTTAAACGCTTTGATTGTCGTGCCAAGGGTGCTTTACTCATGTGGACTGAAACGCTTTGATTATCGTGCCAAAGGCGCTTTACACGTGTGGCCTGAAGTTCTTTGCTCGTTGTGCTAAGGGGCGCTTTACTCCTGTGATCCGAAATGCTTTGATCATCGCGCCAAACCTGCTTTACTCTTAGAACTGGAAACGCTTTGATCGTCGCGCCAAGCCCGCTTTACTCTTAGAACTGGAAACTCTTTGCTCGTTGTGCTAAGGTGCGCTGTACTTTTGGAAGTAACAGCTTCCTTTAAGATTGGGCTCATCAAGACCTTACCGCTACGAGTATGACCTACTCGTATCTGATTTCACCATGGAAACAAGGATACTCCGACTTGCTGCCAATCTGCCATGCAGGAAATCTGCTCTTCTTCAGAAGAACCCCCACGAGGTCTGATTGCATCGAAGTCTTCAAAATAGTGAGCAATGTGCTTGGGTGTGGCTGGGCTTTATAGGCCTGCCACACCCCAAGATGTCCGCTGCCTCTAAAAACCTGGGAATTGTAGTCCCTTCATAGAATAGCACTGATAAGTGCATCTTGTCCACCAATGTCCTGACCCTTCAGATACATGAGCTTTACCACAGGGCAGGCAATGCTGATGACCACTTTTAGAACAGGAAGGGAGGACAAGTGGTGCGCATGAAGCACCGCAAATACGCGCAGCAAAACTTAGGGCGGGACCTGGACCCCGCACAGCCTTATTCCTGACATTACACCCCTCTCCCAAGCGCGGTCCAGGGCCCGGCTTATCAGGATGGAGGAAATTAAAGCGTTGCACTAAACGTGGTGCATGGACATGTCTTGCAGGTTCCCAGGAGTCATTTTCTGGTCCGTATCCTTTCCAGGACACTAAGGTGGTCATTCTGACCTCGGCGGTCTTTTTCCAAGACTGCAGAGGGACCACCGTGCGGAAGACTGCCAGTGGTGGTGGTTTGCCGCTCAGCCTATTATGACCGTTGGCAGCTCTCCGTCCTTTTACGGACGGAGAGCCGCCAACAGCCATACTGGCGGGCGGCGGGGAAGTGGAGGTTGCTCCACCTCCACCGCCACGTCAACAGAACCCCACCCAGCGAATCACATCCTGTGATTCGGCGTGGCGGTGTTCTGTTGGCGGTGTGGTGTCGGCGGAGCAGCCCCCATGGCTCCCGTCCCCTCCCAGAGGATCGTCGGACCAGGTAAGTCGATCGTCCGTGAGTGGAGGGGGGTGGGATGGTGTTGTGTGTTGTGTGCGTGCGTGGGGGTGTGCGTGTGTGTATGTAGAGGGGGTGTGTGAGTGCGTGCATGCTTGCGGAGGTGTTGTGTGTATGGGAATGAGTGCGTGTATGTCTGTAGTTATGTCTGTATGTATGTGTGCATGTATGTTTGAATGTGGATGTGCGTGTCTGACTGTGTGTGTGGATGTTTGCATGTATGTCAGGGTGTGTGCGTGTATGTGTGTTGGTGGTGCCTGCGTGCGTTTTGTGTGTGTATGAGTGTTGTTATGTTGGGGTCGGGGTGGGGAGGGGCGTCCTGCCACCTTTGAGGGGTGGCAGGTGTGGTGGGGGGGTAGGGGAGGGAGTCGGGGTGGAGGTGGGGGTTGGGGGAGACCCCTATCAGTGCCAGGGAAGGAATTCCCTGGCACTGATAGTGCTTACCGCCATGGATTTCATGGCGGTTTCAAACTGCATGAAATCCATGGAGGTAAGCCGGGTCAATATACCGGCGGCGGTATGGTGACGGCCGCCGGGCTGGAGACCTTGGTCTCCAGCCCGGCGGGCGGAACGGAGAACCGGCAGATGACCATGGAGGTAACCGCCATGGTCATAATACAAAAAAAAGACTGCCAGCCTGTTGGCGGTCTTACTGCCGCTTCTCCGCCTTCCGCCAGGGTCATAATGGCCCCCTAAGTACCAAAGGGAAGACCCACGATATCTGGAGTCTAAGATAGATCGCACCTCATACTCCCAATGACCTTGGACTAATAGAGGAGCAGGTTGTGTGACACTTGAGGGGGAAGCAGGTTTAAGAAGTGAAGTGTGAAACACCAGATGAATTTTCAAGGATGATGGCAATTTTAGTTTATATGTTACTGGGTTCACTTGTCGCAGAACTTCATAGGGCCCTATGAATTTTGGATGAAACACATTTTTATTTTTAATACAAAGTTTTTCGTGGATAACCAAACTCTATCTTTGTCTGTATACTGTGGACAAGGCTGGAGTTTTCTGTCATATTGCATTTTATATTTTGTCTTTGCTTGGTGTAGATTTGTTTTCAATTGTGAATGTACCCTTTTCACGTGTGTTAACATGTCCATGACTGCTGGAGTGGTTTGAGTAGAAACAGGTACCGTAACTGGCAAAATGTGCGGATGACACCCATATAAACCATAGAAAGGAGTTGAGTTTATTGAAGAGTGGTGAGAATTGTTATAAGCCAGTTCTGCAAGCCACAAAAGATCCAGCCAGGTTTTAGGAGACTTTGTTACATAACATCGTAAGTATTGTTTTAGAGTTTGGTTTAATCTCTCTGTTTGACCATCCGTTTGTGGATGATAACTAGTGGCTAAAGTCGAATCAATTCGTAAAGCCATGCACCTTTGCTGCCAAAAACGTGCAGAAAATTGTGTTCCTCTATCAGATGGGATGACTCTTGGAAGTCCATGAAGGTGAACAATGTTTTCTAAGATGATAGTTGCTAAGGTGTCAGAGGTTGGGAGACCTTTACAGGCAATTAAATGAGCATATTTGGTAAGACTATCCACCACCACTAAAATGGTTGTAAAGTGCTTTACTTGAAGAAGATCAGTAATAAAATCCATAAAGATATGTTCCCATGGATGATTGGGAATGGGTAAAGGTATCAATAAACCTTTGGGCTTGCTATGTTCGCTTTTGCATCTTGCACATACTTCACATGATTATAGCATTTGTTTTAAGTCATGAACAAATGTAGGCCACCAGAAATACCTTTTCATGAGTTCTAGTGTTTTTTGAGGACCTGGATGGCCTGCCAGAGGATAACTATACAACCTATAAAAAGCTGTCTCTCTTAACTCCTCAGTGGGCAGGAATACTCGAGATTCGTGTAGAGGTAGGCCTTGTTGAATGGACCTTTCGGTGTCTTGCTGTAACCACTCTTGCCACTTGGTGATGTGAAAATGATTACAAATAAGATCAAAGAACTTCTAGGCTGCTATTAAACACAACACTTTTGAAGGCATTATAATAGGAATGGGTTTTTGTACAGTATGTGTGAATGAAGAATCTTGCCTAGACAATGAGTCTGCCTTATGATCATCTACTCCTGGTCTAAAAGTCACTATGAAATCAAATTCTGCAAAGAATAGCATCCATCTCGGTTGCCTGGGAGTTAGTAGTCTGGCGGAGCTCATAAATTGTAATTTTCTATGATCAGAGTATACAGTTATGGTGTGTTTTGCTCCCAATAGATAACGTCTCCATTCCTTGAAAGCATTGCGAATTGCTAATAATTCTTTTTCTGCTATGGTGTAATTTTATTCTGCTTCATTCAGTTTTCTTGACACATATGCTGTGCTGTGGGGTGCAATTGTCCAGTGTCTCCATGACATTGGGATAGGATGGCCCCAACAGCAACCTCAGATGCATCAGCTTCCACAATTAATGGTTTCTCCACATTGGGATGAGCTAGAATGGGAGCAGAAGTAAAAGCCTTTTTAAGTCTTGAAATGCTTCTTCTGTCTCTTGGGACCAGTAAAGACGGCCTTTTTCCTTAGCCACCTTTTGGGAGAACTGATGGATGAAGTGTCGATAAAAATTTGTGAAACCCAAAAAACATTGGATGTCACGTACTGATTTTGGTGTGGGCCATTCTGATACTGCTTGAATTTTTCTTCCAGTCATTTGCATGCCGTCAGGTGTTAAAATGACTCCCAAAAATTAAACTTCTTTGGTATGGAATTCTCATTTACTTAAGTTGCAAAACAAATTATTGTTTCGTAGAGTTTGTAATACCTTTTTTACATGTTCTTCATGTATTTCTTCAGAGTTTGAATAGATCAATATATCGTCAATATAAACGATGACAAAGATGTCTATGTCTTCTCTCAGAACATTGTTTAGGAAATATTGGAAAGCTGCTAGAGCGTTACATAGACCAAACGGCATCACTAGATACTCAAAGAGACCATAACGGCTCTTAAAAACCGTTTTCCATTCATCTCCCTCTCGAATTCAAACTAGGTGATAAGCACCTCGTAAGTCAAGTTTGGTGTAAATAACGGCACATTTCACCTGGTCTAACAAGGCTGGTATGAGAGATAGTGGATATTTATTTTTAACAGTGATCTTGTTTATCGCTCTAAAGTCAATACAAGGTCTCAATTCGCCATTAGCTTTGGGGACGAAAAACAGCGGAGAAGCCGCTGGAGATCGTGATGGCCGAATTAGTTCATTGGCTAAGCATTGATCAAGGTATTCTTGTAGGAATTGATTTTCTTTCTCTGATAATGCATAGATTCTACAATTTGGTATATTGGCGCCTGGTACAAAGTCGATCTGACAGTTGTACAGCCTGTGAGGTGGTAAAGAGCTCGCTTTCTTTTCACAGAAAACGTCAGTATATTCTGAATACTGTGGTGGCAGCTCAATTTCCTTCTCAACTGCAGAAGCAACACATTGTTGAAGATTTCCTTCATTGTCTCATCTTGGTTGAAGACATTTTTCTGAACAAGAAGAAGAAGAAAAACGCAAAACCTGGTTGTGCCAGTCTATGCATGGATTGTGTAACATTAACCACGGCATTCCTAAAATAAAACCATAATGGGGTGCTTGGATTATATCGAAGCAAATTATCTCACAGTGGTTCAGATTCTCATCATTTTTGCAAATCATTTGTATTCGTGAGGTTTGCTTAGTAAAGGGGCCTCCTGCCAATTCACTACCATCAACTGCATAAACAACTTCAGGTACCTTTTTCTTGACACTGGGTATATGTAAATCTAGTGCAGTTTGTTGGTCCACAAAATTTCCTGTTGCCCCTGAATCAATTAGAACTTGTATATTATGTCTTTTTCCCTGTACAGTCAGTTGTACTAAAATTCGAAAATGTTTGACATAGCGATTTGTGCAAGAACACACCGAAGGGATTGTCAATTTACCCAAGAGGTCCCCTTCGTTTTTTTCTTGGGCACTTTAGTTTTCCTGTGAATTTTACAAAGAAATTGCTATCTTTTTCTTTTTCACAAATGTTGGATCAGTTTTACCTTTGGGTTTCTTTTGACATTCCTTAACAAAATTACCCGTTTTTCCACAATACAGACACTGTCCATTTCTTCGTTGCATGTCTTTCTCCTCTTTGGTCAATGATGGGCGAACAGTTCCGATATCCATCAGTTCTATAATAGCATCTGACTGCAACTGAAGGTGTCTGGACCTTTCCATTCGCCAGTTGGGTTTTTCCCAATTTTTCCTTACTCCTTTTCTCTCTGAGAGTCTATGATCTATCCGCAGGGTTAGATTAATTAAATCAGTACAAGTTTCCGGTTACGGTTCAACTTGGGCCAATACGTCTTTCAGGTCGTCTTTTAGCCCTTGATAAAATACTGCTGACCTTTTTTCCTCTGGCCAAGCGGTTTCCACTACCAACCGGTTGAAGTGTGACAAATATGTTATCAAGTCTTTGTTTCCTTGATGTAGTTCAAGTAACTCTTTGTCTGCAGACATAGTTATTGCGCGCCTGTCAAATACCTTTACAAAGTCTTTTACAAAACAACGCCAATTATACAAAAGGGGACTGTCTAATCGGACTAATGGCACTGCCCAAGTAGCTGCATCACCATTCAGATATGAGATAAGGAATACAATTCTAGATTGTGCGTCTGGAAAGGCACTGGGACAACACATAAAATGTAATTCCACCTGTGTGAGAAAATACGGAACCTGATTGGGGTCCCCAGAAAATCTTTCTGGTGCAGCTAGAGGAATCTGTGTCGGCACGTTCACAGCTATGTTAGTAGGTGTGGAAAGCGTAGGACGAGACTCAGATTCAGAACCATCCACCTTACTCTGTAACTGGGTTACATTGTTAACTAAATCGGCTGTAACATTTTTTGAGTTGGTCAAATCCCTTTGCATTTGAGTGACTACTTGCATAAGGGTGTCTAAGGTGGCCATTTTGCGCAGCTCAGGTGCAGACCAAGAGGAAAGTATAAACTTGTGGGCTCACTATTCTGTCACAGTGCCCTTTCCTCGGGATCTGAACACTGCTGAACAAAAGGCCCACCTCCCGGCGTCACCAACTCAGAAGGCAATTATAGCACAGAGTTATGATGAATCCAGGCGGGGGGAAGGGAATTAGGGTCTGAAAAGAAACGGTTAGAACAAATATACATACATTCATTCATAAAAGTATAACTCACCAATGGACTCTTGAATACAGGCGTCTCCGTGATATCAGATTCAGACCCTTTGTGAATTGGGTGTAGCTCTTCTTTGAATCATGGAACAAGAACAAACTGCAACCTCTAAACCTAGAGATGGCAAGAGCTTTGAACTATGGTCATACTCTAAATATTAATCATGTAACAATTATGCATTCATAAGATAACGTTTGATCTCAGCCTAGAAATTCTCAAAGACTTAAATATGTATCTCACATATTATGCTTCCCAAAAAACAATTAAACTATAATTTGCTTATCACTGAAACGTTTTCATACTTACTACCTAGGCCTGAAAGTTTACTCATTGAACTTGAAGTGTTTTGTTCATTGGGCAGAAGCGTCTTCCTTGTTGCTCATGAAGCGCGTTAATCATCATACATGAAGAAGACTGGACAGAGGCACTGATGGCTCCCCGGACGCTGGTGGTGTCGACGAGGCTGAGGGCGACACAATTCTTTTTTTTACATAAAGCATATCTGTCCCCAGATAGACTGTACAAGATGGGTGCCCTCGGTTCTGCTCAATGCCTACGATGCAGGGAGTACCAGGCTGAGTTCTTTCATATGATATTGTCCTTCCCCGTGATTCGAAAGTTCTGGGAGGGAGTAAACCACGAGCTGAACATTGCCTTAGGATCATCACAGGTACTGACCCTCAAAATGGTACTACTGGGTGTGATGAATGACATGGAGGGATCTAGAGCAGATAAGACGTTGGTCGGAACAGCGAATATGGTGGCCAAGAGAGACATAGCGGCCGCTTGGAAAACCGCCAAGGGTCCCTCCCTTCAGAAATGGAGACTGAGGTGGACTGGTGTGCAGCCCAAGAAAAAGTGGTGTATGAATCAAGGGGATGTCCCCCAAAATATGAGAAAATAGGTGGGAAATGGGCGGGATTGCTAAACTAAAGGGGCTCAGACCAAATGTATACACATGCTCCTCTTTCCTCTCTCTTTGTACTGCCAAATTATGGTACTTCGGATCTTCTTAGATATCTCGAACACATAAATGTTAGACCAGAATTAACTGTCCAGTCGGTGTCCAAAAGACCAAGGTTTGTAAGTTACTTGTATATTTTACCTGTACCTTTTAAAAAAAACAATAAAATTTGGTTATAAAAAAAAAATCATCATACATGAAGTGCTTTGTTCATTATGCCAGAGAGCGCTTTTAGTTGCTTTGACAAAAGCGCTACGCTCGTTATGCCAAGGGGCAATTTACTCGTGGTCTGAAGCGTTTTGATACTGGTGCCCAGATTGCTGTACTCATGTAGCCTGAAATGCTTTGATTGTCGTACCAAGGGTGCTTTACTCTTGTGCCTTGAAACGCTTTGGTTGTTGTGATAAAGGGGCACCTTTACTCATGTGGACTAAAGCATTTTGATCCTTGTGCCAAGACCGCTTTACTCATGTGGCCTGAAACGCTGTGATTGTCGTGCCAAGGGCGCTTTACTCATGTGGCCTGAAACACTTTGATTGTCGTGCCAAGGGCACTTTACTCATGTGGACTGAAACGCTTTGATTGTCATGCCAAGGGCGCTATACTCCTGTGGACTGAAACGCTTTGATTGTCGTGCCAAGGGTGCTTTACTCATGTGGACTGAAACGCTTTGATTTTCGTGCCAAGGGCGCTTTACATGTGTGGCCTTAAGCGCTTTGCTAGTTGTGCTAAGGGGCGCTTTACTCCTGTGATCCGAAATGCTTTGATTGTCTCGCCAAGGCCGCTTTACTCTTAGAACTGGAAATGCTTTGCTTGTTGTGCTAAGGTGCGCTGTACTTTTGGAAGTAACAACTTTCTTCAAAATTGGGCTCATCAAGACCTTACCGCTACGAGTACGACTTACTCGTATCTGAATTCACCATGGAAACAAGGATACTCCGACTTGCTGTCAATCTGCCATGCAAGAAATCTGCTCTTCCTCAGAAGAACCCCCACAAAGTCTGACTGCATTGAAGTCTTCAAAATAGTGAGTAATGTGCTTGGGTGTGGCTGGGCTTTATAGGCCTGCCACACCCCAAGATGGCCGCTGCCTCTAAAAACCTGGAAATTGTAGTCCCTTCATAGAATAGCACTGATAAGTGCATCTTGTCCACCAATGTCATGACCCTGCAGCTGCATGAGCTTTACCACAGGGCAGGCCATGCTGATGACCACTTTTAGAACAGGAAGGGAGGACAAGTGGTGCGCATGAAGCGCCGCATATACGCGCAATATGCACAACGGAATTTCGAGCTGGACATGGACCGCATACAACCTTATTCCTGACAGGTTTTGGTGGATCTCTGCGACACTCTTCCCAGTAAAGCATCACTTGTTCTACAAAAGCTTTGTTTTTTTATAACATATTGCTAATGGCATAGGCAATGTGTAGGTTACGTGCAGCACATGTAATTGTACAAACCATTTGTTTATGGGGGTGCCTTGTTGATGCATTGTATCCAAACAATGCTCCACGTGCAATCCGTGCAATCCTTGATGCTGTGTGAGGTATAGTATGACTGGTGAAAGTTATCCCAGGGTTCACTTTTCTAGCTCAATTTCACTCTGCTAACATGCATGTACTCTTTGGATGTGTTGCATTGGTATGCTACCAGTGCACACATGGGTGACTCCTTATGTTTATGTTGCAGACACTCAAACAGGTTACATATTGCTGTGTGTGACACAAACTAGTTGCCATTTGTGCACATCTTGCCATCGTCAACATGACAACAGCTGGTGTCATGGTTGCATTGAGGTACTTATCAGCATAATTGTAGATTTAGGACCAGACACAACACTACTATGCAAATGGTATCCACATTGCAAGGCACAATTGTGAGCATATTTGTAGTTCATACTATCTGTCTGTCATTATATACCACAGTTGTGCTTATGTGTGTAAAACACACAGAGAAACGTTAGATCACCTCAGACTTTATACATTGTGTGTGGCATCGAGCTCACAGATTGAACATCTAGACGTGTCCAGTAGTTTTTTATGGCAATAGGTCACATGCTCATATATGCCTGACATGATGGAGCAGACTATGCTGTCCAATGACCACCATATATTGCAGTGGTGCACACACATCTACTATCTTTGCTTGGTATCTGGCATCATATGTGTGCCACATAAAATTACACTTGTAGAAATGGCTCATCCATTACTATTATCCATTACTTTGGTCTTCACGAGGCGATCTTGAGTAGGCCTAAAAAGTGTGATGTCTTCTAAGCAGTGATATGTTTAGTATTTCCCCACATCACAGTTGCTTCTCAACAGAGAGGGATAACATGACTTTAGAATTTGGTAAGGCATTCATACTAGATGGCCAAAAGTGCAGTCATTTTCAGGTTAAGCCACTGTCACCTGGGATGCATCAGTGCATGCTACTTTGCCATGATTGACATCACACGTAGTATGATATAGATATCTATTTATCTATTAGATTAGCTTTGTGTCCTGGACAAGTTGGACCGCATGAATGGAGCGGCTGTAGTCACAGCATTGTAAGTTTCAAGGTACGCCTGAATGACGTGTGCATTCCTGCATGTGACAGTTGTATCCTTGCCTATTGGATGCTGTGTGGTTTCACTGTAGCCAGGTAACCAGTCCAGTACTGGCACAGTATGGGAAGCACAAATTATGTGTTGTATGAGATGCTACACTGATGTAGCTATGTGCAAACAAACTTTTGTGTAACATAAAAAGACTTGCTGTGTTGCACTGTGTGCCCATGTCCATTGTATGGGCCTCACTTCACAGTCTTGGGGCATTCATGTCACTGCACTGCCCTCTATGACTGTGACGCAGTGAAGAAATGTGATTATGGGCAACACACACAATCAGCCCCTTTTTAAGAGTCTAGCGGTCCTGGGATCACCAGACTCACGGAGGAGGTCAGACCGCCGCCAAAGCCATGGTCCAACCTTCACGTTACGACCTTGGCGGTCCACGGTCCAACTGCCAGCACTGCCAGGTTGCTGCCAGTTGACCGCCTGGCGGTGCCAATGGTCTTAATCTACCAGGGCCCCTCTCTGCCAGCTTTTGCTTGTTGGTCCCACTGCCATGCAAAGGCTGATGGAGATCCGCTGCACTGGCCATGCACTTGGCATGGGATGTGCCCCCACGGACAGCGCGGACACCCTTTTCACTGCCCGAGTTACGGGCAGTGAAAAGCGTGATGGGTGCTGTTGCACCTAATCACCGCAACATTGCTGCCAGTTCGATTACGAGCCAGCGTCAATGTTGTGGTCTGTTTTCCGCTGGCCCAATGGATAACTCGTAATAGGGCCAGCAGGTGGAAAACCCGAGTGGCGGTTTTCCGTCCTAAAGAGTTTGTCTGCCCTCCAAACTCAAAATGAGGGCCTCAGTCTTTGCACACTGTTGATGTCTACACTACCTTTGGATTGTGATGGGGAGCCTGATGGTTAGTGCTCAGTTGCACCACAGATACTCAGTACATGTGCCCAAAATTGTGCATTGCCACCTTTGTTTGTTGTGATTCTACCACACACATGCATTTGGCACAGGTTGTTGATGTGCACACATGTTTTTGATCACATGATATTGTACTGTGGTGTGAAATACACATGACTAACTAAATTTGTGATTGGAGAGATGCACATAGGTGAGATGTCATTACATGGATATTTACATTGACTGCATTATGAGAGGCTGTACACATGTTTAGTTTACATTTATTTATTTACATTTGTACATACTATGTTGGCAAAAATTTGAGACTGGCATATCCTACCATCCATCATGATCAGTCTTCTGTAAAGAAAGTCTGGACTTAAGTGTCCCTTCTTTGAGTGTCCCTTCTTTGAGTCCCAGCAACCACACTAATATTTTCCCCTCTGGCCCCATCATCATCATTATCCTCCTCTGCTGGTTCCTGTGCATCATGGCACTGGTGCCATGAAACATTTGTCCACACATAGATTTTGTGTAAGATAGAGCACACAATTAAACTTTTCCAGACTATTTGTGGTTAGTACAGCAGCCTGCCACCGGACATATCAAGGCAGTGAAAACATGACTTGAATAGACCAAAAGTCTGTTCAACAATGCCCCGGTCGTGGACCTCCAGTTGCAATTGTTGGGGAAGAGGAGGTACTGGAGTTTCAGGGACATGATGGCATCCAGGACAGTGTTAAGGAAAGCTGAGAACAGTGGCTGGGAGATACCGGCCACTCTGGCTATAGTGACCCCACCGCCAACACATGGAGTACAGCTATAAGCTTCACCTGTGGTAGGATGTTGCTGGACCTCTCAGTTGGAGAATGGAGCCGAGGTGCTCTCTAATGCAGCAACTGGACTTTTGGTTGCCTTCATAACTGGTAGTGGATGATGAACTCATCCTCCCTTAAGTCAAGGAGGCTGGGCTGCTGCCAATAAACACGTTCCCTTCTCCTGCACTGCCTTTGTGATGGTGGACGTGCTTGTGGTTGGGGTGGTGAGGGTTGCGGTCAGCTCCTTTCCAGTCCCAGCTGTAAAATGAGGAACTCCATGATGTAGTAGAGCTTACTGGACTGTTCTTTCTGACTTGTCTTTATATTTCAATGCAAATGTGTCATTTTCTACACCTGGGTTACCAATAGTCAAGAATTTTGATGCATTTGTAGACTTGCGGTAAACTCCCATCCGATGCGTCACTTCTTATTTTCCTTGTAAATATGCATGCATTGGTTTTGTTGTGGAACTTATCCAGGAATGCCTACCTTGCATACATGAATACTTACGTGACACATCCAAATCAATTGCAGGAACATTTACACACAAGGCAACTAACAGTGATGCATTCACCTAAATGTGCTCCTTTGTAAATATGGAGTGCTGACTGCGCAGCCAATGTGTCAAATGTTTTGTCGGAAAGGTGGCATAAGAGCCTTGTAAATAAGTCTCCTATTGTTGGTTTAGTGAAATCTATACTCTCTTGAAGTCCTCCGTTTCCCCTTGCGCATTTAATAAAATGTTGTGGTCAGACTAGCTACAAAGCTCAATTTGTAGTCTATCAATCACGTTTGTTGAGGATGACCTTACCAGATCAGGTAAGTGCCCAATACAGTGTGTAGTCTCTTTTACAAGTTATATTCGACTTAATGAGTTTACTAATTCAAAAAATAATTGAAATCTTCTAATATCAAAATATTGTTATATTTTGTTACCAGTGATCACAAAATATCATATAACTCCATAGGAAAATCAGTCATGCAGTGTGGAGGGCAACAGGCTACCATAATCATTATTGGAAAACTACCTATTTGTAACTTAAAGAGGAGGCGGTCTGTTCCCGATATTGGGTCTACTTCAATTTTAGTAACTGCAAGAGTTCGTTTAAAACTGGCAGCCACCTCCCTCCTATTTTGCCCTGTGGTCGATTCACATTCAAATTTGAAATAGACATCAGGAATAAAGGGGGTACAGAGGTGTCAGTCAGCCATGTTTCAGTCAATATAAAATCAGTGGGCTGCACTGTCCTTAAAAATTCAAAACATTTAGTGCTTAGGGAGCAATCTTGTACTCAACAAGCTAATAATTAGTGAATTATAATTTTTTTGCCTATCAGGCCCTAATGTGATAGTGTCAGCTCCTTCCCAATGATGACTGTGAACCCTTATTCTGTTTCCCTTCTTGTTTAGTTCAGTGCTGCGCAAGTATCTGATTATCCTACAGCGCCACCAAAATATCAGCCAGGAGGGATACATTTACCTGATTACAACCTCAAAGTTGTTAATAGGAATTGGGCGCCAACCCAGCATAGTGGCTGGCCTCTGGTCCCAATTGGGCACGGACAGATGAAGATGGGTTTCCTTTTGGTGCACCTGCTGCATGTCCCCATATCAAACTTGTTTAAATAAGATCCCTGGTACATCTAGAGCACTGACAAATTAATGAAGCCTCTCATAGATTCAAGTGTAATGTGAGAAACAGACGTATTAAATCGAATTTCATCCAACTAAGAAAACCAAAATACTCCTCTTTATTCCAGTTAACACAATTATTAAGGTGCAAATGTGCAAAAGCAGGTTTTCAAAAAAGTAATTCAGTTTAGCAAAGTCACAGGTATAGACCTTTCAATAGAACTCATTGACTCAAAGAAGAATAAATGCACAAAAAAGCACATTAAGGGCCTGATTCTGACTATGGCGGACGGCGTCCGCCATAGTCCCGCCGCCAAATGACCGCACCGCGGTCAAAAGACCGCGGCGGCCATTCACACATTTCCTCTGGGCCGGCGGGCGCTCTCCAAAAGAGCGCCCGCCGGCCCAGAGGAAATGCCCCTGCAACGAGGACGCCGGCTCAGAATTGAGCCGGCGTAGTTGCAGGGGTGCGACGGGTGCAGTTGCACCCGTCGCGTATTTCAGTGTCTGCAAAGCAGACACTGAAATACTTATTGGGGCCCTCTTACGGGGGCCCCTGCAGTGCCCATGCCATTGGCATGGGCACTGCAGGGGCCCCCAGGGGCCCCGCGGCACCCCCTACCGCCATCCTGTTCATGGCGGGTTTCCCGCCATGAACAGGATGGCGGTAGGGGGTGTCTGGATCCTCATGGCGGCGGAGCGCGCTCCGCCGCCATGGAGGATTCCCCCGAGCAGCGGAAAGTCGGCGGGAGACCGCCGACTTTCCGCTTCTGACCGCGGCTGAACCGCCGCGGTCAGAATGCTCGTGGGAGCACCGCCAGCCTGTTGGCGGTGCGGTGGCCGCCAGGGTCAGAATGACCTCCTAAATCACTAAACGAAGGAAACAGCATTTTTCACTCACAGAAGCTAAGATCGCATCTCTTGTCTGCGCATTGAGCTTGTTTAAATGAGCTCCCAAGCACAACTAGAGCGCTGACCTCTCTGGAAATGGTGATCCCATAGTCTGGCCCGCCAAGCTCTAAACAATGAGGCCCCTCGTAGATCTGAGTGTAAAGTTCAATGCGAGAAACAGAATTATTATAATATCATTTCACCAACTAAGAACAATAAACCCCCCAAAAAGACACTTTGTTCCAGTTAATGAAATTATTCACAGGTTTTAGAACAAGATCCCTCTCCCTATAGGCTCAACATTGTTGCAATGTATAATTTATTTTAACTCAGTTAAAACTGATTTGAATCTCATGGAGAAAACCCTTGTTCACCACAGTACCCCAGACCAGAACCTGAGGATGCAATCTGTCCTCTCATTGCTGCATTATTAGAGTAAGGTTTATTAGCTGAAAGCATTAGCATTAGCATTAGCATTTTCAATACCTCGATTTTTCTGGTTAAGAATCCTGGTAAGGGTGCCCCTAAACTTGTACAAGAGCCAACAGCTATGAAATTATGTTGTATTGCCTAGGTTTCCTGTTGTACCAAAACGTCATATATTCTTATAGTCCATCCACTGGTACCCATTTACAGTTTTTATTTACATTCTGCATTCTTCCTTGACCCATGAACTGCAAAAGTAATTTCCTTATGGTATTTTCACTCAAAGGAAAACAACTAACGTTGATAGGAATTCCTCTGGGATATTTTTCTCCCTTCCATATTTTCACATGCCCCTAATGTGGGCACCTTAATTTTTATCTGTAGCTCTAGTCTCATCTATACCCAGAAACCAACAACCAGTCTACAAAGACAATGGTTTTTTGCAAGTCCTGTACTAGTACAAGCAAGAGATCAACCTTTCTTCTTGTTGACTGTGTTCCATTTGCCAACTAACACGAATGGAGGTTGTCAATGATACAGATTGCATACAAGATAATATAACAAATATGCATACTATTGATAGGGGATTTGAGGGGAAGAGATTACTGCCAACAGCATTGGAGGACTGGAGGAAAAGGTGAATCACCAGGAATACTCCAAGGCCCAGAATCCCAGGGTAGAGTAAGTAATGTCCCACTGAACAACATTTGGGCATTACAGAGCTCTGCACTCCTGCAGAATGCACCCCGAGTGAGATGATCAATACCATCAGCATAGGAACACTGCAGGTGAAGACTACTCGTTGGGAGATCACCAAGGCCTAGCTGATTTTAGCAAGACTAATAGACATGAGACGAGTTTCTGGATTTCGCGTTTCACCACTATTTTATCACTGTTGACAATACAATTAAAACTTTAACTCATAGGGTAAATCAACTGTGAAACATGGCTGGGAGGATTTATAAATACCTGAAAATACATCCAGAAGATGCTTTAAAATATCAGGGGCAAGTGGCACGAAATATGGACTGAAACAAAGGAAGAAAAATAGCAATGGATAGGGGAGCAGTTTCACAGGTACCCTTCATATCTACCAAAATAGACCCATTTTCCTGTGTAATACTCCAACTGTGGTGGTTGTATGATAGACTATTGAGAACGATAATATTGAATGGCAAGAATATTGTCACAAAAATATTTTCTACAAAAATATTGAGCTTGCATATATTGTTGTTAGTGATCTAATAAAATATATTGTCAAAAAAGTGTGGAACAGAATATCATAAACAAGGAAAGAACATTGAACTATTAGTACATAGAGCATTATAATAATTTTTTGAATATTAAACTACTAAATAATAACATAATTAAAAATGGTTTGGTAAGTAAAACATATATATATATATATATATATATATATATATATATATATATATATACAATTGCGATGTGTTGGTTTGCACCAGTGGTGCAAGGGAGGGTACTACCGCCAGTACCCTAAATTTGCCACTAACCCTCCCAAAAGTAATAAGAGCCTGCACTCAAGGACGGGAGAGAATCAATCCATTTATTGCATCAGGCAACTCCAAACATAAGAGACGCGTTTTGTTTTGTCACTTTTCCATAGATACTCATGAAAACATGAAAGATGAAAGTGACATGTTTTCATGAGTATTCATGGAAAGGTGACAAAATTAATACGGTCTCGCATGTAGTGCGGTTTTCATAGTATTTAAGTAACAATTGTTCTACATTTATGCGTTTTAGGATCACAGCGAATATTTAAAAGTGATTTATGGTTCGATAGATTGTTAAAGGTACTAAGGTACTGCACACATGCAGAGCGTACATTTGTGAAAAAGTGACAATGCAGGTTGTTCTTGGAAGCCTGTTCTTGTACGTATATATATATATATATATATATATATATATATATATAGATATATTTATAGATATATATATAAACACCATCCAAAGGTCCACCTTGTGGTGCGCAAATTTCATTGGTGCAAAACGTAAGGAAAGGACCATTCCTCCACAATCTCCAAAGCAAACAATTGTCAAACAATTGATTCATTCCACTTCAGGAGTTTAATTGCTTATAGCCAAAGAATTACAAAACAACACCACCAACGCGTTTCAACCTCTCGGTCTTGTCCACAGTTTACAAAAAACACCTTCCCATAAGTCTCCCTTTATACTGTTGTTTCCCTACTACCACCCAGGTGCATTATGGGACATGTAGTCCCCTAAAACACTACTAACAGCCAAGAAGTGTCAACAACCCAAACCCATCTTTGTTTCTTTTTTAAAAACAACTCCATCATTTAGCTTTATATCTCAAAATATATATACAGAGATTCAAAGTGATAATTTTCACATGTATGAGAGCAAAAAAATATGTTTTCAAATAATGAGATGGTAATTGTGAAATTCGGTTAGTGTGAAGGATATTTGGTATTAATTATGTATGGTACATTATTGGAAGGTACATCTTTATATAAATCGATCTAATATATATAGTTACAATAGTTATCAGAGACAGATCTTAATTATCATTCATATATCTCTCCATCTCTGAATATATATGACAGCCTCTATACACATAGTACTCTCCTTACTTCAGGTGAATACGTTCCATTTCTATGTCCTCTACCTTCTTTGATAATCTAATAGCCATGATAACAATTTTGCATAGCCACTAGGTACCTATTCCCCTGATGTTACCACTCTCTGTACCTGTTTCGTTCCCACACTGACCTAATTTATAAATCTTGTTATTTATAACTACAACCAAATTGTTCATCATAAGTGATAATGAAGTTCTTTGTCAGCTTTGAGTCCCCTCGGGAACTTGGTTTTAAGCTGTATTATTAATTGTGATTCCAAGCGTCTCAACCTGAGCTCCCGATTACCTCCTCCTTCATTATGCTCTACAGTTGCAATACCGAAGAACTTCATATTTGTCAAATTTTTATCTTTATGCATATGTAGGTGTTTTACCTTGGCATAATTTCCATCATTAATCTGCACTGCTCTGATGAAAAAGTTGATCAAAAAGTTGGTTGTAGTTATAAATAACAAGATTTATAATTTAGGTCAGTGTGGGGAGGAAACAGGTACAGAGAGTGATAACATCAGGGGAATAGGTACCTAGTGGCTATGCAAAATTGGTATCATGCCTATCAGATAATCAAAGAAGGTGGAGGACATAGAAATGGAACGCATTCACATGAAGTAAGGAGAGTACTATGTGTATTGAGGCTGTCATATATATTCATAGATAGAGAGATATATGAATGATAACTAAGATCTGTCTCTGATAACTATTGTAACTATATATTAGAGCAATTTATATAGAGATGTACCTTCCAATATTATACTATACATAATTAATACCGAATATCCTTCACACTAACCAAATATCACAATTACCATCTCAGTATTTGAAAACATATTTTTTTCTCTTGTGAAAATTATCACTAAGAATCTCTGTATATATATTTTTAGATATAAAGCTAAATGTTGGAGTTGTTTTTAAAAAAAGAAAGAAAGATGGGTTTGGGTTGTTGACACTTCTTGGCTGTTAGTAGTTTTTTAGGGGACTACATGTCCCAAAAGGCACTTGGGTGGTAGGAGGTAAACAATAGTATAAATCGAGACTTATGGGAAGGTGTTTTTTCTAAATTTTGAACAAGACCGAGAGGTTGAAACGTGTTGGTGGTGTTGTTTTGTAATTCTTTGGATATAAGCAATTAAACTCCTGGAGTGCAACAAATCAATTGTTTGGTTTGGAGATATATATATATATATATATATATATATATATATATATATATCAAACTCTACTACACATGGCCTTCACCCTGTGCAGAGGAGAGACTATCCCTTCACAATTCCTAATACACATAGGCTTCACTCTGTGCAGTATTTATCATGCACAGGTCAGTCTCTCACCCAGCTCTACTACACATAGACTTCATCCTCTACAGCTGTCTTTGTGGGGCAGTCAGTCCTTCACCCATCCCTACTATGCACAGCCTTCACATTTAGAGATATCTTCATGGAGAGGCCAGTCCCTCGACAAGCCTCACTATGCACAGACTTTGCCCTGTACAGCAGTCTTCTCAGAAAAGCCCTACCATTACACACTGTCATTGCCCTGTACAACAGTATTTGCGGAGAGGCCATCCCTTACCAAACCCTACTATGCACAGCCTTTGTCCTGTACAGAGGACTTTGTGGAGCGATGAGTCCCTCACCAAACCCCAATAAGCACAGTTTTCATCCTGCACAGAAGTCTTTGTGAAGAGGCCAGTCCCTCACCAAATCCTACTATACATAGCCGGTGCTCCACACAGAAGTCTTCACAACGAGGCCAGTCCCTCACCAAACCCTTCTATGCACACTCTACACCCTGTGAGTAGAGAGTGTGTACAACACACTCCCTTCACACACCTAAGCTCTGTGAGATGGGAAGCCCCTACTTCACACAGCCTTCCATCTCCGCAAAGCTCTTCAAGGACAGCCCACTCCATCCACATACTCATGCTTCCCAAAGTAGCAAGGGTCTAATATGCACATTTAGGTATGTTTGTAACGTCTTACTTTATGTTAAAAAAAACTAGATATTCGTTGACAAAACCAAAGGATAAAGTGTCACTATAGTTAGATTTGGCAATATTTAACTTTACGTAAAAAACATAGACAATCACTAAAAACAAACATTAAAGTTGTGTTTTAATTATGTTAAAATGTCAGTTGAAACATCCCTTTTTTAAATTAAAAAACACTGACATTCACCAGTTATAGTTTTCTGAGCTAACTATAACTTGCACCCTGTCTTGCACAGTTTGTATCCTCATATTTTACATACCTCAGGACATGCACAATGACATCATTGATGCCATCACTCACAACATCTCAGGTGACTTCACTGATGACATCATTGATGACATGACACAATGAGTATGCCTGTCTTCTATACGCTTGTTACACTGAAAGGTTTTTAGGTAGTTACATCTTGAGCAAATTTTCTATTGCTTCTGTACTGCTACTGGGTGTGAGAAAACAGGGCTGATTGCAGAGGCCCCCTAACTTTTTGCCCCCATTTTCCACTTTATGCTGGTGTTTTCCTGACTCTGATGGTGCCCTGGGTACTGCTAACCAGTCCCAGGGCCTGTGCTCTGTGTAAAATGGATATGCAAATTAGGCTAATTATAATTGGCTAAGTTAACCTACCTATAAGTCCCTAGTATATGGTAGGGCATGTAGGTTTAGGGACCACAGCATAGGTGGTGCACACCTAGGTGCACTGCTGAGGTGCCCAGTGTCATTTTAAAGGCAGGCCTGCCTTGCTGGCTGCTTTAAAATTAAAGTTATATGCAAATTCGACTTTGGAATTAAAAGTACTTCCAAAGTCTTAAACTACCTTATTTTTACATATAAGTCACCCCTAAGGTGTGCCCTATGTGCCCCTAGGGCTGGGTGCCATGTAACTATAAGCAAGGACTTTATAAAAATAGATTTATAAACCCTGGTGAGGTAAAAACAGCCAAATTTGTTTTTCCCTCATTGAAGTAAATGGCCTTCATAGGCTAGAATGGGGAGACTTTATTTTAAATTTTAAAGTCTCCTTAAATGTTGCATACCAAGAATTTGGTATCAAATTAATTGTTGTAATAAATCCCACAACTTCCAGTTGTTGGATTTAATATAACTTGTTCAGGTAAAGAGTTATAGACTTTACCTAAAAAGTTGCCAATTTCAGCCCTGCATTGTTTTTGCTGCTGTGCTCTGATTGGCCAGCCTGCAGCAGCTTAGCAGAGCTGCCTTGATGAGGTGTGAAGTGGCCTGGCTTCACACAAAGGAATGTGCTTGGGGGAGAGAATCTCCCCTCAGCAGATGGTGAGGCAGGAAGGGGGAGGGCTGCCAAACTGGTCTTCAAAGGCAGAGAAGGACATTTGGAGCAACCAGCAACACCCCTACATCCTGCAACCCCAGACAACTAGGTGCCCCCTTGATTAGATTAGGAGAGGGCAGGAGAGGGGTGTGTTTATGATTTTTAGCCACACCAGTGGGTGGGCTCAGCGAGATGTAACTTCCAAAAATCAGATTCAGCCATGTTGGATTTTTAGAGAATGTTGCCCACTGGGATGAATTTTTGCCACACTTCCCAGGAAGTGGTCATCACAGGGGGACGACCATGTACCTGATTGGAGGACCAGGACCCCCCTGCTTTTCACCCAGGAGCAAGGATAAAACTGGCAGACCTGCCCCCACACCTCAGATCCCCTCCAGAATTCAACAAGAAAAGAACTAAAGAAGAAGAAGGACTGCCCTGCTGGACCCCTGGCCTGCACCTGGAACCTGGAACCTGCACCACAAGAAGGACTTTGCCTGGCTTCAACTGGTTCAAGGAGGGACTCCCTGTTTGCTACAGGTGAAAAATTGCTATCCAGAGTCCCTCTGCACCAACTCCTGAAAAGTGACCAGCTGACCACTGTCCAGTGGCCAGAAAGGAGTTTGCGCCAGGTGCATTCTGGGAGTTGAAGTCCGCACCCCCCAAGGACCATCACAGAACTTCTGGACCCTTGGGGTGAGCTGTGGACCCCAAAAGAACCTTAAAAGGACATCTGGGTGAAGCCCCAGAAGTTTGGAGAAGATTTGAGAATTTTTGAAAAAAGCTCCAGAGAGGGACCGACCCGCCGCGGAAATTCTAGCCGGCTTGCCTCAACCGCGACCCGGCCTGATTTGGTGGTTCGTCCCGGTAAAGAAAAATCTCTGAAAAAGAGACTAAGTCCGAAGGTAAAAAGTTGACCGGGACCTCCCAGCCATTGTATCCGAGAAGGGCTCCACGGACGTCGGATCAAGATCCAGGTTTACCCCGGTCGAAGGATTTTCATCTCGAAAAAACGACTAGGTCCGAAGGTAAAAATCTCCACTGAGGAAACCCACATCGCGTATCCGGACAAGGGCTCCAGGAGGTCGGATTCAACTGGCAGGTTCGTCCCGGTGAAGAAAAACTTCAAAATAAAGACTAAGTCAGAAGGTAACTTTTTGACCGAGGCCTCCCGCGACCTGTAGCCGAGCAGGGCTCCATCGCGGTCGGCCTGAAAGTTTGACTTTGCCCCGGTCCTGGTGCAACCAGATGACCCGATTGGCGCTTTTTGTTTCTAAGCGCTAGAAAAGTAATCATTCTTTAAAAATTCATATCTCCGGTTCCCTTTATCCGATTTTATTCGTTTTTGTGTCATTTTAAAGATAAAAATATAAACTATTTTTATAAATAGGTTTTGGATTTTTAAACTGTTTCCTGTGTTTTATTTAATTACTGTTTTGTGATATTTGAATGCTTTACACTTTGTATCCTAAGTTAAGCCTTGATGCTCGTTGCCAAGCTACCAAGGGTTGAGCTGGGATTAATTTACTGAGACCTAACTGTACCTAGGTGGAGGTTAGTGGCTTATTGCTAGGTGTAGGTACCTACCTGCCCTTACCAATAACCCATTTTCCAACACTGGGTATATGCATTTGCAACATTCTTGGCCTCATAATATGACATGCGTGTCTGGAGTGTGTGGACTCTGTGAAAATTTGTTTTCAGGGAAAAGGCTGTGCATAGTAGTGACTTCTCCACCTAACAGTCTTTGAGAGTCTGTAGGTAGTGGGTGACATGTAAAAAATTGTGTGCAGGGCAGCAGTTGTGTGTATTAGAAACTTGAAGACCTAATGAGGCTTGGTTGTCTTTATGAAATATAATGATTTAGACAATTAAAACAATTAAAAAATTAGTCATAATATTAATAACTAAAAATGTAAAACATATAGGCCTTCATTATGACCCTGGCGGTGGGTGATAAAGTGGCAGTAATACCGCCAACAGGCTGGTGATAAGTTCTGCCAAATTATGACCATGGCGTTGATAACTCCCATAGACAGCCAATGTACCACACCAACTGCCAGGGCAGAAACAACAGCCACCTGCCAATCCTATTAGGTCACAAGGTAAAGGCCATGAAAAACAGAGTCAATTGCATGGAGTCTTAGGCATGCAGTCCTATGACCGACTCAGACACACACCCACCCATTCACAGACCTCCATATACACTCACACACCCACTGAATACTGAGACAGACACTGACACACTCACTCACAGACCCCATATACACTCACATACCCACTCAGGTATCCTGACAGACACTCACACACTCATTCACAGAACCGCACAGATACCCATATATTCTCACACACTCATAAACTCAGACACCTCCACACCCACACACAGACACTCACAGACCCACACGGACATATGCACACCCACTAACAAACCCCCAAATACACTCACACACCCACTTACAGCCCCCTACACACCCACACACTCACTCACAGACCCAGACAAATAATCACAATCTCACTCACAGACGGTCTCACACATCTAGTCATAGACCAACAGAGACACTCAGACACCCGCTCTCAGATCCCCATATACACTCTTACACCCACTCACAGACCCACACAAATGCTCACCCACCCCCTCACAGACCCCCAAATGCACTCACACACCCACTAACAGACCCCCATATATACTCGCACACCCATTCACAGACTCAGATGCCCCCACATCAACTCATATGGAGCCACATAAACACACATACCCAATCACAGACCACCATATACAGTCATACATCCACTCATAGACCCCTATATACACTGGCAACACACTCACAGACTCAGACAGACACTTACACACCCACTCACAGACCCACACAGATGATCTCCTCCCCCTAACAGACCTACACTGATGCTCGCACACTCAATCATAGACCCCCAAATACACTCACAGACCCCACAAACACTCACACATTAAGACAGATGCTCACAAACGTACTAACAGACCAACAGAGACACGCACACACTCACTGATCCCCATACACACTCATACACCCACTCACAGGTTCCCAAAAACACTCAGAAACCCACTCACTGACTCACACAGATGCTCCCACACCCACTAACAGACCCCATATAGTCATACACCCACTCCAAAACTCAGACAGGTACACACCCAATCACAGACACTCACAAACCCACTCACAGACCAACACAGAAGTTTGCACACCTACTCACAAACCCCCAAATACACTCACACAGCTACTCAGAGACCCCATATACACTCACACACTCACAGACCCAGGCAGGTAATGTCACATCTAGCACAGACCAACAGAGACACTCACACACCCACTCACAGTTCCCTATATACACTCATACATCCACTCACACACCCCCATAGATGCTCACACGCCCACTTATAGACCCACACAAATGCTCACACACCCATTCACAGACCTCCAAATACACTCACAGTCACTCGCAGACCCATGCACTCACAAAGCCAATCACAGAATCAGACATTCACACACCCACTCAAAGATCCCCATATACACTCATATGCCCACTCACACAGACACTCACACACCAACTCACAGACCCACATAGATGCTTACACACCCACTCATAGACCCCAATACACTCATACACCCACTGACAGACTAAGACAGATATTCACAAACACACTCACAGATCCCGAAATATACTCACACACCCACTCACAGACTCAAACAGATGCTTACAAACCCACTCATATGGAAACACAGAGACTCACACACCCACTCACAGACCACCATATACAGTCATACATCCACTTACAGACCACCATGTACACTCATACACCCACTCACAGACATTACAAACCCACTCACAGACCCAGACGCTCACATACCCACTCACAGACCCACACTGCTGCTCACACACCTAATCATATACCCAGACAGATACTCACAAACCTACTCACAGACCAACAGAAACACTCACACACCCACTCACATAGCCCCATACACACTCATACACCCACTCTCAGGTTCACACAGACACTCAGACACCCACTCACAGACTCACTTAGATGCTCACACACCCACTAGCACACCCACACAGAGGGTCCCACACCCACTCACAAACCCCAAAATACATTCACACATCCACTCACAGACCCCCATATATACTCATACTCCCACTGACAGACTAAGACAGATATTCACAAACCCACTCATAGACCCACACAGGCATTCACACACCTACTCACATACCCATGCAGATCCATACACCCACCCACTGACCCATACAGGCACTCATACACCTCCTCAAATACACTCACACAGCTACTAAGAGACCCCATATACACTCACACACTCACAGACCCAGGCAGGTAATGTCACAACTAGCACAGACCAACAGAGACACTCACACACCCACTCACAGTTCCCTATATACACTCATACATCCACTCACACACCCCCATAGATGCTCACACGCCCACTCATAGACCCACACAAATGCTCACACACCCATTCACAGACCTCCAAATACACTCACAGTCACTCGCAGACCCATGCACTCACAAAGCCAATCACAGAATCAGACATTCACACACCCACTCAAAGATCCCCATATACACTCATACGCCCACTCACACAGACACTCACACACCAACTCACAGACCCACATAGATGCTTACACACCCACTCATAGACCCCAATACACTCATACACCCACTGACAGACTAAGACAGATATTCACAAACACACTCACAGATCCCGAAATATACTCACACACCCACTCACAGACTCAAACAGATGCTTACAAACCCACTCATATGGAAACACAGAGACTCACACACCCACTCACAGACCACCATATACAGTCATACATCCACTTACAGACCACCATGTACACTCATACACCCACTCACAGACATTACAAACCCACTCACAGACCCAGACGCTCACATACCCACTCACAGACCCACACTGCTGCTCACACACCTAATCATATACCCAGACAGATACTCACAAACCTACTCACAGACCAACAGAAACACTCACACACCCACTCACATAGCCCCATACACACTCATACACCCACTCTAAGGTTCACACAGACACTCAGACACCCACTCACAGACTCACTTAGATGCTCACACACCCACTAGCACACCCACACAGAGGGTCCCACACCCACTCACAAACCCCAAAATACATTCACACATCCACTCACAGACCCCCATATATACTCATACTCCCACTGACAGACTAAGACAGATATTCACAAACCCACTCATAGACCCACACAGGCATTCACACATCTACTCACATACCCATGCAGATCCATACACCCACCCACTGACCCATACAGGCACTCATACACCTACTCAAAGACCCCCATATGCACTTATACCCCCCTGACAGACCCCATATACACTTACACACCCACTCACAGACTCAGACAGACACTCACATACCCACTCACAGAGCAACACAGATCCTCATACAACCACTCACAGACCCATTTATATATTCACACGCCCACTCACAGACCCAGACACTCACACAGTCATTAACAGACCCACACAGATGCTCACACACTTACTCACAGACCGCTGTATGCACTCATACACCCATTCACAGACCCCAATATACACTCACACACCCACTCATAGACTCAGACAGGAGCACACACACCCATTCATAGACCCACACAGACACTCATACAGCCACTCACAGAATCAGACAGTCAATCAAAACACCCACTCAAAGATCCTCATATATACTCATATACCCACTCACAGACTCACACAGAAACTTACACACACACTCACAGACCCACACAGATGCTCACACACCCACCACAGGACCCACAAAGATAATTACACACCTACTCACAGACCCCTAAAAACATTCATTCAGCCACTCACAGACCCCATATATATTATCAAACCCACTCAAAGACTCAGACATATACTCACAAACCCAGTCACAGCCCCATGCAGATGTTCACACCGACTGACAGATCCACACAGACACTTGCTCACCTACTGACAGACTCCCATATAGAATCTCATACCCACTCACAGACCAATACAGATGCTCACACACCCACTCACAGACCCACACACTCACACACCCACTCAGAGATACACTTATTCACTGACACACCCACTTGTGTTGCTGGTGTGTATTGGATGAGTGCTTTTACTTAGTGAATCTGCAGTAGATCAGCAGATCCACAAAAGTTGTAAAAAATTGGAATTAGAAAAAAACTGAGTTTAATAAAAAGGATTGGCTCTGAAAAGAGCCTTTGTGTTTATAATGTGTAAGTGGTAAATAAACATTAAACAGGATGCAGTATTTCAAGTTCTGGAGGAACACCCTGATGCCTTGCTCTGTCAAATGAACTCCATCATTTCTATATGGACCATCCATATCAAAGCATAAATTGCTGTGGTATAAAGAGCCCATGTTGTGGTCTCTGAGGATTGCATAAACAGTTTTGTTAACATGTTTCCTAGTTTTTGTCTGTCTGTGGACAGAATTCACTTGACCACTTCCACTTCTGCCTTTGGCAAATGTTGGTAAATACCAAGGCAGTGTTTGGGAAAAGTGCCATTAATTTACCAAAGGTATCTTTCACTAGGATTTCCAGTCCTACCCTGGTAATTATGCTCAGGTCATTGCCACCACAGTACACAATCATGAGGGAGGGAGGCCGAAAATGCACACCGGAGAAGACTGTAGCTGAATGACATTCCAAAAGGAAAGGCAGTTAAAATGGAGCCTAGCACATAAAATGTAAAAGATCAGCATTGATTTGAAGGTTTAAATATGCTAGCGCTTAAAGGTAGGTAGTGATAGTAAGTTAAAAGTAAGTGCATATCTGATTGGCTTTGGAGAAATAACAGAAAAGTAATGGTGTTTGGGATATGGTAATAATTCCAAACACTCAACCCCAGTTGCTACAGTTGGTTTGGAAGTTAACATGCTACTCTCAGAAAGTGTTGTGAACTTGTGACCTACTGCTGGCAAAGAATGTTTCAATAATGGCTACTATGGTAACATAGCTACAGGAGCATGGGGAAAGGGAACAAAAAAGACTAGACTGTGAATCTGAAGGAAGAATGGTCACATACACAATGGTGAATATGGAGTGTCTGTGTACAAATTTACTTAGTTACACTCAATGGATTATAATGAAAATAATGATTAGTAGATTATAAAAATTGGCTTTCAGGGTCCTGTGTGGATCTACCACAAATTTACATGGTGGGGCCACACATGTTGATGGCTGCTGTGAATTTGTGGATGCATCGAAAACCCCTATCAAATTTGGCTTTCTTTAAAGGAGAGTTAGAAAGGGTTAACAATACTGACCCTTCAGAAGTGGTATAACATAACTCAAATATGAAAGGAAGGTTGTGATTTCTTTTCTGGTTGAGTAACTTTGATAGCAAAGTGGAAAATGTTGCCATTAGTGGTTCCCTCACATGAGCGTGGGGCACCATTCTTGAGCTTGGTATTTGGCATTTTCAGTGAGAAGAGATTCTAACTGATACTGGCAAACAAAATTACAGACCAACAAACACTTTTAACAGGTATGTGAATTAGGTTCAACTTTCAAGAAAAGATGTGTTAGAAAAGGCATGTATGTATGTTAGGTGGATGAAAGGTTATGGGATGTTCATAATAGTGAAAGGGATTATAATGGAAGGGTTATTATGAAATTAAGGAAAAGTATAGCGATCACTAAAGGAGGAAGAAACATTTATAAAGAGTAACACCACATTTCTTATCAATGTGGTACAAATTAATGTGTTCTGAAAGTAGATGCAGGATACTGATTATAGCAAGCAAATGAACAGTAAATTTTTAACCAGTTAGAAACATAAGCACCAAGTTTCACTTTTGCAAAAGCAGCTAACATCACCATTCTAGCATAGGTAGAGAGTTAGTGAAACAGTAGCGAACAATTATTTTTTACACCTCCATACAGACATTCTGTAATTCAGTCAGAGAGAAATAGAACCATTTGAGTCCAGAAATAATTATGTTTCAAGCACTCACATATCCAACCAAACTGTAATACAGCTGTTTACATATGCTGGCATACACTGAGACACACACCAACACATCCAGTCAAACACTAATGAAGACATTGCACACCTAAACAAACACTAATGTAGCCACTGACACACACAGGCACATAGTGATGCAGGCACTGACACACGCAACCAAATATTAATACAGCTGCTGACACACCCATGTACACACTGATGCGGACACTTACACACTTAGCCAAACACTATTGCAGCCACTGACACAGACATGTACACACTGATGCAGACACTGACACACCCAGGCAGACAGAAATCAAGTCACACTCACGCGCATGCACACACTGATACAGAAACTGACATAGTTATCTAAACACTAATACAGTCACTGAAACACCCAGGCAGACACTGGCACAAGCATGTACACACTGATTCACACACTGACACACCCAGGCAGACACTAAAGACATTACTGACACATCCATGCACTCACTGATGCAGACACTGAGACACTCTGTGTACACTATTATAGTCACTGACACATAGGTATACTTTGATGCAGGCCCTGATCATCCAGGCACACACTGATTCAGCCACCGACAGACCTAGGCAAACACCAAAACAGCTAGTTACACACCCAGACACACACCTATGGAAACACTAACATACCCAGCAAAACATTAATTTAGTTAGTGAGACACCAATGCAAACACTGATACAGACACTGAAACAGTAATTTATTCATTCAAAGTAGCATACTCAGAGTGGCTGTTACATAGTGGCATAACTATTTATGTAGCTACTTAATTTCTCATACTATGTAATTTAATATTATGTAATGTAAACCTAAATGTATTGTTTTGTTTTGTTTTGCTTTTCAGTAATCTACGAGCATTTACAAATAAAGAGTAAGAATACCAGAAACAAAACGGAAACAAGGAAGAAACAGAGGAAACAGTACTATCTCCTTGCAAGTTAGAGTGAAAAGGAACACAATGCAGAGGATGTGCTTAAAGAGAAAAGCTCTACAGCTAGGAAAACAAACAAGTTTCTTAAAATAGTAAAAACTGAAAAGTGTGCAAAAACATGGAAAAATAAAGTGAAGTTTTAAAGCAGCTAAGAAGGGTGAAGCAGTAAGTGACATTACAACTAAAAATGTTTAACATAAAATAGATACATTCACAAAAAGACAAAAATAAATAAGGGATTATGAGAAAGAATGTTCCATAGAATGTTGAAGAGAAGCAGTCAAAACAACGTATTGAGACTGTATTTGGTAAAGCATTTGCCCTGAAGACGAAACTATTTTTTTGATACTGAACAGATGAGAACACTGAATAAAACAGTTTTGTCTATGAAGAGAACTCATTTTTGCAAAATATTCAGAGGAGAATGGAAGCATAAGTATAGTACTGAGCCTTTCTTTAATGAAGAAAGCTATTTCCAAGAAAAAAACATTAGTGCATGCAGTTGAATCAACCAGTCAATACAATAAGTGAAAAAGATGGTACTCCTATTGCAAAAGAGGAGATGGATCTTCGGAATGTAAAAGGGATAGCTGAAGAGGTACAAGGAAGACATAGATAGGCCTCTCTCTACAAATGGAACTATAGTTGTATTTGCAGTGTTCGGCTGGAACCGATTGACACATTAAGAACATTTCTAAGTAAATTTACAGATGGAAGTGTGAAGGGGAAAACTGCAATTTTGCAAGGATTAGATCCATGCAGCATGAGGAAGTATTCTAATTTACAGGGATATTCACAGGCATGTTTATCTAAAAAAGTGTGTAGAAGCATCTTTCATCACTTCAAAATGTTAGCTCTTCATCACATAAAATGAGAAATTTAGCGAGGAGACTTTACTTTATGAAAACTCTTGCCTTAGGTTTCAGATTAAAAAAATTGAGCTCTATTGTGTGGTACACTAGCAGGGGTAGAAAAATGTTGTGAGGATGTTCAGTTTCATTTCTTTGGTTTTGAAGAGGTCTAGGGAAAATGTGAAGTTAGTATGTGCAGGTGTAAAGAAACAGAACACAGGTATTAGTATTGAAAACTTTACACAAGAGATTGTAAAGTTTAACATAATTTCTTCAGAGAAACCAAATTGAGTTTGTATTTGTTGTCGACACACTCATTAGAAAAGCCAAACTCACAAAGTTGTGGTATTCTCAAAAACTGAACAGGAGGAAAGACATAAGTGGCAAGTTTGGTGAATATTTATATGTGGAGGAACAAATTGATTTGTCACCATAGAAAATTATATGTAAGTATTGCTATGATAAGTTAGAAGTTAACAGAATGCCAACCAAAGCAATACATAACAAGTTAGAATTGTTTTCAATTACAGAAGGACTTATGAATCATCTCTCATACAATCTATATACCCTTTTCAAGCAATAGTTCATATGGAACCAAAGGCTGGGAAACTACCACCGGCAGAGCTACAAAAAGTCCTTTAAGGAAGAGCTGTCTGTGATGGAGCAGATATGTTAATTAAAGAAATTATTAATGATTAATGTGTGATGATTATTGAGAAAAACATGTAGAGAAATTAACATTGGAAAATATCATGTATAATCAAAAATGTGCCCACGGGGAGTGGTCATCATATGTATTAACAGATGTTCAATAATGAGAGATCTATATAAAATGTATTAACATATCATAACTGGATGTATAACCTATGTTTTATGTTGATTCATGTTCTTAAATTAGCTGGACCAAAGGCCTGGTTTTGATGGGCCCTGCTTGCTCATATCATGGAGACTTCAAAAAACCTTGCGAGAACTGGTAACCAGGAGAAAGGACCTTGAACTGTTCAGAGTTCAGTCGGCTCTGCCAGAATATTCTGCAATGTACCAGCGGACAAGAGATGATGAAGACAATTTGATACAATTCTGTGCAATGTAGGCTAAATGTACTTTCCCAGGACTTGAACAATAGACTCACTGACTAAAGAGTATGTATGCAACAATTTTGTTACCTGAAGAGCCAGATGATGTTCTCATCACAAGAAGGACCAATCAAATGTATGGAACTTGAGGCCCATGCAGAAATAGAGATTTGGTAAATAAAAACTATAGGTTAGAGTCATAACTTCCGATGAGACTGACCAATTAGCAATTAGTGGGACGGACTGGGAGACCCTAATAAAAAGTCAAGACAAGGGGAGCGAAATCAGAACTGCGAGGAAAAAGTTGATGACGTCAGGAGACGCTCTCTGAAGTGCTGATAATTGGGCTTACACTCTGTGAGCCTGATCCGTAGCTGACCATTGATGACCTGGGGACGAAGACTGACTTGTTGCTGATCCATCTTGGATAGGTAGCTATGAAAATGTGACTGAGTAATTTTGTGCCTTTTCTTCTCGGTACCAACTGCGTTGTTTTATAGAAATTCTCTCTTAGGTAGATTTTTCCAAATTAATGTTTTTCTCTAAATTGTTTTCGCATGAAGACCCACATGCTGATGCTAATCTCGGTTAGGTAGGCTGATAGGGGAGATGTTGACAGTAAAGAATGACTGACAAATTGAATTGCTGAATTACTCCATTAACATTGATAATTGCTGACTTATGATCTGCAATTGAAGCTTATGATTTTCTTTGGCGAATACTGATTTCTTTGAGGCATTAATAAAGACTGAATAATAAAAGCAACTTTTGATTAGAATTGTAATCAATAGGGAATAAAAACTATTCACCTTTTCCATGAGTGATGGTTATTTTTGATCAATGTGGTTTTCAATTTGATTCTTAAAGTGGTGATATTATCTTCTGATGTTGATTATTGGTTCAGCAATCACTGCATGGTTAGGATACTCCATGCGATTCAAAAGGTTCATTGACCTATACGAGTCCCCTTGTAAGTTTACTTACTAAGGACCAGGCGCGCTAGCAGTTTTTGGTAGCAGCTTGATGGTTGGTTTCCTTGGAGAACTAGTTATATGGTGATTATTGGTTATGGTATTAGTTTAAGTTAAGAATTAGTTGCTTGTATTTTATGAGATTTGAATTTCATTTTTCTGAAATGGCAATTGTAGCAAAGATGATGTCCCCTTAAGCCCAGAAATTACTTTCCCAGATCCTGGATCCTGTTAGTAAAGTTGGGTATGTTCTCGGCTTCTTTTGAGATAGTGTGAGAGTGGTAGGTCACGCTTGCACAGGCTTAAGCAAATCACAGGTGAATTGTGAGTTATGTGAGGTATACTTGGGAGTCTGCGTACTCCAGTTGAGGTTAGTAGGAGTGTGCGTACTCCGTAGTGTGAGAGTAGGGAAGTCGTCGAACTTCACATGTGTATGGCGCTTTGTGCTCAAAAATTGTCCACGTGGTTGTTGGTGATGTACAGACCCTGCGTGGTCTAAAGACTCCAGAGTATATTGACAAGTGTAGGAGACACTTGGTTATATGTTGTGATCTGTCTGGTTTAGTAGGTTGATCGGGCGTGGTCAACAATTCAGTGAGTATGATAATTGAGTGAGAGAAAATAATTTAGACTGAGATCTGGCGAGTTCTACGTGCACCAGGACAGACCCATTGATCAGTTGAGAGTAAAATTTGCCGGTCATATTTTGCTTACAAATGTGGGGGACTGAGAAATAGGAATAGCTATATGAGCCAAAGGAACTGTTAGTGAAAATCTGTCAGGTCTCTGAAGCGATTGTGTCCCTTCCTGTAGTAAACCAGCAGGTTTGTTTTTAGTTATTGGGTTTTTGGTAAATGCTCACAATAATTTGCATTAGTTGAGTGAATTGAGTTAAGGAGGACGAGCTGCAAGACTTTGTCAGCCGATGTGTGTGGGTGTGACGTCAGAGTGTGCCGCGCTGGGATAGGTTGGTCAGTGAGAAGAGCCGCAACCGGATTGGTAGCCGCCCGTGAGAGGCATTTGGTTGAGTAAGCAGGTGAAGGTAATCTTGGGAGTTAAAGTCATTTCATTATTGAATCGAAAGAAAAATAATAAACAAAATGAAGTTTTTCAAGGCATTCATGAGTGCGATGAAGGGTGATACTTACATTAATGCGTCAGTGGGGGAGCCAACCCCACTGGAAAATGCTCCGCCATGCATTGTGTTGGAAGAGTGAGGTGTAGCACTGTGTTTGTGGTTGAAGCAATGGTGCTAGTTAACTAAAAATCAAGGGTCTTTAGCGTTTCCGGAACATGGAACGTTCAATTTGAGAATTTTGGATCAACTGCGGATGTCATTGTAGGACATAAAGGGGGTCATTCCGACCCCGGCGGTCAAGGACCGCCGGGGCCGGGGATGCGGGAGCACCGCCAACAGGCTGGCGGTGCCCCGCAGGGCATTCTGACCGCGGCGGTTTTGCCGCGGTCAGACCAGGAAAACCGGCGGTCTCCCGCCGGTTTTCCACTGCCCTGGGAATCCCCCATGGCGGCGCAGCTTGCTGCGCCGCCATGGGGGATTACGACCCCCTCACCGCCATCCTGTTCCTGGCGGTTCCGACCGCCAGGAACAGGATGGTGGTGAGGGGTGTCGTGGGGCCCCTGGGGGCCCCTGCAGTGCCCATGCCAATGGCATGGGCACTGCAGGGGCCCCCGTAAGAGGGCCCCACTCTGAATTCCAGTGTCTGCAAAGCAGACACTGGAATTTGCGACGGGTGCCACTGCACCCGTCGCATCTACCCACTCCGCCGGCTCCATTCGGAGCCGGCTTCCTCGTGGGGAGGGGTTTCCCGCTGGGCTGGCGGGCGGCCTTCTGGCGGTCGCCCGCCAGCCCAGCGGGAAAGCCAGAATGGCCTCCGCGGTCTTTCTACCGCGGAGCGGCCATATGGCGGCTCCCTCCAGGCGGGCGGCTCCCGCCGCCCGCCGGGGTCTGAATGACCCCCAAAGTCATTACCGAGACCAGCACAGTTTGAAGACTTAGCAGTTTGGGATCTAGTGGCTAGATAGCAACAAGAGATGAAGTTCAAAAGGAGGATGAAGCAAGTAGAAAAATCATTAGCTGAAGCTAGATGGGATTGGGAGCAAAAGAGATGGAGAGCAGTGACATTACAGGATCTCAAATTGTTCCCTGCCATTACAGAAGGAGAGGAGATAGAAAGGGAAGATAGTGCCAAAGAGGATGAGAGTGGAGGAAGAAAGAAAAAGAGAAAGTCCTATGTAAATGTTGATGATTCTGATGTTGAAGATCTCATTACGCAGTTGTTGAGAGCTAGACCTCCACCTTCATCAACCTATGCGGGGGGTCCAGGCACCAATGCTACTGCCCCTACAGCTGCTCTGGCACAAGCACAGGGAGCCGAGGGAGCTGTACAGGCAGAAGGCGGACAATTACCAGGGGTAGTACAGTGTACACCTAATACAGGAACTAGTACTGTGGTCCAGGTGCAGATACATCCACCTTCGGTACAGAGAATCTATCCAGATGTTCCAGTTCTTGAGACAGTCTCGAACATCATGGTGCCGAGGGAGCAGGTGCTTCCAAAGCCAATGCTGATTCAGACAGATCTGACCCCAATGTTGTTGCCTTCAGCTCAAGCACAGGGTCTACCGAAGTTTACACCACTGACAGGAACGCAGTCAGATCTCACACCAGTCATGAATCAGGCAATGGGGGTAACACTTCTGCAAGGTGCAAGTGCTAGGGCAGCTTCAGACGCAACATCGCTACCAATTACTGTTGGTCCAGCCTGTATGCTTGCCACATCCTTAGAAGTAGATCAGAAAGGTCCTTTTGTGAAAGGAAAGGTAATGGGTTACAAGGTCTCATTCTTGGTTGATACAGGAGCTACACGCTCTACAGTAAGAAGCATAGAAGTCCCTAATTTACCTCTTTCAGGAAGAACAGTGCAAGTTGTGGGAGTGGAGAAAAGACAGCTGACAAATCCAATCACGGAGCCAATGCAGGTTGAAATTGGAAATTATTTGAGAATGCATAGACTTGTGGAATGTGATTTGAGTCCCGTATCCTTACTAGGTGGAGACTTATTGTGGAAGACCAAATGGTCCATTAACTGTTCACACACAGGGATAGAAGTCCTGACAAATAAAAGAAAAAGAAAAAGAAGAGCAGGCATCTGCAATGATAGTTAGCAATGCTTATGAAGAATACCCGTTGGTTGAATTTTTTCCAATGTTTACTGTGAAAGAATTGCATGCAGATTTACAGGTAACTGTAAAGGAGGAAGTCTGGGATTTGACAGGAAAGGAAGTAGGTCTGATTAAGGGAGTGGAGCCAATTAAAATCACTCTGAAGCCGAATGCAGTATTCCCGCAGTTTCCACGGTATAACATGCCACAGGATGTTTTGATGAAAGTGGCACAAATAATCAGAGACTATTTAAACAAGGAGTTTTGAAAAAAATGCTGAGCAGCCCATGTAATTCACTGATAATGGGTTTGAAAAAGCCATGTGGGAAGGTACGAGTAGGACAGGATTTGCAGAAAGTGAATGACATGGTGGTTAAATGCTGTCCGATTGTGCCCAATCCAGCAGTGATACTGTTTCAGATTCCTTGCGATGCTGAGTGGTTCACAGTGGTAGATCTGTCACAAGCTTTCTTTTCTGTGCAACTTCATGAGGGTAGTCAGTTTCTTTTTAATTTCAAATTCCTAGACAGAGTCTACAGCTGGTGCAGGCTTCCACAAGGGAATACGGAGTCACTATCACTGTTTAATCAGATCCGGAAAAATAATCTGGAGTCATTGGAATTACCATGCCAATCGACTCTTGTACAGTACATTGATGATTTGCTAATTGCATCCAGAACAAGGGATGAGTGTAAGCATGAGTCGATTGCCCTGTTGAATCATTTGGTAGAGTTTGGACATAAAGTCTCACCTGTGAAATTACAGTACTGTCAGAAGTCAGTGAAATATTTGGGACATCAGATTGAGAAGGGTTTGAGAAGAATTTCCAGAGAGAGGATTACTATGATTCTGCAGAGAAATCCCCCGACTTCACAGAGAGATGTCAGAATGTTTCTGGGGATGGTGGGGTACTGTAGACAGTGGATTTCAAATTTTGCTGAAATAGCCAAAACTTTACAGCAGCTGATGCACAAGGGAATTACAGATCCTATTACCCTAGATGAGGACCAGATGAAAGCTTTCACCAAATTGAGAGAGCGTTTGTGCAGAACTCCAGCATTGGGAATGCCTAATTACACAAAGACCTTCATATTGTTTTGTCATGAACATGAGGCTTGTTCTTTGTCTGTCTTGACACAGGTCCATGGAGGTGCTTATTGCCCAGTAGCTTATTTTTCATCTACCTTGGACCCAGTTGCAGCAGCTTTACCAGGTTGTCTGCGTGCAGTAGCCACAGTTGGTTAAAGTCTTTCCCAATGTGAGGGGATAGACATGGGATACCCTTTGACAGTAATGGTACCACATTCTGGTGAGATTTTACTGACAAGAACGAAAACACAATATTTGACGGGAGCAGACTAACAAGGTATGAGACAAGCATACTGGGTGCTCCGAATGTAACATTGAAAAGATGTACAGTGCTGAATCTAGCAACATTGCTTCCAAATGATACAGTGGAAATTGAAAAAGAGGAAGATATTGAACATGATTGTCTTGAAGTAACTGAACTGTGTAAAAAACCGAGGCCTGTTAATAGAGACACACGTTTAGAGGAAAATGACCAAATTGTTTCTGTTGATTTTTCGTGTCTCAGAGATGGACCAGGCACACTGAGAGCAGGATATGCTGTGTGCACAATTACAGGCACATTAGAAGCTTCATGGCTTCCGGGTGTGTATTCTGCAAAAGGGGCAGAACTAGTAGCTCTTACTGGGGCTTGCTATGTCTCTGCGAGGTTAAGAGTCACAATCTACACTGATAGTCAATATGGATTTGGAATTGTTCATGATTTTGGCCAATTGTGGTCGCAGCAAGGTTTAAGGACCTCAACTGGAACTCCAGTGAGAAATGGCGACTGGATAAAAGAGTTGTTGTGCGCAATTCAGTTACCTGAAGAGATTGCTTTGGTGAAATGCAGTGCACACCAAAAGACACAGGATTAGATATCTCTGGGAAATGGATATGCAGATCAAGTCACAATGTTTTGCACATTGAACTGTATATCGTTCAAGGACGAGTGGGAACTAATGCCTGAAGAAGAAACAAATTGTGCAAGTTTTGCTTTCAAAATAATTGACACTTTAGAAGAATTGAAAATGTTGCAGGAAAGTGCAGACAAGGAAGAAAAAACACTATTGTTGAAGTTTAAGTGTGTTCAAAGACCAGATGAGATTTGGGTTTCTGAGGAGGGCCAGATGGTACTGCCAGTTTATTGACTCAGATGGCCAGGTACTATCACGGCCAAGCACATATTGGAAGAGATGCCATGGTTAGATTGTTCAAAGTTGACGCTTTAATTCTAATTTCAGAAAAGTAGCAGAGGCAGTATGTCATAGATGCGTAATCCGTCAGCAACTAAATGTGGGTAAAGGGACAGTGGTGAATTTGAGCCACATTGGAAGAGCAGGAGGACCATTCCGTACAATGCAGTTGGATTTCATTGAAATGCCTACGTGTGGTAGACTGAAGTATGTGTTGGTGATTATGTGTGTGTTCAGCCATTAGATTGAAGCATACCACATGCATAGGAATGATAGTCTCACGGTTGCAAAGGTGTTGCTTAGTGAATTAATACCACAGTACGGATTCCCTATGTCTTTAGAATCAGATAGGGGAACACACTTTGATAACAAAGTGATCAACTCTTATGTGCAGCATTAAACATTGAGCAGAAACTGCATTGCAGCTATCGTCGAGACGCATCGGGACTTATAGAGCAAATGAATGGTACGTTGAAATCAAGAATTGCCTAAATGTGTGCCGCAACAAATCTGAAATGGCCAGACGCATTACCTTTGGCGTTGATGTCAATGCGAAATATACCTGACAGAAAGACAGGACTGTCACCCCATGAGATTCTCATGGGCAGAGCAATGAGACTGCCAACAATTCCAGCAAATGCTCTTGTCAATATTACAGATGATATGATGTTGGACTACTGCAAAGGTCTGGCTGATGTGGTTCGATCTTTCTCTCAGCAGGTGCAGGCCATTACCCTGACACCCATCCATGGCCCAGGTCACAATCTAAGAGCTGGAGATTGGGTCATCATCAAAAAGCATGTTCGAAAGACTTGCCTAGAGCCACTTTTGGAAGGGTCCATACCATGTGGTGCTGACAACTATGACAGCTGTGAAGTGTGCTGGACTACCTAACTGGATACATGCGAGCCATACCAAGAGAGTGGTGAGTCCACAAGATCTTGAAGAAGTGTTGTTGAGAGCACCAACAGCAGCTAAACCAGTTGTACTTCCTGAGCCAGAGCCAGAGTAAGTTGAGCCTGAAGTTGACCCAGAGCTGGTGGAGGATGGGTCAATTACACCAGTAAGAGACGAAGGTGCAGGAGCACAGGAAGCAGAGCAAGAGCCTAACCTAACGGAAGTGACTGGAGAACCAAGCACAGGAGGGGTTCTCCCAGAAGTAGACGGTCCTGAAGCACAAGCAGACCAGGTGCCAGACCAAGAGGAGAAAAGAGTCAAGTCGGATCAAAGCCAAAGTGATCCGACTCCTCCTGAACCTGTTGCAGGGCCATCAAGAGAAAACACCGTAGATAGAGGGAAAGAGAAGAGTCCATTCTTAAAGAGATTACTGACAGAAGGAACAAGGAAAGGAGACAATTGGCCTGAATCGCAAATAGGCAAGAAGAAGGAGTTGGTTCTAAACGAACCAATAGAGGAAGCAATAGACAAGAAAAGATTAACTAAGTGAAAGAGAACTAGCAGGAGAACGAAGGTTGAATCAGTACTTTGATGCAACCTAAAGGAAGCAATAGACTGAGTTGTTGAGTTAATCTGAAGGAAAATTTAAAATGAGACTGTTGATATAACCCCGGAAAAGACATTGATAACCTGATTTGACATTTGAAATCTGGATGTGACAAGCTGCTATCCAATTTTAACAAAGGAGAAAAGGGTTCCCGTGGGTGAAACTGAATTGCAAGAAAGAAGGACATTTTTGATTTTTTTATTTTGATTTTTTCTGTTGCACCTTATCTAAGAGTATTTCTACTTTCTGATTCTTTACAGATCATGGCTGAGTTAAATAATAGCGTTAGAAATATACTATGTTGTAGATATTTGAGTGTTGGCGTGGCAATTATGTGTGGAATAATGTTTATAATAATGATTGTGGGTATGCCTAGTCATGAGATGAGAGATATTGCTATTGCTTCTGTTCATGAGACTACTACACTAACTGCTTTAGAGAGGTTTAAGCTAGATGAAAAATATTTGCATGCTTATACTAAGGCACGAGGAGGGCTTTCTTCTAATGTTTTCTATCGGTTGTTGAGAGAGTATGTGGAAACAATGGATGCAAAAATTGTCTTGTGTGTACGCAAATTCCTTCCTCTGTGGAAGAAGGTGTTACGTACCATAGTCTGCCCCTAACATACGGCATAACTTATAGTTTGCTACTAACCCGATTCTACAATCAAGAGTATATCCAGTATTTTTACTCCAACCATGACCTAGTGTTTTCTTTTGTACCCATCATTAGATATTTGAGCAAAATAGTTAAAGAGCAATAAATAGTATTAGTTAGAGTATTCTTTGAGCCAACACTAACTTTTGGAACTGCTTATGCTCATGTAATAATTTGACCTGCTTACTAATTCTGTTGGAAAAGAGCTTTATAGAGCATACTGATGATAGACGAAAAGCATTAAAGAGAAATTAGAAAAAGGGCTAGAGAAAAGAACCTATAAAAATTACTATGCTTACACTGCTATTAAAACACAAGGGAGATTAGCTTTAGATGCGTTAAGGTGGGGAAGCTTTGTATATATAGGCCAAAATCAAGCACTGACACTTTATTTGTGGGAACGAGTGAATGTAGGCATGTGTTTTTGTTTCAGAGCAAATGGACTTTTATGTTGAATGGTGTGGATCCTGTGATTCCTGGGATTTATTATATTTGTGGACTTAATGCTTATTACTGTCTTCCTTGGGGATGGTATGGGACATGCTATTTAGGGATAGTTTTACATAAGATTTATCAGATAGATGATTTGAAGGAAAATACCAAAAGTGACTGAAATGCATCATGTGAGACAGAGGAGGGAAACCGCTTCTGCAATTGTGGGAGTTATTTTTGGGGCAATAATTCCTTCTGTAGGAGTTATTTTGAATTCAAACAAGATACAAAAAGTGTCTACTAGTGTGGATAATATGCTGACAAAGTTTACAAGGGCAATAGTCCTATTAAATACTGAATTAGCTGCGGATAGAGCTTTGACGCTTCAAAATAGGCTTGCTTTAGACATAATTTTTGCAAAAGATGGAGGAGTCTGTAAAATGATAAATGCTAGGCATTGTTGCTCATTTATACCTGAAAATGATAAAGAGATAAGATACTTACTTACTAATTTAACTAATTCAAGCAAGGATTTGAAAGACTTGAAGGTATAGGGGGTTTAGGAAAAGGTTGGAAATGGATTTGCCTCTGTGGGAATTTGGTTTAGTCAAATTTGGAATGGGGTTTTATGGAAGATTGTCCAGGGAATATTAATTGTGATTGTTTCCATATTGGGTTTATGGGGTACATGCAAATTATGGCAAAGGGTAAAATTAAGGAGGGGTAAAAATGATCAGAGGAGGGAAGAACCATCTAGGAGACAAATTTATAGTGGTTACCATGTGTATTAACAGATGTTCAATAATGAGAAGACCTATATAAAACATATTAATATATCATAACTGGATGTATAACCTAGGTTTTATGTTAATTCATGTTCTTCAATTAGCTGGACCAAAGGCCTGGTTTCGCTGGGCCCTGCATGCGTATAACGTGGAGACTTCGAAAAACCTTGCGAGGACTGGTAACCAGGAGAAAGGACCTTGAACTGTTCAGAGTTTAGTCGGCTCTGCTAGAACATTCTGCAATGTATCAGCGGACAGGAGATGATGAAGACAATTTGATACAATTATGTGCAGTGTAGGCTAAATGTACTTTCCTAGGACTTGAGCAATAGAGGCACTGACTAAAGACTATGGCCCTCATTACAACCCTGGCAGTCGGTGTTAAAGCGGTGGTAATGCCGGCAACAGGCCGGCGGGAAAAAAAGTGGGATCACGACCATGGCAGAAACCGCCAACATAGACAGGCACTGTAACACTCCGACCACCACGGCGGTAGAAACAAACACCGCAGCGGTAACCGTCAACAGACAGGCGGAGGACAAAGTACCGCCCACTGTATTTCAAGATGCCTATCCGCCACCTTTTCTGGGGCGGAACCAACGTGATCAAAAGCACAGCAGAAACAGTACACAGAAGGGAAAACACTCACCTCTCGACACCCAACGAAGAACCAGGACGCCATGGAGCCCAAGTTACAGGTCCTGCCCATGTTGGTGTATCTTCTCATCTACCAGGAGTACGAACGGCAGCGGCGACGACCACGGTGAGTACTGCACCTACAACACAGGGGGGTGAAGAGAGTGACACACACCAACACGCAAGACCCCCACCCTCACCCACAACAACATACACACAAATACATGCAGCAACATTACATATACACTCCTCCCCGGAAGAACCAAAGGACAAAAGGAAATGACTGTAACCAATGTAATCATGAAAAATCAGATAGTCAAAATTCAAAATTCAGTATATACAAATATGTACACCAACTACACAAGTCCGGATAGTGTACCAATCATTGTCCATGGGCCACTGTTCCCAAAATGCATGGGTGAAGCCCACATTAGATACCTGAATCGAAACGGAAAGAACACTGCTGGGGTATCAGATCAAAAATATACAGGCACCTCAGGGGGAGGGGGAGGGCGGGCACCTCAGCCAGATGAACGGACGACACCACTGCTGCACGAGGGGGGCTCCATGCCCAGTGCTGTATCCTGGGGAGTGCAAAGCCACAGTCTCTCAAGTCTCTCCAGTGGATGGTTTGCCCACTGCATTATCCTGGGGAGTGCAAAGCCACAGTCTCTCAAGTCTCTCCAGTGGGTGATTTGCCCACTGCATTATCCTGGGGAGTGCAAAGCCAAAGTCTCTCAAGTCTCACCAGTGGGTGGTTTGCCCACTGCATTATCCAGGGGGTTCAAAGCCAAAGTCTCGCAAGTCTCTCAAGTGGGTAGTTTGCCCACTGCTTTATCCTGGGGAGTGCAAAGCCACAGCCTCTCAAGTCTCTCCAGTGGGTGGTTTGCCTACTGTTTTATCCTGGGGAGGGCAAAGCCACAGTCTCTCAAGTCTCTCCAGTGGGTGGCTTGCCCACTGCTGTATCCTGGGGAGTGCAAAGCCACAGTCTCTCAAGTGGATGCATCATCCTGCCAAGGACTGAGGTAGTTGATGTCATTCTCCACTGGTTCTGGAGGGGGCATTGTGCCCAGAGTGCTTCATCCTGCCAAGGACTGAGGTAGTGGATGTCATTCTCCACTGGTTCTGGAGGGGGCATGGTGCCCAGAGTGCTGCATGTGCAGTGTGGCCGGTACAATTCTCTCACCTGGGTGTATGTGCCCAGAGATTGGTGAGGTACAGGTAGCATGATGTGCCATGGAGTCAGCGACATACCCCACACTGCTGCGGCTTTGCCTTCCACCTGCAGGTGCAAACAGTGATGGAAGTCATGCCTCATGGAAGCTACCCAGGGTCCAGGAACTCTCCTCCAGCCTCAGACGACTGACCGCTGTGGATGGTAGCCATGTCAGCGGTGGTGCCACCGTCCGAGTACGTCGCGGGGCCAGTGGCGGTGCTTGCGTCGGTGTCTGTGGCGGCGGTGTTTGTGGCGGTGTCTGTGGCGGCATGCTGTCGGTGGTGCATGGGTCAGCACCTGCTAAGGGACACAGCAGGATGTCTCCTGCAGCCTCGGACGGATGCCCACTGGGGAAGAGGCTAGGGACTGTCGCTGAGGCTGTAGACGTGCCAGTGGCGGTGCAGGTGTCGGTGAAGGTGGCGAGGCAGCTAGCGGTGTTCGCTGCCGTACAGGTTGGTGTGGTCGTGGACAGAAGGTGTGACACTGGGATGTGGGCTCCTTTTCCACCTTGGCAGGTGGCGGAATGTCCTTGCCCTCGCTACGTGGCACACCTGCAGCCCTGATAGGTGGCACACTCGATGACCCCGCAGTTGCTGGCACCACTGTGCCTGGGGATTTGGTGGCTGAGGTGCTGGGCTGGGACCTGGAAAGCCTGGCCCTAGGGGAAGGACGGGGGAGGAGGTGAAGGGAAAAGGTCAATGTTAGCCAGGAAAAGTTTTTTAGACACACTGGGAAGGGTATATGGAGGGGGTTTGGGAGTGGAGGTAGAGGTAGTGGTTGTGGGAGGAGTAAGTCTGCTGAATTTGGGTGAAGGTGCATGGGCCGGAGGCTGTTGTGAGGTGGATGGCTGTTGGGTGGGTGTGTGCCTGCGTTTGTGGAGTTTGGGAGGAGGGCTCACAGACACACTGGGAGAGGACACAGGGGATGTGTGGATGGTAGTGGGGGTGGTGATTGCACGTGAGCGCTGTGTGGTGATGGGCGTGCTGGTGATGGAGGTAGTGCCTGAGGATGCATGACCTGGGGACGGAGACTGTCTTGTTGCTGATCCATCTTGGAAAGGTAGGTATGAAAATGTGACTGACTAATTTTGTGCCTTTTCCTCTAGGTACCATCTGCAGTGTTTCATAGAAATTCTCTCATAGGTAGATTTTTCCAAATTATTGTTTTCCTCTAAATTGTTTTCGCATGAAGACCCACATGCTGATGCTAATCTTGGTTAGGTAGGCTGATAGGGGAGACGTTGACAGTGAGAAAGGACTGATGACGTGAATTGCTGAATTACTCCATTAGCGTTGATAATCGCTAACTTATGATCTACAATTGTTGCTCATGATTTTCTTTGAAGAATACTGATTTCTTTGATGCATTAATAAAGATTGATTAATAAAAGCAAAATTAACTTTTGATTAAAATTGTAACCAATAGGGAATACACACTATTAACCTTTTCCATGAGTGATGGTTATTTCTGATTAATGTGGTTTTCAATTTGATTCTTTAAGTTGTTGATATTGTCTTCTGATGTTGATTACTGGTTCAGTAATCACTGTATGATTAGGATACTCCATGCGATTCAAAGGGTTCATCGACCTATACGTGTCCTCTTCTCAGTTTACTTACTAAGGACCAGGTGCGCTAGCATCTACTTACCATTAGATTTTAAACAGAATGTTGAAACTTTAGGTGTAGGGAGAGCTATTGATGAACCACTTATGATTCTAGTAAACGGTGTGCCTACAAAAAACAAAAAAATCTGGCAAGAGTTAGTAGATGCTAATAAAATTAAAAAAGCTACATTACACCTGAAACAAAATAATATCTATTACAAAAATATCAATGTTGTTGGAGATGTAAGTTCTGTGGAGGATGGAACGTTACCATCAGAATGACAGATAGATCCAAATCAGAAGAATTATATGAACACTATGGAATCCATCCAATTCATTCCAAATAAGTTACTGGTGATGCTGTTTTAAATGAATAAGCACAAGGAGCTCCAATAAGTGTGTGGGAGAAAGGTTTAGAGGCCCACTGTTTTCCACAACTGTTTACCACTGGATTGGATGACTGGTATGATGACTGCCCCATACAAATACCAGCAGCTCAGTACAGTTATATTCAGAGGACAATGGATTTCACCAGTGTATTCTATACCTATTCCATCTATTATGGACTTATCCGGACTATCGTGTGCTGTAAACAACATACTGAAGACAGGAGTACATCTACAAAATCTTCCTCAAGAGCATTTGTTGACACTGTAAGAATGAAAAGTTGGAATATAATTTAATTAATTTGATGGCATGCCAACGTGGGACCAACAAGTATTAGTATCATCATCTTGGAGAACTGAAATGTATGCTGTGAAACTTAGGTGCACCTACTTGTTTTGTGACTCAGTTGTGTAGAGTATGCATGGGATCAGTTACTTGACTTTTTGAGAGAAGCAAACACAAACATTAAGGACAAACGTGTGAAGACAGCTAGAGAACTTTGCTCTTTGGATACTGCTAATATTTGTAGATATTTTAACCACAGGTTTTAAGCCATGCTGTCTTTCATCTGCAACAAAGAAATCCTCCTCTTGGTAAAGTTAATGATTTATTTCGGCTTAAAAAGTACCAAGCATGGGGGTTCCTCAAATTCACATGCTGTTATGGGTAAAAAATGCACTGAAACGTGAAACTGGCAGTGATTAATTTTTACTCTCTATCATAAAACAGTATGTGGCATTCCCCAAAAAAATGATGAAAAAGACTTGAAACATCACGTTCTGTGCTTTAAAACACATTGGTGTGGCAAGTACTGTCATCAAAAATACAGGACTATAGAAAAATGTTATACAGGGTGTCATTTTGGATTTCTAAGACCCTGGAATTCCAAAGGAAGAGTAAACTGTTTTTTTGTCTGCAGTCAGACATACACTGACACGAAAATCACTAAAAACACGTATGATCTCAGAAGAACAGAGGCCTCCAAGTATATTAATGACTATAATTCTGGGATTCTCAAAATGTGGCATGTGAATAGGGATATATCATTTGTTGCCGACAACTCCATTGTTGTTGATCATTATGTGACTTCCTGTGTTACAAAATCAGAAAAGACAAAAGACAAAGGAGATGTAGGAGGAGATTTCTGCTGAAAAGTCTCTAACCAGAAATTGTACAGCTTTAGTTTGAAAATGCTTTCACATAGAGAGGTAGGTTCCCATGAATGTTTGATCTCACCCAGTTTGTATTCAAAGTCAAGGGGAATTGGTTGGATATGTCTAGGCATTGCAAGCACATGAAATAGAGTGCTGAAGAATTTCCCAGAAATTCAGTAGCTAGCAGAGTTCGACCTGGAAAGTACAGACATTGTGTAAACAAATATTATGGAAACTTATTATCTAAGTAGGAGTCCACACCTTGAAAACATGTGTCTTTATGAAATACTTCAATACTATAGATATAGAAATAATGTAACAGAAAATGTAGATGAAGGGGAATATACAGTAGTTTGTTGCAGCAGTTGTCAGGAAGTCTAATAAATCACAGAAAACCTAGGGCAAGACTTAGATGTTGGTGGCAATGGTCCTGCCTTTGACTTTTTGACTGGAAACTCGTTGACTGCCGTGACAGTTCACCCACTGTGTTTAGATGTTAATGGTTCCATAGACAATAGTCCGCATTTGAACCGCTGTCTCCAACAAGAAATACTCCCAGAGTCGATGGTGGGAGAGGGAAAAGGGGATGTTGGGGGGACTCCAGCCGCACTTCACACCAGGCAGATTTGAATATGCTGTACCATCAAGAAAAAAGTGGTGGTCTGACCTCCATGTCTGAGTTGGCCGATATGGGGAAAAGGGGTGAAAACTGACCTTTTTTACCCATTCCACCCTCATCTTTGACTGGATACAACTGGACAACAACACCTACTGTTACTTTTTGCACTGACCCATGGAGATAATACAACTCTCCCATCTCCGAACTTGAAGGTAGAAAAGCTACATTGTCAGGGAACATTGGGTGGGCACTGCACAGTAGGTCAGAAACACCACAGACTTATACGTCACGGTAATTTTTTAAAATTACTGTACCATGCATATGTCGGGGACACAAGTATGTCAGACACGGATGGGGACACATATCACTACATACCCATCTGTCTTTATGGTGCCAGTATTAATTGGCAAATGAATGCTGCCATCATAATGATAGTACATTCACATCTGTCAACTGTGGCCTTGTGTACAGATTGCCAGGGGACCTGTACCTGTCATGTTGTACTACGAGTTGTGTGTCAGTATGTGTATATGGTGAAATTGGCTGGAGGAGGGAGCTGGAGTAGGAGCTGTGGTTGTGTCAGTATGGGAGCCACCTGCATATAGCTATAGCTGTGATGCAGCTGTGTATTTTGACTTGTGATCCTGCATGCAACATTCAGGTAAGTAGTATTGTGTGGTTATCATTTTTGTGATGTGTGTAGTTGTGTATGTGTGTGAGTGTGTTTGTGTAGGTGAGTGTGTAGTTGGGTTGGTTGTTGGCTGTTATGGTTGTGTCCTGTGTGTGGTGTGGTTTGTCAATGGTGAATGTATGTTGTATCATCAATGTCTGTCAACATTTGTTTGAGGTATATATGTGTTGTGTTGTGGTAGAATGGCAATGGACACGGGTGTGCATGTGTTGTGTGTCATATAGGGGGACACATATGACAAAGGTAGAGTGTGTGTGTAATTTACCTCTGTTCCACAGTCACTGCCATTGTCTGCTATCTGTTAGGTCCCGCAATGCCCTCTGTCCGCCAGTGAATCGCCACTAGTCCGCTGCTTGCAGAGCTGTAACATTTAAATATGGCAGGTGGAACTCCATTGACTTGATGGTCTTTTTGGGTCCGCCACTGATGCAGCTTGACGGTGTGACAGCAAAAAACTAAATCAGGCCCTTATTTGCCAAACTCCTAATAAAAGAGAGCTTTTCTGTTGACACTGCAGCTATTCAAGCCTTGGCGTTCAGAATTGGAGTTACTCAGAGAATTTGACTGATATGAAGATTCTTTCAAACCTGTGAAAGACAGCATTCAGTGTTCAGTCTTTTTAAACAACCTGAATATGTTAAATTAATAGATTCAAAAGGAGGCAGCTAAAGTTCAGGACCTCTAAGTCAAGATCCTCTTGGACATGTTAGAAATGGGGCCTTTGGTTGGCAGTCAGGTTAACCCTGTCTCTCACTGTAGTCAGGGTAAAAGAGAATCCCCCTCAATCACCCTCAGTTAACCCATGCCCACCTCTTTGGTAGCTTGGCACAAGCAGGCAGGCTTAACTTCAGAAGCAATGTGTTAAGTATTTGTACCAACACACACAGTAATTCAGTAAACAGTACAAAATGGACACTACACCAGTTTAGAAAAATAAGTAATATTTATCTAAATCAAAGAAGACCAAAACAACAAAAATCCAACATACACAAGTCAAGATTTGAATTTTCTGAAGAATAAGAGTCTTAGGGGGTCATTCTAAGTCTGGCGGGCGGCGGAGGCCGCCCGCCAGACTTCCCCCTCCGAAATACCGCTCCGCGGTCGAAAGACCGCGGAGGGTATTCTAAGTTTTTCCCTGGGCTGGCGGGGGGTCACGAAAAGACCGCCCGCCAGCCCAGGGAAAAACTCCCTTCCCACGAGGATGCCGGCTCGTAATCGAGCCGGCGGAGTGGGAAGGTGCGACGGGTGCTGTTGCACCCGTCGCGTATTTCACTGTCTGCCAAGCAGACAGTGAAATACTTGTAGGGGCCCTCTTACGGGGGCCCCTGCAGTGCCCATGCCAGTGGCATGGGCACTGCAGGGGCCCCCAGGGGCCCCGCGACCCCCCCTACCGCCATCCGGTTCCCGGCGGGCGGACCGCCGGGAACTGGATGGTGGTAGGGGGGGTCGGAATCCCCTCGGCGGCGCAGCTACCTGCGCCGCCTTGGAGGATTCAATAGGGCGGCGGGACACTGGCGGGAGACCGCCAGTGTTGCCGGTCTGACCGCGGCTTTACCGCCGCGGTCAGAATGCCCTGCGGGGCACCGCCGGCCTGTCGGCGGTGCTCCCGCCGACCCTGGCCCCGGCGGTCTAAGACCGCCGGGGTCAGAATGACCCCCTTAATCCTTAGAAAACAGTGAGAATGCACTTCTTACACAAAGTACCTGTTTAGCAACAAAAATAAAGCCGCACGGAAAAAGGTAGCGATGTGTCCATTCCTTCCTCGCAAGGGAGACCGTGCATCGTTTCTTCTCCAGTCTGGTTGGTGATGCTTCCTTTTTCTCCCTCACAAGACAGCGATGCATCGATTTCCAGACTGGCCACCTTGGATCCGCGCAGAGTCCGGGTGACTTTGATGCCAAGGGACAATGCGTTGAAAATCTCATCACACAGTGCTAGAAAACTATGCTGCGTGGGGTTTGCGTTGTTATCAGCAGCTGTAAGCGGGTGTTGCGCGTTGTTTCTCCAGCCACGATGCATCAATCTCCTAGCCACAATGCATGTAGAGCATAGATTTTAGCCGCAAAGCTAGCAGCACATCGTTTATCAGCAGTGTTGCAGATGGTGCATCATAAGTTCCCCCGGACTATGTTATTTGTATGGATTTTCAGCTCTTGCCTGCCAACATCACCTTTCAAGGGGCCAGGGACTGGATAAGACACCACTTGGCAGGGCAGGAGTCTCAGCAGAGAGTCCAGTTGTTAGCAGAGGAAGCCTTTGATGGCCCTCAGATGTCAAAACAGGAAACAAGCTCAACTCAAGCCCTTATTCTTCACAAGCAGAAATTCACAACAAGTTCAGTCTTGGTCCCCTTTCACAGGCAGAAGCAGCAACTGCATGATAGCACAACAAAACTCAGACACAGGCAGGGGAAGCACTTCTCCTTAGCTCTTCTCCTTGGTTCCTCTTGAATCCAGAAGTAATCTAATTGTCAAGGGTTTTGGGTCCAATACTTATACCCCTTTCTGCCTTTGAAGTAGGGCTACTTCAAAGGAAAGTCTCAGTTGTTCGACAGATCCAGCCTTGCCCAGGCCGTGCCTCAGACACATAGCAGGGGGTTGGAGACTGCATTGTAAGAGGGCAGGCATAGCCCATTCAGGTGTAAGTGACCACTCCTCCCCTCTACTCAGCCCAGATGGCCCATTAGGATATGCAGGCTACACCCCAGCTCCCTTTGTGTCACTGTCTAGAGGATAAGTGCAAACAGCCCAACTGTCAAACTGACCCAGGCAGGAAATCCACAAACAGGCAGAGTCACAGAATAGTTTAAGCAAGAGAATGCCTACTTTCTAAAAGTGGCATTTTCAAACTAACAATCTAAAAACCACCTTCACTCAAAGATGTATTTTAAATTGTGAGTTCAAAGACCCTAAACTCTAAATCTCAATCTGCTCTCAAAGGGAATTTGCACTTTGGCCATATTTAAAGGCAGCCCCCATGTTAACCTATGAGAGAGGTAGGCCTTGCAACTGTATCAGCGGACAGGAGATGATGAAGACAATTTGATACAATTATGTGCAGTGTAGGCTAAATGTACTTTCCTAGGACTTGAGCAATAGAGGCACTGACTAAAGACTATGGCCCTCATTACAACCCTGGCAGTCGGTGTTAAAGCGGCGGTAATGCCGGCAACAGGCCGGCGGGAAAAAAAGTGGGATCACGACCATGGCAGAAACCGCCAACATAGACAGGCACTTTAACACTCCGACCACCACGGTGGTAGAAACAAACACCGCAGCGGTAACCGTTAACAGACAGGCGGAGGACAAAGTACCGCCCACTGTATTTCAAGATGCCTATCCGCCACCTTTTCTGGGGCGGAACCAACGTGATCAAAAGCACAGCAGAAACAGTACACAGAAGGGAAAACACTCACCTCTCGACACCCAACGAAGAACCAGGACGCCATGGAGCCCAAGTTACAGGTCCTGCCCATGTTGGTGTATCTTCTCATCTACCAGGAGTATGAACGGCAGCGGCGACGACCACAGTGAGTACTGCACCTACAACACAGGGGGGTGAAGAGAGTGACACACACCAACACGCAAGACCCCCACCCTCACCCACAACAACATACACACAAATACATGCAGCAACATTACATATACACTCCTCCCCGGAAGAACCAAAGGACAAAAGGAAATGACTGTAACCAATGTAATCATGAAAAATCAGATAGTCAAAATTCAAAATTCAGTATATACAAATATGTACACCAACTACACAAGTCCGGATAGTGTACCAATCATTGTCCATGGGCCACTGTTTCCAAAATGCATGGGCGAAGCCCACATTAGATACCTGAATCGAAACGGAGAGAACACTGCTAGGGTATCAGATCAAAAATATACAGGCACCTCAGGGGGAGGGGGAGGGCGGGCACCTCAGCCAGATGAACGGACGACACCACTGCTGCACGAGGGGGGCTCCATGCCCAGTGTTGTATCCTGGGGAGTCCAAAGCCACAGTCTCTCAAGTCTCTCCAGTGGATGGTTTGCCCACTGCATTATCCTGGGGAGTGCAAAGCCACAGTCTCTCAAGTCTCTCCAGTGGGTGATTTGCCCACTGCATTATCCTGGGGAGTGCAAAGCCAAAGTCTCTCAAGTCTCACCAGTGGGTGGTTTGCCCACTGCATTATCCAGGGGGTTCAAAGCCAAAGTCTCGCAAGTCTCTCAAGTGGGTAGTTTGCCCGCTGCTTTATCCTGGGGAGTGCAAAGCCACAGCCTCTCAAGTCTCTCCAGTGGGTGGTTTGCCTGCTGTTTTATCCTGGGGAGGGCAAAGCCACAGTCTCTCAAGTCTCTCCAGTGGGTGGCTTGCCCACTGCTGTATCCTGGGGAGTGCAAAGCCACAGTCTCTCAAGTGGATGCATCATCCTGCCAAGGACTGAGGTAGTTGATGTCATTCTCCACTGGTTCTGGAGGGGGCATTGTGCCCAGAGTGCTTCATCCTGCCAAGGACTGAGGTAGTGGATGTCATTCTCCACTGATTCTGGAGGGGCATGGTGCCCAGAGTTCTTCATCCTGCCAAGGACTGAGGTAGTGGATGTCATTCTCCACTGGTTCTGGCGGGGGCCTTGTGCCCAGAGTGCTTCATCCTGCCAAGGACTGAGGTAGTGGATGTCATTCTCCACTGGTTCTGGAGGGGGCATGGTGCCCAGAGTGCTGCATGTGCAGTGTGGCCGGTACAATTCTCTCACCTGGGTGTATGTGCCCAGAGATTGGTGAGGTACAGGTAGCATGATGTGCCATGGAGTCAGCGACATACCCCACACTGCTGCGGCTTCGCCTTCCACCTGCAGGTGCAAACAGTGATAGAAGTCATGCCTCATGGAAGCTACCCAGGGTCCAGGAACTCTCCTCCAGCCTCAGTCGACTGACCGCTGTGGATGGTAGCCATGTCAGCGGTGGTGCCACTGTCCGAGTACGTCGCGGGGCCAGTGGCGGTGCTTGCGCCGGTGTCTGTGGCGGCGGTGTTTGTGGCGGTGTCTGTGGCGGCATGCTGTCGGTGGTGCATGGGTCAGCACCTTCTGAGGGACACAGCAGGATGTCTCCTGCAGCCTCGGACGGATGCCCACTGGGAAGAGGCTAGGGACTGTCGCTGAGGCTGTAGACGTGCCAGTGGCGGTGCAGGTGTCAGTGAAGGTGGCGAGGCAGCTAGCGGTGTTCGCTGCCGTACAGGTTGGTGTGGTCGTGGACAGAAGGTGTGACACTAGTCTCTCAGTCGGTGCCACCATGCCCTCTCCTGACCTGCACTTCTGCTTTTGGCCCTTCCCCAGCTTTGATGGTGCCGCAGTTGTCTTGCCACTATCCCCTTTTGTTTTTGCTGAGCCCTTGGTGGCTGGTAGTTTCGGCTTCTCCCTCCGGGATGTGGGCTCCTTTTCCACCTTGGCAGGTGGCGGAATGTCCTTGCCCTCGCTACGTGGCACACCTGCAGCCCTGATGGGTTGCACACTTGATGACCCCGCAGTTGCTGGCACCACTGTGCCTGGGGATTTGGTGGCTGAGGTGCTGGGCTGGGACCTGGAAAGCCTGGCCCTAGGGGAAGGACGGGGGGGAGCTGAAGGGAAAAGGTCAATGTTAGCCAGGAAAAGTTTTTTAGACACACTGGGAAGGGTATATGGAGGGGGTTTGGGAGTGGAAGTAGAGGTAGTGGTTGTGGGAGGAGTAAGTCTGCTGAATTTGGGTGAAGGTGCATGGGCCGGAGGCTTTTGTGAGGTGGATGGCTGTTGGGTGGGTGTGTGCCTGCGTTTGTGTAGTTTGGGAGGAGGGCTCACAGACACACTGGGAGAGGACACATGGGATGTGTGGATGGTAGTGGGTGGGTGTTCGCACGTGAGCGCTGTGTGGTGATGGGCGTGCTGGTGATGGAGGTAGTGCCTGAGGATGCATGACCTGGGGACGGAGACTGTCTTGTTGCTGATCCATCTTGGAAAGGTAGCTATGAAAATGTGACTGACTAATTTTGTGCCTTTTCCTCTACGTACCATCTGCAGTGTTTCATAGAAATTCTCTCATAGGTAGATTTTTCCAAATTATTGTTTTCCTCTAAATTGTTTTCGCATGAAGACCCACATGCTGATGCTAATCTTGGTTAGGCAGGCTGATAGGGGAGACGTTGACAGTGAGAAATTACTGATGAACTGAATTGCTGAATTACTCCATTAGCATTGATAATCGCTAACTTATGATCTGCAATTGTTGCTCATGATTTTCTTTGAAGAATACTGATTTCTTTGATGCATTAATAAAGATTGATTAATAAAAGCAAAATTAACTTTTGATTAAAATTGTAACCAATAGGGAATACAAACTATTAACCTTTTCCATGAGTGATGGTTATTTCTGATTAATGTGGTTTTCAATTTGATTCTTTAAGTTGTTGATATTGTCTTCTGATGTTGATTACTGGTTCAGTAATCACTGTATGATTAGGATACTCCATGCGATTCAAAAGGTTCATCGACCTATACGTGTCCTCTTCTCAGTTTACTTACTAAGGACCAGGTGCGCTAGCATCTACTTACCATTAGATTTTAAACAGAATGTTGAAACTTTAGGTGTAGGGAGAGCTATTGATGAACCACCTATCATTCTAGTAAACGGTGTGCCTTCAAAAAACAAAAAAATCTGGCAAGAGTTAGTAGATGCTAATAAAATTAAAAAAGCTACATTACACCTGAAACAAAATATTATCTATTACAAAAATATCAATGTTGTTGGAGATGTAAGTTCTGTGGAGGATGGAACGTTACCATCAGAATGACAGATAGATCCAAATCAGAAGAATTATATGAACACTATGGAATCCATCCAATTCATTCCAAATAAGTTACTGGTGATGCTGTTTTAAATGAATAAGCAAAAGGAGCTCCAATAAGTGTGTGGGAGAAAGGTTTAGAGGCCCACTGTTTTCCACAACTGTTTACCACTGGATTGGATGACTGGTATGATGACTGCCCCATACAAATACCAGCAGCTCAGTACAGTTATATTCAGAGGACAATGGATTTCACCAGTGTATTCTATACCTATTCCATCTATTATGGACTTATCCGGACTATCGTGTGCTGTAAACAACATACTGAAGATAGGAGTACATCTACAAAATCTTCCTCAAGAGCATTTGTTGACACTGTAAGAATGAAAAGTTGGAAAATAATTTAATTAATTTGATGGCATGCCAACGTGGGACCAACAAGTATTAGTATCATCATCTTGGAGAACTGAAATGTATGCTGTGAAACTTAGGTGCACCTACTTGTTTTGTGACTCAGTTGTGCAGAGTATGCATGGGATCAGTTACTTGACTTTTTGAGAGAAGCAAACACAAACATTAAGGACAAACGTGTGAAGACAGCTAGAGAACTTTGCTCTTTGGATACTGCTAATATTTGTAGATATTTTAACCACAGGTTTTAAGCCATGCTGTCTTTCATCTGCAACAAAGAAATCCTCCTCTTGGTAAAGTTAATGATTTATTTCGGCTTAAAAAGTACCAAGCATGGGGGTTCCTCAAATTCACATGCTGTTATGGGTAAAAAATGCACTGAAACGTGAAACTGGCAGTGATTAATTTTTACTCTCTATCATAAAACAGTATGTGGCATTCCCAAAAAAAATGATGAAAAAGACTTGAAACATCACGTTCTGTGCTTTAAAACACATTGATGTGGCAAGTACTGTCATCAAAAATACAGGACTATAGAAAAATGTTATACAGGGTGTCATTTTGGATTTCTAAGACCCTGGAATTCCAAAGGAAGAGTAAACTGTTTTTTTGTCTGCAGTCAGACATACACTGACACGAAAATCACTAAAAACACGTATGATCTCAGAAGAACAGAGGCCTCCAAGTATATTAATGACTATAATTCTGGGATTCTCAAAATGTGGCATGTGAACAGGGATATATCATTTGTTGCCGACAACTCCATTGCTGTTGATCATTATGTGACTTCCTGTGTTACAAAATCAGAAAAGACAAAAGACAAAGGAGATGTAGGAGGAGATTTCTGCTGAAAAGTCTCTAACCAGAAATTGTACAGCTTTAGTTTGAAAATGCTTTCACATAGAGAGGTAGATTCCCATGAATGTTTGATGTCACCCAGTTTGTATTCAAAGTCAAGGGGAATTGGTTGGATATGTCTAGGCATTGCAAGCACATGAAATAGAGTGCTGAAGAATTTCCCAGAAATTCAGTAGCTAGCAGAGTTCGACCTGGAAAGTACAGACATTGTGTAAACAAATATTATGGAAACTTATTATCTAAGTAGGAGTCCACACCTTGAAAACATGTGTCTTTATGAAATACTTCAATACTATAGATATAGAAATAATGTAACAGAAAATGTAGATGAAGGGGAATATACAGTAGTTTGTTGCAGCAGTTGTCAGGAAGTCTAATAAATCACAGAAAACCTAGGGCCAGACTTAGATGTTGGTGGCAATGGTCCTGCCTTTGACTTTTTGACTGGAAACTCGTTGACTGCCGTGACAGTTCACCCACTGTGTTTAGATGTTAATGGTTCCATAGACAATAGTCCGCATTTGAACCGCTGTCTCCAACAAGAAATACTCCCAGAGTCGATGGTGGGAGAGGGAAAAGGGGATGTTGGGAGGACTCCAGCCGCACTTCACGCCAGGCAGATTTGAATATGCTGTACCATCAAGAAAAAAGTGGTGGTCTGACCTCCATGTCTGAGTTGGCCGATATGGGGAAAAGGGGTGAAAACTGACCTTTTTTACCCATTCCACCCTCATCTTTGACTGAATACAACTGGACAACAACACCTACTGTTACTTTTTGCACTGACCCATGGAGATAATACAACTCTCCCATCTCCGAACTTGAAGGTAGAAAAGCTACATTGTCAGGGAACATTGGGTGGGCACTGCACAGTAGGTCAGAAACACCACAGACTTATACGTCACAGTAATTTTTTTAAATTACTGTACCATGCATATGTCGGGGACACAAGTAGGTCAGACACGGATGTGGACACATATCACTACATACCCATCTGTCTTTATGGTGCTTGTATTAATTGGCAAATGAATGCTGCCATCATAATGATAGTACATTCACAACTGTCAACTGTGGCCTTGTGTACAGATTGCCAGGGGACCTGTACCTGTCATGTTGTACTACGAGTTGTGTGTCAGTATGTGTATGTGGTGAAATTGGCTGGAGGAGGGAGCTGGAGTAGGAGCTGTGGTTGTGTCAGTATGGGAGCCACCTGCATATAGCTATAGCTGTGATGTAGCTGTGTATTTTGAGTTGTGATCCTGCATGCAACATTCAGGTAAGTAGTATTGTGTGGTTATCATTTTTGTGATGTGTGTAGTTGTGTATGTGTGTGAGTGTGTTTGTGTAGGTGAGTGTGTAGTTGGGTTGGTTGTTGGCTGTTATGGTTGTGTCCTGTGTGTGGTGTGGAGTGTCAATGGTGAATGTATGTTGTATCATCAATGTCTGTCAACATTTGTTTGAGGTATATATGTGTTGTGTTGTGGTAGAATGGCAATGGACACGGGTGTGCATGTGTTGTGTGTCATATAGGGGGACACATATGACAAAGGTAGAGTGTGTGTGTAATTTACCTCTGTTCCACAGTCACTGCCATTGTCTGCTATCTGTTAGGTCCCGCAATGCCCTCTGTCCGCCAGTGAATCGCCACTAGTCCGCTGCTTGCAGAGCTGTAACATTTAAATATGGCAGGTGGAACTCCATTGACTTGATGGTCTTTTTGGGTCCGCCACTGATGCAGCTTGACGGTGCGACAGCAAAGAACTAAATCAGGCCCTTATTTGCCAAACTCCTAATAAAAGAGAGCTTTTCTGTTGCCACTGCAGCTATTCAAACATTGGCGTTCAGAATTGGAGTTACTCAGAGAATTTGACTGATATGAAGATTCTTTCAAACCTGTGAAAGACAGCATTCAGTGTTCAGTCTTTTTAAACAACCTGAATATGTTAAATTAATAGATTCAAAAGGAGGCAGCTAAAGTTCAGGACCTCTAAGTCAAGATCCTCTTGGACATGTTAGAAATGGGGCCTTTGGTTGGCAGTCAGGTTAACCCTGTCTCTCACTGTAGTCAGGGTAAAAGAGAATCCCCCTCAATCACCCTCAGTTAATCCACGCTCACCTCTTTGGTAGCTTGGCACAAGCAGGCAGGCCTAACTTCAGAAGCAATGTGTTAAGTATTTGTACCAACACACACAGTAATTCAGTAAACAGTACAAAATGGACACTACACCAGTTTAGAAAAATAAGTAATATTTATCTAAATCAAAGAAGACCAAAACAACAAAAATCCAACATACACAAGTCAAGATTTGAATTTTCTGAAGAATAAGAGTCTTAATCCTTAGAAAACAGTGAGAATGCACTTCTTACACAAAGTACCTGTTTAGCATCAAAAATAAAGCCGCACGGAAAAAGGTAGCGATGTGTCCATTCCTTCCTCGCAAGGGAGACTGTGCATCGTTTCTTCTCCAGTCTGGTTGGCGATGCTTCCTTTTTCTCCCTCACAAGACAGCAATGCATCGATTTCCAGACTGGCCACCTTGGATCCGCGCAGAGTCCGGGTGACTTTGATGCCAAGGGACAATGCGTTGAAAATCTTATCACACAGTGCTAGAAAACTATGCTGCGTGGGGTTTGCGTTGTTATCAGCAGCTGCAAGCGGGTGTTGTGCGTTGTTTCTCCAGCGACGATGCATCAATCTCCTAGCCACGATGCATGTAGAGCACAGATTTTAGCCGCAAAGCTGGCAGCACATCGTTTATCACCAGTGTTGCAGATGGTGCATCATAAGTTCCCCCGGACTATGTTATTTGTGTGGATTTTCAGCTCTTGTCTGCCAACTTCACCTTTCAAGGGGCCAGGGACTGGATATGACACCACTTGGCAGGGCAGGAGTCTCAGCAGAGAGTCCAGTTGTTAGCAGAGGAAGCCTTTGATGGCCCTCAGATGTCAAAACAGGAAACAAGCTCAACTCAAGCCCTTATAGATTCTTCACAAGCAGAAATTCACAACAAGTTCAGTCTTGGTCCCCTTTCACAGGCAGAAGCAGCAACTGCATGATAGCACAACAAAACTCAGACACAGGCAGGGGAAGCACTTCTCCTTAGCTCTTCTCCTTGGTTCCTCTTGAATCCAGAAGTAATCTAATTGTCAAGGGTTTTGGGTCCAATACTTATACCCCTTTCTGCCTTTGAAGTAGGGCTACTTCAAAGGAAAGTCTCAGTTGTTCGACAGATCCAGCCTTGCCCAGGCCGTGCCTCAGACACACACCAGGGGGTTGGAGACTGCATTGTAAGAGGGCAGGCATAGCCCATTCAGGTGTAAGTGACCACTCCTCCCCTCTCCTCAGCCCAGATGGCCCATTAGGATATGCAGGCTACACCCCAGCTCCCTTTGTGTCACTGTCTAGAGGATAAGTGCAAACAGCCCAACTGTCAAACTTACCCAGGCAGGAAATCCACAAACAGGCAGAGTCACAGAATAGTTTAAGCAAGAGAATGCCTACTTTCTAAAAGTGGCATTTTCAAACTAACAATCTAAAAACCACCTTCACTCAAAGATGTATTTTAAATTGTGAGTTCAAAGACCCTAAACTCTAAATCTCAATCTGCTCTCAAAGGGAATCTGCACTTTGGCCATATTTAAAGGCAGCCCCCATGTTAACCTATGAGAGAGGTAGGCCTTGCAACAGTGAAGACTGAATTTAGCAGTACTTCACTGTTAAGACATGTAACACACATCAGTACATGTCCCACTCTTAACATACATTGCACCCTTCCCATGGGGCTACCTAGGGCCTGCCATAGGGGTGCCTTACATGCATAAAAAGGGAAGGTTTAGGCCTGACAAGTAGGTACACTTGCCAAGTCCAATTGGCAGTTTAACTTTGTTGGAAGCCAAGTTGTCCGGTGTATTCTGGGAGTTGTAATCCTACCTGCCTTCAATTTTAGGGCTGCTACAAAGCTCCCTCAGACCCTGGAAAGTTCCCAAAGGATTTGTGCACCTTCATAGCTTGCTTGTCAATCAGCTAACAATACCCCACACATGATGCTGCAGGTGCGGGGTACAATGCACAACGTGCATCCAACATCTGCAACATAGCCCAAGCTGAGATTTTGCATCCTTTTCTCAGCACCGTCGTGTAAGCAGTAAAATCAGCAGCAGCCTAGGTCCTATTCAGCACCACAGACAGCAAGGAAAATTCTGCGCCCCGGGCCCCACGGACTAGGCAGATGTGAACTGACTGGTGTGGCCTAGTCCCAGGACATGCACCACATTAACTCTGCAAGGTTACCCTCAGCATGACATTCAAGTGGTCATTTGTCACCAGGGACTCCCGGCCATTGACTTCAAAGTGTGTCCCATTCAGCACCACGGGCAACCAGGACAACTCCGCACCCGTACGCCACAGGCCAGGTTAAACTGCACTGACTGTTGTGAACTGATCCTTAGGACTTTACTACCTGAACCCTGTAAGGATTCCATGCAACTTGCTTTCTAAGTACCTTTTTGAAGCCAATTAATTTTCTCTTATAGACTTCAATGCAAAGTTTAAATGCCAGTTCTGCTGTAATTTAATATTGCTCTAAAACTTCTGTTATACCGATTCAATTTGGATTGCTTTGATGTCCAAAATAAGATTAAAATATGCTGTATTTTTATAAATTGGTGCTGGATTTCTTTTGAGTCATGTCAATTACTTATCATCCATGTTTGTGCTGTAAAATGCTTCACGCCCCTTACTCCCAGGACTGAGCTAAGGATTTACTAGTGTGAATCCAAGGACCATCTCTGGGGTATTGTGAGAGTATTACATTGTGAGGACTAACCCCCATATCACATAATACTACACCTTCCTACAAACTCTGTTAGGCTTGCCCAAGTGCTATCAATTGAATAGCACCGTTTGATTGTCCCCCAAAACATGCATTTATTTCAGGGACATTTTTTATTGACCATATACTCTAGAAACATCAGAGTGGTATCAATCAATAGTTTATTCGGTCCAAGTTTGGGCCATTTGAGAAATTAAAAAATAGTCATACATACAGAAGGATAAAAACCATAGACCATCGAATAAAAAAAAGAGACATTTAGCAATTAGTACACTGCTTATATAGAAAAAAGGTTCATAAAACTGCATAAAAGAGTTTCACAAATAATTAAGACAAGACTCTTAAAATAGTGTCTGAATCTTACCCTATACAAGACGCTAAATGCTAAAATAATACGAATCAATTGTTAAAAACGTGTAAACTATTCTAAGACAGATTTATACATAAAATAAAACATAAAAAACTACATACAATAGCTCCTATTTGCAAAAGTTAGAAGTCAACCAGTGGGAAATGGAGCACTAAGTTAGTGAGTTCTCTTAAATAAGTTGATCAGATACATTGCATCTTGCCATTTGTAAAATTATATGTGCTAGGGAGCTATGAATCACTTCAATTGGGGTGCCCCACTAGACAACATGCTCAGAAATATAGTCTTATATCCTCAATAGATCGCACTAATGATTTTGTTTAAAATCCCAGACTATTGTGACAGGGTGCTAGTTCGCTAACTTCTAGACTGTTCTTCAACCGGTGGATTAAGATCTGTAATGGTTCTACTGCGGATTTTCCATGCTGCTGCCAAAAAGTTAGAAACAGAACTCACTATCAGCATGGAAGTGTCATATTTACACATTCTATATACACTGTTTCGGTTTTGTATTGGCAGTGTTTTACACAGAGGAATAATCCACTTCCCTCGAGGGCATTTGTACAAAGGACAGAAAAATAGGACATGCTCAGAAGTTTCCTTGCATAGATGGCAGTTTATGCATTTGTCAGATAAAGGACTATTAGTCGACCAGCAAGCCGTAAAGCTGTTAACTGCCAATGTTCCATATCTGAACTGAAGTAGTAAAGAGCGGGCACGGGCTGGTATAGGGAGATCCAGGAAGCTTTCAGGCAGAGGTTCGTGCTTGACAAGCCGACCTAACCCAATTGAGCCGAGAGATTCCTCATGAATTTTTTCCCAATATCGGTCTTTGATCAGGCGTCTAGCGTTACCAGGAATCATCTCGGGATTCTCCCAATAATGGGATAAATTCAGTTTAACCCAAGCCGCTTTCATCTCCCTTAGCCACCGTACTTTTTCCCATCCGTAGCAAGGTGGCAATAGTTCTTTAACTGCTTACCTGAAGGATTCGAGTTCTTCCGTTTTCCATAGTCTAGCCCAGTACAGAAGTGGTCTTAAGTATGCTGTATCTTTAATACTATTTAGACCCAGGTCCAGTCTCAGGGGGAGCATCGGCGTGCCCTTCCCTAGTCTGGATATGTGTCTAAGGAAATTATTTTCTTTGCTTTGAAGAGTGTCCAGTTGTCTGTGAGATCCCCAAAGTTCCGCTCCATATAAGGCCGCGGCACGGATTTGGGCTTTATAAATTTCAGAGATAAGGGTCAGAGGGGGGCTTATTGCAGTGCAAGCCTTACGTCCTATCACTCCACATCTTTGGCTGATGGTTAGTGCCCCTTTCCTTATGGCTGCATCCCAGCTGGCCTTATCAGATAGTCTGATGCCCAGGTAATCGTATTCCATTACCCTCTCCAGGTCAATTGAATCCATCTTTATGTTTGCTCTAAGCTTCTTGTTCGGGGCACTGTATTTCATGAGTTTGGTTTTCTTAACATTTATATCTAACCCGTAATCTCTGCAGAATACCCCAAACTGGTTAACCAGATTCTGGATTCCCATGGATGATTTAGACAGGAGGATAGTGTCATCTGCATAAAGTAGGCATGTAACTTTGATCCCGGCCAGCTTTGGGGAATCATTAGTGCAATTTACTAAATACTTAATACAATTATTTATGTATAGAAGAAAAAGAGTAGGGGCCAAAACACACCCCTGTCTTACTCCCCTCTCAATAGCCACTGCTTCTCTTAGATCACCATCCTTACCGCTCCTGATTTGTGCATAAGTATTCTCGTGTAGTCGGGCGATAAGTTTCAGGAGACCGTGTGGGATACCCATATTGGCTAGTGTCAGCCATAGCTGGTTTCTGGGGACCAAATCAAACGCGGCTCTGAGATCAATAAAAACTACAAAAAGGTTGCCCCCTCCTACTTCCACAGTCTTCCATTTTATTGTTAAAAATCTTAGCACCTAATCTATGGTGCTTACTGCTGGCCTAAACCCTGCTTGTAGATCAGAAATGGCATTGGTTTCCAGAATCCATTCTTCTAGACGGGACAGAATTTGCTTTGCAAAAAGTTTTTGGAAGTTGTCAAGTAAGGAGATTGGGCGGTAGTTGACAGGGTTAGAGGGGTTACCTTTCTTAAATATGGGAACTATCTCTGCTCCCATCCAGGAACTCGGGACAGGTGCTCCTGCAGTTACCGCATTGGAAATGAGGTTCAGATATGGGGCCCATATATCTGGGTTTGTCTTGTATAGATCGCCTGGTATTTTGTCAAGGCCGGGGGCCTTTCCCCATTTCAGTGAAGCAATCGCAGCCTTGGTTTCAGCCAAGGTAAATTCAATTTTGGGGGTCTCGGTAATCATGATATGGCTCACTTCCCTGGTAGTAACACCAGTGATCCCAGAATATAATCGGGAAAAGTGATCTGTCCACTCTACAGGGAGTATTGAAGCACCAGGCGAACGATTAGGTTCTTCACTGGCACCAGCCACCAATTTCCAAAATTTTGAGGTGTCGCTTATTTTAGCAGACTCCAGGAGGGAAACCCATCTAGATTCATCCCATCTCCTACGGGCTCTACTTTGTTCCTGTTTATAATCTTTCCTGGCTTCCCTTATATGATCGAACTGTCCTCTAAATAAAGCTTTCAGCAGTTTGTGCTGTGCTTCCCTGCATGCAGCGTTAAACCACCTTGCGTTGCACTTCTTTTTAACTTCTTTTGCAGACTCTTTAGTAAAAAGATTTTTTAGAGAATTAAAGAATTGTGTGTGGGCTGCTTTAAGCCCACCGCTATCTTCTAAAGGCTGAGATATGCGATCCATGTGATCAGCCAACTGCCTGTACACAGATGCCAAGATGGCTGTGTCGGTGCTCAGGGATTCCCATCTAACATTTCGTCTATTGTTGGTCAGTGCGAGCTGTTGTTCGTGAGTCTTGTGACAGGAGACTTCAAGTAGGGGTAGTAAATTCCTAAGAGATAAAATCAATGGCTCATGGTCGCTTTCCTCATGTTCTACAATATTCATGTCCACCATATAGCCCCACAAGCGAATGTCAAGCAAAATATAATCTATCTGGCTCTTCTGTGTCCCGCGCCTGAATGTAGAGTGAAGATTAGGGTCCGAGCGGGAACGACCATTGCAGGCCCGCAGGCCATGTGCCAGTGTAATATCCACAACCTGATGTGTTAATCTATTTATTTTTGGTCTTTTGCTTGATACCAGTTGGGGGATACCCCAGTAGGCGTCTTTATCTTTATATAGTTCCTGGGCCAGCAAATAGGGTTCAAAAGTGACATTAAAATCTCCTGCAATAAGAATAAAGTGGGAAGGTGATTTACAAGAGAGAAAGCTGTCCAAAATAGTCAGTGTGTCGGACTCATATTTGCTACCCAGGCTCCTATTTAAATATTGATTATTAAAAGTGGTTTCTCACTAAGGGATGGTATTGATAAACCCATCAAATCGGGGCAGCCCAAGTCAATTGTTTCAATCCGACATTTAAGGGAACAGCTAATCCATATAAGCAGCCCACCTGAGGGTCTGCCTGAATTCACCTTAGTTGCTGGAACCCAGTAACTTTTATAACCAATTCTGTATTTGGGCTCCAGTGCCCACGTTTCTTGAAAAAGACATATTTTATGTTTGTCTATAAATTTGCCCCATTCAGGGTTGTTCATTTTATTCTCCAACCCTGCAATATTCCAACTAAGAATGGTATCTAGGCCATCTGTTTTGTCTTGGGGAGGTTCAGCCACAAGGTTCTCTCTTGCAAATGGAGTGCCGTGGGGAGGGTTTATACCCTTTTCAGGCATATATATACCAGTCACGTTTGGATTTCCCGCTACAGTATCGCCCAAGATATTTCTTGCACCATCTAAATCGGGGGGTGGCGTGAGCAGTTCGAATATCTGAGATGGTGGTGAATATCCATGCTTACTGGGGTCTATTAAATCCGTGGCTAAATTGGTCTCAATCACCTTGCCCTCCTTATTTGCACCCCCAATACAAATTTCAGAACTCTGGACACAGGAGGAAAGCCAGATACTAATTTCCATCTTTGAAAGATCTGGCTGAACAAGTGCGGAAATCGGCGTAGTGTCTCTGGTGTCTGCAGTAGGGGTTTTTTCGACCCCAAAATTACCTTGCCCTATTTCATGTGTTTCAATGTTTCCAACTATAGGGCACTTCTTAACCCAATTTTTTGAACCTTGAGGCTGAAATGAACTATACATAGTGCTGGCTTTTAGTCAATCAATTTCAGAGAGCGAGAGCGAAAGGGGGCTGCGTCTCAGCTGGGGGTCAGGCTGCATCTGCACCCTAGTGGGACCTCTGAGTGGCATTGTTGCCCCCTTAGTGGCTGGTACAGCTTTATGAGGGTAGAAAGCCTGGAGCCTACATAGAGAGGTTACTCCCCCTAGAGGGTTAGATTGGCACACATTCATGGAAAGCTGTTGGACAAGGGAAGGCGCATCGAAGTTAATAACAATACAGTCCCCTGTACCAGGGTTTTTGAGGGGACCCACCCAACCCACCCTCCTCACCATTAGTATTGAGGGTATCATATGAAAAGCAAATCTAGCGTATCTATCTAGCCAGTGGTTGACCTTATTTTTCAGTTCTGTAAATGATTCGGGAATGTTAGACTTAAGCTTAGGAACATTCGTGATAACAAGCACATAAGGGCAAGCTTCCGGTGGTAGGTGTAAAGTTCTCATATTTGTTCCTAGATCCCTATGCATCCGGTCTGCTGAAGTGCGGGTCTGATCCTTGTGCTGTTTTGTGCCCGTATTCATGGAAGAAGCAATTTCATCAGTCCACCTTGGGAAGAGGGGATCACTCTTTAAGCGCTTAGTTTTAGGGGAATTGGCCAGTCTAGCAGTTGAAGCCTTCACTGGTTGATGCGAAGAATCAGGGCAAAGTGATTGAAAATTGTGTACCGTGCTTGATGATAGTGGAAGGCTGCTAGCACTGTTGACTGGAGGGCATGGGGGAAAATATTGTTGGGAATATTGTGAATCTAGTGAGGAAGGAATGGTCGGCTGATTAAGTTTGATGAGACCGTCAAGTTTCTCCTCAATAGCTGATAGGCAAGTTGTTATAGGGTATAGCTTTTTGGCAAGCTCGTCTTTTATAAAATCTATTATAAAGGTTATGTCTGGGCTGCCATTGTTAGTAGCTTGGGCAGGTGTACAGTCCTTGGTCCGAGTAGGCACGGCATGGTTGGGAGAGTTCAAAATACGGGCCCGTTTATTCTTTAAGATTACCTCCCCTCGTTTCCTTTTGCCCTTTGAGCTATGCTCTGTGGAGGGTGCAGGCCTATATGGCATAGGCTGTGTGGTTTCTAGAGGATGTATAACCTTTTCCAGGGGCTCTGCAACAGACATTCAGTGGTTTGAGTGGTTGGGGATGGAATTGCTGAGGCAGGCTGAAAAGCGGGTGAGTGAAGAGGTTGTGGTGGAGTTTTCGGTGGAGCCTCCGTCGGTGGGGGGGCCGTCAGACGGCTCTCCACCAGTTCAATTTCTTTTTCTAATGCCCCAACCGCTTTTTGGAGGAAACCATCTAGAGTCTTATTGTTGCCGGCCTTTTCCAAAGGCATTCCCCCCTTCCGTCTACCCATCTTGCTTTAATAAGCTTTAATAAGACACTTAAGTCCAGCCCCAAAGTTTTACAGTCTATTCCGTAGGTGCTCGTCCTCTCCTATTCCCACCCTGTTTTCGCTCTACTGGGGCTTTATTAAGAAAAGCTGGGACACCAGGAGGGCCTAAAGTACTGCTCACCTATATTGGGAAGGTGTCCGGGTACCTAAAGTATATTCGTCCGCTGGTCACCAACCTCGGAAGTCAGGATGAAAATGGTGTGGCCCAGCACGGCCTCCTCCGGTCGCGGACGGGCGCAGGGCGGGCCCGCCCTTGGCCCGGGCTTCACCCGGGCGCCGCCCGCGCGCGTCCCGCGAGGCGGGAGCGCTTTCAAGGATTTAAAGGGCTCCTGCCCGAAAGAAACTGCCTCCGCCGGTGTCCTGAGCGCGTCCCGCGAGGCGGGAGTGCTTCCAAGGATTTAAAGGGCTCCTGCCCGAAAGAAACTGCCTCCGCCTCCCCGCCGGTGTCCTGAGCGCGTCCCGCGAGGCAGGAGCGCTTCCAAGGATTTAAAGGGCTCCCGCCCGAAAGAAACTGCCTCCGCCGGTGTCCTGAGCGCGTCCCGCGAGGCGGGAGCGCTTCCAAGGATTTAAAGGGCTCCTGCCCGAAGGAAACTGCCTCCGCCTCCCCGCCGGTGTCCTGACCGCGTCCCGCGAGGCGGGAGCGCTTCCAAGGATTTAAAGGGCTCCTGCCCGAAAGAAACTGCCTCCGCCGGTGTCCTGAGCGCGTCCCGCGAGGCGGGAGCGCTTCCAAGGATTTAAAGGGCTCCTGCCCGAAAGAAACTGCCTCCGCCGGTGTCCTGAGCGCGTCCCCAGAGTGGTATTTTCTTTGTGACATGCAAGTGGACAAAAGGGCAGAAATGTATTATAATTCCCTCATTACATCCTTTTTATTCAGGCCTGTGGGTAACATCCCCGGAACTTTAAAGGAGAAGGTTAGTTTCCTGGAATCCAGATAATTAACAGCAAGAAGATGTGATGATGTAGTCTTAGAAAATCATACACCTGAATTATATTTAAAATTTTACCCTAACTTGAATTTGCATTCCTTGATAAGTGTGAGCTACTGACCTTCACCAAGAAGTATATGAAAAGCTGGGGCTGCTTTTTGCTACAACCATCAACACTACTTCAAAGTCCTCTGAGGATCATAAGAATGTGCAAAAAATTTTTATAACAAGGGGAAAACATAGTACAACGTAAGTCGCTGGCGCTATTAGTGGAGTCTCTGTCAAAGGCTAGTGATGTATTCTGGCATATTATAGTGTGCTTGGTTACACGGTACTGGAATTAAATGTTGAAGAGAATAAAAGAGTTACAGTTTACTGAATTTTATTTTTCTGAATTGCTAGACCACCTGGCATCCTTGGAGTGGTGTCCCCTGACTTTTTTGCCTTCTGACCTCCTGTTTGCTGACTTTGGTTTTGCTGGCTTTAGTACTCTGGGCACTTTACCAGACCTGCACTTTACCACTGCTGACCAGGGCTACATTGCATGTGCTTTTTCCCTAAAACAAATTACCATTGGCTTATCCACAATTGGCAAATTGAATTTACTTATAGGTCCCTAGTAAACTGTACTACGTATTCCCAGGGCCTGTAAATTAAATGGTACTAGTGGGACTGTAGCACTGACTACGCCACCCATTTAAGTAGCCCTTTAAACATGACTCAGGCCTGCCACAGCAGTGCCTGTGTGTGCAGTTTTAAACTGCCATGCCTACCTGGCAAGTAAGCTCAAATCTTCTTTTTCAATACATATGTAACCCCAAAGGGTAGGCCCTGGATACTCCAAAGGGCAAGGTGCAATGTATTTAAGAAAGTTGGACATGCACTTTTGAGTTTTACATGTCCAGGAAGGGAAAAAAGCTTAAATTTATTTTTCACTACTACAATGCCTTTCTCTCCAATAGCTTGAGTTGGGATTGCATTGTTTCATTTTATAAGTGTAATTTCCAATTGGGACCCGATAGATATTTCGAGTTTGTGTTTCTGGACTCACAATTTAAAATCACAACTGATAGCACAGTTGCATTCTAAGTTGCAAGTCTGAAAATGCCACTTATAGAAAGTTGGCCTTTTCTTACTTTACCTATTCTGTGTTTCTGTCTGTCTCTGAATACATGTCTGCGTGGGTGACATCTGGGCTCTTGTGCATTCCCTCTAGACAGCCACATACAAAGAGAGCTTAGGTATGCCCAATGGGCCATCCACTTCCTGATGGGCCCTTAGCATCTTGATGGGTTATCCTGGACAGATTGGGAGGGAGGAGCTGGCACACCTGAATAGGCCCGCACAAAGAGGTGCATATCTCCTATGGTGTGTCTGGAGTCAGGAAATGAAGGGCAGGGACTCTGTGCACAATGTCCCTCTTTGGCATCTCCCTCATTTCAACAGCACAACTGGGTATAAGTACTGGACCCCAAATACCGCTGAATCAGTACACTTCTGGACCTAAGGACATTCTGTCAGGAAAAAGGACTACAGCACTGCTGAAGGGACAGCCACTTTGCTGTAACTCTGCTGGACTTTGCTGGACTCCTGCTGTGCTGTGCCTGCCTTGCTACCTGCTGTCTTCCTTGCCTGGGAGTGAGAAGAACTGGACTTGCATCTCTACTTTCCCAGAACCAAATTGACCCCAAGGGCTTGTTGGCTTGCATCTTGTTCTGAAGTCTCAGGGACATCAAAGACTTCATTCACCTCTGCTACAGTTGCTGGACTTTGCCAGCTGTGTGTCCTGGTCTACCAAGTTGTACCAATCTTGTCCTGGGCCCTTAGAAGTGACTTCTGCAACTGTTCTCTACAGATGTCCACATGTCGCCACCACTGCGCTGATCGGAACTGCTGCATCTTTCTTTGACACATCACCACTACCACTGAGGACAAAAACATCGCTTGGAACAAGTGCATTGCCCTAACCCCCGGCACATTCCCTTCACATCGCCGGCTGCATGACTTAACAAAGAAGCATCGTCTTTAGCGCAAAGGGTTTGATGCCGCACCTCAAGGACATTGCATCGACTGTGCAGCTCAATGATTATGCATCCCCAACTTCGCAGATCAAAACTGATCAGAACTGATGCATCACCTATGTATTGGCACCTCTCCTCCTCGCATAGGATCTTTAATGCAACCCTCCATGCAAAGCACTCTTTCAGTGGGACAAAGTTGGTCTCTGTAGCGGATCCGCTCTTCATTGCGGTCGGCCTGAACTCTGGATTTACCCTGGTCTAGCGCGAACAGATAGCCCCGGTTGGCACATTAAGCTTTTAAACACTATGGAGGGCATTATGACCCCAGTGGTGAGTGTTAATGTGGTGGTAGTAGCGCCAACTGGCTGGCTTTACATACCGCCACATTAGGAGAATGGACTTCTCCACTCATACCACCATAGCGTTATCATGCCGGGCCAGAGATGTCAATCTCCAGCCGGGCAACCGGCACAGTACCACCGGCTGCATTATGAGCCTGCCTACCACCATGGTTTTTGTGGTGTTGCTAATGCCACGAAAACCATGACGGTGGGCCCTACCGGTGACAGCGAATTCCTTCCCTGTCACAGGTAGGCGGCTCTCCCATCCCCTCAACACTCACCTGATCCCCCCCAGGCCCCTCCATCCAAACTCCCTCCACCCCCTCCGATCAACACACACACCTCCCCAACCCCTCCGATCAAAACACACACCCCACCCCCTCCGATCCACAAACACAACCCCACCCATCATACACTGACACACCCGCAGACATGCAAACACTACACAACTGACCCCACGGCCACACACGCACATCCCCCCCTGAAAATTACACAACACACACAGACGCATTTACACACGAACTCACACACTCAGGCACACACACACAACACCCCCACCCTCCCACCCCCCTCCCCTGCCAGACGCCTGACTTACCTTGTCCGGCGAGGAGGTCATCCAGCAGGGAACGGGAAGGGGCACAGCTACCGCCAGCACCGCTCTGCCAGCAGAACACTGCCAGGCCACATTACTGGTCATAAAACGTCTGGCGGCGTTCAACTGGCATGGCAGTGCTCGTGGTAGAGGCACAAGCTTACCACCATCCTCCAGCATGATCACAGCCGAATTTACGCCCTTCTTGTGTTGGAAGTCCGGCAGTTATCATAATATGGCGGGTGGATGGGAGCCGCAGTGACGGTATTTTGGCTGCCGTCACTTCGGCGGTAGGTGTTTTTTACCGCCAAAGTCAAAATGACCACCTATATTTGCCAATATTTTATAAAAATTCAGATCTCGACGTCTACTGATTGGGTTTTTGTCATTTTGGTCATGTGTGTGCACTAAATTACGCCCTATTTTTCTTACCTGGTGTAGATTATGTTTGCATGGTGTTTTCACTGTTTTACTCTATAAGAGTTGTACAAATACTTTGCATATTGCCTCCTAAATTAAGCCTGCCCGCTCTGTGCCAAGCTACCGGAGAGTGAGCACAGGGTAATTTTATGGTGTGTAAATGATTTACTCAGAATAGGATTTTGGGTCTTGCTTGGACAGACCAAGCAGAAACCCAATTGTTAAAATGAATCATCAGTGCCCTCTATTTTTTATCAGAGGTGGAATGGTGGGCAAAAACAAAAGATGACAGTGAAATTAGAAGTGACTGTGATTAATTCAAGCAATCTGCCCATGATGTTTTTGTATTCCTTGCTGTGGCACCTGAAGATGTGGGACACTGAGCCATATAACTGAAGCAGCACCATACTGAAGAGGCCCTAGCCTGGAGTGTTTTATTTTCCTGTTCAGAAGGGACTCCGCCTGGCACTTGAGTTCAACTGTTTTTACTATATCAGGGCCAAGCCTGATCTGCATATTGTGGGTTCTTTTCTGAGGTGGTATGTTGGGCAAAGAAACGATGGACCGTGGTACGGCCCAGAGCAACTACCCTTGGGGGAGACTGAGTCAAGCTTCCAATATATCCTTTATTGCTTTCTTCAGAGCTTCATCAGTAAGAATATTTGTAAATAGCAGGCGGTTCACCAAATAAAACGGTTCAGGAAGAGATTGTGGGAAATAAATGGATACACTTAAAAGAAGTAAAGAGCAAATATTTAAGAGGGAGTATAACAATAGATATGGATTAATGTTGCTCTATTAAAAGCCACTGAATGAAAAGGAATTAGAAGAATACCTGGAAAAATAAAATCAGTTGGATGTGATTATCTAAACCTCGAGGGGACTGTGAGTGAGAGCAGAAATACGTTATGACAAATATTGCCATAATTTATTTAGCACTTTCTCCCTACGACATTTTATCGTGTATTTCTCTGAAGAAGAGCAGGAAAACAACCATGTACACATTGATAACATCCCCTAAATTAACACGTCTCTCTTATAAAAAGAGACTGTGGCACGGGCTTAGGAAAGCATTGAATTAAGATATTAAAATGCCATCGATGCCTCTATTCTTCTGTAAATTGCAGTACATTTCACAGGGTACCTCTTTAACGCCCTGATTGCAAATCCGCCCGGCTGTGCTGATCCGTGCAAGTTCTCCTGCATTGTGTAGTAGGTATATTTCATATTAAAGGTCATTTTTAATGAATTCCGGAGTATTAACAATTCCGTGCTCCTAGCCTCCTACAAATATAATTCTGCAGAAAAGAACAAGACAAGGCAAACACAAGGAAATCAATTGCCTTAATTATTTTTTCACAAAGCCTATTGACAGTGGACTTAGCATGAAACTGGCAATTCTGTTATATTACATTGAAAAGTAGAAGTAACGTACCGCATTTGCCTTTCGTCCTTATGTTTAGAAATTAACCGTTCGATTTGAAGGGGTAAAATTCATGTGACTTAAATACTAACGAAATGGCATTTAAAGTAAACATTGCAATAAACTACCACAAGGCTGTGGCTAGCAGGGTGGGGAGCTACATTCCAGGCGCTGCATGCATGTGCCTGTACTTTGCGATACAGTGTGACACCCCTCGTGCAGGCTGCTATAATTGGGCGAAGGGCTGTCCGAGCTTGCGGACAGAGGTTCTTTAATGTGTAGCTGAATCTCAGTCTTGAGGTAAAAATCAATATTTCTTTCGGAGACGAAAAAAACGTAGTGTGCTAACAACTAATTAGTTTGTGTCGGTCAGCTTCGGTAATTGAAACAATACTGAATACAACACTCCAGAAATGTCAATCACCTTTCCTCCCTTCATATTTTCTTCGATCTGCTGCACCAAGACAGTGCAAACATACAAGAGACAACAACGGTTTTCATCCTTCGCTTTTCCCTCACGCACGCTCCACACTGGCCAGTGAACTAACAACCACTCAATTAACGCTAAAGTCTAGGGAAGCGGGACTGCCTGTGTACCTGAGAACTAATATTGAACATTGATTTCATATAAAATATATATTTTTGAGCTTGATATGTGCCTTGATAGTTAGTCAATGTTGTTTCTCATTTTCTTTTATTTCTAGCTTTTGAGGGGGTATGACTGATTTTTCCCTAGACAGTCAAAATGCTTCTGAGCTACTTTGACAGTACAGACTGTTAGAAATGGGATCTCTGGTTGGCAGAGGTATACACCCTTGTCCAAATAGAGACCACAATCCTAGTCAGAGACAGTCACACACAATCCAAATTATCCTGTGCCCACCCTCTGGTAGCTTGGCACTGAGCAGTCAGGCTTAACTTAGAAGGCAATAAATTATACAATAACACAGTGAAAACACCACAAAAATACACCACACAGGTTTAGAAAAATATAAGATATTTATCTGGATAAAATAAGGTAAAAACAATCAAAATTTGCTAAGTATAAGTTGAAATATCACTCTTGCAATGGTAAGAAGATAAGGAGAGTCTTAAGTTTTTGAAAAGCAACAAGCATCTTTTGTGTGCACAAAGTACCTGGTATGCATGAAAATTACATGCACAAAGACCACAGAGGAAGAGATGGGTGGAAAAAGGAAGGTGTGCATTGGATTTCTGGGAGCACACAGATGATGTGTTGATTCTTTTCCACGCGGCAAGGGCTTTGCATCAAGTTCCGGCCCACAGGCTTGAATCCTCTCTGCTATGCGGAGTCTTTTGACACCCAGGGATGATGTTTGGAACTCCTGGGTGCGCTGGATGAAGTCACAGGTGCTGAATCGATCTGGTGGGCCATGCGTCGGAGTTTCTATTGCACAGCAGGCGCTGTGCTGATTCCTCATGCAGGAAGTCAGGCTGCATCGTTCCGCAGAAATGCATCAATCCGGTGGGCTATGCGTCGTAGTTTTAGTTGCAAAGCTGGCGCTGCGTCTATCTCCACTCAGGGAGCCAGGCTGCGTCATTCCAGGTCGGTGATGTGGTGATTCTTTCACTGCTAGGCAGTTTGTACCTCGATTCCGGCAGGCTGTGCGTCGATTTTCACAGCACAAGGAGTTCCTTTTGAAGAGAAAAAGTCTTTTTCGGCCTGAGACTTCAGGAACAGGAGACAAGCTCAATCCAAGCCCTTAGAGAGCACTACTCTGCAGAGCCAGAGGCCAGCAAGGCAGCAGGGCAACAGCAAGGCAGCAGTCCTTCACAGCAAAGCAGTCCAAGTGAGTCCTTTGGGCAGCCAGGCAGCTCCTCCTGGCAGGTTGCAGGATCTGATTCAGAGTGTCTGCCCAAGGAAGTATCTGAGTTGGTGGGGTCAGAGACCCAGTTTATATACCCAAAAGTGTCTTTGAAGTGGGGGAGACTTCAAAGGGTGGTTTTGAAGTGCACAAGATCCCCTTTCAGTACACGTCTGTCTGCAAGGGTCCCAGTATGGGGTTTGGCTGTCCATTGTGTGAGGACAGGCCTCTAGCCTTTGAAATGTAAGTGTCAGACCCCTCTGCCCTTCCAGCCCAGGAAGACCCATTCAGCATGCAGATACGTGCAGGTCTGACTGAGTATCCTGTGTTTGTGGTTGTCTGGGTGAAATGCACAAGGGAGCTGTCAACTAGCCCAGCCCAGATGTGGATTGGAGACAGGCTGTAAGGCACAGATGGATTTTAGGTGTAGAGAAATGTTCACTTTCTAAAAGTGCCATTTCTAAAATAGTAAAATCAATTCCAACTTCACCAATCAGCAGGATTTTCTGTTACCATTCCAACCACATAGCTGCATGCTCCTTATAATTTAAGTTTATTTTCATTACTAGATTCAAGCTATGTGGGGACTATCAAGCTTTGCAAGGTAGGGTATTGAGCAAAGCCATCAGTAAACAGTAATTATGCCTCAGTGGACCACACTGGTTACAATACTGCCACTGTGCACAGTTAAAGAAGGTAGTGTAAATAAAATGTCCCTAGCTTTAACGCCATGTTTACTTATGTTAAACAAAACCTTGATCACTTTTCAGTATATCAGGGCACTATTATAGACTTCTGACAGCTAAACTAATTCATATGTTAGTATAATATTCACAGTTGTAATCTGCTTTTGTCTTATGACACAAAGAGTACTGGAAAAGGGTGAAACTGCTGCACAACTTAAAGTACAGAGGGGTATTGGACAATTCCGTTTCCACTCAGACCCTCATAGTAAAGATATTTTTAAAGTTAAAAGCTTTGTACAAATATTAACCTTCACAGGCAACACAATCACATGTATTGAAAGTATATTTTCCTATGAGTAGATTGATCACAGTTAATGCTGGCCTGTATTTTAAATGACTCATGGTAGTCACTACAGGTGTTTTGTGAAACATGAAAAAAAAAAAATTTTTGTGGAAACGCAGAAGCAGCATAAAAAACTAGTAATGCTTTATTTTTTCGTTTCTCATGGAGAAAAGAATGTTTTGTTCTTTGAGATTGTGCTGGGATTTCTTAATTGAATGGAGGCCTTTTAGCTGCAGCTGTGCGTGCTAGCAGGCCATATGTTTTATCTGCTAGTTTGACAGGCACAGTTGAAGCTTGCTTGTGAGAACGTTTTATATATTTTAATGAGACTAGAACTGTATCTTTTCTGTCTTTACTTGACTGTCTTGCCATTTGAGAAATTACTTGTTACTGATAATGTTAGAATTCTGTTGTTTTAAGAATGTGCATGCAGTGTGTAGATTGGGATTCTCTTGAGGCTCCATTAAAATTCTCTTCTGACTTTCCTTCTCCCACTCTGGAGATTCAGATGCCTTTTCGGTTGCCTCTGGATGCAGATCCTTTTATGTCTGCCTTTAGATTCAGGTCCTTTCCTGCTTTCCTGCCCGGTTTTTAATTCAGATTCCTCCTTTCCCTAATTTAGACAAGATGCTTGCTATTGCCTTTTAGATGCTTTCAGGTGGAAACTCCTCCCTCGCGACTTCTCTTCAGACTTCTCTGACTTAGCCCCCTAGCTTATGCAAAAAGAGAGGTTTACCCCCCCAAAAACCCTACCTGACCTGGGTAAGGAAACATGTATGCAAAAACAATTGGTCAAAAGGCTGGGATAGATTACTACATTTTCTAACAAGAAGAGTGCCACGTGCTCTCTTGGGGACATAATTTATTTGTCAAAATTTATTAATCTATAATTATATAGAACAAAGAGAATCATAAACAAAACAAACTTTCGCAATTAAACTGAACTATTACACCAGGACTAATATTTACATCACAATATCAATTATTTACATATACATGAATGTAAACATATCACAAAATAATAACTAACAATGAAACATCTGGAAATTGTCCCAACTCAATCACCTCCATTGGAGGCAGTGGTACGTAGAGTACTTAAAGACGTAATGCACTTAAATGCGGTGGTTGTGGTTAGTTATGACAACAAATGCTGAACCCAAATCAAATACTTCCTAGGGTTACTTGCACTATCCAATCTCCTTCTGGAAAATGAATTGCACTTTCTACCCAACCTGCCGCAATTCACAAGGTGTCGACGTGTTTCGGACCCCTCTATTTTGGGTCTCATCAGGACTACTATGGGACAACTTTTTCCTATAATTTGACGATATCGCAAACATCTTCAACCCGTTGGAGCTGTAAAAGAAGATACTGTTGCTATCACACGTGTAAAAATCACGCAAAATCCTGCCCCGTAATTAAGAACACAAATTCTATTAATCGGGCACTGGCAGTGGAATCAGTAATCACCCATCCGTTTGTTATCTCGTAAGCGCTCGGAGCCTCAGCGTCTTCAAAATCCCCCTAGCTTAGCAGTGTAGGGAGTTGACCTTTCTGGGAGAACAGATTTACTCCATTCTATTTGAGACACATTTCTAACAGTTTGTTATTGCTCCTAAGATTTGCATTTTCTTTGAGTATATTGACTAACGCATTCATGAATTTTCTATTGAAATACAATTCATTTTTATGACTGGAGTTTGTACCTTTGAAAAACTTTTGTACCTTTGAAAAACTTTTAATAAACCTTGATGGTCTCTCTGTTCCTTGTTTTACGTTTTTGAAATATTTGATTTGATGTCAGCCTCAGTCATAACTAAAGATTAATCAGAGCGCACGTACTGAACTAGAAATACACCAGAATTTGCACGTAGCAAAGTGCCTTAGTAGTTTCCACTTCTTAATTTGATGCTCTGTAAGAGCAGGGTATTAGAAACTTTTACATACATTATTAAAGATTTAATTAACATCTGAACAGAGACAAGAAATAAATCTAAGAGACAGGAGATGTGAGCTTTGAGATGTTGACAGTCATAAGGTCGCCAAAAAGGAATAACATCACTGAGAAGTATTTGACCATCCTGGTGGCAATTCTCAATAATTAACCTGTGCGTGCTGTATTGGTTGTTATAATGAAATAAAATGCTATAGAGTGCCAGATTTTTTTTGCTAATTTACGCCTTGCATTGAAGCACCAGCTGCTGATAAGTAATCAAATGTGAAATCAGGGACCACTCTAAACAGTACAGAAAGAGAAGGATATAATTCTTTCATCAGTTTGAATTGACTTTCAATAGATAGATGATATTCTCAGGACCGTGGACATTAACATAAGCATCTTTGGCCCTCAAAGTCAGTCAGTCAGTCAGTCAGTCAAATATCTTTATTACACCAACAAATAACCAAAAAAAGCACGGTATAATAATAATATTTAGATTAAAATTATTTAACAAACACAGTATGGTACAAACATATTCAGGTAGGTAACATAAAAACAGCCATGTAAGTATCCAGATTTGATAATAAAATGCAATGATTTAAAAAAAAACATAGTTCTTGTGTACAAAATTGTCAGTGAGCCATTACTTTAACCTGAAGCAAAAAAAGTACACACACAATCAATCTTGTGCCTAAGGCATACAATTACAATCAACCTATCAAATTAGAAAACCATACAATATGGACTGTCTCCATGATTATTAAAACAATACAAGAATCAAATTCTTGAGAATTTAAAAGCATAATATCAAAAGTCCTCTGTACACAGCATGGAGTTAAAAACTTTAAGGCACAATTCATGAAGCATATTTAACCAAGATGTTTCCCTAATCTCAGGGCACATTGTAAAAATCTGATTAGAGCAAAACAAATTCTCACAGAGGATGAGTGCTATAATACCAGTAAAGCCTGCCTATCCTTTGTTATTTTTTTTCAAATCACACAATATAGACAGGAGATATTTTTTCCTAAGTGGCAAATAACATTTACAAAATATTATAAGGTGCAAGGTTCTTTGGGTGGTGCTTTGGTCAGAGGGACATACAGGCAAATTCTCAAACCAGGTGCCACAGTAGGGAAATGCACCCTGGAAGTGCATGATGTTTAATCTGAAGCACAATAAATAAAATCTGTGCTGAGTATTATTGATCCACGAGGGATAAAATGCTGGTCCACTCCACAATAACTAATCAGCATGACACTGCAGTAGCAGTTTACTTACTTCTTGAGTGAACCCTCAAGTATTGGAGCATACAATTGCTTTACTGCTTCCTTTCCTAACAATTTCTTAAGAATGCATCTTTTTATGGGTCACAGAAAAGCTGTTGGAGTCTAGAAGACTGTAAAATATTTTTAAAATATTTTAACCAAGGAATACAGAAAACCCCATCCCGGTTCAAAAAGTCTTTTACAATCTGTTGGTGAGACGCAGCTCACCCTTCGTCACACCGAAGCCCACAGGATAAGAGAGCAGATCTTTATGTAGTCCTTGATGTATGATAACCCTAGCTCACTATGACAAAAAAAGTCGGACCACCCTGGAGAAATGGCAGCAGCCTCCTTCAGAATTTGTTATCGCTATCTGAAGTTGATTTGCTGCTTCACATACCACAAACCAGCCCCATATGTAGCAATAGACATGCACTTACTCTTATCTAAAGTGAGCATTTCATTAATAGGTGTATGGCCCAGTTTCTGTGCAAACATGAAAAACTCCTCTGTGGATCTGGTACATTATTGTAATCTGATATCAGTCAAATGACCCCAAGTGAGTGATGAATGAAAAGTAATGCCTATGTGCGTGAAGGTCTTAGCCTGTCCCACCGTAGAATCCTGCATTACATGGACACACCTGTTTGTGTTCCTTGGTCCACAAATAATAGTGAAAGGCTTTGATTTGGACTAAGATACAAGTTCTTCATAAAGAAGATACATTGATTAAGGAGGCCTTGAAGGGCATATGCAGGTCTGGCCAATAGAACTGCATTGTTGGTATAAAGTAAGATGTAGACCAGGTGCTTACCCGCAAATGGTAAGTTCTTCCAATGCTTTTTTAAGTGGTCCACCAACCCGTTAATATAGAGTGTAAATGAAAAAAGGGGTGAAAATACAGCCTTGGCAGACCCCTCGGTCAGATGTAATCAGCTCTATGGATTCCAAATTCAAACAGAACTGTAACCTCGCTGAAGCAACCCTATGCAGAGCTTCAAAAGAATAACACATGTGCCTCCACCCCCATCTCAGACATGACAGTCCAGAGCTTTGAACGACTGACTGTGTCAAATGGGTTTGTCAGATCCATAAATGCCAGATGTATGGTGTACCCTTACCTTTGATATATTTTGCAATTAGAATGTAAATTAAGCAATTGTTTTACTGTCCTCAGGCCATGTTGAAAGCCATAGAGTACATATGATAAAAAAGACTTCTGTTTGTCCCAGGTTTCCAATCTTTCCAAAAGCACCCTCCCTAGTACGTTGATTGTGGAGTCTAGCAAGGATTTTGGCTGATAACAGGATAGTTAGAAGAGGCCCTAAAACATTAGTTTAAATTCGGCTCCAAAAGTCCATATAATTTTTAAACAATAAAATAGGGATTCCATCTGGGCATGGGGCCTTGCCACTCGGACTATTCTTAATTGCTGCAGTTATCTCATCAACCTAAAAAGGGCGATATAAAGACATGTTTTCCAGTACATCAAGCTCACATTCCAACACCAATTACTTGTTATTATGCTGGGTGGCTGAATACAGCAAATTAAAATGGTAAAACCAACTTTTTGATGGGATCAGAGTTTCCACCTTTGGAGCATTTGGCTTGTTAAAAAAGGATGAGTTGATAACTTTCCAAAAGGAGTCCATATTCTTTAGTTCCCCAGCTGCAATAAGGTCTTACCAGGCATTATTTCTAATGACGCTCTTTCTTCACTCAATCACTGCCTTATGATCCCTCCTGCACTCCCAGACTTCTTTGGAGATTTGTGGTTACCTTTTAACAGCATTTAATAGTTTCATATAGGCCATGGAGCAATCATTATCGAAACATCTGTAAGGCTTATCGCCTCTTGGATTGACTCAGCTTTCATCAGGTTATTTTAGAAGCTCACAATTAACAGAATAAGAGTTAATGATCTTCAGAGGTTCTGCCTATGATCAAGAACTGCCTCACAGGCCTTTTTCATAGAAAAACGATTTCATAGAATACCATTACTGAGAAAGCATTTAATCTAAACCATCCACATTTTCAGAATAAATGGCATTCACCTTTGTGTAGAAATCAATTCATGGATTATTTTTTGGGGTCAAAATTGGCTTTTGGTTGCTTATTTTTTAAGTGTAAATGCAATGGTTGTAGGTCTTACTTTCAGAAACAGTTTTGTCTGATATATTTATTTCAGTCCTTTGCTTCAGGGGATAGTATTTCTTATTTATATATTTTATGTTGTTAAACAATCACTTCTAATGCTTTGTCAGCACCCGTAAACACCATCAATCGCTGACTCCTCAACCCCCTAAACACCATTAATCTCTGCCCCAACACCTCTCACAACATCTGAACTACACACATCCCTGAAGTCTAAAAGCCCTTTCTAACCCAAAAATCTGCCATCTCTGATCCATAGAATAACTCACTATCCCTAACTCTACACATTACTGAACCCTAAAAACCCCTTTCTATGCCTAAACCCCACCTACCACATACCTCTTGAAAACACCTCAGCACACCCAAACTCCACACATCCCTGAACCCTAAAAAATCCTTACCACCTTTAAACACCAGCCACCCAAGACCCATAAGAACTCATCCAAACCCTAAATTAGCCATCCCTGAACCCTAAAAGCTCTTTCTACATCTAAACTCCACCCATCCCTGAATCCTTAAAACCCCTACCAGCCTAAACTCCACACCATCCTGAACCAGAACAAATCATCACCATCTCAGCTTCTAACCCTCATTGAACCTTGAAAACCCTCACCAGCCCTAAACTCTGCCCAACCATGAACTCTGAAGCCCCTCAACACCCTTACACTCCACTAGTCTCCGAACTCTAAAAACCCCTTTCTATGCCTGAACTCCAAATATTCCTGACCCCTAAAAGCCCTTCATCACCCTAAATATTACCCATCCCTGAACCCCAAAACCCCATAGTGTCCTAAACTCCACTCCATTTTAATGTAATTATCTCTACTTTAAAACGGTTCCTTTAATGTTTGATTTTTTTGTTTTTCCCTAACATTTTGTTTCATTATTTGGTTTCCTCCAATGCAGTTTCTCAGTTTTCATTTCCATTCATTCACACACATCATTCATATTCATCTTCAGAAGTCCTTGCAATATCCTGTTTGGGTCTAAGCTTTTCCATTTCATTACAGCACCTATTTCTTTTTGGAAATTCAAACCAGTTTGGTTACTCTTAGCTAAAAGTGATTCTGAATTCACATTCAATTTAATGGGAAGTGGATTTTGATCACAGCATCAGATAGATAAAATACTAAAATTAGACATCCATGGGGAGGCTGGATCAGAACATATTATAAAGTTAATGGTGCTACAAGCTGCTCTACTCATGAAGAAAAGTAATAATTTAATCATTTATCCTCCTTGTGGCCAATCACCAAGGCAAATAAAAGGCTGTACTTCATCAATAAGTGGTTGGGAGCCTCACCATAACGATGGTGAGCACAATCCTTGAGAACAATGTTATATGTATCTGTCAAGTCACAGACTTCTTCTGGCTGAGTACACACAAGGCAGTTAAAATATCCCACCTCTATAACATTAAGCAGCCTCTTGCTGTTTGCAAGGAATTTGTACAATTCACCCTCTAATTCCCTAATTATAATTGGATTGCATCCAGGATCAAAGTTGTTATAATACAAATTAATTTGTAAGACTTTTTTTAATTTGAGAGTTAAATGCTAAACAGCTTGTAGTTGTCAGACCTCCTCAGGGTAATCTCACCTCTTGCCTCTTCTGGGAGCACCCTGCTGGTCTTTGTCATCAGGTCCTCATTTCTCTTGGCACCTCCTCTGGTTGTTTTCTCACACACCTTGGAGGGCAGGGCAGCTACTTACTCCCCACAGTGTTTGGTGGGGTTTTAGGGAGGCTTAGTTTAGGGCCTAGATTAACCCCAGCCCATGTTTCAGTGTGTTGAGTGGACTTTTATACACAAACACATTGTGGCTTGTCACTTAACTCCTTGCCACAGACCTTGCCGCAGACCTTGGGAGGCAGCAACGGAAATGCAGCCATTTTGGAAATGCAGGACTGTAAACAGCCTGATTCCTGAATGTTTGATGCTTCATATCAAATAATCCAGGCTCATCAGACTGAATACTGCAAGCTCCTGTAATCTGGTTGGACGGCTTCTTGATGCCTTTGGTGTTAAGTTCTATCCTCTAATACACAAACCTGCATGGGATTTAAGACCCGCATCCGCCGCACACCTTGGGGGGTTTATTTACCTTGTTAGCTGGGGCCTGAACTCTTGGAACCATTGTGACTAAATGCTGAATGTGATAGACGTTTGCATGAAACAATGTTGCAGTAGATTCTTAGACAGCAAAATTAGATTGCTTTAATCTCATTGTGTATTGTGTACTAGATCTCTCTCATATTGCAACAAGAACATTTGACAAATATGTTACTTGTGTGAGAATTGTATGACTAAGAAATCTCTTGATACATGTGTGTATTTTTCTAAAGTATACTAATGGAGTCACATTTACTAGATGCACACGATGTTTAACATGCTAAGTTTACAATATGTGTTACTGTGTTATGTCTTATTTCACAGGGCAGCCCAGTGTGTGATTCCATAACAAAAAGGTGTTCTTTATTCCAGGTCCTGTAAACAGGTCCAAATTCCAAGCATTTGCTGAGTGTCCTAGTAAGATAGCATGTGACAGTTTCTGTTTTGTGTGACGAACTGTCTTGCCATCTGTGATACTTCTGGTGTTCATTATGAATCCTTTTGGTCCTGTGGGAACCTCTGGAGAAAAACTGCTTAGCCCATTTATTATTTTGGTAACTTACTTTTTATTTTAGCTTGTTATTTTAGTTTGTTGTTTGGTCCTCACCCCTTCCCCTTGTGTTCATCTTATCACCATTGTGTTTCCTATCAGCCAGTGATGGCAGAGGGGATGCAAGGTAGAGTCTGTGCATGCTGCTCCCGGAACAGGTGGGTCTTGGAGCTTGTGGATGGTGGCCTAAACTGCAGCACACTCTGACAATAGTAGGGGCTTGCAGCAATAGTTCTCATCCTAGTGATTGCGCTAGTAATGGCTAATACATTACATAAGCCCCCTTTTGCCCATAATGTGACTGTTCAACTGAATTTTAAAACAACCAAAAGCCATCAATAAAGAATGGATCAACTGCCCAGGTTTCCTGAGAGCAGACAATATCAAAGTGAGAACAAATCTAAACCATTATCTAATTTATTTAAAATACCTGCAATATTGCAGGATAGTACTTAAATACTGCTGAGTTTAGACCTCTTTGGGTGCTTTAAACTACTCTTGAGGTTAAATATTGAATCAGTAATTCCTAGCCTAGGAGCAGGGTGAACAGAGTCCTGATTATCTGGCTCCAAAGTGAATGACAGCATATCTACATCAGGGAGTCAGTCAATCTCTTCCAGCGTTTCAAGTGGTGAAAAATATTTGTTTTTGCCCACATTAAAAATAGGTGGCAGATATTCTCTATCAGCAACCTCTGCTATTTCCTTCCTATGTGTTTTACAGTCTTTAGGTCCATAAAAAAAGTCTAATGGCAATGCCCTAATGTTACCTGCTTGACACGATACTTGATTCAAGGTGTATAGGAAGTTTATAACAGTGCCAGGAGTCTTAAAGTTTACTACCACACAGTCCACCATGCAGTTTTTATGCCTTAACCCCAACCATGCCACTCTCCTTACCATAATAACTTTGTTAAATGAGTCGGTTATTCCCAAAATGCCTTATCATCCAATGTACAACTTTATTCCTTCAATCTCCCCATTCTTCTCTCTGTTACTGGCAATGAGGTGACAAGTTCACCAAGATAATGACATATGTCATGGAGGCGGGGGGTAATTGCAGTTAATCTCCACAGAGCTCCATCTGGAAGGAGGGTTTTGACAGAGGTTTGGAGATGGGATTAGCAACAATGGCTTGCCCTCCAAGACTAGAATGGGGGCAGCTTCCCCATCATCCCTTTATACTTGCTTCAGCCCTCCTCAGCTGTGCTAATGAGCTCCATGTTAAAGGTGTTACCAGCATATTCCTGAACTGTGTCTCCTATAGCTAGGTGGGTGAACATTTGACCACGCCCAATAAATGGGGCCTAGCAGACTCCTCTCTGTTTGAGGTTATTAAAGAGCAATTTATACATCTTGATCATTCTATCTGGCACCATATCACAAAAAACCTTTCATTTTTGTATTCTAACATAGATATCCCCTGGGGTGTGTGGCTAGCAGTCGAAGATGACGGCAGTATAACGGAGATGCTTCTGGGCCCGGCATTGAAACAAAGATCCTGCTGTGGAGCTGAAGCCTCTGGTGCCACCAAAGTCACTGCTGGAGAGCTTGGACATCGGTGGAAGGACAACAGCAGTCTGAAAAAGAGTGCTGCGGCCCACTATCAAATTGTGGAGGAATGACCAGCATTGCACCGCACGGCCTGGTTCCCTGAGGGACTGCGTCAGAGCAAGGCATCACCAGAAGAAAACAAGCCAACTGGCTCCCTCCTCCCACATGCTGATCACTGAAGGAAGGTGTGGAGGACCTGAAGGGGGTAAGCTGCTCACTCTAGAGGAGTGAGAGCATACTTCAGTAGTGAAATCAGTGACTCGCCCACCCGTACACCCGAGGACCTATGTGTATCTGGCACAGTGAGTAGGCAGAGACTGTTGTGCCGCGGCGCGCGGCACAGAGACACGCCGCACCCCCAGCCTATCATGCAGCATACGAGGCCCCAAATTGGGCATGGGGCCTCATTTCTTCATCGAGCGGCACACATTTGGGCATGTTTAAGCCTTCCCCACTCACCTGCTATTGTGTCCTTTTCTTTCTGTCGCCCTCATTTGTGCCTCCCTTTATGTTTTTCCTTCTTTCCCATTATTCCCCTCTCTTCCCAGCATGCTTTGGTTCCCTACTTTCTATTGCTCCTTGTCCATTACTTTCTATGTGTTTTTCCCTATCTACTATGGTGTCCTTGCACTTCCTGTTGGTCGCTTCCTGTTCTGGGGTATTTAAGGACTGTGATTCTTTTCCTCCATGCGCTGCAACACTTTCTGTTTGGATGGTGTCTTCGCTCCTTCTTCCTTGTGTCAGATACTGGTTCACGTCGGTTCCAGTGTTTTTGCTGTTCTTTTTGATCTTGTATTTACTTTTTGACTTTAGCTCCTGTTCCAGGAAATTTCCTTTTTGGAGGATTTTTCCCCTTATTAGGTTTTTTTTCCCCCTGGCACTAATTCTGTAGGACACGGCCTGCCCTTGGAGTTCCTATTGCCTGCAGCACCGTGGCTACCAGAATGAGTCGCCCCTACCTGGTCCAAGGCCGAATATTCAGGAACAAGAACCTCGCCACTCGTTCAGCAGACTCCAGGTTAAAGCAGCGCGTAAATGGTGACAGATTGCAGCGCCAAATACACCTGATGTCGTCTAACACCATGGATGATACAGTGGCGGCTGCTGCAGATCCTGATCAGTCCCTTCTGGCAACCACTGAGCAACAGGCTCAGGAACTGCAACAACTACGCAATGAGAATGCTGCTTTACGACAGGCTTTGGCTTTCTGCAGTACATATGTTCCTACCGTCTCCATCTCAATCCTTGTTACTCCAGTGAACCAACAAAACTGCGAGAGTTCCTAGATGCATCAACTGTTTACTTTGCCTTCCGACCCACACAATTTTCCCACGACAAGACATAGGTGGGTTATCTTATCAGTGCTCCATCTGGTCCTGCCTTGGCCAGGGCAACTCCGATGGTATCATCCAATTACCCAGTATTGTCTGATTATCCAGCCTTCGTGAATCAGTTTAAACAGATGTTTAGTCACCCAGGATTGGAGACCTCTGCTGAAGAAGCACTGTGTGACATCCAACAAGGCTCTCAAGATGTCCTCCAATATATTACTCGCTTTCGACAGCTTGCGGCTGAGACAACCTGGGTGGAAAGAACTCTGGTTACTCTATTCCATAGAGGGCTAAAGGAGGAGATCAAAGATGAGTTAGTGCACTCCACCTGAGTTGAAGATCTTAGCGGTCTGATGGATCTAGCTCTTTCCATCGTATATCGTCTCCAAGAACGACGTTTGGAAAAAAGAAGAAACAGAGGACCTTCCCAGCCAAGCAACTCACGTGTCTTTTTGCACCGTCTGTAGGAACCTCCCCCTCCCGTCAGAGAAACCGAAGTTGAACCTATGCAGGTGGATAGTACTTGTGGCCCACTTTCTGTCAGTGAGCGGGAAGAAAGACATAAAAAAGGATTGTGCCTGTATTGTGGTGCTGCTGGTCATATGCTTCGTACTTGCCCCGTTCGTCCTCTAAGGCCATCGGGAAACGCTACTTCCCATCCTCTGTAAGAAGGGAGGGGACGGGATCATCTGCTATACCTTCCATTAGTTCATTCAAGGACCATGCCACTACTTTGTTTATGCTTCCTGTGACTTTGCTGTTACCTGACGGTCACGAAGAAAGAACAATGGCCTTACTTGATTGTGGTGCTAGTGGTATTTATTTGGACAAGTCTTGGGCCACAACACAACAAATACCAACACGACCCAAGGAAGTCCCGGAACAAGTACACACAGTGGATGGGTCCTTAATATCCTCTGGTCCAGTCGATACTACCACCCTGATTCTAAGTTTACAATTTGGGAACCACCAAGAAAATATCTCATTTGACCTCATGTCATCTCCCAATCATACTATCATCTTAGGAATTCTGAGGTTCATAAGACATAATCCTTATGTAAATTGGGAAACCAGGACTATTTCCTTGTCCTCATAGTTTTGTCATGAAAATTGTTTCGCATCAGACACATACTGGTCACCCAAGAAGTTGATGCCTACTGAACTTACTACAGGTTGTTCCATCAATACAGTCCAAGGAGTCCCCGATCACTATCTAGAATTTCAAGATGTGTTCCAAAAACCATCCAGACCTGTTTTACCCCCAAATCGAGATTATGACTGTTCAATTCCCCTGGAAACTGGGGATATCGTTCCCTTTGGGAGAATGTATTCTCTCATAGAACCTGAAAAGGAAGTTCTCAAAGATTATCTGCAAGAAAATCTGCACAGCGGTCTTATTGTGCCATCATCCTCTCCGGCGGGGTTCCTCTCTTTTTTGTACCAAAGAAGACTAAAGATCTACGTCCCTGTCTGGATTTTCGTGGTTTAAATAAGATCACTATAAAAGACCGTTATCCTTTACCCCTCATCAAGGATATTCTGGTCGCAGTCAGAGGGGCTCAACGATTTACCAAATTAGATCTACGTGGAGCTTACCACCTTTTGCGCATCAAAGAAGGTGATGCGTGGAAGACTGCCTTTTGAACCCCATTTGGTCATTATGAATAAAGAGTTATGCCTTTTGGTCTCACTAATGCCCCCGCAATTTTCCAAAGATTTATGGACTCTGTGTTTTCTGATCTCTTGAACCATACGGTAGTAATCTACTTAGATGATATCCTTATATATTCTAGACATCCTGAACTTCATGCTACACATGTGAAACAGGTCATCCAAAGACCCAAGTTACATAAACTGTCTTGTAAACCAGAGAAATGTGAGTTTGATAAGACTGAAGTCAAATATTTGGGTTTTCACCTTAGTCCCACTGGAATAGCTATGGATCTGGAAAAGGTACAAGCCATCCTAGACTGGCCTTCCCCTTCCTCCATTAAGGAAACTCAATGTTTTCTAGGACTGGTCAACTTTTATCAACAGTTTATTTTTGACTTTGCGGAACAGACCAGCCATATTACGCAAATATTTAAGAAGGAGAATTTAAGTAAAGGATTTGTCTGAACAAGGGTGGCTGAAACAGCCTTTCAAAGTCTAAAAAAGGCCTTCACTCAAGCACCAATACTGAGACATCCAGATACCAACAAACAATTTGTTGTTGTTACTGATGCTTCCGAAAGAGCCATCGGAGCTGTCTTACTCCAACCACAAGATAATGATGGTCTAGAACATCCTGTGTTCTATTTGTCTCATGTACTCTCTGTGTCGGAACAACATTACTCAGTATTGGAAAGGGAGTTATTAGCCCTGAAGACTGCCTGCCAAGAGTGGAGACAATTCCTTATGGGTTCCAAAGAGCCCTTCGAGATGAGAACGGACCATCGTAATCTACAATGTTTATGTAACTTTCAATGCCAGAACAGTCGTCAGGCTCGTTGGGCCTTTTTCTTCAGTCAGTACAAATTCTATGTCACCTACATTCCTGGTTCCCAAAACATACTGGCCGATGCTCTGTCTCGCCGTTATCCATATTGTACTCCTACCCCATAACAATATCTACTTGAGCCCAGCAAGATCATCGGTGTAGCTCAATCATTCCTGGATGAGGTACAACTGGAATATTCCAACCTTTCTGCACAAGAGCTAGATAACTTAAAACCCCTAATACGTAAACAGGGGTATTATTATTATAGGAACCTGTTGTTCCTCCTCACTAGCGGAGTAGTAGAAAAGGCACTTCAGATGTGCCATGATTCTCCGGTTTCTGGTCATAGAGGCATCAAGGCCACGCAGGAATTACTCTTGTGATCTTTCTAGTGGCCTACCTGGAATTCGGATGTTGACTAATATGTTCAGGCCTGGCCCACATGTGCCCAAGTGAAGATACCCCATACCAGACCTGCGGGATTACTACAACCGTTACCTGTTCCACCTGCTCCCTGGCACACCATTTCTACCGATTTCATTTGTTCACTACCCCCATCAGCAGGAAACCGGGTTATCATGGTCACAATAGATTCCTGTACAAAGATGGATAACTTCACTACCCTGAAGAAATTACCTAACTCTCAAGAACTAAGTCAGATATTTATCCATCATATTTTTCATCTCCATGGACTCCCAGACAGCATAGTATTAGACAGGGGACCTCAGTACATCTGCCGGTTTTGGAAACATTTCTGTAGGACTTTGAACATCAATATAGCATTATCATCTGGTTTCCATCCCCAAACCAATGGGCAGACCGAACATCTCAACCAAGGACTAGAGCAGTACCTTTTCTGCTTTTGTAATTCTACCCAGAGTAACTGGAACACTTACCTTCCTATCGCTGAATTCTCTTACAATAACACTGTCCATAGTGCCTCCAAGGTCACCCCTTGTTTCTGTTCCTATGGCTATCATCCTACCTCTTTTCCTGCTACTCATCAGTCTACCTCTTCTCTTCCTGCTGTCACCTAATTTTCCAAATGACTTCTGAAGATCCATAGATTGATTCGATCTCACTTGCTGAACACTAAGAGATACATGAAGAGAATGGCAGATAAGAAGCGCAGGAATGCTCCAGTATATCACATCCAGGATAAAGTCTGGCTTTCTTCAAAATTTCTGCCTTTGCGTCTTTCTCAGTACAAGTTTACAGCTCGTTACTACGGTCCTTTCCGTATTTTCAGCTGATTAATCCTGTCACTGTCCCGTCTTCATATACCTCGTACCTGGAAACTCCATCCAGTCTTTCATGTTTCGCAGCTCAAACCCTATGTGCCTGATCCTTTCTCTCGACAGTTTCCTTGTCCTCCTCCCTTGTTGGTGAATGACGAACCAGAATATGAGGTACAGGAAATTTGTGACTCTTGTGTCTTTTTCGCAACCATCTTCAGTATCTGATTCATTGGAAGGGTTACCCCCTTAGTGAATGCTCTTGGGAAGATGCGTCTTCTGTTCACGCCCCTGTTCTGATTCGTCACTTTCATCGCTTGTTTCCGCACAAACCTGGGACTTTGGGGGGGGGGGACCTAATGTTCTGCCTCTGCATGTGGCACAGAGACACGCCGCGCCCCCAGCCTATCATGCAGCATACGAGGCCCCAAATTGGGCATGGGGCCTCGTTTCTTCATCGCGCGGCACACATTCGGGCATGTTTAAGCCTTCCCCACTCACCTGCTATTGTGTCCTTTTCTTTCTGTCGCCCTCATTTGTGCCTCCCTTTATGTTTTTCCTTCTTTCCCATTATTCCCCTCTCTTCCCAGCATGCTTTGGTTCCCTACTTTCTATGGCTCCTTGTCTATTACTTTCTATGTGTTTTTCCCTATCTAATATGGTGTCCTTGCACTTCCTGTTGGTCGCTTCCTGTTTTTGGGTATTTAAGGGCTGTGATTCTTTCCCTCCTTGCGCTGCAACACTTTCTGTTTGGATGGTGTCTTCGCTCCTTCTTCCTTGTGTCAGATACTGGTTCACATTGGTTCCAGTGTTTTTCCTGTTCTATTTGATCTTGTATTTACTTTTTGACTTTTGCTCCTGTTCCAGGAAATTTTCTTTTTGGAGGTTTTTTCCCCTTATTAGGGTTTTTTCCCTCTGGCACTAATTCTGTAGGACACGGCCTGCCCTTGGCGTTCCTATCACCTGCAGCACCGTGGATACCAGAAAGAGTCACCCCTACCTGGGCCAAGGCCGAACATTCAGGAACAAGAACCTCACTACTCGTTCAGCGGACTCCAGGTTAAAGCAGCGCACAAGTCGTGACTGGAAGGTGCTGTCTGATCCCAAACAGAGGGAGCAGCTCGACCAGGCCAAAAAGCTGCAAGGACTAGACTGGGGCAGATTCACCATCAAAACCAATAACTAATTTCCTAAAACCAAGTTCTGTGCAGAGCCTGAAGAGCCAGAACAAGGACATCTAACACAGTCACGTTATACCGGGCACCTAGTATATGGTAGAGGCATTTGATAGCCCCAGTGCGGTGCTTAAGTCTACACCTTGGAGAGGGGAAAGGGGGCCTGGTCCCACACCGGCACAGCATTGGGGGAAAGCACATCCCCATGCGTGACCTATGTAACAATAAGAAGGTAAGGTGGACAGCCCTTGATGGAGAGATGTGGGCTATGAGAGAGGTACCAAAACACACTTGACATGTAGAATATAGTGGGGTACCACCCTGCGCATATCGAATCCCAGCTCAACACATTGGACCACATAATGGGTGGTACAAAACACAAGACACATGTGATACACAGGGAAGTGCAGGAGTTGTCCCCACTGTCAAAAATCTCATCGCAAATCACTCCAGAAGATTTTGTACCATCAACACTTGTGAACCCGTCAGTGGACAAGCTGGACATTATTCTCCAGGAGATAAGGGACTCGAATCAGGCTATTGAGCAACAACTTTGGGCCCTCATCATGGATCTAACTATCTTAAAAGATGACCACAACAAATTAAGATCCAGGGCCATGTCAAACGAGCTCACTCTCAACTCCATAACTCCATAGCAGAAAGAACAAATTACCACAGTGGCCCTACTCCAGCGTCAAGTGGAACTCCTTCAGAAGAGAGCCGACAATGTGGAGGGTAGAGTGCATTGTAATAACATACACATTATTGGGCTGCCAGAAGGAAAGGAGGGCCCGGACCCAAGACAGTATGTTGAAGAGTGCTTGATAACATAAGTAGTCCCTGAAGACTTATCAGCGCACTTTGTGGTAGAAAGGGCTCATCGTGTACTGATGGAAAGACTAGCCCCTCAGGGTTCCCCCGAGATCAGTGGTGTCCTGCATCCTAAACTACAGGGATAGGGATGTGATCATACAGAAAACATGGGGAAAAGTGCTATTACTAATAGACAATGTCCAAATTTCTGTGTTCCCTGACTATACATTACTAGTGCAAAAGGGTTCGTTCCAGGCAGTAAAACAACAACTCGGAGCCACCAACATCACAGATGCCCTTTTGTTCCTGACAAAACTCAGGATGATGCAGGAACAGAAATCCCACTTCTTGGAAATTCCGGAGGATGCCTGGAACTGGCTAGAGCAAGTATATCCGGCCAGTGGTGGATTTCAAACTGGGCACCAACAGACAGCAGGAGGACAGAAACAAGGACTGAAGGTGCTGAATCAATAGACGTGGAGGCCTGGCCACCACTGGTTCCCCTCTCGGTGAAAAGCCCTTGAGGTAAACTGCAGGGAAATGCAGGCGGCCACCTCGGTCTGCTCCCGATGGACCTGTAAACACCCCCAGCTCCTCCCTGAACAATGCAGTTGATTCAGACTCGGGAAACAGTCCTACACTCTTCCCAACGAACACCCCACAGACAGCCTGAGACCTTTTGGAGGAGGCACACAGTAAGTACACCTATATGTGGGGCCACAAAACTAAAAGACTCGCTCATGATGTCTGCATACTCGTGTGGAAACTCAACAGTGAACAATATGTTGCCTCCCTGTACTGCCGCACCATAACTATAAATTGGAGCTACACTGCCCAAAGCACCTTGATAGTTGGCAAAGAACTGCAGTGTGGTCAAGACTCTCCTAGAGCCAAAGGTGTGCTAGCTAAAGCTGCAAAACGTTATCAATTATTACACTAAGCCAGGCCTATATGGCTGCGTGAACCATCTCTGCAGCTACATGAGGTATGAGCAAGCATGAGATTGCCAACGTGCACACATTGTTTTGCTAAGTTATGACTTGTTTACTGTTTTGGTTGGTCGAATATTTACTGACAGACCTTGAATTGGGAGGGAAATGTTATATAGCAGTTCTAATGGGGTTTATAATGCTGTTGCTATTAAATGAATGCACTCAAACACCTGAGGGTCGTCACATCCACTCCAGGCACTGAGGTTGTCCCCTTTGTGGCCTATGACGGTCGCTAACAAATACCCAATAATAACCTGGAGTGTCAGGGGGAATGGGAAATATGGCAAAAAGGCATGGGATTCTGGTGCACCTACACTGCCATAAAAGACACATAGGGGGTCATTCTGACCCTGGCGGTAAAAACCGCCATGGCCAACGACACCGAGAGCACCGCCAACAGGCTGGCGGTGCTCCCATGGGCATTCTGACCGCGGCGGTACAGCCGCGGTCAGAAACGGAAAACCGGCGATGTACCGCCGGTTTCCCGCTGCCCTGGGGAATCCTCGCGCCACCATGGGGATTCCGAGCCCCATACCGCCATCCTGTTCCTGGCGGTTTTGGCCGCCAGGAAGAGAATGGCAGTATGGGGTGTCGTGGGGCCCCTGGGGGCCCCTGCAGTGCCCATGCCAATGGCATGGGCACTGCAGGGGCCCCCGTAACAGGGCCCCACAAAGATTTTCAGTGTCTGCCATGCAGACACTGAAAATCGCGACGGGTGCAACTGCACCCGTCGCACCCCTTCCACTCTGCCGGCTCCATTCGGAGCCGGCATCCTCATGGAAGGGTGTTTCCCGCTGGGCTGGCGGGCGGCCTTCTGGCGGTCGCTCGCCAGCCCAGCGGGAAACCCAGAATACCCGCAGCGGTCTTTTGACCGCGCAGCGGTATTCTGGCGGGCCCCGCAAGGCCGGCGGCTACCGCCGCCGGCCAGGGTCGGAATGAGGCCCATAGTGTATATTGAAGACACCAACATAGCTGAGGAGAAGCACATAAACTCCGTACACAATGGAGGGTGCAGCTCTTTCAGACTTCTTACTCAGCCTTCTCTAGAGGAGCAGCAATCTGGATCAGGGTGGGGGTGCCATTTGTAGTCTCAGAATTGAGAATCAACACACAGGGGAGCTATGTATTATTGTGGAGTACACTTGATGGCACTCTTGTAGTACTGGGGAGTATACATGCCCCTAACATGGATCAAAAGGCTTTCCTATCACATCTAAGTGTACTATTAGAAGAATGGGTCTAATATCCCTGATTGTGGGTGGAGATTGCAATACAGTACTTGACATCTGCCCAGACAGATCACATGCCCCTCTCCCACACGTCACTTCCGTGAAGAATGCTATTTCACTAAAACATTGGGCTGAAAGTTGGTCACTCATTGATGCTTGGCATCTTTAAAATATTCATTCTACTCCCCCACACATCTCCTCCATAACGAATCGATAAGATATTATGTACAACATTGCTATATTGTAAAATCATATCCACAGCATATCTTGGGAAGGTACTATTGGATCACAACACCCTGGAGGTCACATTCAGCTGGGGGTGCATACCAACCCCAATACCTAAATGGCATATGTTACCACTCCTCCTAGAAGATGTAGTATTTCAAGACTCGATGGCAAACATGCTCACTAATTACTTTCACAAAAACACTAACACCTCCTCTTCGCCACTAAGAGAACAGGAGGCACTTAAAGTGATGATAAGAGGAGCTGTAATTGGCACTTCAGTAGGGGAAAGACAGCCTTTGCTCAGGGACCTTAGATGAGTGGAAGAGGGCCTGGGGTGCTGGAAAGAGCAGCAGCGAATAGTGACGTGGAAAATCAGTAGCTAAAGGAGGCCAGGGTGGAACAAGCAGAATTATTAGAAAGCCTCCCCATTATTGACTATAGGACATATCTACAAAAAACATACATCTGGGGTACTGCTGGTCCACTTGATATTGCCTACACCTTCACTGACACCCATCCTCATGGTCACCACAATGCACAATACGCAGGCAACCACTCAACTCGAGATTAATACTGCATTTCATGATTTATTTTAACAGCTGTACGCCCCCTGCTAACGGCTTCAATGGCAATACCAAAGATCCTCAACAAGGTGACCCTGCCCCAAGTGACACTTAACGAACGCTCTCTCCTAGCTGCGCCTATAACAGTGGCTGAAATTCAGGAAGCAATGAAAGAACTAGCCAAGAATAAAACACCCAGGGGCATATTTATACTCTGTTTGCACCGAATTAGTGTCATTTTTTTTTACTCTAATTCGGTGCAAAACTAACTCCAAATTTATACTTTGGTGCTAGACCCCTCTAGCACCAAATTTATGGAGTTAAAGTCATTTTTTGAAAGTGGAGACCTACTTTGCCTTAATGAGATGCAAGGTAGGCGTTCCCGTGCAAAAAATGACTCTATGACCTTAACGCCATATTTAGGGGCATATTTATACTCTGCAGCATATTTATACTCTGTTTGCACCGAATTAGTGTCATTTTTTTTACTCTAATTCGGTGCAAAACTAACTCCATATTTATACTTTGGTGCTAGACCCATCTAGCACCAAGGCCCTGATTTAAACTTTTTTTGCACCGCATTAACGTCATTTTATGACGCAAAAGTGGCGCAAACTTACAAAATATTGGCCCTTATTTATACTTTTTGCTGCAAAACTGCACTAACTCAGTTTTGCACCAAAAAGTTTAGCACCGGCTTGCACCATTTCTGTGCACCAGCCAGGCACCATATTTATGGAATGGTGCAAGCCGGTGCAAAGGGTAGGCTAGAGTTGGCTTTAGGCAGGTTAGAGTAAAAAAAAATTACTCTAACCAGATTAGTGTCGTTTTATGGTGCTAAACCTACCATGCCACATGACTCCTGCCTTAGAAAAGGCAGGAGTCATGCCCACCACCCCAGTGGCCAGCACAGAGGACAGGGGTCCCCTGGGCATGGCCATTGCACCCTGTGCCATGTATGGGGGCCCATTCCAGAGCCCACTATGGCACTTTCAAAAATAAAATGCACTTACCTGTACTTACCTGGGATGGGGTCCCCCATCCTCGCAGTCCCTCTAGTGTGGGTGGGGGTGCCCCTAGGGCCTAGGGAGGGCACCTTTGAGCTTATTCCATGGTGTTCCACCATGGAAATAGGGCCACAGGTCCCCTAACGCCTGCCCTGACCCTGGTCTTAAAAAATGGGGCAAAGCAAGCTTTGCCCCATTTTTTGACCCCTCCTCCCTCCCTTGCACCATTTTTACATGGGAGTATAAATATGGTGTTAGGGCCATAGAGTCATTTTTTTGCACAGGAACGCCTACCTTGCATCTCATTAAGGCAAGGTAGGTTTCCACTTCCAAAAAATGACTTTAACTCCATAAATTTGGTGCTAGACGGGTTTAGCACCAAAGTATAAATATGGAGTTAGTTTTGCACTGAATTAGAGTAAAAAAAAAATACGCTAATTCAGTGCAAACAGAGTATAAATATGCCCCTTAGCGTCAAAAAATGATGCTAATCTGGTCAGAATCATTTATTTTGACTCAAAACTGCCTAACGTCATTTTTTTTTAAACTAGCCTACCCTTTGCACCGGCTTGCACCATTCCATAAATATGGTGCCCAGCTGGTGCTAAAAAATGGTGCAAGCCGGTGCAAAACATTTTGGGGCAAAACTGCCTTAGTGCAGTTTTGCACCAAAAAGTATAAATAAGGCCCCCAGTGCTGATGCCCTACCAACAAAGTATTATGCTGTGTTTGCAATGCAGCTGGATCAACAGCTAGAATACATCTATAACACAGCCCTGACAAAAGGTGGGTTACCCCCAACTATGTCACAAGCAATTGTAGTAGTGCCCATTGAAACCCAATAGGCTACCATCAGAGCTGTCCTCTTATAGACCACTCTCACTACTCAATACTGAGTATAAAATACTCACCAAAGTCCTTGGGTGCTCCTGCTGCTCCCCCAGGTTACTCCACATAGATCAATATGGCTTTGTCACAACCGCAACATGTCACTTAATATACAGCATTTATATCACATCATGGATGCCGTGAGGTGACGGTTTCCCCTGGAAGGCTGCCTGTTGTTAGGTCTGAGATAGGCGTTCGAAACAGTAACCTGGGACTACCTGTTTGCAGCCCTTGATGGCTATAATATTCCTCCTACATATACCCATTGGATGTGATTGCTCAACAACAACACCACAGTTCGGATGCATACAGGCTCGCTAATCTCACAACAATATTTGATACATCGTGGAACCAGGCAGGGATGCCCAGTATCCCAATTGTTTTTCATGCTGGCTTTAGAACCACTAGTACAACATCTGCATCAAGATCGCAGAACCTGAGTAATTCCATCAACCACAGGACCCACATGATATCCCTATATGCGGATGATATTATCTTATATGTTAAAGACCTATGAAAGGATATCACAGAAGTGGCTGTATTGTTCCACACATTTGAATCCATATCGGGCCTTTGGGTAAGTATAGAAAAATCTTATGCCTTCTCTTTTCAGGATCACATAGCTTTGCCACATGTCCCATTTGGAGATAGAAATATATTGATGGCACCACAAACTTTCTGAAATCTCGGAGTCCAAATATACAGGAAACAGCAGATGCTTACTACTGGAACCTAAGGCGATGAACCTTTGAGACTAATGAAAAATATTCTCAGTTTCTCAACGACATTTTCTTTAAGAGTCAATGTTGAAAGTTTTGAATTATATTGTTTAAAAATGATTAAATCAGTAGTTCATCAATATCTTTTTTAGCAAATCTGTTGAAATCAATACAGATAACAGAACAATGCATACAACGTGTTTCATAAATAATCGAATTACTATTGTAATCTAGTTTCAGGAAAAATAAAGGCCCGTATTTATACTTTTTGACGCTAAACTGCGTTAACGCAGTTTAGCGTCAAAAAGTTTTGCGCCGGCTAACGCTATTCTGAAGCGCCATGCGGGCGCCGTATTTATTGAATGGCGTTAGCCGGCGCAAGCAGACCGGCGCTGCCTGGTGTGCGTGGAAAAAAACCACGTACACCAGGCAGCGCCGGCGTTGGGAAAAATGGCGCTAGGGCGTCTTAAAAATGGTGCAAGTCAGGTTGACGCAAAAAATCGCCTCCACCCGATTTGCGGCATTTTTAACGACGCCCAGACGCCGTTTACATGACTCCTGTCTTAGTAAAGACAGGAGTCATGCCCCCTTGCCCAATGGCCATGCCCAGGGGACTTATGTCCCCTGGGCATGGTCATTGGGCTTTGAGGCATGTAGGGGGGCACAAATCAGGCCCCCCTATGCCAAAAAAAATAAAAAAAATAAAAATATTATACTTACCTGAACTTACCTGAATGTCCCTGGGATGGGTCCCTCCATCCTTGGGTGTCCTCCTGGGGTGGGCAAGGGTGGCAGGGGGGGTCCCTGGGGGCATGGGAGGGCAGCTGTGGGCTCATTTTGAGCCCACAGGTCCCTTAACGCCTGCCCTGACCCAGGCGCTAAAATCCGGCGCAAATGTGGTTTTTTTTTCCCCGCCCACTCCCGGGCGTCATTTTTGCCCGGGAGTATAAATACGACGCATTTGCGGCGCAGTCATTTTTTTAGACGGGAACGCCTACCTTGCATCTCATTAACGCAAGGAAGGCGTTCACGCAAAAAAATGACGCTCTTTCCTCATACTTTGGCGCTAGACGCGTCTAACGCCAAAGTATAAATATGGCGTTAGTTTTGCGCCGAATTTGCGTCGAAAAAAACGACGCTAATTCGGCGCAAACGGAGTATAAATATGGCCCAAAGTTTGGTAGAAACCCTAAAGAGCTCTTGTCTCAGATGTGAAAGCATACAGGGCCACATGCACAAAGGTAATAGTTTGCATTGACCAAATAAATGTTTTTTTGTGATGCACTATTTGGTAATCGCAAACACAAATGTACAAATGTGTCTTTGACACATTTTGCGATTCCAAGTGGGTCGCAAATAGATCTACTTTATCAATATTATCGAGGTAGGTCTCGGTTTTTGACTCATTGGAAATCACTAAAATCCCAGGGATGGTGGCTGCTGGGTTCAGCATACCACCATGCCTGTGATTGCTTTAAAATTAAGCAATCTTTGCTTTAAAGACATTCCGTTTTCCTTAAAGGGGACCCTTGCCCACTCTTGAAAAAATGTTTTTACAAACATTTACTAAGGGGAAAGGGGAGCCCCCTCCCATGTGCGAATGGGTTACTATCTACTTGAAATAGTTGGTAAACTGCAAATGTTTTGCAACCACATTTTAGTTGCAAACATTCACACATACCACTGCTATTTGATATTAAGAATGGATGCCCTAAACATGCCTCTTCCAAATATTGAATTTCAAACCCATCTTGCTATTCGGTACCAGGGTTACTGAATTGCATATAGGCCTTTGTACATGTGGCTCGTTATTTCTAATAGAGAGATAAAGTCAGTGGGACTAAAGCATCAGCAAAGGAAAAATAACAAAACGTGTCAGAATGAGAGGGTTCTTAGAGAATCTCTGAGGAGCATCTGCATGCACACAGCGTCCGAGAAATGTGAGCCTGTAAGAAGTCCGCGTATCTTAGTCTGAGAACACATTTTTATAACTTTATACTAAGAAACAACTTACAAAACATGAGTAGATAATCTTTGGGTCTAGAAGATCAAAATTCAAGATTTTTATGGGAACAGGACAGTTTTCGTCATTATGGCAAGTTGCTGCAAAGAACATTTTAAATGTGCTACATTTAACTATTTTCTAATCAGCAGTGAAACACACAAGTTTCTTCCCATGAGGAAGCATGAGAAAGCATCCATGGGGGAAAGAACTGTTACGTGAATACAATATATTCCTCAAGTGATATTATTTCCATTCTCACACATCTTAAAAATAGTTTTAAGATTTGTCTAACCTTGCAATAATTATTTTCATGAGTTGAATAGTCATGAAACAAAGCATTCATTTTCTCTTTATTCATTGGATTGTTATTGAAGGACATTTATGTCATGAAACGTTATACTTATGGCCATGTTGCAGGTTAAAATGAACAAAGAGGAAAGAACAAGAGAACAAAAGAAATATAAATTTGCCCTTGTTAGCATCTCAGCCAAGTACTCGTCATGCAAGCTTCAAGTGCAAAACCCACATTTAAGTGCAGTGTTTAGTTAAGGTTAATTAATCTAATGTTTTTAATCTTTTAAAAAACTCTCTTAATCTTAAACACAGTGTTCAGTTGAAGACACACACTACAATGGCAGTGAATTAAAAATACCAAGTAAAGGCTACTCTGTATTTGATTTAATTTTACACTATTTGCTGTAAGTTTTCAGACTATTGCCCTCATTATGACTTTGGTGGTCTCTAACAGAGACCAACAAAGCCACAGGTGCCAGAAGACCGCCCGCCATATAATGGTCACTGTCGGATTTCTGCCACAATTTGGGTTGAAATCCGGCAGTAGCCATGCTGGCAGACGGGGCGCACTAGGGTTGCTACCACCTGCACCACCCCGGCAGAATGATGTCGCCAGCCGTATTAAGACCATTAATACGGCCTGGCAGTGTCCTGCTGGCAGGGTGCTGCAGGCGGTAGCAGCACCCCTTACCGTTCCCTGCTGGACGACCTCCTCGCTAGACAAGGTAAGTCAGGTGTCCGACAGGAGAGGGGGTGGGAGGGTGTTGAGTGTTGTGTGTGAGTGTGTGGTGTCTGCATGTGAGTATGAATGTGTGTGTGAATGTGACTGTGAGTGTTGTGGTGTATGCGTGGTTGTTTGAGTGTGATTGAATGTGAGTATGAATGTTGAAGTGAGTACGTGCCTGCATGTTAGTATGTATCCGTGTGAGTATGTATGTTTAGATGTATGTGGGTATGCGGCCCTGAATGCGTGTATGTGTGAGTGAATGCTTGTACGGATGAGTGTGAGTGGATGCGTGTATGGAAGTGTAAGTGAATGGGTGTATGCGTGGTGCGTGTGGGTGTTTGTGTGCATGTATGTGGGGAGGGGATGGGGTGGTGTGACAGTAGGGGGGTGGGGGTGCTGTGACAGTACAGGGGTGGCGGGTGCTATGTGTGTAGGGGAGTGGGAGGGTCAGGTGTTTGCTGGGGGGTGGGGGAGCCATCTACCGGTGACAGGGAAGGAATTCCCTGTCACTGGTAGCTCTACTGCCATGTTTTTTGTCTCATAATGCTGCCAGGGGTCTGCTGTGGACCGCCGGCTCGGAGATGTACATCTCTGACCCGGCGGTTCATACCACCATAGCGGTATGAGAGGAGATGTGGCGGGTTGGCAGCAGCCAACCCGCCACACTCACAATGTGGCAGTATACACCGCCAGCCTGTTGTCAGTGATAATGCCACATTAACCCTGGTGTTCAAAAGACCACCAGGGTGTAATTTGGGCCTATGTATGTCCCCCAATTTCACTTTGCATTGTTATTATGATGATGGTTTACTTAATAGAAAGTTTCAAATAAATAAAGAACTTTCTGATTTCAAGAACGGGAAGAGGCACACACAAACAGCCAGCTGATTTTTTGTTTTGAAGGTTGACTGCACCCAAAACTGCACCACTACCTCTCTTCTTTCTCTGTAAGTTCCTACTATTCAAATTCAAATGGCTTGACATTTTACTTTTAGCTACTAAATTTTCTTCAAAGCTGCTTTGTCAGGTATGCTCCTTTAATATATATAGCAGTGTAATTGGATGACATCTCAGCACACAAAATGATTTGTGTTTTTTGTTCTGCTTGTTCACTTTTTCCTTTAGTATTTTTAACAATTACAATGCAACTTTTTCACTGTCTCAGAGTTTCCTTTATCCCTGTGACTTCGACCTTCAAGAAATGCATGTTCCCTTGCATTTGCTCTTACATTTATACAAATTTTGTATAGCAGTGCCTCCGTCCCGTGGTTTCTTCACAGGCACAGCTCAGGCCTGATGCAGCCACATCAATATGCCTTCCATCCGCTAGACCTCCCAGTTATTCCAGTGGATAGGGGGTTTGCATCCCCAGTCCTTCCATCAGTGTTGTGCCGTTCTTAATAGGATAACAATCAGGCAAATAAAAGGAGGGCAGGAGGGAGTATGACAGAGAGTTTGTGTTGTTGATTACAGCACCCTCCTCAGCCCCTGATTGCCAGCCCACTGTTTGCTAACACAGAGCTTCTCTCAGGAAACATTTGGGTTACTCTCCACTACCAGCCATGATGAATCTAGTATCAGGTCTCCAACTTTCAGGTTTTTAATAGCTTCATAAGCCAACAACTATCAGTATATCAGCCTACTGTGCAATGCAGGACAATGCAACCTCCTCTTGAGTGTGTTAGCTGGTTGCATGTCTGATAACTTTCTGCATCAAGTCTTTGCAGACAATTCAGCAAAAGATCACCATTCCACAGAGGACACAAGGTCTTCAGCCAAAAAAAGGTTGCCCAATATTGATCCTTGGTGCAGAGAGCTCAATAGTTTCCTATCTTACTCCATTAGCTTTTGGCAAAACCCCCTCATTTGTCACACCATGTAGCAAAAGTTTCTTAGCCAGCCCTCCTCCTACAAAGGCTCACCATTGTCAATACATACCACCCACAGGGTAATGTACCCACAGCATAAAAAGGGAATTGTTACCCCATCCTAAAAAACTCAAAAGCAGATTCCAGCCAAAAAGAAAATGATCACCCCAATCTCTAGCATGCCATTAATTGTCATTGTTCACCAGCTTCATGACTGACAACTTGGGGCCTGATTTAGATATTGGTAGATGAGTTACGCTGTCACAACCATGATGGATATCCCATCTGCTAAAATCTATATTCCATAGGACATAATGGGATTTAGATTTCGACAGATGGGATTTCCATCACAATTGTGACAGATATCCCATCCACCAAAATCTAAATCCCACAGGATATAATGGGATTTAGATTTTGCCGGACTAGATATCCATCACCGTTGTGACAGAGTAACTAGTCAGCCAATAGCTAAATCAGGCCCTTAATTCGCCTACAGACAGCACCTTTCTACCTAACATTTAATAATCTGGCTTTATGAAAGGTCATACTGTAGAAGCAGCAAAGCTAAAACTCATACAAATCATTGATGATGGTAAGAACTGCTTTCTTGTCTTGCTAGAATTCCACAATATTTGGTTCATATCCCTAGAGGAAATATTTAATATTGTAGGTGCTGTACTAATCTAGTTCAAATTAGACCTCAAGGACCACTCACAAATGTTCAAAATCATGGTCTCTGCCTCGTCCTTTTTTCTACTCCTTTTGGAGTAGTGTATGTTTCTATTCTCCTGCACAACTCAATATAGCCTATGTCAGAACCCCTTTCATAGGGCCATTCATGGGGGTTTAGGCCGTTTACTCCTGATATCCCAGAGCCTGACCTGCAGTGGATACTGAGAAATTGGGCCAAGTATCTCCTCAGCAGATGACTCTCAGGAATAGCATGGTCTAAACAGTCCAGGGCTCTGGGGGGAGGAGGTAGATACAGAGGAGTAAACACAGGCATACAACTCAAAATGTGTGCAGCAACAGCAATAAATTATTGTCCCGCCAAATACTCACTTTTATGAAATTTGAGAAGCATTTTATTTCTACCACTAACAAAACAAATGAAAAATACCACATTCACAGACAACTACACAGTCCTCCTGTGTAGGAAAGTCTTCCTTTTTGCCCTGGTCACCCCAACACATTTTGGAGAGATACTGGTAGAAACTGACTCTTGGCTGTGCCCTGGTTACTTCTAACCAGTCCCAAGGCCAGTGCTCAGTGTAAAGTAACATGGATTATGCATATTAGGCTAATTATAATTGGCTGTCTCAACCTACCTATAAATCCCCAGTATATGATGGGCCATGTAGGTTTAGGGACACCAGCATAGGTGGTTCACCCATAGGTGCAATACTGACCTGTCCAGTGTCATTTTAAAGGCAAGCCGCCTTGCTGGCTGTTTTTCAATTAAAGTTAACCCCAAATTTGAGTTTGGAATTAAAAGTACTTCCCAAGTCTTAAAGTACCTCATTTTTACATATGTCACTCCTAAGGTTTGCCCTAGGTGCCCAGAGAGTTGGGTGCAGTGTAACTATAAGCAGGGACCTTACAAAAGAAGTTTTGTAAGCCCTGGTGAGGGAAAAATTGTTATTTTTTCCCTCATTCGAGTGAATGGACTCCATAGGCTAATATGGAGAGACTTTATTTTTAATTAATAAAGTCTCAAAAATGGGCTAGATATTTCAAGGTTGGGATCAAACTTATTATTATAATAAATCCAACAACTTGGCATTGGTGAATGTGATATAACTAACTCAGGGAAAACATTTTAGAACTCTACCTGAAAGTTACAAGTTTCAGCTCTGTAGTACCTTTCTCTGATTGGCCAGCCTCTGGTAGCCTGGCCACGCTGCATTGATGAGGTGTGAAGTGGCCTGGGCTGAACACAAAGGAAGTGCCTGGGGAAGGAGAACTGCCTCAGCAGATAGTGAAACAGGATGGTGGGAGAGCAGCCAAACTGTACTTCAAAGGAGGGAAGGGCATTTGGGCCAGCACGGGGACATCCCCAATTTCCTGCAAAACCAGACAGCCAGGTACCCTCCTGATTAGATTAGGAGAGGACTGGAAATTGTTGTTTTAAGGTAACTTAGCCACACCAGGGGGTGGGCTCAGCCAGACCTAACCTCTTAGATTGAATTTATGCCATTTTGGATTTTTGGAGAATGTTGCTCCCCGGGATTGATCTTTGCAATCCTTCCCAGGATGTGGTCACTCAAGAGGGTGGTGGTCTGCAAATGATTGGACAGAGACCCCCTGCTTTCCACCACCAGGAGCAAGGATAAAACTGGCAGATCTGCACCCCATCTCAGATCCCTAGAAGGAACAAGACAAAGAAGAAGGACTTCCTTGTTGGACCCCTGACCTGCACCTGGACACTGCACTCTCAAGGACTACACCAGCTGCACATTTGGGATTCACCACAAAAAGAAGTTTGCTTATTAGTTTGCTTGTCTTCAACTGCTTCAAGAAGGGACTTTCTGTTTGCTACAGGTAGAAAATAGTTGACCAGAGTCCCTCGTATCAAGCCCTAAAGAAACTGACTAGTTGACCAGTGTCCCGTTTTCATTTTTGGATTTGAGCCAGGTGCATTTTGGTAGTTGGAGACATAACCCTCAAGGAGCAACTCAGAGCTTCTGGAACTATGGGGACAGTTGTGGACTCCTAAAGGACCTTTGAAGATCTTCTGAAAGAAGATCCAAGAGGTTTGTATAAGATTGAAGAACTTGTGGAAAAAAGCTCCATAAGTGGACCGACCTGACATCCTGAGTCAAGCTGGCTTCCATCGACCGCGACCTGACCTGACTTGCAGGTTTGTCCCGCTGAAAAGCTATGGAGCCCCAGACTTCCCAGGATTTCACTGGGGGCTCCTGGAGAAGCAATCTGACGACAACGACTCAAAATAAGCTTTCTTTGGAGGGTCGTCCGACGTGGGAGAGAAAAAGCTACAACAAAGTGGCAAAGTTCGAATACCAAAAGTTGACCCAGGCTTCCCGCACAGCAAATCTGAGGAGGGCTCCAGGGAGGTCAGATTCAATTTCAAGTTCAGCCCAGATGAAGATTTCGATCACCAAAAATCATCTAAGTCCGAAGGTAGAATTCTTCACCAAGTTATCCTGTGAGGCGCATCTGAAGAGAGCTTCAGTGAGGTTGAATCCGACTTGCAACTTCATCTAGGTAAAGAAACTTGTTAGAAATGGGGTCTCTGGTTGTCAGTCAGTTTGCACTCTGTCCAAGCAGGGACCCTCACGCTAGTCAGGGCAATGGAAAAACACACTCAGATAACCCCTGCTTACCCCCTTGGTAGCTTGGCACAAACAGTCAGGCTTATCTCAGAAGCAATGTCTAAAGTATTTGTACCAACACACACAGTGAAAACACCAACACTACAAAATGGACACCATAATAGTTTAGAACAATAGGAAATATTTATCTAAATCAAACAAGACCAAACCAACAAAAATCCAACATACACAAGTCAAGATATGAATTTTCAAAAGAATAAGGTGGTCATTACAACCCTGGCGGAAGGTGTTAAAGCGGCAGTAAGACCGCCAACAGGCCAGCGGAAAAAAAAATGGAATTACGACCGTGGCGGAAACTGCCAACAAAGACAGACACTTTAACACTCTGACCACCACGGCGGTACAAACAAACAGCATGGCGGTCACCGCCAGCAGACAGGCGGAGGACAATGTACCGCCCACAGTATCACAACCTACCAATCTGCCACCTTTTCCGGGGCGGATTCACCGTGAACAAAAACACGGCGGAAACAGGACTTCGAAGGAAAAACGCTCACCTCTACACACCCCATCAGGAACCAGGACGCCATGGAACCAGAGCTGCACATTTTCCCTGCCCTTATCTTCTTGCTCCTCTACCAGGAGCACTAACGCCGGCGGCGAAGATCACGGTGAGTACTGCACCTACGACACAGGGGAGGGGGAGGGAAAAAACAGTGACACACACACACACAACACGCCACACCCCCACCCCCACCCTCACCCACTACAATACACACACTAATACAGCATGATACATTACAGTTAGACCACCCAAATCCCATTGAAGAATGCAAAAACAAAAGGAAATTAGTGTAACCATTCTAATATATTAAAATCCAGTATGCAAAAATATATATACACTATTAACAAATATAAACACCAAGAATAGTAGTCCAGGTATTGCTCGATTGAAGTCCGTGAAACACTGGGCCCACACGGCATGGGCGAGGCCCACACCCAATACCCGAACATGACAGAGAGAACACTGCAGGGGCATCAGCTAGCAATAAAACAGGCACCTTAGGGGGAAGGAAAGGGGGGGCACCTCAGCCGGTTGAGTGCACAACACCAAATCCACGAGGGGGCCCCATGCCCACTGTGCAATCCTGGGGAGTGCAAAGCTACAGTCTCTCAAGTCTCCACAGTGGGTAGTTTGCCCACTGTTCAATCCTGGGGAGTGCAAAGCCACAGTCTCTCAAGTCTCTACAGTGGGTGGTTTGCCCACTATTCAATCCTGAGGAGTGCAAAGCCACAGTTTCTCAAGTGGATAACAGTCTCCACTGGTTCTGGAGGGGGCTTTGTGCCCAGAGTGCTTCATCCTGCTAAGGACAGAGGTAGTGGATGTAAATCTCCACTGGTTCTGGAGGGGGCTTTGTGCCCAGAGTGCTTCATTCTGCCAAGGACAGAGGTAGTGGATGCCTTTCTCCACTGGTTCTGGGGCGGGCTTGTGGTGGACACAGTAGCGTCACTGCCCTTGGCACTAATGGGCCAGCAGTGCTTGTGGTGGCGTTGTCCTGTTCAGCGGTGCTTGTGACGGCGGTGTCCTTGGCAGTGGTGCTTGTGGCAGCGGTGTCCTTGGCAGCTGTGCTTGTGGCAGTGGTGCTTGTGGCAGCGGTGTCCTGTTCAGCGGTGCTTGTTGTGGCGGGGTCCTTGGCAGCGACTCAGCTGCTGGCGGTCCTGTCTGGCCCAGCGACTCAGCTACTGACGGTCCTGTCTGGCCCAGCGGGGCTGGTGCTGGCAGTCCTTTCTGGCCCTGCAGGGCTGGTTCTGGAGGTCCTCTCTGGCCCTGTGGGGCTGGTGCTGGCGGTCCTGTCTGGCCCAGCGGGGATGATGGCGGTGGCCTCCTGGCCAGCGGGGATGATGGCGGTCTTCTCCGCCGTGCTGCTCTTCCCAGACTTGCTGAGTTTCTTGTGCCCCTTCCCCACCTTGGAAGGTGTCGCAGCTGAATCCACACTCCCACCTGTACCCCTGAGAGCGGCTTTGGTGGCTGGAGTCTTCCCCCTCTCCCACCGGGCACTGGACAACTTTTGATGCTTGACAGGTGGGGGACTGTACGTGCTGTGGGGCCTTGCCACACTGGCTGCCCTGCTGCCTGGTGCACTCCAGAATCCGGTGACTACTGGCACCACTGGTCCCGGAGATGTTGTGGCTGAGGTGCTAGGTTGGGACCTGGAGAGTCAGGCCCTAGGAGACTGACGGGGTGGGGGAGGTGAGGGAAAGAGGTCAAGGATGGACAGGAAACGTTTTTTGGCAACACTGGGACGGGTAGCTGGAGGGGGTTTGGGAGTGGAGGAAGAGGTTGTGGTTGTAGGAGGTGTTCGTTTGGTGACTTTGGGTGAAGGTGCATGCGCTGGAGGCTGTCGTGAGGTAGATGGCTGTTGGGTGGGTGTGTGCCTGCGTTTGTGTATCTTGGGAGGGGGCGTCACAGACACACTGGGAGAGGACACAGGACACGTATGAATGGTAGTGGGGGTGGTGACTGCACGTGAGCGGGGTGTGGTGGTGTGTGTGCTGGTGATGGAAGTAGTGGCTGTAGATGTAGTGCGTGCAGGTGTGAATGGAGGCGAGACTGGGAGAGAGGAGGGAGACGAGGAGGATGGGGACACAGTGGAGACAGTGGATGTTGGTCTGTCTGCATGTGTGTGATGCTTGCGTGAGTGCCTGTGGGATGTGTGGTCTGGGTGGAGGTAGTTGAAGGGGGGAGGCTAGAGACAGGGACAATAGCTGCCATCAGTGCTGAGGCCAGAGTCTGAAAAGCTCGCTGTAGGGCTGCCTGACCAGAATGAATGCCCTCCAGGAATGCATTTGTTTGTTGCAACTGCCTCTCTACACCCTGGATGGCATTCAAAAAACTGCCCAACAGTGAGGGACCTGAGGAGGTCAATGCTTCCTCACTGAGGGCAGCAGGGGTGACTGGGGCAGGGCCTGAGGTGCCTGGGGTGAAGGTGATGTCCACCCTCCTGGGTGAGCGGGCATGGGGCAAAGGCTGAGGGGCTGCTGGGAGGGCGGTGCTGGTAGGGAGGGTGGCGGCTGTACCTCTAGATGCGGGGGCACAGATGTGGCCGCCACCACAAGGGATCTCCCATCAGAGAACGAGTCCGTATCACTGGTGTCAGCTCCTGTCACCGCCGTGGAGCTCCCCTCGCCCTCCATCCCACTGGTGAATTCCGAGTGCGTAGTCTCGCCCTCCAGGGCCATGTGGGATGCAGCTGCCCCCTGATCCGGTGCCACTACTCCTCCGCCTGATGATGCTAATGCACACAAGAACAGGGAGACCACAAAAAGGGGGACAACGACAGAAGAAAGACATGTTGAGTGCATGCATTACCGCTACCGTTGGGGGACACAACAGACACAGAAGCCCCCTGCACTACGTCGCGCACTTGGGATCCACTGTTCAATCCCTGGGACATGGCCTACAAGGCTAGGGCCGACATCTGCACACATGGATGTCACAGGAGCCTGACTAGGTGTAGTTGGCACTGTACACAGGTGGGGTGGGGTGCCACAGGGTCTGCCAGAAGAAGGGGACCTAACTAGCACACTCGCCCTGGCCTAGGGAAACCCACATCCCACCTCCCCCACCCAGACACCTCCACTGCGCACTGAATCAGCTGAATGGGAGTGTACTCACTCCCTTGTGGCTGCTGTGATGCCCTCAAGCGTCCATCCAACTCCAGGTACACCACCGCCAGGATCCCGAACATCAGGCGGTTCATGGTGCGACGGGCACCCCTCCCACGTTGGGAGGCCATCCTCAGCTGGGCCTCCGCCGTCTTCTTGCTCTAGCGGCAAATATCCTCCAATCTTTTCCGGCAGTGGGTGCTCCGTCTGTGGTGGACCCCCAGGGTCCAGACGTCCTTGGCGATAGCACGCCAAACATCCTTCTTCTGGTGGGCGCTGACCTACAGGAATTGCACAGGGGAAAAATAAAAGTTATTACCAACTGCACCGTCACAGTCATTGGCCCCCATCCTTACCCTTGCCATGTGGCACATCTCATGCACACCTCAATCTCCGCCCCCCCATCTTTCATCCACCCCACTCCACACAGGCATAGCCCATACAGCATCCTCCCAGTGTACTTACCTGTTTGTCTGGAGGACTGTAGAGTAGCGTGTACTGGGGGAGGACCCCATCCACAAGTTTCTCCAACTCCTCCGATGTGAAGGCAGGGGCCCTTTCCCCAGACGCACGAACCATTGTCTCTTCCAGACTGAGGTCACAGCAGCACTTGCAGTGTAGGTCCTCTCCTGTCGAAGACCAGGTATCGAGTGATTGAACAGATAGAAAATGGCGGTCACGTCCTCGGCAGTGCGTACCGTCACCTACGGCGTACATCGTCATTGGCTCCTGGGACCAATAGGGTTCAATGTTAACCAATGCAGAATTGCGCTGCGGTCTTTGACCACCTACTGCAACGGTGTACAACGCCAGCGCAGTTACCTCACATCCCACTGTCACTCTTTACAGGTCAGGCAGCCGCCATTTCAGGGGCCGACATGGCTTAATTTTTAACTGCGTCACACATACCTAGGCCTTGCCTCAACACTCATACATGCAAATTTCGGATTATGAATTGTGTTCTGTGTAAGCTGTGTGTACGTTGGCTCTGTGTTCGCTGTTGTCCTTCATAGGCACCGTGTGCTGGGACATGTGAGGAGATGGCCGCATCCTCCGGTGTACAGACCGCTGGTGGACCTGTCGACAATGGAGGAAAGACATGTGATCATCACCTACAGGCTTGACCGTGCCACAATCCATGAACTGTGTACCCAGCTGGAGCCAGACCTGATGTCAGCTATCTGCATCCCACAGGAATCCCCCCTCAAGTGCAGGTGCTGTCAGTACTCCATTTCCTTGCAAGTGGGTCATTTCAAACAACAGTGGCCATAGCATCAGGGATGTCCCAGCCTATGTTTTCCAACGTGTTGTCAAGAGTGTTGTCTGCCCTGCTGAAACACATGCGGAGCTACATCGTTTTCCCTCAGGTGGAGGATTTGCCTACAGTGAAAGGTGATTTCTATGCCCTGGGACATATCCCATTGATGGGAAACATGTGGCTTTGGTACCCCCTGCAGGAGTGAACAGGTGTACAGAAACCGGAAGAGTTATCATTCGATGAATGTGATGCAGTGTGTTTGGCCGACCAGTACATCTCCCATGTTAATGCCAAATTCTCTGGCTCATGACGCTTACATCCTGAGGAATAGCAGCATCCCTTATGTGATGGGGCAACTCCAGAGGCACCGGGTGTGGCTATTAGGTGACCATCTGGAAGCAAGTCAGTGGGAATGGTTGTCTGGGTCTGGGGATATCCCTACAGCTTAGTGTGTGTCTAACAGTTGTCCCTCCATATTTGAAGGTGACTCTGGTTACCCCAACCTGTCATGGCTACTGACTCCAGTGAGGAATCCCAGGAGAAGGGCAGAGGAACGCTACAATGAGGCCCATGGGCAAACTCAGAGGATTATAGAGCGGACCTTCAGCCTCCTGAAGGCCAGGTTCAGGTGCCTCATTATGACAGGTGGATCCCTATTTTACTCACCAAAGAAGGTGTGCCAGATCATCGTGGCCTGCTGTATGCTTCACAACTTAGCTTTGCGACGACAGGTGCCTTTTCTGAAGGAGGATGGTCCAGATGGAGGTGTTGTGGCAGCTGTGGAGCCTGTGGACAGTGAAGACGAGGAAGCAGAAGAAGAGGACATCGACAACAGGAACTTGGTGATCCTGCAATACTTCCAGTGAGACACAGGTAAAAATACAAACCTGCCTACTACATGTACTTTAACACCATTACCTCTCTACTGTCTGTCGTTTTCACCCAGTGTGTGGTCACTGAGTTGTCACTTTCCCTTACAATTTCACAAATGTGGGTCCCACTGAGTGACATCTGCTTTGTTTCCTCATGGACTAGTGCTGTGGGACATATGTATGTTGACATTACAATTGAAAGAGCATTTTGACACTGTAATTGATAATGCACTAATTCGAAATCACTGACAGACGCCAGATTGTTTTGTGCTTTAAAGATGTTTATTTAGTGGAGGGGGTTGTAAAATGGTCAGGGGTGATGGTGTCCATGGCAGAGTCCAGTCTATTAGTCTCACAGGTGCATTGTCCAAAGGGGCATAGGAAGTGGAGCTGGGGCAGTTTAAGGATGGACAGGGTGACAAGGTGGGACAAAAGGATGACAATCAGGGCGGTCTCATTTCTTGGCGGGGGTCTTGGCATCCTTCTCTGTCTTTGTCCTGGATCTCAGGGACTGTTTGCGGGGTGGTTCTCCCTCTGCAGGAGGTGGGGTGCTGGTGTGGTGGTCCTGTGGCGGTGCCTCCTGTTCAGTAGCGCCGGCGGAGGGGTGGGCAGTTCATCGTCCAGGCTAGTGTCAAGGGCCCCTTGTTGTGCTACAGTGTCCCTCCTGGGGTTGAGGACTTCCTTCAGCACCCCTACGATGGTGGCCAGGGTGGAATTGATGGATCCGAGTTCCTCCCTGAAGCGCAAATACTGTTCCTCCTGCAGCCGCTGGGTCTCCTGAAACTTGGCCAGTACCGTTGCCATCGTCTCCTGGGAATTATAGTATGCTCCCATGATGTTGGAGAGGGCCTCGTGGAGAGTGGGTTCCCTGGGCCTGTCCTCCCCCTGTCGCACAGCAGCCCTCCCAGTTCCCCTGTGTTCCTGGGCCTCTGCCCCCTAGACTGTGTGCCCACTGCCCCCAGGTCCCTGTTGTTGTTGGGGTGGTGGGTTAGCCTGGGTTCCCTGTAGTGGTGGTCACACTGCTGATTGACGTGTCCTGGGGACAGAGGTATGGGCCTGCTGGGTGGGTGCTGTGCTGGTGTTTCCAGAGGGGGGAAGCTCTGTGGTGGCCTGTGCCAGTGTGAGGGGAACCGACTGTCCCGAGGTCCCAGATGGGCTGGGCTGGTCATCTAGATCCAGTTGGACAGAGCTGCTGTCATCACTGTGGGCCTCTTCTGTTGGTGGTGTGGACCATCCTGTCCGGTGACGTTGGGTTATTGCATCTGTGTGTGCCATGGTGTGCAATGGGTGTGTGACCATGTACCCCAGTACTTGCATTCCTGTGTGGGATCTTGTGTGATGGTGGTTTAGGGGGGTGTATGGGTATGTGCAGTGGCCATGCATTGGTGATGGGTGTCCATGCTTTGGTGTTGCATGCAGGGCTTGGTGTTGGGAAGTGTGGTTTGTTATATTGGGACATTAGTGAGGAGTTGGAGTGATGGGCGTGAACGAGGGTAGGGGTATGTGATAGCATGCAGGTAGGGTGGGGGATGTAATAGTTAAGAATTGACTTACCAGAGTCCATTCCTCCATCTACTCCTGCGAGGCCCTCAGGATGCAGAATCGTCAAGACTTGCTCCTCCCCTGTTGTTAGTTGTGGGGGAGGAGGTGGGGGTCCGCCGCCAGTCCGCTGAACTGCAAGGTTATGTCTTGAGACCACAGAACGCACCTTCCCCCGTAGGTCATTCCACCTCTTCCTGATGTCACCCCTATTTCTTAGGTGCTGTCCCACTGCGTTGACCCTGTCCACTATTCTTCGCCATAGCTCCATCTTCCTAGCTATGGAGGTGTGCTGCACCTGTGCTCCGAAAAGCGGTGGCTCTACCTGGACGATTTCCTCCACCATGACCCTGAGCTCCTCCTCAGAGAACCTGGGGTGCCTTTGCCGTGCCATGGGGTGGTGTGGGTGATGTGTGGAGTGGTGTGTGTTGTGATAAGTGGGGTGATATTTAGTGGTATGTTGTGTGAAGTGCATAGAAGTTATGTGGGTGATGGTATTGTGTGCCTGTGGATGCTTGGTAGTAGTTTGTAGTGTCTCTCTCTGGCCTTCTTTCGGTATTTTGGTCGTAGGGGTTTGTGGGTGATGTGGGTGTGTGTTTTATATTGTATTGGGTGTGTTCGAATGGTCTGTGTATGTGTATCAGGTGTGTGTATTTCGATTTGTCCAATGTGGCAGTGTTTTGTCAATGTGTGTGTATTTTGAGCTCGGCGGTGTGTACCGCCAATGGAATACCGCGGTTGAAAGACCGCCACGTGGATTCGTGGGTCGTGATAGTGTGGCCGTATTTCTGTTGGCGTGACGGTGGAGGTTTTGTTTTCACCAGTTTATCACTGACATTTGGTGTGGCGGACTTCTGTGGGCGTCTCAATTTGGCGGATTCCGAGCAGTGGGTCGTAATTGCTGTGGTGGAATTCCGCGGCCGCGGTGGTGTGTTGGCGGTCTTCTGCACGCCGGTAAGCGGATTTTACCGCCAATGTTGTAATGAGGGCCTAAGAGTCTTACACCATAGAAAACAATGGAAAAATTGATTTTACACAAAGTACCTGATTTGCATCAAAAATAAGGCTGCACGGGTCGGTGATGGGACAATTCCTTACTCACAAGTGAGGCCGTGCATCACTTCTTCTCCAGTTAGGTAAGTGATGCATTGTTTTTCTCCCTAGCAAGAGAGCGATGCATCGATTTCTGGACTGGGCATCTCAGATCCGCGCCGATTCACGAGGACTTTGACGCCTATGGACGATGCATGTGAATTCCGGTCGCGTGTTGTTAGAAAACCGCTCTGTGTGTGGTTTGTGCCATTATCAGCAGCCGCAAGCAGGTGTTGCATCGCTTCTCTAGCCGTGATGCATCGATCTCCCAGCTGTGATGCAGGTGGAGTGTTGCTTTTAGCCGTGAAGTGGGAGGTGTATCATTTATCAGCCTGTAGGAAGGTAGCCTCTTTCTAGCCTTGTTACCCCCACTTTTGGCCTGTTTGTGAGTATATGTCAGGGTGTTTTCACTGTCTCACTGGGATCCTGCTAGCCAGGACCCCAGTGATCATAAGTTTGTGCCTATATGTGTTCCCTGTGTGCCTAACTATATCACTGAGGTTCTGCTAACCAGAACCTCAGTGTTTCTGCTCTCTCTGCTTTCTAAATTTGTCACTGCAGGCTAGTGACTAAATTTACCAATTCCCATTGGCACACTGGTACACCTATATAATTCCCTTGTATATGGTACTTAGGTACCCAGGGTATTGGGGTTCCAGGAGACCCCTGTGGCTGCCGCATTTCTTTTGCCACCCATAGGGAGCTCAGACAATTCTTACACAGGCCTGCGTGAAATAACGTCCACGTTATTTCACAGCCATTTTTCACTGCACATAAGTAACTTGTAAGTCACCTATATGTCTAACCCTCACTTAGTGAAGGTTGGGTGCCAAGTTACTTAGTGTGTGGGCACCCTGGCCCCAGGCAAGGTGCCCCCACATCGTTTAGGGCAAATTCCTCGAACTTTGTGAGAGCGGGGACACCATTACACATGTGCACTATACATAGATCACTACCTATGTATAGCGTCACAATGGTAACTACGAAGATGGCCATGTAACATGTCTAAGATCATTCTGGTATTGGTGTGACAATTCCATGATCCCCCGGGTCTCTAGCACAAAACCCGGGTACTGCCAAATTCCCTTTCCAGAGTTTCCACTGCAGCTGCTGCCAACCCATCAGACAGGATTCTGCCCTCCTGGGGTCTGGGCAGCCCCGGCTCAGAAAGGCAGAACAAAGGATTACACATACATTTTACACAGGAGCACTTGCACTTAGCACTGGTCAGCAGTGCTAAAGTGCCCAGAGTACCAAAAACAGAGTCCAGCACGCAGTCACAACAGGGGAAGCAGAGGCAAAATAGACAGGGGAGACGACGCCAAGAATGCCAGGTCTAGCACTCGTCCTGAAATAAAGACTAAATCAGAAGGGAGAACTTTATCAAGGCCTTCTGCTCACTGAAGCCGGGGAGGGCTCCATCTCGGTTGGCCTCAAATTTTGACTTTGCCCCAGTCGAGTGTGACCCGATGCCTAGATTGGAACTTTTAGTTTCTGTGCGCTAAAAACATTTAGGGGGTCATTCTGACCCTGGTGGTAAAAACCGCCAGGGCCAACAACAGGCTGGCGGTGCTCCCTTGGGCATTCTGACTGCGGCGGTACAGCCGCGGTCAGAAACGGAGAACCGTCGGTGTACCGCCGGTTCTCCGCTGCCCTGGGGAATCCTCCAAGCTGCGCCGCCATGGGGATTCCGAGCCCCATACCGCCATCCTGTTCCTGGCGGTTTTGGCTGGGCAGGGCAGGGCCCCACAAAGATTTTCAGTGTCTGCCATGCAGACACTGAAAATCGCGACGGGTGCAACTGCACCCGTCGCACCCCTTCCAGCCGGCATCCTCATGGAAGGGTGTTTCCCGCTGGGCGGCCTTCTGGCGGTCGCCCGCCAGCCAAGCGGGAAACTCAGAATAACCGCGGCAGTCTTTTGACCGCGCAGTGGTATTCTGCCGGCGGGAGGCCGCCCGCCAAGGTCAGAATGAGGGCCTTAATGTTTAAAAATCAATTTCTCTAGTTCCCTTTATTGGTTTTGTTTCATATTAGTGTCATTCTAAAGATGAAAATATAATTAATACATTTTTATAAATAGGAGTTGGATGTTATTGTGTTTTACTTATTTACTGTTTTGTGATATTTTAATGCTTTAAGCACATGTCTCCTAAGTTAAGCCTTACTGCTCATTGCTAAGCTACCAAGGGTTGAGCTGGGATTAATTTATTGAGACCTAATTGGACCTAGTGGGCGTTAGTGGCCTATTGCTAAGTATAGGTACTTACCTGTCCTTACCAATAATCCACTTTCTAACACCCTGTGGTCAGGACCCTCGTGTTTCTTTAGGCAGCCCCCCAAGATCCCATTCAATTTTCACTCCTAGTGATAGTAGTTATTCCGTATTCACTAAAGGCAATACCGAGGGCAAGCCCCACTAGTAGTCTGAGTCTCAAGAGTCCACATGGAATCTATTTGAAAGTGAACATTGTTCCAGCACGTCAGCGCAAACTAGCAAGCAAGTTCCCCTGGGGCAACTGGACTGAAATTAGTGCACCCCGCCATAAGGTGCCAGTAGCGGCAGAAGCTGTATCAGGTGAGTTTGCTGCACAGGGCACAGGTAGGCTGCACTTAGCAGGTGCAGTGTTCCTCAAATGCATTCTCACCACTGAAGCAACCAGGGGCCTGTTAAGTGTCTGATCCATTTCTCTGTGGGAGGGGAGTTTATACGATGACCCAGAAGCAGGTCCCTTGCCTTGATGACAGTAGGAAGGTACTCCCACAGTGACCTCATCTCTCTGGCAGGGGATAAAGTTCAGGTTGGTTGTCTTGTTGCTCGCTGTGCCCGCCTATGGCATATTGTGTCAATGTATCCTCCCTGTATAGGACTCGGCCTATTTGGCACAACACAGTCCTCATCATTGGCCCCTCCTTGTATAACGGGCGATGGCTCACCACAGCACAAGGACTATGGCCATCACAGCACATTAAGTTTCTTGTGGCAGCCCACCTCTCATCCCTCTCTCATACAAGATTGCTGGCTCCTCACTACACAGGGCTCTAGCCTGATCAGCGCACTAGGCTCAATGGGCAGTGGCCCTCCTCCAGCATACAAGGATTACCAACTTCTTCCTGCACACGGGCAATGGCCTGATTGTTACAGCACCCGTCTCCTCACAAACCGCTAAGGGAATTCCACTTGCAGGGCATGCCACTGGACAGCGTGCTGTCTAAGGCTCTTCTCTTCAACACAGGGCACGCTCAGGAAGATGCTGGTGGTCCTGGCTCTGGGGCAGGTGGTCTTAGATTCTCTGGGTGATGTCCTCTCACCCAGCAAGAAAACTAGCAGGCCTTGGTCCCCAGTATTGGTCACAGGCAGAAATCTTGCAGAGCTTCCCTTGCCTCACATAGCCTTTCTGGTTGCTTGGTAGACAATTTCTGGGGCCTGAAGCTCCCCTTCTTATCTTCCATTTCCTGAAACCAAATGTGATTTAGAGTTTGAGTCTTTGAAGTTGTTGTTGCAGGTCTGCTTCTTTTGAAGTGCCCAATCCTCTGCCCTCTCTTTCTCTTGAATGCAGTCTGTCACAGCAGGAGCGACTCCAAGGATGATAGCCCCATGACACATGACATGGGAGTAACTAAAGGTCACACCTGGATATCAGCTACAAGATATGTGCACCAAAACATTAATCCTGATCTCCGATCCTCAGGCTTTCTGATTCTCTTATCATCTCCATCTCCTTCCTGAGATGCGTCCAAGCCCTGTCCTTCTGATCTCTCAATGAATCAAAGAGCAGCTTCTGAAGAGCACAGGTGGAGACTTGCTCTCCCTTTCAGTGTGCCACACTCAGTTCACAGGAATGCAGCAATACACAAATGTGTCTGGGGATTCCTCTATCTTCACTTGATCTTCAACGTGCACGCCTGGGCCTCCCAAAATGGAAACCATGCCACTTCATGTAATATGCATTTACAAACACACTTGCACTAAGTGTATGTACACAGCACACACACACTGCCCAGCACTGTTGCCTTCATCTATTTTGCCACCACTGGCACACAGGAACTCACACACACATTCACTTTGCACACACTGCTCAGTACAGTAGCCTTTCTGTGTTGCCACATGCAGGTACTCATGCAGCCAGTACACGCATATAACATGTCCATTGCACAGCACTGCAGACTTGACGTACTGTACTCCTCGCAGGTACAGAGACATCTAGGGGCACATTTACCAATATTTAACGCAGAGCAGCAAGTCACCTTACTGCTTTGCGCTCTCTGAAAGGTAAAGGGCAGGAAAGCACCATATTTAACATATTATGGTGCATTCCTTTCCTTTCTTTGAGCTGGCATAATTTTGGCTGCCTAGTGCCAATGTAGGCTCCCTTGCGTCGTGCTGCAAGGTTCCTACATTGCAGGCAGGATTGTTTTTGTGGAGAAAGGGCACTTTGATGCACAAAATTAACCCTCTGAGGCATTCTTTTCTATCTATGTGTGCTGCAGAATAGTAATAAAATAGTTGAGCCATGCAAGGCTTAGTAGTTGTGTCCCCCTTCTGCCCCTTTGCACGGCACAAGGGCAATACAACTAATTGCTAAATATGTCCACTAGTACATGCGTACACCATACACGCACTGCACAGCACTACATCCTTCACGTACTGTATGTCTCACAAGTACACATATTCCCAGGATATGTGCTCAGCATACAAGCACTGTATAGTACTGAACTATCCCTGATGTGTACCCTTCCCATGCACACATACATACAGTGCAGTCACCTCTCCTACACTGCATGCATTTTATTTCTAATTGATGTAGGTGAGAAAACTAGTTAAGCACATGGCAGCAGAACTTTAAACATTGAGTGGACCTGTAGGCCTCACTCAGTGACACAAGTTAAAAAGGACCTGTTCACTTCTACTGATCACTCCTGGGTAAGCTGCCACTACCGCACCTGTGGTGCTTCACTCTTGGTGAAGGAAGGAACCTTCCACCGCTATGAGAGTAGCATTTTGGGTGCCTCTTCCTGATCAGCAAAACTACAATCCATGAGACAGTCCTCTATTATAAAGCACAGGCATTTTTGTATTTGGGTATAACAACAAAAAACTGCAATTGGGATCCAGGCATCAGCACAGTTGGGCACCTTGGGTAGTAGTACACCGCCATTACCACTATCATGCAAAATACTTTTCATTCCAAACAGGAGTCTTTCTTTATAACATAGATGGCACAGTTTATAAGTGGAGCTAGCGCCATAGCTACACTTACAGTAGCTGCACAATTCAGAACAATGGTATTGATGATGCAAATAGTCATGCCCTGTTGATGTTGTTTATGATCCAATTGCAGAATCCAGCTGACTCAAGTTCATAGGCAATTCAAAGATAATAATGTATAAATCATTTATACAAATCATCATTCATTTAAGAAACATCTATTTTTCAAAAAGATAAACAATCTATGATGAATTGATGTTTAGTGATTCAGGAATGTCACCTCCCCGTACACATCAATCTCATCTTATTAACTTTCTGCAGAGGTGCCAATATAAAAGTAACTTAGATATTCCAAACATTTCTAATTAAAATGTATTACTTATAAGTGGAGGCAGTAAGTGCCACAAAAAGGCATGGATGTAATTAGAAAAGCAGACTTTTCATGATAACAATAAGCAGGACCTCAGCAAAATTTACGCTCCACCGGCATAATCCTCTGTAATTTCATTATTGTCACCTTCAACTAATCATCATTGGTGTAGAATCTTCCCCAGCCCTGGAGCATACACATAAACAATGCCACACAGGAGCTGTGTTCAAACGTTACTTTAGCACACACCAATGTATTGTCTATTACATTATGCTTTCTGTTAACTATACCTTAACACCTCCCCATCCATTACATACTTCCTGTTCAGAGTCCACACAGAACCACAAGAGTTCTAGTGTGCATACCTTCAACATGCTACATCACCAAAATCACATTTCCTCAATTAATTGGTGAGGCGCTCTCGATTGTCTGTCAGCTCAGGTTTTTTTGAGATAATTGAGGTTCACACTGGTCAGGCAATGGTGCCTGAGGCCCAGGCTCTTGAGCTGGACTGGCTGGCAGGGTTATTTCTCATACATATTTAGGGCTCAGTGAGTGTCTTAGTAGGATCAGCCTTATAAGGATTGTCCATTTTCTTTTTATGTTTCTACTTAATCAATATCTAGTCTCCTTTGTCAAAGACTGTCTATTGGGCATGGTAGTGCTGATCTGTGTATATTTTCCTTTTCCTTTTCCGAGCTGTGTCTCTGTCTCAAACTGACCGATTCAGAGACCATTGAGGCAGTCTTGTTCTGATGGCTCTTCAAAATTGCAGGGTAGCAGGACTTTCACCCATTGTGGAGTGAGGAGCTGATCGGTAGGCCCGGAGTGCCTGACGAATAGTTTTATTCAAGTCAGTTCCCTCCATGGACGCTCATTGAATGACTCTATTGAGGGTGCCCATGAATCATTCAGCTAAGCCATTGGCCTGGGGCCAGAAGGGCATACTCTTTTGGTGTTTCATGTTGAACAGAATGAGGGATTCTTTGGACTCTTTGCTGTTAGAGGGTGGGCCATTATCAGATTTAAGAACTGCAGGGATGCCCCACATTCCAAAAATTTTATCAAGTCATACTATGATTTCGTATTGAGTTATTGAGTAAAGGTCTTCTACTAATGGGAAATGTGCATTTTCATCTGGTTCTACCATGAGATGGTGTCCATTTCCCAAAGGCCCAAGAAAGTCAACTGCAACCCTCTCCACAGACAATGGTGGTCATTACGACCCTGGCGGATTACTTCCGCCAGGGCCACGGGACGCGGTGGCACCGCCGACAGGCCGGCGGTGCCCCGCGGGGCATTCTGACCGCGGCGGCTTAGCCGCGGTCAGAGAAGGGAAACCGGCGGTCTCCCGCCGGTTTCCCGCTGCCCCCAAGGAATCTGGGGATTCCGACTCCCCCTCCCGCCATCCAGTTCCTGGCGGTTCTCCCGCCGGGAACCGGATGGCGGGAGGGGGAGTCGCGGGGCCCCTGGGGGCCCGTGCAGTGCCCATGCCAACGGCATGGGCACTGCAGGGGCCCACGTAAGAGGGCCCCAAAATGTATTTCACTGTCTGCCTTGCAGACAGTGAAATACGCGACGGGTGCAACAGCACCCGTCGCACCTTCCCACTCCGCCGGCTCGATTACGAGCCGGCTTCATGGTGGGAAGGTCGTTTTCCCCTGGGCTGGCGGGCGGCCTTTCGGCGGCCGCCCGCCAGCCCAGGGGAAAACGTGGAATACCCTCCGCGGTCTCTGGACCGCGGAGCGGTATTCCTGACGCGCAACATTGACGGGCGGCCTCCGCCGCCCGTCAATGTTGGAATGAGGGCCAATGTGTCAATGCTTTTCCACGCAGCAAGGACTTTGCGTCGATTTTTGACATGCAGACATGGATCCTCTTTGGGTTGTGGGGTATTTGGATGCTCTGGGGACGATGCAGAGAAATTCTGGGGTGCAGGATGAAGTCAAAGGAGCTGTATCCATTCCGTGGGCGATGTGGAAACATTTCTGTCACACATCAGGTGCTGTGTCGATTCCTCTCGCAGGAAGTTGGGCTGCGTTGTTCCGTCTCAGCTATGCGTCAATCCAGTGGGCCATGCGTTGAAGTTCCGGTCTCAACGCTGTCGCTGTGTCGATCTCCACACGGGGAGCAAGACTGTGTTGTTCCGGTACGGAGTTGCAGTGATTTTCTCACTGCAGGGCAGGCTGGCGTTGATTCCGACAGGCTGTGCGTTAATCTTTGCCACACAAGGAGTTCTTTGCAGAGATGAAGTCTTTTTGGCCCTGAGACTTCAGGAAACTGGAGGCAAGTTCAATCCAAGCTCTTGGAGAGCACTTCTCAGCAGAGCCAGAGGGCAGCAAGGCAGCAGGGCAACAGCAAGGCAGCAGGTCTTTACAGCAAAGCAGTCAGCTGAGTCCTTTGGGCAGCCAGACAGCTTCTCTTAGCAGTTTGCAGGTTCCGAGTTCCTTCCCCAGTAGGTATCTTGTCAAGAAGTGTCTGAGTTGGTAGGGTCAGAGACACAGTTTATATACTCAAATGTGCCTTAGAAGTGGGGGAGACTTCAAAGAGTGGCTTAGAAGTGCACAAGGTCCCCTTTCAGTTCCATCCTGTCTGCCAGGGTCCCAGTAGGGGGTTTGGCAGTCCATTGTGTGAGGGCAGGCCACTGTCCTTGGACATGTAAGTGTCAGGCCCTCCACCCTCCCAGCCCAGGAAGACCCATTCAGTATGCAGATGTGTGCAGGTGTGACTGAGCAACCTGTGTTGGGGCTGTCAGAGTGAAATGCACAAGGGATCTGTCAACTAACCCATCCAGACATGGACTGTAAGACATAGAAGGATTTAAGTGCAGAGAAATGCTCACTTTCTAAAAGTGGAATTTCTAAAATAGTAATATCAAATCCAACTTTACCAGTCAGCAGGGTTTTGTATTAACATTCTGACCATACTAAATATGACCCTGTTACTCCTTTCAGATTAGAATCTACCACTCAAACAGTATATGAGGGTAACCCTAATGTTAGCCTATAAAAGGAGCAGGCCTCAAAGCAGTGAAAAACAAATTTAAGAGTTTTACACTACCAGGACATATAAACTGCACAAGTATATGTCCTGCCTTTTATCTACATAGCACCCTGCCCTATGGGTTACCTAGGGCCTACCCTAGGGATGACTTATATGTAGAAAAAGGGGAGTTTAAGGCTTGGCAAGTACTTTTAAATGCCAAGTCAAATTGGCAGTGAAACTGCACACACATGGTTAAGGGGCTACTAATGTGGGTGGCACAATAATTGCGCAGGCCACTAGTCACATTTAATCTACAAGCCCTGGACACGTGTAGTCCACTTTTCTGGGGACTTATAAGTAAATTAAATAAGCCAATTGGGTATGAGCCAATGTCACCATGTTTTAAGGGAGAGAGCTTATGCACTTTTGCACTGGTTAGCAGTGGTAAAGTGTGCAGAGTCCTAAAACCAGCAAAAACAGTGTCAAAAAGTAGAGTGAGGCAAGCAAAAAGTTGAGGGTGACCACCCTAAGGCTGTCAGGTCTAACACTGGCCATGCCTAAAAAGGATCATAGCATGGTGACATCTTGTGGGGGCAAGTGGGTGATAATGCTTGCACCTTATATAGAACCAGAGTCATCCCTCCATCTGAAAATATGTGAACAAAACAATTTAGTTTGTTGTTGTGAACCTCACACTTTGCAGCATTCGGAGTGAGGCCTGCATCAGTGAGTAACTGGCACACTTGGGTCAGGGCTTTATCATGTTCTTTTTGTGTTCGCCGAAAAACCAGTATGTCATCCCTGTAGTTGAGAGCATGCGTAACAGGTGGAATTACTCGGCAAATAAAATTCTGAAATATATCAGCAGCCAAAGATACCCAAAAACTCAGTCTCTTAAACCTGAATAAACTAACATGAGTTGAAAATGTCGTATTATACCTGCAGTACTCCTCTAGTTTGAGTTGATAGTATCTTTTATTCAGGTCGAAATGGGAAACTATTTTTGCTTCATTCAATTGCATGATTCTGTCAGCTATGTGCGGTACCAGGATGTCTCTCTCTCTCTCTCTCTCTCTCAATGGCTTGGCTTGTGTGTCACATATCAACGCAGGTGCTCACAGCTCTGCTACTGTCCTTTTTTGGTACTACTATTATGGGTTAAACCTATGGTGTGGAGCCTGTACAGCTTTAAATGATGTCATGTTTTAAGTTGGTTTCCAATTTTTTCTCAACAGGTTCTTGTAAATTGAAAGAAACTCTGTGATGTCGCTGAGCTACAGGACAAATGACTTCATTGATGTGCGAATGTGCTTTCATTTTCATGAGTTTTCCCAGGAAATGAAACAAAAACACGAACTGGCTTGTGATTTCTGATTGAACACGGATGTTGTAGTTAAGGGATATCAGTCCCATGCCAGCAATAGTGTCAAAGCTGAGTAGTCGAGCACTTGATGAAGTCCCTTGTAAAATGTGAACGGTGGCTCACACAGATGTCTTTTTGCATTTCATTGCAGCTAAGAACAACGTTTGGCTTTGCAATGGCTCAGAAACAACCTAAGTACATACCTTTGTGTGGGATGGAGTGAGATGAGGAAAAGGGCATAAGCGGTTAAAGTTTTCCATTGGCATGATGTTAATAGATGCACCACTGTCTATGATGACATTTTCTGGATGATCATCCACCTTGAACTTGATTTTGGGACAGTGTCCAACTATCGTTTGCCATTCTGTTTGGTGAATTTTCTTTGAATCATGATCTTCTTTGCAGGTAGCTAACCCCACATGTGCACGCCATCTTTTGGTGGATATCAGGGCACATTTATCCTTTTTGCTAGGGCTTATAGTGGTGTTGAAGAACCTCTGTACGATGAGCTCAATGACAATTTTGCCTGGTTTCTATTGTCATAGCTGATGTTGCTTTTTGGTTTGGTGGGCGTAGTGCAAATGCTTCTGGGATATTCTCATGGCGATTTTCTCTTATTGTTGTGACATGTTAAAGTTTTCTTTGGCCCGGCACACAGTTCTGAAGTGGTTCTTTCTTCCACAACCTTTGCAAACATGTTGCATGGCAGGTCATTTACCTTCATGGGGAAATGAAAATCCACATCAGAAGCAAATGTTCTGTTTTCTTTGATGACGTTGATCTGTGTGTCCTGTTTATGCTTGTGCATGCTTTTCACAGTCAATGACAATTCATGGTGTGCTGTTCCTGCTTCCATGTCAGAAGCTTTTTGATCCACTTGTTGATCTGCTTGTTGTTTTGTTCTTGCAGCCATCAGCATTTTTTCTAGTCTGTGTGTTTCTCCCTAGCATGCTCCTTCTAAATGAGTCCAAAAGGCAGCCATCAATCATTTTTGAGGCACATGCCTTTCATCAGTGAGGTCGCAGAACTTGCACTGTTTAATACATGGATTGTACTTGGCCTCTGAGGCTTCCTTGACCTTTTGGTATCATTTTGAATCAGTCTGTGAGATTTTCTTTGACACTTTTTTGTACTATACACATGAACAATGCCACATGGTAGCTTGGTTCAAACATTACTTTATTCATCAGCATACACTAATGTACTTTGCATTACATCATGCTTTCTGTTAAGCTCACCTTAACATCTCCACTTCCATTATGAACATCCTGTTCAGAGTCAACCCAGAGTCACCATGTTTGTAGTGCTCATAACTTCAAGATGCTAAAATGGTCATAGAATTTCCGAAATTATATGACATGGCTCAAACAGAACAAAACAAATGGCCAGAACTCGAGCAACTGTTGTTCCCGACATGCTCTACAGCTTGTTTGCGTGCAATGCATCCTTGCTTCCAAAACTACCATGAGGATGCATATAATGTTAAAATATAGCTGCAAATGTACTTTTTGCAAGCAGCATAGATTGCTCTAAACATTTTATTTGCATTTTGCATAATTTTGTGCAAATTTGGCATTATTTTGAATAATTACACAAGAGGAGATTTGTGTTATACAGGCATAATCTTGCATAATTTTCAACCTTCAACTAATTATTATTGGTAAAATAATTTCCTGAAACTGTGCCACATGGCTGAAACACGTAGGGCCAGAACTCAAGCAGCTGTTCCCAACACGTGTTTTTAGCTCTACAATTGTTTTAGCCATCAATGCCTACATGCCTCCAAGACAAATGCAAAGATCCATACTGTGCTAAAATATAGCTCTAAATTTGGGTTTTGCTTTTGAATATTTTAGCATTATTTTGGTATAATATTGCATAATTACACATAAGCAATTAGTGGGAATTTTGCATATCCCAAAAACAAATCTAGCTCCCAAGTGGGTTATTAGAATTTGCTAATAAAGTGTTACCTACTAGTAGTCTAAGTGGAGGCATCATACTAATAAGATAGTACAATTACAATTGTTGGAGTGGTCAATTTAGCAAGATTGTTTTTTTGTCAGTTAGTGATGTATTTAATTATCTGGTGGCATTGTTTGCTGACTAATTTCAATTTCCTGATTGGAGTTAGTAATGGGACATGAGTTATTTAAAAAAAAAAAAAAAAAAATCACCCACCAGAAAATGTTACATGCCTACCATGTTTTATTTACTGGACATTCAGACTTACTGGATATTGGCAAAAAATAGAGCTGTTATATTACCTGTCAAAGTCATTGGTTCCCAAAGACTCCTGGATACATTTCAGAGAACACTTGTTTTTCCATCAATTGGAAAATTGTGCACAGCATGCCATGTTCAGTTCATCATAAATTTAAGCACAATATAGTTTGAGGCTCTTTACTTAAACAGGATCATGAGATGCCTCCTCCATCAGACTCATCTTGGACATTCCCTGCTGCAAACATATCTCCGATCACTAAGAGACCTCAACTGGCTTCCTATATAGATAAGAATTAACTTCAAGCTCCTCGTCCACACTTAGAAGGCCCTCCATGACCTAGGGCCCACTTACCTCAACCACTGCATTACCTTCCACTCCCCCACCAGACCTCTCTGCTTCGCTCAACAAGAACTAGCCACCATACCGCACATACGGAAGACCTTGTTGGGAGGAAGATCCTTCTCACACCTCACAGCAAAGAGCTGGAACACCCTGTTTCTGCAACTCAGACACTCACCATCAATACCTCAATTCAGGAAGGACCTTAAAACCTGGCTCTTCAACTGAAGCTCAGAGGATAAACCCCCCTTAGTGCCTTGAGACTCTTACAGGTCAGTAGTTTCAATTTACAAACCCTGATTGGATATTTGATTTGACACACAAACCAGCATGAAAGTGATAGACCAGGTAATGCACAATCCATATTAAATTTTGTTAATTTGAAATGTGCATTGTCCCCAGAACTGAATAGGGATTAAGGCCCTCATTCAAACCTTGGTGGTCTCTGACCGCCAGGGCGGAGGGCAGCGGAAGCACCGCCAACAGGCTGGCGGTGCTTCCAGGGCTATTCTGACCGCGGCGGTAAAGCCGCGGTCAGAAAAGGGGAACCGGCGGTTTCCCGCCGGTTTTCCCCTGGCCCAGGGAATCCTCCATGGCGGCGCTGCGCGGTTTACACCGCCAGAACCAGGATGGCGGGAACGGGTGTCGTGGGGCCCCTGGGGGCCCCTGCACTGCCCATGCCACTGGCATGGGCAGTGCAGGGGCCCCCTAACAGGGCCCCATACAGATTTTCACTGTCTGCTTTGCAGACAGTGAAAATCGCGACGGGTGCCACTGCACCCGTCGCACCCCTGCAACACCGCCATCTCCATTCGGAGCCGGCCTCTGTGTTGCAGGGCCTTTCCCGCTGGGCCGGCGGGCACTCCTTTGGCGGGCGCCCGCCGGCCCGGCGGTAAAGCCAGAATGGCCGCCGCGGTCTTTTGACCGCGGAGCGGCCAAATGGCGGTAACCGCATGGCGGGCGGCTATCGCCGCCCGCCGCGGTCAGAATGACCGCCTAAATGTGTAAATAAAACTATCCACTAGACAATTTAAGAAAACACACTGTAATTGCACAATACAAGACAGAACCAGGGGGCCAAATCTATCATCATACAGGCTGTGAAAACAGTTCACAATTTGCAACTATTATTGAGTTTTGTGAACTGACTAATTTACCAGCAGCTCCATTCATACAATTCTAAATTGGAGTAGGTTGCAATCCAACCAATCTAATAAATATTCCTAAGGTCGATTGCAAAATGCTAGAATAGATTTGGGAATAAATAATCAAACTACAGCAGAGGACCTGCACTGGTTTACATATGCAATATTGCTGCGTCTAAATGACAAACTCCGAATGCTGCTTTTAAACATTGTAGGGGTCATTACAACATTGGCGGTAAATGTCGCTTACCGCCATGCAGAAGACTGCCAACACATCGCCACGGCCGCGGAATTCCGCCACAGCTATTACGACCCATAGCTCGGAATCCGCCAAAATCCAGACACCCACACCAGTCAGCCACACCAAAGGTCAGTGATAAACTGGCGATAACAAATCCTCCACCATCACGCCAACAGGAATACGCCCACACTATCACGACCCACGAACCCACGCGGTGGTTTTTCAACCGCTGTATTCCACTGGCGGTACACACCGCCGTGCTCAAAATACACACACATTTACAAAACACTACCACATTGGACAATTTCAAATACACACACCTGATACACATACACACACCACTTCCACACACTCAATACAATATAAAACACACACCCACATCACCCACAAACCCTTACGACCAGAAATTTAGATGAAGGCCAGAGAGACAGCACACAAAGATAACCCCACCATACAGAGTCACACAGCACCATCACACATCCATGCACAAAACAAAACACACCCCTTAATATCACCCCACATATCACAACACACACCGCCTCACACATCACTCACACCACCCCATGACACCGCAAAGATAACCAAGGTTTTCTGAGGAGGAGCTCAGGGTCATGGTGGAGGAAATCATCCGGGTAGAGCCACAGCTATTCGGATCACAGGTGGAGCACACCACCTTAGCTAGGAAGATGGAGCTATGGCGCAGAATCGTGGACAGGGTCAATGCAGAGGGACAGCACCCAAGAACTATGGATGACATCAGGAAGAGGTGGAACGACCAACTGGGGAATGGGCGTTCCGTGGTCTCAAGATACCACATCGCGGTTCAGAGGACTGGCGGCAGACCCCCACCTCCTCCCCCACAACTAACAACATGGGAGGAGCAGGTCTTGGCTGTACTGCATCATGAGAGCCTCGCAGGAGTAGCTGGAGGAATGGACTTTGGTAAGTCAAAGCTTTCACCACTTCATCCCCCACCCTACCTGCATGCTATCACATACCCCCACCCACGCCCTCACCCCCATCACTCCAACTCCTCACTTATGTCACACTATCACAACCCACCCATCCCAACACCAAGCCCTGCATGCAACACCAAAGCATGGACACTCATCACCAATACATGGCCACTGCACATACCCGCACACACCCCTAAACAATTATCACACAAGGTCCTACACAAGAATGCAAGCACTGGGGTACAGGGTCACCCACCCATTGCACACCATGGCACACACAGATGCAATAATTATGCCTTTACACCCCTGCAGGACCCCTACCCAACGTCACCGGACAGGAGGTTCCAGACATGTCCACTCCCACCACAGAAGAGACCCACAGTGATGACAGCAGCTCTGTCTAACTGGATCAAGATGACCAGCCCGGCCCATCTGAGACCTCGGGACAGTCGTTTCTCCTCACATTGGCACAAGCCACAACAGAGCCTCCCCCCTCTGGAAACACCAGCACAGCACCCACCCAGCGGGCCCATACCTCTGTCCCCAGTACACATCAAGCAGCAGTGAGTCCACCACTACAGGGAACCCAGGCTAACCCACCAACCCAACAACAGCAGGGACCTGGGGGCAGTGGCAGTGGGCACACGGTTCAGGGGACAGAGGCCCAGGAACACAGGGGAACTAGGAGGGCTGCTGTGCGACAGGGGGAGGACAGGCCCAGGGAACCCACTCTCCACGAGGCCCTCTCCAACATCATGGGATCCTACCACCATTCCCAGGAGATGATGGCAACGGTACTGGCCAAGTTTCAGGAGACCCAGCAGCTGAGGAGGATCAGTATTTGGGGTTCAGGGAGGAACTCAAAGCCATCAATTCCTCCCTGGGCACCGTTGTAGGGGTGCTGAAGGATCTCTTGAACACCAGGAGGGACACTGTGGCACAACAAGGGGCCCCTGACACTAGCCTGGACGATGAACTGCCCACCACCTCAGCCGGCGCTAGTGGACAGGAGGCACCACCACCGGACCACAGCACCAGCACCCCACCCCCTGCAGATGGAAAACCACCCCACAAACGGTCCCTGAGATCCAGGACAAAGACAGAGAACAATGCCAAGACCCCCACCAAGAAATTAAACCACCCTGATTGTCATCCTTTTGTCCCACTTTGTCACCCTGTCCATCCATCAACTGCCCCAGCTCCACTTCCTATGCCCCTCTGGACAATGCACCTGTGAGACTAATAGACTGGACTCTGCCATGGACATTCCTCCACCATCACCCCTGACCATTTTACAACCCCATCCACTATTTAGCACTTAAATAAACACCCTTAAATCACAAAACTATCTGGAGTCAGTCTGTGCTTTCGAAAATGTGTATTTGCAATAACTGAGTGAAAATGATATATCCATTGTATTGTCAACATACCTATGTCATACAGCTCTAGTCCATGAGGAACAAAAGCAGATGTCACACAGTGGGACCCTCATCTGTGAAATCGAAAGGGAAAGTGACAACTCAGGGTCCATACACTGGGTGAAAGTGACAGACATATGACAGGTAGAACAAGTGTATCAGATGTAGCAGGCAGTGGTGCCTTCTTACCTGTGTCTCAATGGAAGTATTGATGACTCACCGTGTTTCTGTTGTCAATATCCTCTTCTTCTGCTCCCTCGTCTTCACTGTCCACAGGCTCCAGAGCTGCCACAAGACCTCCATCTGGACCATCCTCCTGCAGAAAAGGCACCTGTCGTCGCAAAGCCAAGTTGTGAAGCATACAGCATGCCACGATGATCTGGCACACCTTCTTTGGTGAGTAGAATAGGGAACCACCTGTCATATGGAGGCACCTGAACCTGGCCTTCAGGAGGCTGAAGGTCCCCTCTACAACCCTCCTAGTTCGCCCATGTGCCTCATTGTAGCGTTCCTCTGCCCTTGTCCTGGGATTTCTCACTGGGGTCAGTAGCCATGACAAGTTGGGGTACCCAGAGTCACCTGCAAATGTTGAGGAACAACTGTTAGACACACACTAACCCTTAGGGACAACCCCAGACCCAGATACCTAGTCACACTGTATAGGGTCCATGCCCTCACCTAATAGCCACACATGGTGCCTCTGGAGTTTGCCCATCACATAAGGGATGCTGCTATTCCTCAGAATGTAAGCGTCATGCAATGAGGCAGGAAATTTGGCATTCACATGGGAGATGTACTGGTCGGCCGGTTTCTGTACACCTGTTCACTCCTGCGGGGAGACCAAGGCCACATGTGTCCCATCAATGGCACCTATGATTTTGGGGATATGTCCCAGGGCATAGAAGTCACCTTTCACTGTTGGCAAATCCTCCACCTGAGGGAAAACGATCTAGCTGTGCATGTATTTCAGCAGGGCAGACAACACTCTAGACAACAAGTTGGAAAACATAGGCTGGGACATCCCTGATGCTATGGCCACTGTCGCCTGAAAAGACCCACTTGCCAGGAAATGGAATACTGACAGCACCTGCACTAGAGGTGGGATACCTGTCGGATGGCGGATAGCTGACATCAGGTCTGGCTCCAACTGGGCACACAGTTCCTGGATTGCGGCACGGTCCAGTCTGTAGGTGACAATTACATGTCGCTCTTCCATTGTCAACAGGTCCACCAGGGGTCTGTACACCGGAGGATGCCGCCATCTCCTCATCTTCCCCAGCGGACGTGCTCTATGGAGGAGAACAGCGAGCAGAGCGTCAGGCAACACTGAGGTACGAAAACACTACTTTATTGCATACATTTTTCAATCCGCTATGTCCCTGTCTTAATGTGTATGCAAGGCCTAGATACGTGTGACGCATTTAAAATTAATGCCATGTGGCCCCCTGAAATGGCGGCTGCCTGACCTGTAATGTGGGACAAGGGGATATGAGGTAACTGCGCTGGTGTTCTACACCGTCGCGGTAGGCGGTCGAAGACTGTGGCGCAATCCTGCATTGGTTAACATTGGACATTATGGGTCCCAGTAGCCAATGACGATGTACGCCGGCGGTGACGGTACGCACCGCCGCGGACATGACTGCCATTTTCTATCTGTTCACTCACTTGATACCTGATCTTCGACAGGAGAGGACCTACACTGCAAGTGCTGCTGTGACCTCAGTCTGGAAGAGACAATAGCTCATGTGTCTGGGGAAAGGGCCTCTGCCTTCATCACAGAGGAGTTGGAGAAACTAGTTGATGGGGTCCTCCCCCAGTACACGCTACTCTATGGTCCTCCAGACAAACAGGTAAGTACACTGTGAGCATGCTGTATGGGCAATGCCTGTGTGGAGTGGTGAGGATGGAAGCTAGGGGGGGAGAATGATGCGTGCATGAAACGACGGTGAGTGAATGTGCGACATGGCTAGGGTAGGAACACGGGCCAATGACTGTTACGGTCCTGACGGTTATATCTTCTCCTTTTCCCCTGTACTATTCCTGTAGGTCAGCGCCCACCAGAAGAAGGATCTTTGGTGTGCCATCGCCAAGGAAGTCCGGACCCTGGTGGTCCACCACAGACGGAGCACCCACTGCCGAAAAAGATGGGAGGATATTTGCCGCTGGAGCAAGAAGACGGCGGAGGCCCAGCTGGGGATGGCCTCCCAACGTGGGAGGGGTGCCCTACGCACCATTACCCCCCTGATGTTCCGGATCCTGGCGGTGGCGTATCCAGAGTTGGACGGGCGCTTGAGAGCATCACAGCAGCCACAAGGGGGTGAGTACACTCTCATTCAGCTGACTCAGCGTGCATTACGAGGTGTCTGGGTGGGGGAAATGGGCTGTGGGTTCCCCTAGGCCAGGGCGAGTTTAGTGGGCAAGGTCCCTTCGTAAGGCAGGCCATGTGGCACCCCACCCCACCAGTGTTCAGAGGCAACTACACCTAGTCAGACTCGTGTGACTTCCATGTGTGCATCAATCGGGCATAGGCCTTGTACCCCATGTCCCTGTGATTAATTAGGGAACTCCAAGTGCACGGCGTAATGCAAAGGTCTTCTGTGTCTGTAGTGTCCGCCAACGGTAGCGGTATTGCGTGCAACCAACATGTCTTTCTTCTGTCTCCCCCCCTTTTTTTTGGTCTCCCTTTTCTTGTGTTCAATAGCATCATCAGGCAGAGGAGCAGTGGCACCGGAGCAGGAGGGAGCTGCATCCCACATGGCCCTGGAGGGCGAGACAACGGAGTCTGAAGCCACCTGTGGGACGGAGGGCGAGGGGAGCTCCACAGCGGTGACAGGAGCTGAGACCAGTGACATGGACTCCTCCTCTGATGGGAGCTCCCTTGCGGTGGGGGCCCCTCTGTGCCCCCCGCATCTTCAGGTACAGCCGCCACCCCCCTACCAGCACTGCCCTCCCAGCAGCCCTAAGTGTGTGCCCTGTGGCCGCTCAACGAGGAGGGTGGGCATCTCCTTCGCCCCTGGCACCTCAGCCCCTGCCTCTGTCAGCCCTGCTGCCCTCAGTGAGGAGGCCATTGACTTCCTCAGATCCCTCACTATTGGGCAGTCTACCATTCTGAATGCCATCCAGGGTGTAGAGAGGCAGTTGCAACAGACCAATGAATACCTGGAGGGCACTCATTCTGGTCAGGCAGCCCAACAGCGAGCTTTTCAGACTCTGGCTTCAGCACTGATGGCAGCCATTGTCCCTGTGTCCAGCCTCCAGCCTCCCCCCTCCAACTTCCTCCACCCAGACCCAAACCCCTGTACCTCAGCCTATCCCAAGCACACCATCAGACCAGCATGCACACACCTCAACACACAAGGGAAGCTCTGGCAAACATAAGCACCACACATCCCACAGGCACTCACACAAGCATCATACCCATGCAGACATACCAACAGCCACTGTCTCCACTGTGTCCCCCTCCTCCTCGTCTCCCTCCTCCCTCCCTGTCACGTCTCCACTCACACCTGCATGCAATAAATCTTCATCCACTACGTCCATCACCAGCACACCCATCAGCACACACCACTCACGTGCAGTCACCACCCCCACTACCATTCACACATCTCCTGTGTCCTCTCCCAGTGTGTCTGTGAGCCCACCTCCCAAGGAACACAAATGCAGTCACACACCCACCCAACAGCCATCCACCTCACGACAGCCTCCAGCCCATGCACCTTCACCCAAAGTCAGCAAACGTACACCTCCTTCAACCACTACCTCTTCCTCCACTCCCAAACCCCCTCCATCTGCCCGTCCCAGTGTGTCTAAAAACCTTTTCCTGTCCAACCTTGACCTCTTCCCCTCACCTCCCCCACCCCTTCAGTCCCCTATGGTATGCCTTTCCAGGTCCCAACCCAGCACCTCAGCCACCACATCAGCAGGAACTGTGGTGCCAGCAGTAACCAGCTTCAGGAGTGCGCCAAGCAGCAGGGCAGCCAGTGTGCCAAGGAGCCAGACCACGGACAGTCCCCCACCTCAGAAGCATAAGAAGTTGGCCACTGCTCGGAGGAAGAAGGGTAAAACACCTACCACCAAGGGCCCTCCCAGGACTACGGTTGGGAGTGGGAACAAAGCTGCGACACCATCCAAGGTGGGGAAGGGGCACAGAAAGAAAGGGAAGTCGCTGCCAACCGGCACGGCGGACAAGACCGCTACCAGAACTGCTGCCCAGGACACCGCCGCCACCAGCCCAGCTGCCAAGGACACCACCGCCACCAGCCCCGCTGCCAAGGACACGGCCGCCACGAGCACCGCTGCCAAGGACACCACCGCCACCAGCACCGCTGCCAAGGACACCGCGGCCACCAGCACCGCTGCCCAGGACACCGCCGCCACCAGCACCGCTGCCAAGGACACTGCTGCCACCAGCACCTCTGCCAAGGACACCGCCGCCACCAGCACCGCTGGCCAGGACACTGCCGCCAGCAGCACGCTCACTGAGCCACCCACCAGCACCGCAGGCCAATGAGCGCTGCAAGCATCACCGCTACTGAGGCTGCCACGAGCAGAATGAAGCACTCTGAGCACAAAGCCCCCTCCAGAACCAGTGGAGATTCACATCCACTACCTCTGTCCTTGGCAGGATGAAGCACTCTGGGCACAAAGCCCCCTCCAGAACCAGTGGAGAGTCACATCCACTACCTCTATCTGGCAGGATGAAGCACTCTGGGCACAAAGCCCCCTCCAGAACCAGTGGAGACTGTTATCCACTTGAGAGACTGTGGCTTTGCACTCCCCAGGATAAAGCAGTGGGTAAACCACCCACTTGAGAGACTGTGGCTTTGCACTCCCCAGGATAAAGCAGTGGGCAATCCACCCACTTGAGAGACTTGAGAGACTGTGGCTTTGCACTCCCCAGGATAAAGCAGTGGGCAAACCACCCACTGGAGAGACTTGAGAGACTGTGGCTTTGCACTCCCCAGGATAAAGCAGTGGGCAAACTACCCACTTGAGAGACTTGAGCACTCCCCAGGATAAAGCAGTGGGCAAACCACCCACTTGAGAGACCTGAGAGACTGTGGCTTTGCACTCCCCAGGATAACGCAGTGGGCAATCCACCCACTGGAGTGAATTGAGAGACTGTGGCTTTGCACTCTCCAGGATAAAGCAGTGGGCACACCACCCACTGGAGAGCCTTGAGAGACTGTGGCTTTGCACTCCCAGGATACAGCAGTGGGCATTGAGCCCCCTCGTGGATCTGGTGTTGTGCACTCATCCAGCTGAGGTGCCCCCTCTTCCCTTCCCCTGTGGTGCCTGTTGTATTTCTATCTGATGCCCCTGCAGTGTTCTCTCCGTTTTGATCGGGTATCGAGTGTTTGCCTCGCCCATGCATTTTGGGCCCAGTGGTCCACGGAGTATAAATGGTGCAATACCTGGACTTGTATTATTGGTGTATATATTTGTTTATAGTGTGTATATATATTTGTGAGTACTGGATTTTAATAGATTACAATCGTTACAATCATTTTCTTTTGTCTTTGCATTCTTCCAGGGGTGATTGTGTAACTGTAATGTATCAACATGTATTAGTGTGTGTGTTGTAGTGGGTGAGGATGGGGGTGGGGGTGTTTCGTGTTGCGTGTGTGTGTCACTTTCTTTTCCCTCCCCCCTCCCCTGTGTCGTAGGTACAGTACTCACCGTGGTCTTCGTCGCCGGCATTCGTGCTCCTGGTAGAGGAGCAGGAAGACAAAGGCAGGTAGAATATGAAGTTCCGGCTCCATGGCGTCCTGGTTCCTTGTGGGGTGTGTAGAGGTGAGCGTTTTCCCTTCCAAGTCCTGTTTCCGCCGTGTTTTTGATCGTGTTGAAACCGCTCCGGAAAAGGTGGCGGATTGGCATGTCATAATACTGTGGGTGGTACATTGTGTTCCGCCTGTCTGTTGGCGGTTACCGCCGCGGTGTTTGTTTGTACAGCCGTGGCGGTCGGAGTGATCAAGTGGCTGTCTTTGTTGGCGGTTTCCGCCATGGTCGTGATTCCATTTTTTTTCTGCCGGCCTGTTGTCGGTTTCACCGCCGCTTTAACACCGACCACCAGGGTTGTAATGAGGGCCTGTATCTAACTTAGAGCAGTGTTGCTGTCATTGATGTCAGTTCAGTTGTCAACAATAATTATATAAATTATGTTGCTGAACTTGTAGTGAGTGTTGTATTATATGAGGTCTTTAGCAATGTATGGAGAGTGTGCCCGTTATAGCTACTTGAAATAACTATGACTGTAGAATTCCATTAGTTTTTTAGTTTGAAAAGTCACACTTAAATTAACATTTTTATCGTACTATAATGCCACTTTAACCTTAGTTTTTTCTGCAAATTTCTAAGTTTTTTTTAATGCAAAGTATGATATTATTACCAGACCTAACTATAGCGTCAATTTAACCTTAGTTTTTTATTTACTTTTTTTTTACGTAAAGTAGTATCTCATTTCCATACATTAGGCCAGCCTCCCACCATCCTTTGAGATGTCATCAGTGATGGCATAAATGATGCCATATAACAAATCATGAGTGATGTAATATGTGAAGTTATAATCAGTGCATGGTGGGGGCACAAGTTATAGTTACTCTCCTAACTATAACTGTTGAATTTCTGTTATTGATTTTTAGTTCAAAACATTAATGTTGTCACTGACATATTCACCTAACTAAAACTTTACTTTAACCTTTTTTTTCAATTTCTAAGGTTTTCATGCACGCAAAAACAAATCTTTTTATCACACATAACTATAACATTAATTTAATTTTATGTTAAGCAATATTTTATCATCATATGTAAAGTCATCCTCCTGCTGCACATGGCCTTCTGCTGTGCAGGGCATGGGGGTTGGCAGCAGGGCCTGGCCTGCAGCCAAGCCCTGCTGCAAAGTCTTTACAGGGCCTTATGTTTTTCAAATGGAAAGGGGGCCACATGAACCCCCTCCCAGACCCACATTAAGCCCATTACGCCTTGGAGACCCCATTCCCCAGGGCCCTTTGTTTTATAGAGTTAGGGGAGCCAAGTGGCCCCTATCCCCAAGCCATATTAGAACCTGGGGACCCCAACCCCTAGGCCTTTTTTGTAAAGGGGAGGGGGCCCAAGTGCCCCTTTTCCCATGCCTTATTAGGCTATGGGGATCCCACCAGAGCGGCATTCTTTTAAGGTAAAGGGGGTCTATGGCCACCCTCCCCAATCCTTTAAAAGGACATGGGGACCCCAAACCCCCGTTCTGTGATTTTAAATGGGATGGAGACCACGCAGTCCCCCATCCCTGAGCCTTTTTTGGGGGACCCTGGGAACCCCAACCCCCACAGCCATATCTCCTTTCAGGGGGTAGAGAGTACAAGTGAGGTCCCCTCCCCAAGCCTTATTAGGCCCTGGTGACTCCATTCCTCCAGGACTATTTTTTCTAATAGGAGGAGAGCCATACAGGCTCCTCCCTGAGCCTGTTTTGTCCCTGGGACCCCATCCCCATAGCCCAATGTGATAAGTAAGTCAAGAGGGGCCACACAGCCCTACTCCTAGGGTATTAACAAGTTCCTGGGGACCCCATCCTCCAGGGCAATGTTTTCAAAAGGGAGGGGGTCACATGGCTGCCCTCCCCAAGCCTTTAAAAGGCCCTGGAAACCACACCTCACAGGGCCACTACTTGAGTTTAAGGGAAAGGGGCTACAAGGCCAATGTCCTCCAGCTGTTGTCGGCCCCAGGAACCCCATCCCCTGGGGCCTGCTTTATTAAAGGTGGGTGACCAGGGGCCTACCTATGTCACCCACCATGTACCTTGTTGGGGGCTGCCGGAAGACATCACTGTGGGAAGGGAATCAAATAAAAGGTTTGCTGCCAGCTGGCTGGAGCACTTTGTAAGCTTGCACCAGCTGGAAACAGACTTTATGTTTGCTCCCAAATGGTGGGAAATTAAAAAATGCTCCCGCCAGACAGCAGCAAGGACAAGTGTCCCTACTGGTGTGGTCAGGGAAAATACTATATCCCGGGGTGGGCTCCCCTATACATGGCTAGTGAGCCGGCCTTGAGAGATGGGGTCCACAGCCCCATTACAGGCTCCGGAATGGATGCCATGGAGCCCCCCTGCCCTTAAAATGTAAATAGTGGGCCTGGGTGATGGAGTCCCCTGAAATTTGTAAGTGGTTCTGTGCTGTGGACGTTATGGTTATGTCCCGCAGCACAGTGTTCCTATGCCAAGGACGCAACCATTACGTCCTGGCACTGGAGCATGAAGGGAGTACTAGCGCTCTACCCTTGGGCCTCCCCCCACCCTCCCCAGGCCAGGGATGGAAGGGTAATCACTTTCCATTCCACCCCGACCCCCACTACTCCCCACCAGTGACATCTAATAACATCAGCACACGATCGCATGCTGACTTCATCTGAGTTTGCATCCCGTTGCGCTGGAAGCTCAGCACAAAACATTTCTCTTCCAATCACGGGCTTGGGAGAAAGAGGCATCAAAGGAAAGGAGAAGCCATTCCTTTCCTTTGATGCCTCTCTGAGCATTTCTGCTGCCCGATCGTGAAGCGATCGGGCAGCAGAAATGCCCACTGGACACCAGGAATTTTTTGTTTATGTTTGTTTTGTGTGTGTTTACATATAAGGGGAGCAGCGCCTTAGGCAAGGCCCCCTCCCCTGGGGTAATTAATTTTTAGGCCTTTACTGCCCCCCTGGGGGCAGATCGGCCTGTTTTAATTAGGCCGATCTGCCCGCAGGAGGGGCAGAACCAATTAGACACCAGGAATAATTTCTTTTTTTTGTTTGCATGTGGGACGTGACCCCTTAGGCAAGGGTTGATCCCTTGCGGGCAAATTGTTTTTTGGCCATTTCTGCCGCCTTTGGAGCTGATCGGCCTAGTTTTCTTAGGCCAATCTGCCCCCAAGGGGGGCAGAAACCACTGGACACAAGGGTTCTTTTTCAAACAATTTCATGCAAGAGGAGTGATCCCTTAGGCAAGTCCCCTGGGGACACAGATTTATTTTAGGTCATTTCTGCTTCCCTTGGGGGCAGATCAGCCTATTTTAATCAAGCCGATCTGCCCCTAAGGGTGGCAGAAACCACTGGGCACCAGGGCTTTTTATTTTTTTTAATTCTTTACAGATCGGGAGCGACCCCTTAGGCAAGGGCCGCTCCCCAGGGGGCAACTTTATTTTAGGCCATTTCTGCTCCTCACGGGGGCAGATCGGCATATTTAATATTAGGCCAATCTGCACCCAGGGGGCTGAAACCACTTAGGCACCAGGGTTTGGTTTGTGTGTTTTGTTTGGAGGGGCAGCCTCTTGGACAAGGGTCGCTCCTCATAGGGGGCACATTACTGTTAAGCCCACCAGAGAAGATTTTTTTTCAAAACAAGAGGGTGGGGATATGGCCATACCCCCACCCCCAAAAAAAGGGGGACAAAGTTTTTCTGTCCACCAGTGTACATATAGGACAATTACCCCCGATCCACTCCCGGGGGGGGGCAGAAATCCTACTAGATGCAAAGGGAATAAAAAAAAAAATAGTGAGGTGGTGGCTACCAACCAGTATGGGCATTGTTATGCCCCCACGCCAACTGAAGGGGGTAACAGTCTTTCAGCTCTCACCCCACACACTAAACCATCTTATCCCATGGCTAGCAGGAGGACATTTGATTATTTTGTGTTTTGGTTTTACATTTGAGCCATGAGAGCTTGTCTAACTCTCAAAATTGTCCCACTTGGAATGGTGAGGGCTATACTTTTTGGACTTTGGGACGCTGCGATGTAGAAAAATCTACAAGACCTAGACACATCTGAAAACTAAACATATGGGTTAGTCCTGGGTGGTGTGCTTCACATGCATCCAGCACCATTTTCTTACCCACATTGCCATGCAAACCTCCAACTTTGCTTGAAGTCACACATTTTTCCCACATTTTTGTGGTGGAAACCTCCAGAATCTGCAGGAATCCACAAAATTCCTACCACCCAGCATTGTCACTTCTATACCAATAAACATTCTGCCCCACTTGTGAGCAAAAAAACGTTTTTTTTTCAAACTGCCCTTTTGGACCCGCTTTGGTTCCACCTCATTTTCAACATGTTTTTGGCTCTTCCTTGTCACAGTCACTTGGCCCACCTACACAAGTGACGTACCATTTTTACCAGAAAACTGAGGTAAACATTGGGTGGTACGAAATTTGTGTTGGTGCGTTGATCCCGCACAGAAATGTGGGAAAAATGTGGTGTTTAGCTAAAGTTGAGGTTTGCTGAGGATTCTAGGTAAGAAAACACTGGGGGATCCACACAAGTCACACTTCCACGGACTCCATCGGGTGTCTAGTTTTCAGAAATGTTTGGGTTTGGTAGGTTTCCCTAGATGCCTGCTGAGCACAGGACTAAAAACGCAGGTGCCCCCAGCAAAAACAGGTAGTTTTGTATTTGATATTTTGATGTGTCCACATAGGGCCTGATTCTAACTTTGGAGGACGGTGTTAAACCGTCCCAAAAGTGGCGGATATACCACCTACCGTATTACGAGTTCCATAGGATATAATGGACTCGTAATACGGAAGGTGGTATATCCGCCACTTTTGGGACGGTTTAACACCGTCCTCCAAAGTTAGAATCAGGCCCATAGTGTTTTGGGGTATTTCCTGTTGTGGGCCCTAGTCCTACCCTCACAATTGAGGTACCATTTTAATCGGGAGACTTGTGGGAATGCTGGGTGGAAGGAAATTTGTGGCATCTCTCAGATTCCACAACTTTGCAGCACCAAAGTGTGAGGAAAAAGTGTTTTTTCTGCCAAATGTTGAGATTTGCTAAGGATTCTGGGTAACAGAACCTGGTGAGATCATCACAAGTTACCCCTTTTTGGGTTCCCCTAGGTGTCTAGCTTTTAGAAATGTACAGGTTTGCTAGGTTTTCCAAGCCCCGGATGAGCTAGAGGCCAAAATCCACAGCTAGGCACATTGCAAAAAACAGGTCAGTTTTCCTTGGTAAAATGTGATGCGTTCTTGTTGTCTTTTGGGGCATTTCCTGTCGCCGGCACTAGGACAACCCACTCAAGTGAGGTTTAATTTTTTATCAGGAGACCTGGGGAATGCTGGTTGGAAGAGAATTTGTGGCTCCTCTCACATTTCATAACTTTCGAGCACCAAAATGTGAGTAAAAAGTGTTTTTTTGCAAAATGTTGAGGTTTGAAAAGGATTCTGGGTAACAGAACCTGGTGAGAGTGCCACAAGTTACCCCATCTTGAGTTCCCCTAGGTGTCTAGTTTTAAAAAATGCACAGGTTTGGTAGGTTTTCCTAGATGTGGGCTGAGCTAGAGACCAAAATCCACAGCTAGGCACTTTCCAAAAAACCTGTCAGATTTCCATGTAAAAATGTGATGTGTCCATGTTGCATTTCCTGTTGCGGGCATTAGGCCTACCCACAGAAGTGAGGTACCATTTTTATTGGAAGACTTGGGGGAATACAGAAAAACAGAACAAAGGTTATTGCCCCTTGGCTTTCTCTACATTTTTGCCTTCCAAATATAAGACAGTGTGTAAAAAAGACGTTTATTTGAAAAATGCCCTGTAATTCACATGCTAGTATGTGGACCCCAGAATTCAGTGATCCGGAACTAACCACTTCTTTTCAACACCTTATCTTGTTCCCATTTTGGAAATACAAAGGTTTCCTTGATACCTATTTTTCACTCTTTATATTTCACCAAACGATTTGCTGTATACCTGGTATACAATGAACACCCTTTGCAAGGTGCAGTTTTATTGGCTCTGGGTACCTAGAGTTCTTGATGAACCTACAAGCCCCATGTATCACCGCAACCAGAAGAGTCCAGCAGATGTAACAGTATATTGCTTTTGAAAATCTGACATTGCAGGAAAACGTGACAGAGTAAAACGTGGCAAAAAATGTCTGTTTTTTTCCTCCTCAATTTCAATATATCTTTTTTATTTCAGCTGTTATTTTCTGTAGGAAAAAACCTTTTAGGATCTACACAAATGACCCTTTGCTTAATTCAGAATTTTGTCTACTTTTCAGAAATGTTTAGCTGTCCGGGATCCAGCATTGGTTTCACAATTATTTATGTCACTAACTGGATGGATGCTAAACGCACAAAAAATAGTAAAAATGTCCCAGTAAAATATCAAAATTATGTTGAAATATGTGTTTTTTCTGATTCAAGTCTGCCTTTTCATTTGTTGATGCCATTTACAGGGGGAAAAAACACAAGCCTTCTTCTGTTGCCCTTTTTTCCCATTTGTGTTTAAAAAACTAAGGGGCATATTTATACTCCGTTTGCACCGAATTTGCGTCGTTTTTTTCAACGCAAATTCGACGCAAAACTAACTCCATATTTATACTTTGGCGTTAGACGCGTCTAGCGCCAAAGTTCATGGAGTTAGCGTCATTTTTTTGCGTGAACACCTTCCTTGCGTTAATGATATGCAAGGGAGGCGTTCCCGTCTTAAAAAATGACTCTGATGCTATTGCGTCGGATTTATACTCCCGGGCAAAAATGGGGCCCGGGAGTGGGCGGGTCTAAAAAACCCGCATTTGCGCCGTATTTTAGCGCCTGGGTCAGGGCAGGTGTTAAGGGACCTGTGGGCTCAGAATGAGCCCAGAGGTGCCCTCCCCTGCCCCCAGGGACACCCCCTGCCACCCTTGCCCACCCCAGGAGGACACCCATGGATGGAGGGACCCACCCCAGGGACATTAAGGTAAGTCCAGGTAAGTTTTTTTTTTTTTTTTGTGGCATAGGGTGGCCTGATTTGTGCCCCCCTACATGCCACTATGCCCAATGACCATGCCCAGGGGATAGAAGTCCCCTGGGCTTGGCCATTGGGCAAGGGGGCATGACTCCTGTCTTTGCTAAGACAGGAGTCATTTCAATGGGGGATGGGCGTCGTAAAAAAATGGCGCAAATCGGGTTGTGGCGATTTTTTTGCCTCAGCCTGACTTGCACCATTTCTGGACGCCCATACGCCATTTTCCCCCTACGCCGGAGCTGCCTGGTGTACGTCTTTTTTTTACGCACACCAGACAGCGCCGGCGGCTAATGCCGGCTAACGTCATTCAATAAATACGGCGCCTGCATGGCGCTTCAGAATGGCGTTAGCCGGCGCTAATTTTTTTGATGCAAAAAGTATAAATATGGGCCTAATTCTTTCCTGTATTTTGGCTAATTTCTTGGTCTCCTCAAGGGGAACACACAAACTCTGGGTACCTCTTGAATCCCTAGGATGTTTGAAAAAAGTACATAAATTTGGCATGGGTAGCTTATGTGGACAAAAAGTTATAAGGGCCTAAGCGCAAACTGGATGTGAAGGCCTGGACGTGAAGGGGTTAAAGGCTCGGCGAGGGGAGTTGCGTGGCTCCTTCACCTTTTGGAGCATTTCAACCCCGTGGGTGGGGTGCCTGGGGCCTAGAATTGAACTATGCAGCCACAGCTGCCCATTTTTTTTTTTAATCCTGGAGAAGTGCCACAGGACTGCCTCGAAATGGACAGATTTGTATTCTTTCATTTTTTGCTTTTGGCCCCAGAGGAATGTTATAGGGGGCAGGAGATCCCTACCCTGCCCCCTTAAATTTCTTTTCAGTTAACAGTTCAGGACAGGGGATTATGGGTCACATCCGGCATATTATGATGCCATTTTATCCTCCGGGTATTGTAGTACGGCATACAGGATATCTGTCATGTTTGTGATGGAGTATTTCATCCGCCAAGTTCTAAATCAGGCCCCAGGTCCTGTAACGGCTGCAGCAACATTTTTCTGATGTTGCTGTCAGCCAGTCAGAACGCTTGCTCCCTCAGGAGTCAGACTCCTGTGGAAGCGAATTGGACCAAGAGAAGTTGAGCTCCCTGGGCCAGTCAGAATGCTCTGTTTTAAAACTGGTGCTTTCACAAGAGTCTCTTGAGCCTTTCACGGACCCAACCATTTAGATTTACAATTATTTTTACCCTTATTTCTTTTTTTAAACTACTGAATGAATTTACACCAAATGGCAAAAAGCACAATCTGAGATCTAGCTTTGTGCCAAAAGTGGTGTAATTCTGTTCAGCCATTTTTGCTGTAGCCTTTCTGAAGTCAATGGAAAATGTACTCCAGATTTATCAAGCCACTCAAGACCACTCAAGATGACCTTGCGTGGCTTGATAAACCTGACCTAGGTCTTGTATCGCACTCATGCCCCCTTGCATGGAGCAAAGGCGACGCAATACCATGATAAAGATGCTCCTCATCTCCCCATTGATCAGGGCACTTAGGAGGAGGAAAATGCCTCTGGGGTTTGTTTTTGTGCAGGAAGGTGCTCCGTCCTGCACAAAAACAATGCTTCCTGTAATAGAGGCACCTTTGCTACATGATGCAAATGTACCTGCATTGGCGGAAGGCAGCACACTGTGCACCAGTGCAAGGAAAGGACAGGAACGTGCTGAATCATGTTAATAAGGTATTTCTGTCCTTTCCACTTCATGTAGCAGAGCAAGGTGGTTTGCTGTGCTGAGTGAAATATTGATAAATCTGCCCCTGAGTTCTATTACAAATGATAATGTTGGGAAGGCACTCACTCAGATGAAACAGTAAGAGTGCACCATGCAAAATAATTATCAAAATCAAGAACATCCGAACATTTGCTATCACTGAATCACTATGTTGGTATCACTAGCTAAAAAAATCACATTAATTACATTTACATCCATTTACTACTGGTTTAAAAAACTATGCATATCCTGAAAGTAATAAATAAGCCATCTAATTATGTTCCTGTATGTTTAAAAATCATCTATCTTCCTTCAGTGAATGTAACCCTAAATCCAAATTAACAACATGGCGATGGAGTGAGTCAACAAATATCTGTAAATAAGCAAGTCCAAGCAGGAGAAAATGAAGTGCTCCAGGTGGGTGCTGCTATCTACAAAATTAAAGCATTCTCAGACCTCTAAGTTTAAACAGGAATCAACTACATTTTAAGGACAGAGGGCCAGATGTAGCAAACTTTTTGCATAGCGCAAACAGCGAATTTCGCTGTTAGCGACATGCAACAAGCACATCGCGATGCCCATTCCCATTTTGCGAGTCGCAAATAGGAAGGGGGTGTTCCCCTTCCTATTTGCGAGTCGCATCGCGATGCAGAATTGCTTTGTGACCGCAAACGCGGTCGCAAAGCAATTCGCAGTTACCAGCAGTGTCACACTGGTGGTAACCCATTTGCAAAAGGGAAGGGGTCCCCATGGGACCCCTTCCCCTTTGTGAATGGCCCTGAAAACATTTTTTCAGAGCAGGCAGTGGTCGAAACTGACACGTTTAATTTTTTCGTTTGTAATGCATCTTGTTTTCCTTTAAGGAAAACGGGCTGCATTACAAAAAAAAAACTGCTATATTTAAAAGTAGTCACAGACATGGTGGTCTACTGTCTCCAGCAGGCCACCATCACTGTGAGTGAGTAATATAAATGAGGTGGTCGTTTGCGACCCCCTTGAGCCTCGCAGAAGGTGTCAGGGACACCATCCTGCATCTTGCTTTGTGACTCGCAGACTCGCAATTTGCGAGTCGCAAAGCCTGAATTTCCTACATCTGGCCCAGAGTCCCTGCATTAGAGCACCATGGGCCTCATTTACAAGCCCTGTGGCATGTAGGTACCCCCCCATGGTATTCCCTTTGGAGTGAGTGTGACTACAAGGAACCCCCCCCCCCCGGCACTAGCCAGACTAGAGGCAAATCGCCCCCAGCTACGGGCTATTTTAGACCTACCTCACCGAGAACTACCTGTTCAGGTAGGCCATATATTTTTTCATTCTGAGCACCTCACTTATTGCGTGTGCTCTGACCCTGACGAATGCCCCTGACCTACCAGCACTTAGTGAGGGCAGAAACATGTTGGTCATACGTATTCTTTTTTAGACTCTAAGAGACATTATCCTCTAACGAGCCTTCTGTTCCCCCATGTTCTTAACCTTACCAGCATACACCCTCATTAAAACTAGCAGTAGCAATTGGTGACTTGCTTGGTAATTTTATTTTTCACCCCATCTGGATCTCTGTAATTATCCAGTAAGTCTAATTTCAGCACTCCCTCTGGTTCTTTTAACCAAGAGGTTGAGTCCGCCCAAGTAGTATCATCTTACTTGGGTGGGGCTAGGTGGTCAAATGATGAAGCAAGACACTATTATGTGTGTGAGACCACCTAGTCTGTAAGGGAACTCCCCCTTCCATTTGTAGAACTACATAGCACCCCCTTGCTTGGACATTTTCACACCACGACTTCCCCACTTCAGAATCTAGAGCGATTCTAACACGGCGCACTGAGGGAATCGACCCAGGCCCACCCTCAGTTCCTACTACCCCACATCTTTAGTGATGATATAGTTTCCTTTGGGAGGTGGTGTGGGTTAGCAACAATCCCAGTACTCTCCTTTTGTGTGTTATCAGAAAGGGACACCTGCCTGCACATAAACAATCACAAGAGGGGTTTTCCTCTTTCTATGTGTGCTGCAAACTGCAGCACTCATAGAAAGAGGAAATAATAGGAAGAAATTAAGATATTAATTGTTTCATAGATCTGTTGACCTTGATGAGCATTGATTCCTGCAAAGGATGAAAATTATGTAGAAACACCCAAAGAAAAAACAGTTTAAGCACTAGTCTTCCCTCTCAGGCACTGTCTCCAGCCTGTCTAGTTGTACAAGGGGGAGGCTCTTGGGAGTGTTATTATATTTTGATCACCAACTGTGGGTTTCCTTTGAAGCTTGCTTCATGCTAAGGGGAGGTAACGCTCACCCTTTCGTGGGCTGCTATTGTTCCTAAGTCTGTGAGTCATTTCACACTACTCCCTAGATGGGCATAAAGCTGTTTGTTGGCCAGTGCCCATGTGAGGCCCCTGGAGCAGCTGGGCTACAGAGTGTCAACTTTCTAAAAGTAGCGTTATGTTAATAGTAACATTGTGAGCATCAGTTCAGGTCTAATGTCATGATTAATTTGATACCTTGCAGTACATATGTAGTCCTATTCAGAAGTTAGACAGGCTGGTGTGCCAGCTGGTACCCCTGTACTAGCCAATAGGAATGCTACCTTTTCCACAGCAAAACAACAATTTGGGAAGTGTTGCTGCTGAGAAATATGAAACATATATGTCTCTCTTAATGATATACAGCTCTCTGCCATAGGGCTGTACAGGCCTTCCTTAGGGGAGGCTTACATATACTGTTAAGGGAAGAGTTGACTTTGCCACTGGTTTGAATGGCAAGATCGAACTGGCAGTGTAAACACTGCCCTTCAGGTCTGCATTGGCAAGCTGAGATCCATTTTGTACTTTGTCACACATAGGGTGGCTCTATCAGTGTTGGAGCCTTGGGTGGTCACTTAGGAACTAATTTAGATGTTGGCAGTAATGGTCCCAACATCGAGTTTTCTACTGAGTTTTCTCTCTAAGATCAGACCAAACGTTTAAGTTTACCTTCGTGAATCGGACCCATTGTCTACAAAATGCCCCCAGTAATGTACGTGTTCTACCTATGTAGAATCAACTAGGCCCCAGAGATACTTGCCCTCATACCAACCCATTAAGAGGTTTGTGTATGAGGAGGCTCATCTGGAACACATGGCACTCTTGCACAATTGCCTGTACTAGACCTTGTTGAAAAGAAAAACGCTGTTATGCAATATCAAGAGGATCATTTCAATTGGCACACCACTGTGTGCAAAAAGTTAGCTGGTGTCTTTCTCAGATAAAAATCATTAGCCCGAGAACTCCACTGATGTTCTATGTTTGTATGCAGGGTTACTACATCAAGTGTATCTAATAGCATGCCAAGTTCCCTGAAGTCGCTTAACATTAACAGTCCAGATCATAAAAATATTTTCTATAAAACTTCCCCAGTAATGTTTGTGTTAAATCCCTGTTGCCTAATTGTAACTTCAAAAATATGTGTGCAAGTTAACATGTGAAACACAAAGGGCTAAAGAATGTTGAGGCGAAAGTTAAAAATGTCAGAGAGCTGTTTTTTCATGTATCCTGCTCTATTCCCAGCAAAATATTTAGAGAGGTTTTAAGACATCGACTAACTAGGTGGGCAATTCTTAATAAGGTTCCTCCCTTACTAAGAGCTTATGAAATGACCCTGAATCTGCCATGTCGTTTAGAGGATAATGTGATAGTTTGACTAAGCAACTATTTTTACGTGCCATTTTCTTTTCTTTTCCAGTAGGATGGCGTGGTGCAAGGGCTAGTGATCCATTAGCAATGTTTTGCACAGAAGGCTTTTCTTATGTTTTGGTAACCCAGTGCAATTTTCACAAGAATATGCCCAATGATTGGCAATGTAGTTTGACATATAATCTGAATGAGTACGACAAAATAAAATAAAGCTGATCTTATTTATAGTCCTTAGAAATTGTAGAATCCATTAAATAAGACACTAAGTTGAAATCAAGTTATCAGAAGGCACACTGGAATCATGTGATTATGAGGCTGCTGCATTTTCTACATTGTTAGGGATTTGCTGCTTTTGCAACATACTCCATCATCTGCTGCTTAATTTGTAGATTTTAACAAAAAATGTTGCTCTGGCTTAAGTGGATCAAACTGTAATGCTGCGGGATCCGTGTCGTCCCCCTCGCGGGACATGGTCCAATCGGTGGTCTGTGTTTCTGGTGCCCAGTTTTGCCGCAGGCCGCTTTTTGGGCCGCAACCTGTTTCCTCGATTCTAGAGCGGCTCAGGAGTCCGCTCTTGGGCTCTGGGGTGTGCCGGGTTCGCTTGCGGTCCCCGTCATTTTTCTTACCTGCTTGCTGGACTTCTTTTTCCTTTTTTCGCTTTTCTTTTTCCCTTTTCCTTCTTGTGGCCATATTTTCTTCTTCCCAGGTGTCTGTATTTCCTTCCCTGCATGCATTGCTTACCACCTTTCTAGATGGTCTTCCTGCATTTCTTGCTGTCACTTCTTGCTTTGTCAGTATATAAGCACAGAAGCTCTTCTTTTCCTTGCGTTGCAAACACTTCCGTCCTGGTGGTGCTCCTCGCTCCAGCTTCCCATGTTTTTGGATCTATCCAGATTTTTGCCTGCAGTTTTGTTGTTCCTGATTCTTCAATCTTTCCAGTGATCTGAAGTTTTTTCCCAAATATTGGATTTTTTTCCTCTGGGACTCCTTCTGGAAGTTACTGCATCCTAGGCATTGAATTGTCAGCAGCGCCGTGGGCTAATGGAAAAGGTCGCTCTTACCTTGGCCAATCCAGAAGAAGAAAATAACCAGGTGGTGCCCTAAGATTGGCAGACTACAGCAATAAGAAGCGTGCTAACCATGACAGAGTGCAAAGCCCAAAGATTCAGCATTGCTCTGGAATCATGGAAGAACCTCTGGAAAACGTTTTGAAAACTGCACAATTCATGCTTCATACTGTACAACAACAAGCCCAAGAGTTACAACAGCTAAATGCCGAAAATACAGCACTGAGACAAGCTATGGTTTCTCAATCCCTCAATAGACCTACAGTCTCCACCTCAACACCACGTTATGCTGGAGATCCGAACAAATTGAAGGAGTTCCTATATTCCGTAACAGTATATTTTGCATTTGGATTCACTCAGTTTACTCAGGAGAAGACCAAAGTGGGTTATCTGATCAGCGCCCTGTCTGGCCCAGCCCTGGCCTGGGTAACCCCTTTGGTAGCTGCTGAAGACTCTTTATTGTCAAACTATGCAGCCTTTTTTAAGGCCTTTAAACAGATGTTTGAACGACCTGGACTGGATGCCACTGCTGAAGAAGCTTTATGGGATATACAACAAGGCAATCAGGATTTCCTAAATTACCTAACCCATTTCAAACAGTTAGCGCAGAAACTATTTGGGTAGAACACACTTTTGTAACTCTCTTCCCTCGAAGACTGCAAGATGAAATAAAGGATCAATTGGTACATTCCACTCAGGTAGAATCTTTGAAAAAACGGATGAATCTGGCACTAAACATAGATACAGTTTACAAGAATGCAAGTTGGAGAAACAAAAGACCAGGGTGCAGTCCCAGTCAGGAGCATTTCGCCCCCGTACGCCGCCCTGATGAAAATCGATCAGAGAACCCAGCTTCTACAGAAGAAGTACCCATTCAAATAGATACTGTTCGTGGCCTTTAGCTGAATCAGAGCGAGAAAACATACAATGTAAGGGCCTGTGTCTTTATTGTGGCAATGCGGGTTACTTGATTCGAATGTGTCCTATTCATCCTTCCAGACTTTCGGGAAATGCCAACTCCCATCCCTTGTGAGAAGGAAGGGGATGGGAGGTGTTGGGATCCCTTGTATCTGCTCTTCAAAGGAAAATACCATAGCTCTCTTTACGTTGTCCGTAATCCTACAGTGCCCTAATAATCAAGAAGAACAAGTATTCGAGTAACTGGATTGTGGAGCAAGTGGGATGTTTTTTGATGAGAAATGGGCTAAAGAAAAAGGAATACCTTGTGTTCCTAAAGAGATACTAGAACATGTCTAAACAGTTGCTGGCTCTCCTCTAACCTCTGGACCAGTGGTTGATTCCACTCCTACCCTTTGCTTGCAATTCAGAAGACATCAGGAATACATTACTTTCGACTTGGTCTCGTCCCCTAATCATACTATGATTTTGGGCATTCCTTGGCTAACTCAGCACAATCCATGTATTAATTGAGAGACAAGGACCATATCGCTTTCATCCCAATTTTGTCAACAACATTGCTGTTCGACTGACTCTTATTCATCCCTTAAGGGTCCCATCATAACCCCCAAAGAAGCAGGTTGTACCATCAACATGATCGCAGGAGTGCCCAGCTGCTATCAAGAATACTCTGACGTGTTCCAGAAACCTATAAAGCCCATTTTGCCTCCTCATCTGGAATATGACTGTACCATTTCATTGATACCTGGGGAAGTGGTTCCATTTGGAAGAATGTATTCCTTTTCTGAAACAAGTAAAGAAGGTGCTAAAATACATAGACAAAAACATACAGAGCGGATTGATAGCTCCCTCCTTGTCACCTGCCAGGGCTCCTCTTTTCTTTGTACCAAAGAAGACTAAGGACCTACACCCCTGTATCGACTTTTGAGGATTGAATAAGATCACCATCAAGGATAGGTATCCCCTGCCCCTTATTAAGAATGTCCTAGAAGCAGTCCAAGGAGCCAAGATATTCACTAAGTTGGATGTGCGAGGTGCCTATCATCTTTTTCGAACTAAGGAAGGTGACAAATGGAAAAAAGCCTTCCATACTCCATTGGGCCATTCTGAATACCGCGTTATGCCTTTTGGCCTGACCAAAGCACCTTCCATATTCTAAAGATTTATGGACTCGGTGTTCTCTGACCTCTTGAACCAAAGTGTCGTAATATATCTAGATGACATTCTGATATATTTGCGTTACCCTGAACAACATACTAACCATGTTCTTCAGGTTTTAGACAGACTTCGACAAAACAATCTGTACTGCAAACCTGAAAAATGTGAGTTCAACAAGACCGAGGTACAATATCTTGGTTTTCGTATCAATCAAGTCGGCATCGCCATAGACTCATAAAAGCTACAAGCCATTCTTGACTGGCCCTCTCCTGCTTCAATTAAATAGACTCATTGTTTTTTCTAGGGCTATCCAACTTTTATCAACAATTTATAAAGGACTTTGCCCAACAACAAGGCCTTATAACCTAGACCATCAAAAAAGAAAAAAGAGTTTCATTCGGACTGAAGATGCAGAAAGGGCCTTTCAGAATCTTAACCATCCTTTTACTCAAGCCCTGAGATCACGTTTCTGACACAACTAAGAAATTCATAGTGGTCACTGATGCATCAGACAGAGCCATTGGAGCTGTGTTACTACAAAGACAAGAAGACGATGGCTTAGAACATCCTGTCTTTTATATATCCCACGTACTGACAGATGCTGAACCCAACTTTTCTGTGTTGGAGAGGGAATTGCTCACTTTAAAAGCCGCCTGCAAAGAATGGAGGCATTTTCTGATAGGTACTAAGGAGACATTTGAAGTCAGGACTGATCATCTTAATCTACAATTCCGCCATAGTTTTCAATGTCGAAACAGTTGTAAAACCAGATGGGCCTTCTTTTTCAGTCAGTATGATTTTGTAGTCACATACATACCTGAGTCCCAAAACCTTGTGGCAGATGTTTTATCCTGCCGATATTCGGAAAGCACTATTAAGTCTTCCCCACATATCAGAGTACCATGTCAAATCATTGGAGTCGTACAATCATTTCTTGACTGCGTGAAATCAGAATATCAGAATCTACCTCTTGAAGAATGGAACACTCTAAGTCCTCACTTAAAAATGGAATACTATTATCATGAAGACAACTTGTTTCTGCCTACTAAGAAAGTTCAAATAGAAACCATGCAAATGTGTCATGTCTCTCCTATTGCTGGACACCCTGGGATCAAGAACACACAGGAACTGCTCCTTCGTTCCTTTTGGTGGCCAACTTTAAAGACTGACGCTGAAACATATCTAAATTCTGGCCCAGTACGTGCTCAGACCAAGATACCCCAAACTAAGCAGCAGGTTTATTGATGCCCCTACCTGTTCCATCCTTCTTGTGGCATACGTTGTCCACAGATTTTATTTGTTCTCTACCATCTTGCAGGATACCATGTCATAATGGTAACTGTTGACTCGTTTACCAAAATGGCTCATTTTAGGGCCTTGAAAAAATTACCCACTGCTAAGGAAATGAGCCAAATCTGTATGCAGGATATAGTCCGCCTACATGGCATTCCACAAGTAATCATTTCAGATTGAGAGCCCCAATATGTGTCCCATATTTGGAGAACTTTTTGTAAATGTTTACACATAGATGTTGCTCTATCATCTGGATTCCATCCTCAGACCATTGGTCAAACAGAACGCCTAAATCAGGGGCTACAACAATATTTACACTGTTTTTGTAATGTCACTCAAACATCTCCCATTGTCTGAATTTTCCTATAATGATACGGTCCACAGTGCAACAGGGTCCACACCTTTTTTTTGTACTTATGGTTTCCATCCTATGGCTTTTCCTAATGTCACTCATGAACACTCCACTCCACTTTTCCAGGAGTCTCCTCATTTGCTCGTAGTCTCCGACATGTACAGGACTTGATACAAACCAATCTTTTAGCTACAAAACGTTACATGAAAAAAATAGCTGATACCCGGTGTATTACTGCACCATCTTACCAGCCTGGGAATAAAGTATGGCTTTCTTCTAAGTTTCTGCCCTTTCGTGTGTCCCAGAATATGTTCAAGCCCCATTATTATGGACCCTTTAGAATACTGCATGTGCTGAAACCAGTCTCAGTTCGACTTCGTTTGCCACGGATCTGGAAAGTTCATCCAGTTTTTCATGTTTCTCAACTCAAGCATTTTGTTCCTGATCCATAGCACAGACTTACCCATTGTCCTCCTCCTTATTTTGGTTGATTGCCATCCTGAGTATGAGGTACAGGATATTTGGATTCCCGCATTTTTCAGAATTGTCTCCAGTTTTTGGTTCACTGGAAAGGATATCCCCTAAGTGACTGTTCTTGGGAGGATGCTTCCTCTGTCCATGCTCCCTGCTTGGTCCGCAATTTTTTCAACTTTTTCCAGACAAACCTGGAGCTTCGGGGGGGACTTACTGTGATGGCCGATTCCCTGGATCCACAGTATCGCCCTTGCGAGCTGTGGTCGGATCAGAGAACCATGTTTCGGGCAGCCGGTCCTGCTGCAGGTCGCTTTTTGGGCTACAACCTTTTTTCTCAACCGCGGCATAATTTTTCCTACCTGCGTGCTGGACTTCTTTTTCCTTTTTTCACTTTTCTTTTTCCCTTTTCCTTCTTGTGGCCATATTTTCTTCTTCCCAGGTGTTTGTGTTTCCTTTCCTGCATGCATTTCTTACTACCTTTCTACTATGGCAATTTTTCCGTTCACCTGTATGTGACTTTCCCAAATCATAAGTCTTCCTGCATGTCACTTCCTGTTTGTCATTATATGAGCACAGAAGGTCTTCTTTTCCTTGCGTTGTAAACACTTCCGTCCTGGTGGTTCTCCTCAATCCTGCTTCCTGTGTTTTTGGACCTATCCTGTTTTTTGCCTGCAGTTTTGTTCCTGATTCTTCAATCTTTTCAGCTTTTCTTTTTGCCTCTTTCCGGAGTTCCTTTGACCTGAAGTTTTTTCCCCAATATTGGATTTTTTCCTCTGGGACTCCTTCTGGAGGTTACTGCCTGCTAGGCGTTGAATTGTCAGTGGCACCATCGCTACTGGAAGGGGTCGCCCTTACCTTGGCCAATCCAGAACAAGCAAGAAACCAGGTGGTGCCCTGAGACTGGCAGACTACAGCAATAAGAAGAATGCTAACTGTGATACAAAAGTTGCTAACCATAGCTGTCAGATGTGTTGATGCCGAATGGAAACCCCTTGCAAAGGCTGCCAGACATTGAGTAAATCAATGGTATATTTAGGTGTTAGACTTATGCTACTGAGGTGTTACTTTCTCCAGCTCGTAGTAACATGTAAAAAAGACAAACCAGTCAAGTAATACTGCAACAAACTATGCTGAATTATGCCACATAATTTGCATTTCACACTGCATTATGTAGTCATTTCTGACGCGTAATTTAATGCTTCCATACCTCACAACACTGAAAAGCAATAGGTTTAGTGGTGAAAAATAAAACCACCTGATACCACACTGACCAACGATATTTGCATACTGATTACTAAATTTAGATATATAGATCCAAAGCTAGTGAGAGGTGCTTATTAATAAGCAGTGTCTAGTTTCTATTACTAAATGGCTTTTTGTTTTGGTGTGTGGATATTATGAAAGTGGTAGTCACTCACATCACAAGAGCTTCTTGAGCAAGCCTCTCACTGCAATTTCTTTACGTTTCTGCACTCATGAGTTTTCTTTACGTTCTTGAATTCATGACTCCTGACATTCTTTTGCTTTTATTAGACTTCTTACAAGACATTTAAGACACACATGCACAATCTGTTAAACAGTCTAAGGTTCAGATTACTTAAAGTGAGTACTTGAAGGGTTAATTTAAATAAAGGTCTGTTTCACATCTTTGGGCTAAATAGTGTCCTAATAGGTTGAACAGAAGGACCAGTGTTATATTAGGAAACCAGAGTGTGGTTATGTGGCTATTTGTCACTAACATTTAATGGAGTGCGCTGCTTTTCGGTGGAAACTAGTACCATTTGTTAAATTCTGCAAAGGATTTCTGTGACACAACAGGACACAATAGCAACACATAAACAGAACAAAATCACACAACACAACCAAAATATGACAAGATAGACCTCCTCAAAACAAGGACAACAGAAGGCAGCAGAACAAAATAACAACATAATATCAAAAACAGAAAATATTCCAGTAAGAAAAAAAAAAAATTCCATAATGACAGAATAACAATGCAACAAAAACATAGCACTGAACAAAGCAAACACAGTACACTTTGCATACTCCACTATACTTGACACGATTAAAGTGAAGTCTATCAGTGTTTAACCCCTTCTGTGTGGAGGACGCCTCGAAGCCATCCCACGCACCAGTGCTCATGTGGGGAGGATGACTCAGGCACCAGAGGTTAACTCAAACTGAAAATAGCCTCAGGAGCTGGAGAAGAGCTTCCCCATCTCTCCCATCAGGCTATTTCAGTTTTTCATTGAAATGACGATGGGCACACATTGAGCACTGATATCATTTCAATTAAAATGACAGTGAAATGAGACAATTGGCTCATTTCACTTTTCACTGCATTGGTGTTGACAGGGCTACCTCAGCCCCCTGAGCATTAATGCAGACAGGAGGGATATCATTGGAAAGGGGAAGATCTCCCCTTTCCAATGGTATCTTTCCCTTGGAGGGTGGTCCCCAATCAGGAATCCACCACTAGACACCAGGGAGGGGTGAGTATCTCCTTTGGCAAAGGCTTTTTCTCTTACTGGGTATTTCTTTTTAAATTCAGTCTTTCTGCCCCGTGAGGGGGGCAGCATGCCCACTAGGCACTATTATTTTGTTAGTGTAGGCATGTCAATGATCCCCCCCCAAAAAAGGGTACAGTCTTTCTGCCCTGAGGGGCAGATTGGAGTTATTACCCTGATCTGCCGCCAATGGATGGGAGGGGGTCAGAAAGCCCACCCGGGATCAGGGAAGAATTGTTTTTTTAATGGGGGTGGGGGATCACCCAAAATGGGTATGGCCATGTTCCCACTTCATAAAATGAGGACTGAAGTCTTTATGACCCACCCCAGATGCAGATGAGGCTTTAGCCCCAGATCCATGCCGGAGGGGTGTGGGGGGACACAAAGACTATTGGTAAGTGTAGGGGTGGGGACTGCCCAGAATGGGCACAGCAATGTCCCCACCCCCTAAGAAAATGGGTGTAGGAAACTACAATCTTCATTGGCATGTTACACCCATTTTTCACATGTATGTCAGCATGTTTTTGCCTGCCTCACAGGGATCCTGCTGGTCAGGACCCCAGTGCTCATAGTTTATGGCCTAATGTGTATGCCTGTGTAGTGCCTAACTGTGTCACTGAGGCTCTGCTAATCAGAACCTCAGTGCGTATGCTCTCTCTGTTTTTAAATTTGTCACTGTAGGCCAGTGACTTCATTTACCAATTTCAATTGGCACACTGGACCCCCCTTACAAGTCCCTAGTATATGGTACCTACGTACCCAGGGAATTGGGGTTCCAGGAGATCAATATGGGCTGCAGCATTTCTTTTGCCACCCATAGGGAGCACAGACACACCCTTACACAGGACTGCCACTGCAGCCCGTGTGAAATAGGGCACACGCTAATTCACAGCCATTTTCACTGCACTTAAGTAACTTATAAGTCACCTATATGTCTAACCTTCACTTGCTGATGGTTAGGTGCAAAGTTACTAAGTGTGAGAGCATCCTTGCACTAGCAAAGGTGTCCCCACATAGTTCAGGGCCATTTCCCCGGACTTTGTGACTGTGGGGACACCATTACACGTGTGCACTACATATAGGTCAATACCTATATGTAGCTTCACAATGGTAACTCCGAATATGGCCATGTAACATGTCTAAGATCATGAAATGGTCCGCCCATTCCAAATCTGGTATTGGGGAGCCAATTCCATGCATCCTGGGGGCTCCACAATGGACCCCCAGTACTGCCGAACCAGCTCTCTGAGGCTTGTACTGCAGCTACAGCTGCTGCCACCTCACAGACAGGGTTCTGCCCTCCTGGGGTCTGGGGCTTGCTCCAAGAAATGCCATAACTGCAGCAAAGTGTCTACAAGAGACACTTTTCTTCAGCAATCTCAGCTCCAAGTCAGCAACTGCAACAGTTTCCACGGTATGCAAGCTCTGGGGAATCCCTGTCTTCATCCTACACCAGAAGGACCAAAGAAATCTCCCATGGAGTGACAGAGTCACTCCCCTGCTCCAAGTAGGCACCTTCCAAGACGATGACTGGTACCCTGGGATTCCTCTCACAGTGACGAGTGTGCTCCTAAGGACACAGAGCGTGGACGCCATTGACATAGACTGTCCTGAGGCCCAGCTGACGCAATTTGGAGGAGGTAAGCCCTTGCCTTCCCCAAGAGCGACGGTCCCCCTGTGTACTGTGTCTTCTTTGCCTCCTGAGGCCTCTGTGCACTTTTTGCAAAATTCCTTCATGCAAAGCCTGGCCCAGGTCCCCAGCACTCCATCCTGTGACACTCAACTTGCTGAGTTGTTCTCCAGCGGCGTGGGACCTTCTTTTGTTGTGCTGCATCAACCATGTTTTGCACCTCCTTTGTACCCAGATCCTGCGGCTTTTGGGGGTGCTGGCTGGCATTGTGAGGGCTCTCTAAAGTGCTGAGAGCCCCTTCTTCCTCCTCACACAGAGTTGAGGCCGAAAGGTCCCTCCTGGGTCCATCCAGCTCCATTTTGACACAAAACGCACTTTTGTCATAGCCAAGGCTCGTTGGCGACTTCCAACACGAAATCTCATCTGCAACAATCTTCACGCCGTGGGATATCATTTGCACCATGCAGAAACCCGCTGGCATCTTCCTAGGGTGCATTCCTGCAGTCTTCGACTAACCAGGGATTCTTCTTTTACAACTTCTTCTGGGTTGGCAGGGGCTCCTGTCCTTCCTGGAACTTCATTCAACTTCTGGACTTGGTCCCCTTCCTTTGCAGGTCTTCAGGTCCAATAATCCAGCAGTTGTTCTTTGCAGACTTGGTTGGCTGCTGCAAAATCCCCAAAACGAGGTGTAGTGTGTCATAAGGAAACTTGCAGTACTTTACTCCTGCTTTTCTGGGCTCTGGGTGGGGTCATTTACTTACCTTTACTGTATTCTTACTCTCCCAGCGATTATGCACACACTACACTTGTCTAGGGGGGAATTTGTGATTCGCATTCCACTTTTTTAGTATATGGTCTCTGTTGCCCCTAGACCTATTTTCTCTCATTGCAATCTATACATTTCCTACTGCTTGCATTATTCTATGACTATTTACTTGTCTAATTTTGGTGTGTAGTGTATATATTGTGTATAATACTTACCTCCAAAAGGAGTATTGCCACTAAGATATTTTTGGTACCATGCCACCCAAATAAATACCTTTATTTTTGGTAACACTGAGTATTGTCTTTATTTGTGCATAAGTACTGTGTAAATATAAGTGGTATTGCATGAGCTTTGTATGTCTCCTAGTTCAGCCTAAGCTGCTCTGCTATAGGTACCTCTATCAGCCTAAGCTGCTAGAATACTACTACTTCACTAATAAGTGATAAGTGGACCTGGTATAAGGTGTAAGTACCCAAGGTACCCACTGCAAACCAGGCCAGGCTCCTGCAATGGACTCAACCACCAACCTGCCCCTGGGGGAACAGAAAGCCCACTAAATACCAGGGATTTTCTTTATGAAAGAGGGGTAAGGGCTGCCCACCAGCCTAAATAAATGGCGAATTAAGGCCCGTATGTATACTCCGTTTGCGCCGAATTTGCGTCGTTTTTTTCGACGCAAATTCGGCGCAAAACTAACGCCATATTTATACTTTTGCGTTAGACGCGTCTAGCGCCAAAGTATTGGCAAATAGCGTCATTTTTTTGCGTGAACGCCTTCCTTGCGTTAATGAGATGCAAGGAAGGCGTTCCCGTCTAAAAAAAAGACGGCGACGCAAATGCGTCGTATTTATACTCCCGGGCAAAAATCACGCCTGGGAGTTGGCGGGTCAAAAAACCCCGCATTTGCGCCACTATTTAACGCCTGGGTCAGGGTAGGCGTTAAGGGGCCTGTAGGCTCAAAATGAGCCCACAGGTGCCCTCCCCTGCCCCCAGGGACCCCCCCTGCCACCCCTGCCCACCCCAGGAGGACACCCAAGGATGGAGGGACCCACCCCAGGGACATTCAGGTAAGTTCAGGTAAGTATAATTTTTTATTTTTTTTGGGTGGCATAGGGGGGCCTTATTTGTGCCCCCCTACATGCCACTATGCCCAATGACCATGCCCAGGGGACACAAGTCCCCTGGGCATGGCCATTGGGCAAGGGGGCATGACTCCTGTCTTTACTAAGACAGGAGTCATGAAATGGCGTCTGGGCGTCGTAAAAAAATGGCGCAAATCGGGTTGAGGCGATTTTTTTGCCTCAACCTGACTTGCCCCATTTTAAGACGCCCTAACGTCATTTTTGCCCAACGCCGGCGCTGCCTGGTCTACGTGGTTTTTTTCCACGCACACCAGGCAGCGCCGGTCTGCTTGCGCCGGCTAACGCCATTCCATAAATACGGCGCCCGCATGGCGCTTCAGAATGGCGTTAGACGGCGCTAAATTTTTTTACGCTAAACTGCGTTAGCGCAGTTTAGCGTCAAAAAGTATAAATATGGGCCTAAGTCTTCCTACCCCCCCCCAGTGGGAAGATGAACCAATAGCCCTCAATTAGCCCCCTAAGGGGCACATTTTCCATTTGTTGGAAACAGCCTTTTGTGCAGGGTCCTCCCCAATATTTTTGCCTCCTGCCTCCTATTTTTGCTGACCTGTTGCTGTTAGCTTTTGAACTCTGAGGACTTTACCACTGCTAACCAGTGCTAAAGTGCATTTGCTCTCTGAGGAAATTGTATTGTTGATTGGTTCATCCATGATTGGCATATTTGATTTACTGGTAAGTCCCTAGTTCAGTGCACTAGAGGTGCCCAGGGCCTGTAAATCAAATGCTACTAGTGGCACTGCAGCACTGGTTGCGCCACCCACATTAGTAACCCTGTAATCATGTCTGAGACTTGCCACTGCAGTGTCTGTGGGTGCAGTTTTAAAACTGCCAATTCGACTGTGCAAGTGTACCCACTTGCCAGGCCTAAACCTTCCCTTTTCTTACATGTAAGACACCTATAAGGTAGGCCCTAGGTAGCCCCATGGGCAGGGTGTAGTGTATGTTTAAGGAAGGACATATACCAATGTGTTTATATGTCCTAACAGTGAAATACTGCCATGTTTTGTTTTTTACTGTTGCAAGGCCTATCCCTCTCATGGGTTAACATGTGGGCTGCCTTTAAATGTGATTAAAGTGTAGATTCCCTTTGGGAGCAGATAGACATGTGAAGTTTGGGGTCTCTGAGCTCACATTTTAAAAATATATCTTTTAGTAAAGTTGATTTCAAGATTGTGTGTTTGAAAATGCCACTTTCAGAAAGTGAGCATTTTCTTGCTTAAACTATTCTGTGACTGCCTGGTTGTGGATTCCCTGTCTGGGTCAGTTTGACAGTTGGGCTGTTTGCACTTCTCTTTAGACAGTGACACAAAGGGAGCTGGGGTGTAGCCTGCATACCGTCGTGCATGAAAATGTCCGGCACAACCTCTGAGAGTGGCTAAAAAAACAACGCGCAGTCGGCTCCGCGGCTCAAATCGATGCATCGCTTGCAGCACGGCTGGGAGATCGACACACGCGGCTGGAGAAACGACGCGCAGCATCACTGACGGAGGCTTGTATTGTCACAACCCACGTAGCGCGGTTTTGCTATCACCGTGCGGCAGGATTTTCAACACAAACATTGCTGGGCGTGGAAAAACGACGCAATGACTGCCCGGACCTGAGTGCTGCCTGGATCGACGCATCGCTCCCCTCTCGGGAGGAAAAATGACATACGCCAGTCTGAATGGAGAAGGAGAAACGGCGCACAAACTTGCTTGCGGGTGAGAAATCAACGCACTCTAGCCTGTGTGTGTTATTTTCACGCGACCCAGGTACTTTTCAACGCAAACAGTGTTAGCATTGTTTTCTAAAGGATTTAAGACTCTTTTTGCTTTTCAATTAATAACTTGACTTGTGTATGGTGGATTTTTGTTGTTTTGGTCTTGTTTTGTTTAGATAAATATTTTCTGTTTTTCTAAACCTGTGTTGTGTCATTTTGTAGTGTTTTCATTCAGTTACTGTGTGTGTTGGTACAAATACTTTCCACCTAGCACTCTGAAGTAAGCCTGCCTGCTCGTGCCAAGCTACCAAGGGTGTGAGCGGGGGTTAGTTGAGGGTGATTCTCTTTTACCCTGACTAGTGAGGGTCCTTGCTTGGACAGGGGTTAACCTGACTACCAACCAAAGACCCCATTTCTAACACCATTAGACACCAGGGATTCTTTTTTCAGGAAAGTCTTGGGGGGTGGGCTGCCCAGAATAGGCATGTCAATGTCCCACCCCCCAAAAATAGGCACAGTCTTTCTTCCTCCCCTTGGGGTAATAACCCCCTGATCTGCCCCTCCAGGGGGGACAGAAAGTTCACTAGACACCAGGGAATACCTTAAAAAAAGAGGGGTGAGGACTTCCCACCATGGGCATGGCCATGCCCCCACCCCAAATAAATGGGCAGAAAGCCCACTAGACAGCAGGGAATGTATATATATTTTTTTTTAAAGGGAGGGATGGGGCTGCCCATCATAGGCATAGCCATGACCCCACCCAAAATAAATTGGAACACAGTCTTTACCACAGATCTGCCCCTCTGGGGGGCAGACAGCCAAAAAGATGCCAGAGATATAAACAAAAGTGAGGGATCATGGCTGCCTACCAACATGGGCATGATTATGCCCCCACCCCAACTGAAGGGGCAACAGTCTTTCTGCTCACCTTGCAGACTGTCGCCCCAAGTGGGAAGGGTATGCCCAGACTTGGGTCCCGTGCTCACTGCGCCACTGGATTCAAGCTAGCCTAGCTGATGAAGGGTGATACCCTGAAACCGGTCCTAGGATGCTTGTTTCCGGTCCAGGGAGGACCTGGCTTGGCAGTTCGGGCTGGACTGTTCCCATGAGGAACAGGGTCAAGACTGATTTGAATATGGCTGGGTCCACACTGGGGTGGCATTGGGAGCAAAAAAACAATGGATTAAACCCAGATCTTTGTGACTGGGGGTGAATGTTTGATTTGCTCTGCATTCCGTCCATCTTCTGTTCTTTTTGCATTTGTCACCCCAAGTGGGAAGGGTATGCCCAGACGTGGGTCCCGTGCTCACTGCGCCACTGGATTCAAGCTAGCCTAGCTGTTGAAGGGTGATACCCTGAAACCGGACCTAGGATGCTTGTTTCTGGTCTAGGAAGACCTGGCTTGGCAGTTCGGGCTTGACTGTTCCCATGAGAAACAGGGTCAAGACTGATTTGCATATGGCTGGGTCCACACTGGAGTGACGTGGGGAGCAAAAAAACAATGGGTTAAACCCAGATCTTTATGACTGGGGGTGAATGTTTGATTTGCTCTGCATTCCGTCCATCATCTGTTCTTTTTGCATTTGTCACCCCAAGTGGGAAGGGTATGCCCAGACGTGGGTCCCGTGCTCACTACGCCACTGGGTTCAAGCTAGCCTAGCTGCTGAACGGTGATACCCTGAAACCGGTCCTAGAATGTTTGTTTCCGGTCCAGGGAGGACCTGGCTTGGCAGTTCGGGCTGGACTGTTCCCATGAGGAACAGGGTCAAGACTGATTTGCATTTGGCTGGGTTCAAACTGGGGTGGCGTGGGGAGCAAAAAACAATGGATTAAACCCAGATCTTTGTGACTGGGGGAGAATGTTTGATCTGCTCTGCATTCCGTCCGTCATCTGTTCTTTTTGCACCTTGCAGACTAAAGCATCTCACTCCAATGACAAGAAAGAGGACATTTGGCTTTTCTGGGTGTTTGTTTTTCCTATGGGCTGGGAGATCTTGGCTAACTCACAATATCGTCCCATTTGCAATGGTGAACAACTGCAGTTTTTGGGCTTGTGTAGGCTGCCACCTGGAAATACATTTGGGGCAGTCGAGGGTGGTGTGCTTCACATGTACCCCACACCATTTTCTTACCAGCAATGCCACCGCAAACCTCAAACAATGACTGAGAACACACATTTTCCTCACATTTAGGTGGGGAAAACGTCTGAAAATGGTGGGGAGCGACAAATTTCTTACCACACAGCATTGCCCCAAGTCTCTATATAAAAATGGTACCTCACTTGTGTCAGTGGGCCAAGAAATCCTTAACACAAAAGGCCCTAAAGTGCCACATGGGGAGATCAACAATAGGGGCATCTGTGGGATTTGGGGGCATGCTCAGCTGCCACCCATGGAAAACCTATTAACTACAGACATTTTTAAAAAATAGACAACCCGGGGATTCTAGGGTAGTGTGCCTTGTGTGAATTCCACGATGCTTCCTTAACCACAATGCCCTTCAAACCCCAACTTTGCCAGAAGTCATACATTTTCCCTACATTTATATGATGGAAATGTCTAGAATCCACCTATCACCCAGCATTGCCTCACCTGTGCTGATAAAAACTCTGACCCACTTGTGTGGCTGGGGATAGTGCCAGCGAAACGAACTGACCCAACCCAGATTAATAGGAATCTCTACACAAGGGATTCTATTGTCCTTGGTTTGATCGGCTCCTGTCAGGGCTCTATGCCCAGCCCCATAAGTGGTGCAGCATCTTTATCAGCACAGGAGGGGAATGCTGGGTGGGAGGAATTGTGTAAATTCCTGTGGATTCCAGAACTTTCCTTCACAGAAATGTGCAAAAAATGTATTCTTTAAGTTCAAGTCTGAGATTTGCAAGGGATTCTGGGTAGAAAAATTTGAGAACCATGCAAGTCAGCCAACCCTTGATACCAAGAGGTGACTAGTTTTCAAAAATGTACAGGTTGGCTAAGTTTCTCTAGGCGCCAGCTGAGCAAGGATCCAAAATCTAGAGCTACCCACATTGGAAAAAGAGGGTCAGATTTCAATGGAAAAATGTGATGCATCCATGTTTCGTTTTGGGCCGTTTCCTGTCACTAGCAATAGGCCTACCCACATAAGTGAGCTACCGTTTTTATCAGAGGACTTGTGGGAGCATAGAATAGTAGAACATTTGTTATTACCAATTGGACTTCACTGATTTTGTGCCTTTGAAATGTAAGCCAGTCTATAAAATAGATGGCATTTTGAAAAATACCCTCCAAATCATACGCTAATAGTGGTACCCACAAATCCAGAGATGTAGAAATAAACACTGCTCCTACACTCTATATCATGTGCTCATTTCAGAAATCAATTAGTGTCATTGATACCCATTTTTCACTCTGGCTATTATGGTCTAGGAATTAGTCTATACTCAATACTCAATGAAAAAACATTGTACGGTGAAGCTCAGTTGTTTGCTCTGGGTACTTTGGGTTCTTGGAGAACGTGCAAACCCTACATATAGTCACAACCAGAAGGGTCTAGCAGATGTATTGGTATATTGTTTTTTGTCATTGGGCCATTGTGGCAAAAAGTTAGAGATGAAAATGTTGTCACAAATGCCTTTTTCTCCAAACTCAACTCAAGCTAATATTTATTTATTTCAACAGTTATTTTCCTTGGGAACACCTTGAAGGATCTACACATATGACCTCTTGCTGGATTCAGAATTGTGCTTACATTTCAAAAATCTATAGCTGTGCTCGATCACCCACAGGTTTTACACTGGTTTCCACCACAAACTGGCGGGGCACAGAAAATAGGGGAAATAGACTACCTCTTAGAAAAATGTCTGCACTGTGGTACAAAATTATATTTTTTAATTCTGCTCTACAAGTACCCGAAAGAAGGGAAGATAATTGTTGTAATCAATGATGGTTACTCATGGGTTTTAGTAGGTTTATTATCTTAGTTGTAGGTTGCAGATAAATCCCCACCAGGAGCAGCATCCTGCCGCTCATCCCTTCTCACTCCAACTGTCCACTCATCCAAGCACAAAAACTGTCAACATTCCAACCATACAATTACCTCACTCTCTGGCTGAGCAGAAAGGAACATTAAGGTAGTGGGGAGAATGCATAAGATAGAAAGAGGCCACAACACATCTCCCCCCTTAGGAAAACAATGAAATATTCAAGAGAGCAGAAAACGGCAAACACATCCATCAACCTCCCTCCAAAATTATGAGTACCACCCAAACAAAATAAACAGAACAGATTAACAAAGACTCTCTGAAATAAACAGAAAAGGTTAACAAACACTCTCTATGCATAACTTCAATACTCCAATGGGATGTAAGATAGTAAAATGCAGTTGATCAATACGTTCCACAAATTTACAATACAAATGTACAAATAACTCAAAACTTCCCTACTTACCCAACAGAGAAACTAACTACCTGGTCCCCTCCACATTACGCACACTATAACAGGACCAGCCCTTTGCCTTCCACAACTCAACACTTAACAGGATTAGAGTTTCTTCCACTTTAACATTGGGCCTAAAACACTACCCCCATGTCCTTAACCCTGTAGGAAGGATTGACACATATCACTGGGGTGTACCCCTCTTTATTTTGGGCCTAAAACACTACCCCCACGTCCTTAACTCTGCAGGAAGGATTGACACATATCACTTGGGTGTACCACCTTTACATTGGGCCTAAAACACTACCCCCACATCCTTAACCCTGTAGGAAGGATTGACACATCACTGGGTTTACCCCACTTAACACTAGGCTTAGCACTCTGCCCCCACATCCTTAACCCCTTAGAAAGGATGGTCAAAAACACGGTCCCAAATACGGACCAAGATGCTAACATCACAACATTAAAATGTCACTCTGCACATGTGACTCTAGCATCCATACTTAAATTATACTTCTCTAAAATCAAGCATAGCTTTGAAACTTCAGCCCAATATACACAGACAAAATATGATAAACAACATTTCATGTTAAAATAACATTAGAGGGCATCTCCCATGCATAACAAACACACCACAGTTCAACAACTTTAAAACACGTCAGTAACAGCATAGCATTTCTCAATTCAATACAGCATTAATAGTTACTTTCAGCAGAGGCAATCATTCTCAGCATAAACATAACATTACCCAATTCAACCCAACGCATCTTTAAATTTAAAATCCAGTATAGCAGCATTGAAAAATACACTAATGCAATGAATGGTAACCAGTAAAATGCACATGACAGTATATCTAAAGTTAAATTATTCTCTGGAAAATATTCAAATATTCCACGCTGTTGAGCGACTTCTCACTCAAATACATTGCCACTGTACATTTTTTTCATTTAAATGCACGCACAGTTCTTTAGTCTCGTACGAAAAATTGGCACACATGTTATCCACTGCACATGAGCTGTTCCCATATGCCAGATCGGCATTCTAGTCTTCCTCTGAGAGAGCTTCTTGGAAACATATCAGGTACCCAATGATCTCGCTTGCAGAATAGGGAGCAGGGAAACTCAGCAACCCAGTCAATAGGTAAATTGTAACTCTTACTCACAATATGTGCCCTTAAGTGGCTGCTGCGCAGGGTCACTGATTACTCTTCACAAAGTGTTTAAGTACTGACACCAGCTGTGCCTCCAACTGACTTTCCACTAGGTTGCCAAATATTCAGTACCATAAAATTTTATTTCTGTATACACGCAGTTCAGCAGACCATTTCCTCAATATACCCAGTCCGTACAAGCAGGTACTACAGGTCTGGCTTCGTGCACAGCTGAGCAGACCCCCTTCTCAATCTGCAGGCCACTGCACTTCCTGTTTGCTGCGTACCTAGTAGATCATGCCTTGAAGTTAAACAGGTCACACACCCTGGCTGTCTGGTAGAAAAGCGACTGGTGGGGCTTCCAGGACATTCTTCTTCACTTCAAGCTGCAGTTTCTTTTGCTTTATATTTTTCTGTTAGATTTTGACTCTCTCTACTCTGGGATTTCCTCTATAATCTGGTTCCTCCTTAGATTTTCTGTAAATTCAGTGTCTTTATTCTTTCACACGCTGGTTCTTCCTTAAATAGTCGCCAGTGTTGCAATCAATGATTGTTACTCATGGGTTATAAAAGAAGTAGGTTTATTAGTTTAGTTGTAGGTTACAGACATAGCACCACCAGCAGCAGCATCCTGCCGCTCAGCCCTTCTCACTCCAACTGTCCACTCATCCAAGCACAAACACTGTCAACATTCCAACCATACAATGACCTCACTCACTGGCTGAGCAGCAGGGGAACATCAAGGTAGTTGGGAGAATGCATAAGATAGAAAGAGGCCACAACAATAGTGACTTAAGTAAAGCAAACTTTCATGGATGCCATTTTTAGGGGAAAGAAACTGACATTATTTTCTAGAGCACTTTTTCCCTATTTTTCTTTTTAACAATGATGTTTTGTCTATTTATCAGTCCCCGCGAGGGGATTACACAAACCCTGGGCACCTCCAAAATTCATTGGATGTTGGAAAAAGGATACAAATTTGGCTTGGATAGCTTATGTGGACAAAATGTTATGGAGGCCAACACACAAACTACCTTAAATAGCCCAAAAATGCTTAGAACTCAGGAGTGGAGGAGGCCTGTTAGCAAAGGGGTGAAATTGAGCCAGTGGTTGCAGGTAGAGCACCCTGGTATGCTTTTGTGGGGACCAGGACTCATTTTTAATAATCAGACTATGATCCAGAACACAAGAGAAACAGGCAGCAATAGGGGAGAAAAGGAGGAAGAGAGAGATGGAAAACAGTGACAAAGTGAGAAAATAGGGGTAAAAAGGAGCCTACAAGGTTGATAGATGGAGCAGGAACAATGTATTAGGGGATGAAAGGGGCATGAGGTGAAATCTAGATGAGACATTCTTGTAATTTGACAAACCCGATATTCAATAGCTGCAATGGAGACCTCTGGGTACCAGGACCTCTTCTGTGCTGGGTTTTTTGCTGTTCTGTGGTAGTTCTTATGCATTCTAATGTGTTGAACTATGGCTGTTATTTTAGAGTATTTTTAGGTTGGTGTTTTCTGCTGTGTTGGTGTGTTTGTCCATTGTTGTGTTTTACCATTGTACTGTGGTGCTTTCATTGTTTTTTTGTGTTGGTGTGTTGCAAGTTATTGCTGTGTTGTGCATTTGTTGTTATTTGTATAGCTGGCCATTTGTAATTGAGTTGCATTATTGTTGTGCCTTGCTGCACTTCACTGATATTGTGTAAGTGTGCCATTGTTTTAATATAATGTTCTTTATGGGTGTGGTGTTTTGTGTTGTATCTCCACCTCAGTTCACCTGCCTAAATAGATACAAGCATTCCTGCCTTATATTATCAACTCCACAAGTCACCTTTCATAATATATTGTTAAAGGTGCTTGCACCAAGCACCAAACCTTTGTAGTCAGATCAAGAAGACAATGTGATACACAGCTATGAACTTCTGTTTTTCAAACACTAGCATTTTTTAGAGGTACACCTTCACAAGTGCTGCTGGTGTTCTGCATTTTCCCATATGTTCCACTGGACCCCAAGTGCAAAATCTGCCTCACATGCCTATATATTGCAAACAAATGCTAGGTATACCAATCATATTATGTGGTAACCTGCAAATAATATGAAGGCCCAATATTTATCAGGATGACAAGGTCCACTTATGCTATACTTGACAATTGTGCTTCCTAGGAAACCCATGATAAGTAAATGAGTGTCACTCTATGGCACAGCCACCATAATGCCTAGAAAGCATGCAATATACCAGTTGAGATGCCACATGCCATTGCAACCACATGCCTTAAAAGAAAGCAATACGCCGACATATGCTTTCTTGTTTATGGTCATTCATAATGACTAGAATTAGATGTAAATATGCAACTGCTGGATTGGTGACTTCACAAAGACGTTATCTAGGAGCTCTACCTGTTTTGCGTGTCTCAATGAAGACTTAATTGCTGCTTGCTTAGATATGAGGGATCAGAGATAGCACTCCTAGCACATCTGGGATACTCCTCAAGTTACTACTAGCCTTTAGGGATTGGGAATCTGAATGGGTTGAATCTAATATAAAGAGAGATAGTGAACCAGTGTGGTGCCCAGTCATTCATTTTCCTGTGTGCTAAGAGGATTTTTCTGGGTGTTGTCTATTGTGGCCAACATGGCTTTGAGTTTAAGCAAGACCAGGTGGCACAGGCAAGTATCCATTCTATTACGAAATCAACATTTACTTGGTTATTGAGTTTAATAGCAACTACCTATTTAGTTAAGATTTTGAGGAATAGTATTTTAGGGAAGCAATGTTAGTAGTCATTGTCTTGAAAGCTGAATTTTGCTTTTTGTTTGGTGACATGGTAATATTTCCATTGCTGGGTGCATTGGGAAGGATACCTAATGCTACTGATACATTGGCTATGTTAGTAGGTGTGAATGCGTCTTTGGAGAGATGTTTAATGATAGTGAGTAGGAGAATGGTGTTCCTTATAGTGGCGGACTTGAGGGTGGTAAGATTGTTAGTAGAGCTCATATGAGGGCACACATTTAAAGATGCACATCTCAGTATTTTATAATCTGCACCGTGGAATGGGATAGGCAAAAATACCCTACTTTCTTCTATTGTGGTGATGATCTACTTTTCCTTTGGTTAATAATTGATTATAGCCTTGCGATTGCCAGTTGAATGAAGCATCAGGCATGTCTGGGATCAGATTGAGGCACTCTAGTGGATTTTATGAGGATCTTGATTGCTTTGAAGATTCAGCATAATTGATGATTTGTGAAATTTGTCAATGGGTGTGTAAATGTATCTTTATGAAGAACAGAGAGATTTCAGTCTCAAATTTGAGTTGTGCAGTTTCTTTTCTGTCTTACAGTGCACTTGCTGTCAGTGAGTTCTTGGGTGACTCACAATGTGGTGAGATCCGGTTTATTAGAGCTCTGCCTCAAGGGGTTTAATATTGAGAATAGTAGGTAGTTGATGTCAGGGTGATTATGGACAGGACAACATTATAGTATGAACAACCCAGTGTTATTTGAAATGTCACATGGCTGTGTCAAGGCCTGGATGCCATGAAGTTCTCCCTTGTGTCATTCAAAATTGCCGGAAAAATAGCAACTCCTCCCTGCAGCCATGCTGTCACCCTGCTTTTAACCTATAAGTACAAGGTGTGAGGTATCACCTTAAATGGGCCCCAGTTAGAAGATAAAGATCCCCAAAACAGTTGGACCACAAGACACCAAAGGGCATATTTATACTCTGTTCGCTCCGAATTAGAGTAATTCTTTTTACTCTAATTCGGTGCAAAACTAACTCCATATTTATACTTTGGCCCTAGACCAATCTAGTGCCAAATTTATGGAGTTAAAGTCACTTTTTGGACGTGGAAACCTACCTTGCCTTAATAAGATGCAAGGTAGGCGTTCCTGTGCAAAAAATGACTCTATGGCCTTAACGCATACTTACACTCCCGTGCAAAAATGGTGCATGGGAGGGAGGAGGGGTCAAAAAATGGTGCAAAGCTTGCTTTGCCCCATTTTTTAACGTCTGGGACAGGGTAGGTGTTAGGGGACCCGTGGGCCTATTTCCATGGTGGAACACCATGGAATAAGTCCACAGGTGCCCTCCCCAGGCCCCAGGGACACCCCCACCCACACCAGAGGGACAGTAGAGGATGGGGACCCCATCCCAGGTCAGTACAGGTAAATCTTTTATTTTATTTTTTAAAGTGCCATAGGGGGGCCTGAAATGGGCCCCCATATATGGCACAGGGTGCAATGGCCATGACCAGGGGACCCTGGTCCCCTCTGCTGGCCATTAGGGTGGTGGGCATGACTCCTGTCTTTTCTAAGACAGGAGTCATATGGTATGGATGGTTTTGCATCAGAAAATTACTCTGGGTAGGTTAGAGTCATTTTTTTTACTCTAACCTGCCTAATGTCATTTTTTGGTGCAAAACCACCTTCTTCCATACCTCTAGCCCCATCTGACTAACATCATTTTTTTATAAACTAGCCTACCCTTTCACCGGATTGCACCATTCCATAAATATGGTGCCTGGCTGGTGAACAGAAATGGTGCAAGGCGATGCAAAACTGTGTTAGTGCAGTTTTGCCCCAAAAAGTATAAATCAGGGCCCAGATTTTCACTGAGACAGAGTGGAGAAAGAGCCAAACACATTCTTCTTGGCCGAAGAATCCATACCAATCAACTTGACCTCTATAGAACAGTTGCTCCTGCCCACACGACCTAACATTCACCATAATACCAGATGACCATACTTCTAGGACAGGAGTAACCAATATAACAATGAAGCTTGCAAAAATGCAGCAGCAACAAAATGAATAAATTGAGTCAGACAATGTGCATATCCAAATATAGAAGAAAACACTGTCATAAAATTCTGTGTCTGCATGCCCATAAAGCAGGAAAGAGATCATAATGACCAGCATCAAAGATATGCAAGGTGATTTGCAGGACATTCTTTATTCAGGCACATAGCAGTGACATGGAGCCACTTTTCAAAAAACAAAATAGCTCAAAATATGATTGCTATGTGATGACAATTGAAATTGATATCAAACATTGAGCAACAAGGCAGAATGGAAAAGAGTGGTAGAATACAAAACTGTGCAGAATCATATAACAAGAGTGAACTAGCTGATTTAGATATACTAGTTTATCACAAGTAGAGGGATACAAACATGTTTATTTGAATGATAATTGGAGGAGCCTTTCAGGACTTGCAAAGATTGTCAGGAAGAGATTTTTCAGGAAAACGAGGCATAGGACACACCCAAACTTTTAGCACACACAATGTCATAGTCGGGCTGGGCACACTAAAGTAAAGATTTGAAGCAAATGCAAAAAACACAAGGTGATGGATGTAAAGCTTGAATTATTCTTAGTCACAGGTAGTTGCTTAGGCCCGCACCCTAATCTAGCATTTTTCATCCAAAATGCCACTTCAGTTTGGATCAAGCGATAGTGGCATGGTGGGCAGAAACATTATGAATTGTAATGCACCCCAAGCGATCACCAGTGGCTGGGATTAGTTGAAGCATTCCATCTATCACCTTCTTGTTTTTGCATTTGCTGCTCCAAGTGCACCGGGTATGCCCAGATGTTGGTCCGAGACCCACTGTGCCACTGGAACCAAGCTATACCTGGCTGAAGAGCCTTGACTAGAGTGAAACCAGATCTAGGTTGCTTGTGTTACAGTTCAGGGAGGATCTGGCCTGGTGGTTCAGACTGGAATGTCCCCATGAGGAGCAGGGTGAAGACTGATTTGCATATGGCTGGGCCCAAACTGAAGTGGCATGGTAGGCAAAAAATGATTGATTGGAATGCAGCCCTGAGCGTTCATCAGTGGCTGATATTAATTCAAGCATTCCTTCCATCACCTTGTTGTTTTTGCATTTGTGCAAGATGCGGGCACTTCATAGAAGCGGGTGTGATAGTAGTTGTGAATCTGCTCCTTGCCTGAGTGGTTGCATTGGTGGGCCTGGAAAGATAAAAAAATTGGGAGACGTCTGTGCATCAGAAATCACAAGAACACTTTTTCAGGATTGCCCTAAAACAATACAACAAGTGGGATGCTGTGTTCTCTACGAAGAGGATGTCATGTTCTCTCTAATGTTGAAAGGCCAGCACTCCAATGAGTTGCTAATCACAGGACAGCCTAGCTGGTAAGTAGTAGACATTCAATAGGAAAGAGAATTACTGAAAATAGCATGTCATACTTTTTCATAATATTACATTCTTTATATTCTTGTTTGCAACTATACTGTGATACATGATGCAGTTATTTTGCATATTGTTTTACTTTTCTTTACTAGCTTGGTCCCTAATTAAAGCCTCAATAACACCAGCCTAGGTTTCTTGTGTGTATGCGGGGTCTTGTGAAAGTGTAGCGGGAACTCAGGAAAAGTATGTGCCTGTGATATATGGTATCATTATTTTGCATTTTGTTGTACACTTTTTAATAGCATGCCCTCTAACTAATGCCTCAATAGCATCAGTCCAGGTTACTTATGTATGCTGGTTCTTATGAAAGTGTAGAGGGAGCCCAGGAAAATGATATGCCACATATGACCCTAATAAAGGATCTTTCCAGATTAGTTGGCACAGGTTCAAGGGACACCTGTCAATTTTCCTAGCTACAGGTGGTAAATTGGTATACCTGTACATCATGGACGCTATGGGAAATCTATTGGGTGTGACTTCAATTTGCCTGGCAGCATGATAGTATGAACAACATAAACCATGACTTTAATGGATAGTGACAGTCAGTTGTAGGAAGGACAGATGACATCAGGAATTTTTGGAGGTTATTGTGCATTTGTAGTGTAGTATATACATGGCAGGACAAAAAGTCTAGTAGGGCATAGGCCACGTATCACTGCATTTTAATCCATCTGGAGAGACTATTGCTATCCAGTAGAATGATGTCATGCCATAGTTAAATGAATCATTTGGGGTGAGTTGTGGAAAACATCAAGGGACATATTTATGAGCTGGTCTGCATCAGGTTTGCCCCAAGCAACATAGTATATGTGGGACGCAAACCTTTAGATATATATGAACCCACGTAAGGCTAATTTTGTGTGGTCCATGTATCTGGAGTAAAACAACTCAGCACAAATTGCTGTGCTGCCTTACTCTGTACTAGAAAGGTGTTCCATCGGTGTTGCATGAGTGCTCCCACATGACTCCCATGGATTTCGATGCATTCACAGATTTACCAGAACTGGTAAGCCTGGAATGCACCAAAAAAATATGCCTTCCCAGGAAAGGTGCAAGGAGGAAAAATATTTTTATTTCTCCTCATTTTTTCCTCTTTGTTAGAAATGTGGTCTATAGTTGGCAGTGGTTTCACCCTGTCCAAGTAGGGACTCTCACTGTAGTCATGGTAAGGGATTCACAGAGCTAGGATAACCCTGGCTCCCCCGCTTGGTAGATTGGCACAAGCAGTCAGGCTTATCTAAGAAGCAATGTGTAAAGTATTTGTAAACACACTCACAGTAAGATAGTGAAAAACGTCACAAAAGTACTCCACAGTAGTTCAGAAAAATAGCAAAAAGTTATCTGAGTAAAACAAGATTTAAAAAAACAACATTCCAACATATCCAAGTAAATATATACATTGTCAAAGTTAAATTTTAGTATTTCACTTAGAAATGCAATAGTTTCAAATGGGACTATCACAGCGTATTGACGGAGTCACTTCCAACAGTCAGACGCCACTTGTGAGGGAGTGTGGGCCAGTCACAGAGTTGCATGGACCATGGGTACAGCACATTGGAAAACGATGAGGAAACAAAGATGTTTCACAGAGTCGGGTAAGAAAGGAGTCGCTGGTGTGGCGATGATTCCTTACTGCTACTGGATAGTGGTGAGGCGTTATTTCCTTACTGTTAGGCAGGGGAGGTAAGGTAACAGTTCCTTACAGTTGCAGGGGTTGCAGGTGATGCAGCATCGGTGGTGGGGAGTTGGTTCCTTACGACAAGGCAGGGTAAACAGATCCAGCAGGTCAAGATGCAAAGTTTCAACTCTGCAGGTTCACGATCACACCACATGGCCACAGGTGCTGCATCAGAGTTGATCAGAGTTGGGTGTCATGGATGTCGGTGACAAGGCACTCAGGACTCACCCTGTGGTGAAACTTTGGAGGCACTGCGGTGTGTCAGACCATGTTCCACTTCGCAGATGTTGGACTCAGTAGGAACCATGGCTCCAGTGCAGGTAGCAGTGTGAAGTCAGAAAGCGGTGCTAGTTCCAAAGTCGGTGTGGAGTTGATGTGCTTAGTTTTTTCTTGGTTGCACCAGAGTTCACTTCCAAGGGCCCAAGAATTGGATTTGGCACCACTTAGAAAGTCAGGACTTTCAGTAAGACAGCCCAGGTGCTCACATGTGAAATCTCTGGTGTACCTGAGACTTATTAACAGGAGGCAAGATCCGTCCAAGCGCTTAGAGAACCTTTGAAAACATTGTGCAGTCCTTTCACTCCCAGGACAGAAGTATTAAGCCGCAGGCCAAGAAGGCAAAGCAACAGGACGAGTGGCAGTCTCACCTACAGCATCCAGCTCTTCTTCCTGGTAAAATGTCCTCATTTCAGAAGAATTCTAATTTTGTGTGGTCAGAGATGCAGTACATATACCCATTTCTGTCTTTGAAGTAGGCAAATTTCGAAGATAAATCTTTGCAGTGCACAAGACCCTGCCTTTCCCTGACCTGTCCCCAGACACACTCCAGGGGGTTGGAGACTGCTTTGTGTAAGGACAGGCACAACCCTATTCAGGTGCAAGTGTCAGCTCCTCCCACCACTCTAGCTCAGAAAGACCCATCAGTTCACACCTCAGCTCCCTTTATGTGGTGTGGCTGCCTAGAGTGAATTCACAAACAGCCGGACTCTCATCCTGACCCAGACATGTATTCTGCAGACAGGCAGAGGCACAGAATGGTTAAGCAAGAAAATGCCCACTTCTAAATGTAGCATTTACAAACTTGTACTTTAAATTGTGAGTTTAGAGACCCCAAACCCCAAATCTCTATATGCTCTCAATGGGAAATTGCACTGAAAAAATATTTCAAAGCAATCCTCATGTCACTCTATAGGAGAGATAGTCCTTGCTACCACCATCTGAGCTGAACTGAGCCCTCCTGGCTTTCAAGCCCAACTCCTTCAGACAGAGCTCATGAGCTGAAAGAACTTTCTCCTCCTCGAAGGCCAATCTCATCTCCTCCAAAGCTTTTTCTCTCTCCTGCTTCAACCCACACTTCCTAGCTCTCTGTCAATTCTCCAGCTCCTCTGGAGACAGACCTAGAGAGGAAACACTGCTGCCAGCTCTAGATGGAGTTCTTCTGTCATGCAGCAGGCACTCTGCCCCACAGGAGATCCTGGTTCCTCCAGCCATCCCAGGTGCAGCCTTTGTTCCTCTTCCTCCACAACATCATTCACATCATTCCCATCTTCTGTGTGCTCACTGGCCTTCCTGGCTGACAAACAGTCCATCAGCACCTTTTGCAGTGCCTCCTTCCTAGTCAGGCCTTTAAAAGGACATTTTAACTTCCTGCAGGACTTTTTGAGCTGAAGTACTGTATAGGTTTCCAACCTCTCCTGCTCAAATACCAAATCTGCAGCTATCTCTGATGGCTTACCAGACTGAAACAAGATTGTGACCAAAACTAGCAAAAAGAGAAAAAAATCAATCCAGTATGGTGGGCTGTAATGGTTTTCGAAATGGAAGTAGTGTACACCAATCACTATATGTAAATTACAAATACAAGTCCTACTTTCATCACTAATCACCAATGTTAGAAACTTGTTCTCCAGTTGGCAGTTTTTCCCACCCTGCCCATGTAGGGACCTTCACTCTAGTCAGGGTAAGCGAGTCACACAGCTAAGATAATTTCTGCTCACCCCCTTAGTAGCTTGGCACAAGCAGTCAGGCTTTCTCAAAGGCAATGTGTGAAGTATTTGCACACACACACAGTAAACCAGTGAAAACACCTCAAAGGTACTACCCACATATTTAGAAAAAATAGTCAATATATATCTGATGAAAAGAAGACCAAAACAACACAAACCTTACATACTCGAGTAAACATATGATTTTTTGAAGATTAAATCTTGGAAAAGCGCTTAGAAACAGAATAGTTCCACTGGGGCTATCAGAGCGTCTTGACAGAGTTGCTTCCAACAGTCCAACGCCATTCTTGCCACATGCAATTTAATATGCAATATGATACAAAAAGATCCCAAAATATAAACAATCCAATATAGGGATTCAGAGATATACACTTTACAAGTTTTAAGTAAAAACAGCTCCAAGAAGCACAAAGTGCCAGTGATAGTGAATGGTCACAGTAGAACAGGACCTAAGTGCATTTTAAAGCTGACTACAATGGAGCACGGGTCAGATACACCAACTACGTTTGTCCAGGGTAAATAATTTTACTTTCTGACTTTAGTCCTTTAAGGGACAATCGACCACAGGAGTAGATTTCTAAAGCCCCTGAGACCTCAAGGGAGGCACATTAGAGACTCACATGGTGGCAAGCAGAGGCCAACCAGAGGGCGCTCTCCAAGTCTAGTTGTCACTGCTCCACTGCAGTAAGAGGCCTCATGTAGCTTGCTGTGTCCCTGTAGCTTTAACAGGAGGTCAGTCTTATGACACATGGAGTTCACTTGTCTATCCTGGGTACAAGAGAGAGAAAAGGTCCAGTCTTCTAGGCTTTTCTCATGTCCCAGACAGTACATTCAGTCCTCTTCCGATCTTCCACTGATTCAAGATTGCTCTGAAGTGGGTACTTGGAGATGCCACATTTATGTTTGGCACAAGGTAATACCTGGTGACTCCCTAACCAATAAGGGAAAGGTTTCAGTGGCTATCCCTACCCACTATTGCCATTTTCAAGATGATTGAAGTCTTCAGCCGCATTAAATTAGGCCTTTGATGGCTTGAGGTGTATGTGAGGAGTGTACTATGGTAATTCTGGTGTCCCAGCTACATCCAACTCCAACATCCAATATTAGACAATTCCTGTACCTTCAGTAAACTCAAAGACAGATGTCTGGTAGAAGAAAACTAAGTTTTCAGCAACCAGAATGTGCATATAGATACATTGTTTTGACTTTCTGTTTACCTTCTTTGAATAGTGCTCTAAGTATTATATGTAAACTGTGACACTGTAGTGTCATAAAGAAACCAATTGTGATTGGGCTTGACTGGCAGGTGGGACAAAAGAAGGTCTGTGCCCAACTGTCAGCTAACATTCATCTGGGAAAGTAGAGGCCTCTTTGAAGTGTACCCCAAGTGTCATATGAAAAATCCCAGCTGACTTGTCAAGCAGGTCTTGACAGTCCAGAAGAATCTGACACTGTGATGCCAAAAGGAGACCAACTGTAATGGCGGAGAGTCTTTTTGGGGAAATAGAATAAAGATGCAGGCCTGGGTGTTAGCTACATCTGCATGTCACAGGGTAAGCACCTTCAAAATTCATAAAATCCTTAAACTGAGCTCACAGGCCATCACGCCAAGAGCACAGCATCTCCCCATACCCAAGGCCTTATGTCCCTGTCGTGGGAGCAGGTTCACAACCCATTCCCTTATATTGAAACTCTAATTACTAGCTGGCAGAAGTGTAAGAACAAAATGCATATTTAGCTTCTAGGGACCTAAGGCAAGGCAAATTGAACTTTTTTAAATGCCATCTTTTAAAATATTTATCACAACTCTAACTTCAATAATAAATATATCAAAAAGTTCACAAATTACATTTGTGGTTGTTTTCTAGGCATAGTTAGCAGTAATTCAACTTAATAGTGCATCCCAATGCTTCCCTATGGAACATTTAACCCTGCTTCAGTGACAATAGCTTTTAGGGCTTTTTCACCGTAAGGTCATGTGTAACAATAAACCTTTGCATGTCTTATTTTTAAATATTGTGCATTCTGCCTTGTCAGCAATAATGCCTACTTAATGGTGAGATAAATGTGTAAAAAGAAAGTTTAGACCAGTCAAAAAAGGTTATTTGAACAGATCAGATTTGCAATTAAAACCCTCATAGTATGTCTACCTGTGGCAGATCTGCAACCATGTTTACATTGGAACTGTACGGCTGGCTGGCACAATAGGTGCTGCAGTCAACTTTTGACATTTAATGTACAGGCAGTTTGTACACATTGGTACGGTATGCTAGGAACTTATTGGTTAGTTATATATTCCAGTGAGGTGTATACCAATGTCATCATATTGAAAGGAGGAACACAAACACTTTACCACTGGTCAGCAGGGGTAAAGTGCACAGAGCTCTGCTGCCAGCAAAAATAAGGTTCAACAAAAGAGCAATCCAGGGTGACTCTGCAGAAAGGGGCACAATTACCAATGGTTATACATTAACACAGTCCATGTGTAGGAATGGACTTAAGATGATACTGCAAGATATCAGACTGTTTTCTATTCTGAAATGCTATTATTCCCTGAAAGAGTTGGAAAACCTATTGCTGATTATAACATTTAACCTGCCATTTTATTCGTAGACTACTGTGTCAACATCAGACGACACATTTGCTCAATATGATGTTTATGTTCCATCAGTGATTTGGCAGATCTTCTGCTCCCTGTCCTGCCAGTGAATCCTTGGTTGGTTTTGTAGTTGTTTCGATTTTCCTTAATCGGACCCATCATGCCTCTACACAATGAACGAAAGTGGTTCCTTAAAAAAGTCAGGGGCATATTTATACTCTGTTTGCGCCGGATTTGCGTCGTTTTTTTTTACGCAAAACTAACTCCATATTTATACTTTGGCGTTAGACCCGTCTAGTGCCAAAGATCCTGGAGTTTGCATAATTTTTTAGCGTGGACACCTTCCTTGCGTTAATGATATGCAAGGTAGGCGTTCCCGTCTAAAAAATGACTCCGAGGCATGTGCGCCGTATTTACACTCCCGGGCAAAAAGTGGGCGGGTCAAAAAAAATGACGTCCAGCTGCTTTAGCGTCATTTTTTAACGCCTGGTCAGGGCAGGCGTTAAGGGACCTGTGGGCTCGGAAGGAGCCCAGAGGTGCCCTCCCATGCCCCTAGGGACACCCCCTGCCACTCTTGCCCACCCCAGGAGGAAACCCAAGGATGGAGGGACCCATCCCAGGGAACTTAAGGTAAGTTCAGGTAAGTATTTTATTTTTTTATTTTTTGTGGCAAAGGGGGGCCTGATTTGTGCCCCCCTACATGCCACTATGCCCAATGGCCATGCCCAGGGGACATAAGTCCCCTGGGCATGGCCATTGGGCAAGGGGACATGACTCCTGTCTTTGCTAAGACAGGAGTCATTTGAATGGGGGTTGGGAGTAAAAAAAAATGGCGCTAATCGGGTTGAGGCGAAAGTTTTGCCTCAGCCTGACTTGCCCCATTTTTTGGCGCCCAAGCTCCATTTTCCCCTACGCCGGCGCTGCCTGGTGTAAGTCATTTTTTTTTACGCACACCAGGCAGCTCCGCCGGCTAACGTCATTCCATAAATAAGGCGCCCGCATGGCGCTTTGGAATGGCGTTAGCCGGCATTAAATTTTTTGACGCACAACCGCGTTGGCGCAGTTGTGCGCCAAAAAGTATAAATACGGCCCTCAGTCTTTGCTTCTAGGTTCGGTTACCTTTCTTTGTTTATTTTCACAATTCCATCCTGCAGGCTAGCACTTCCATAAGATGAGATAAGGCAGCATACCAAAGCCACCGCCAGTATTTTACATGAAATGGCCTGAAAACATAACTTTTTTTACATCAGGTGACTGGGAGCGCCTTAACTGTGAAATGTTATTTTACCTTAGTGCTTAAAATTTACAACTTCTCCGTTTACCCTGCTAAACAAGCCACCTCTGTCCTGCCCATGCTTTAATGCACATGTGCATCTATTTCATTCTTACCTTTATCCTGACCATTTCATACTCGTTTGCTGTTGTTTTTTTATATGTTTATGATTAGCATACATCAATAAACCTTTTCTCGCACCTGTATTCCAAATTATTCCTTACCCTTTACTGAAATGTTATTTCTTGTTTCATAATGTAATTTATGCTAATAAAGGGGTTTTCCAACGTTTCAAAAATTATCAATTCAAATGGAAAAGACTGATCTCACTGTAAGTGGACATTTTTAATTAGAAATAATATGCATTTCCGGGAAACAGGGCCCTTCAGGGCACCCTAAACTCCTGTATCTACTGAGTAGCGCTTACTGAACTGAGCACCCAGTGAAGTGCTTCAGAGATGAATGTAATTACTGAAAGGCTTCATACGATAATTGAGTCTCGAGGTCATTCTTGAAAGGAAGGCAAGGTACAAAGGCAGACTCTGAACTCACGTGAAATCCTTTCATTAATGTCCTGATGCCTCGTGCTATTTATTCAACTAGATATTCGATGAGATGGCGGAAACGTCATCACTAGTTGTTCTTGCAAACTCGAGCCCGGATGATAAGAACGGTCAATTTCACATAAGAAATCGCAGCACAAATGACGGTCTATTAATGCGGATAATGAGCACTATCGAGTGCATGATATATCATGTTACACCCATTTTTATAGTACAAATGCATCATAAATGCATGTAATGTACCCGAAAGTAAAATAACACACTATGCAAAGGGGCATATTTAAGAAACAGTGCCACTTTTCTTGCGCCCCTTAGCGCCTCCCTAACTCCACCATGAGTGCTCTGTATTTAAAATATGCCGCACCACAGCGGTAGTCAGGGGACTTGCGTTAGACTTTTTGACGGTAGTCTGGATCTTTGCAGGATGATGCTAATCCTGCAAAGCACCCAGAGGCCCATTGTAAACAATGGACGCCTCCTTTTAACGCCTGCTCTGAGCATCTCTTAGCTTTCTTTGCACCATGTTTTCGGCCCACCAAATGGGGAATGCCCTTTTTGCATGCTTTTTGCCTGGTGCAGCCTTAAAGTAGCGCAAAGGATTACAAAGTGATGCAATGCATGCATTTTTGGCTTTCTAAGGCCACACTAGCGTAAAAAATATGACACTAATATTGCACTGGAATGGCGCTAGAGCCTCTTAAATATGCCCAAAAATATGACTGTTTAACATAACATATAATTCGCTGTGGAAGCATGCTGCATGGTAGTTGCAAGTAGGAATGAACCAAGCAATATGCGACTTGAAAGTTAATACTTCACTTGACATGAATAAATTAGTTAACAACAAGTTAAAAACATTCACTTAATTTACTTTGAAATGTATTAAATACATGTTTGCGAACACCTCCTTCAGCAAAGTATAGAAAATACATTCCTTCTCAATGAATTAAGAAAAAACAAATTCTACACTGTCCTCGATTTTTGTGAAGGTGTGAATACTCCACATTAGGTTTTACAAGATTGGTTAAACAAAGGTTGTATGCCACATAGACAAACCTTTCAGAATTAACTATGACTTAAAGCAGCATTCCATGTACTCTGGAAATAAAAGAATCAGGACAAAAACTGTAGTGCTTGGCATTGAGGGAGCATAACTTGCCTGTGCCATTATGTCTCTTAGAACGTGAAATAAAGAAGTGGCTATTTTCTATGCAACCATGTGAAGTAATTTTATATAGCGTGATGCAATTAAATGCATACAAGTAAAAGTGCACAATGAATATAACTTTTATTTAACCAAATTTTTTCATCATAGTGCAAGTATGTTTATGTTGAAGTATTTAGAAACACTATTTCGTAATCTTTTTATATTCATGGTGTTTATGAAAAACATGTGAAAAATTATTTAAACTGAAATGTATTCATTTTCTTTTAAGATTGGCCAGAGTGAAGGTCTGAGTTCTTTGTGTTTAACCTTCAACTTGAAAGCTGGTTTTATTGCATAATTTCCTGAAACTGCAGGTGTCATGATACAAACCTCAAGTTAAAAAAGAGCTAATTGTGAGGGAGAGATAAGAAGACTGGACAGACAGGCATTATCAAGGACAGAAGGAGTGTCCTGAGTTGGCAACTGTAACTCTTATGAAACTCTGAATTGGGGGAGCTCACCAAGATGGATTTGGAGAATTAAGAAGACTAAAATGTCATTTAGAACTTATGGTATGCATTCCTGCTTTTTAACTGAAAGGTTTTGGCTGTGATGTCACCCTTGGAAGAATTTGAATTTAAGTGTGGTTTAGCTGGTGTTAGAGAGAGATTTCCCTCTCTAGGTACAGACCTCACACTTTAATTTCTATGTTGCTTCATGCTACCTCACCCCTTTTGACAGAAACTTCTATAGAAGTTGTGTCGCGCTGATCTCTGTTTCTCTGAATTTCATATATGTTAGAACAGTTACAAACCTAGATTTAATGGTTAGGGAGGAAACCTTGGATTTGAATTCAATTCCTCAGACACATTTTTAAAATCTTCTGCATAATTACTACTGAAATATTGGTACCGCACATGCTAGTACAATTCAATGTTGTGCAATGCTTTAATTCTCCTTTGGTGATTCTGTATATCTATACTGTGGTTTTGAGATTCACTTATGTAAGCTTGACTTTGAGTCTGTAATAAAGCCCTTTTTTGGTTTCCGAGAATCATTGTGTTGCCAATAGATTACACTGTAAATTGTATTGAGAAAATTAATGTATGTCTCCTCACTCCTTGGAACAGAGAAAGAAAGATTCATTGGTCCTCGGATTTAGAGATAAAGCCCAGTGCCGGATCAGATGGTAGCAAAGTACAGTAATCTCTTTCTGAAGTGAAGAGAACTGGAATTATATTCTAGAGTAGTTAATGCCCAGTGCCCATACCTTAAATGAGACTTGAAAGAGAGTAATACTGTCGGTGGATAAGTGAGTATTATAGGGTTGTGTATTACAACAGTTCGTAGTTAGTTTGTGGTGGTTGTGCAAATTTGGGTGTTGTCTTGCAGAGATGTTTTTGCATGTGGTGATTTATAAAGAAGTTGAAGAGGTTATTAGATCCTACGTGGCCTAAGATCCTGGAATAGTTTAAAATATAATATATTGTGTGCTAAGAGGTTGTGTGTGTTGTTGTAGGAGGTTGGCCTGGTTTGTAGTGGGTACCTCATACCAGGTCCAGTTATCCCTTATTAGTGAAGCAGCAGTGTTCTAGCAGCTTCGGCTGATAGAGGTAGCTACAGCAGAACAGCTTAGGCTGAACTAGGAGACATGCAAAGCTCATGCAATACCACTTATAGTTACACAGTACTTCTACACAAGGAAAGACAATACTCAGTGTTACCAAAAATAAAGGTATTTATTTGGGTGACACAGTACCAAAAATATCCTAGAGACAATACTCCTTCTGGAGGTAAGTATTATACACAATATATACACTAGACACCAAAATAAGGTAAGTAATTAGACATAGGATAGTGCAAACACTAGGAAATGCTATAGAATGCAATGGGAGAAATAGGTCTAGGGGCAACAGAAACCATATACTAAGAAAGTGGAATGCAAACCACAAATCCACCCCTAGACATGTGGAGTGTGTGTAAAATCGCTGGGAGAGTAAGAATACAGTAAATGCAAGTAAATTAACCCAACTCAGAGCCCAGAAAAGCAGGAGTAAAGTACTGCAAGTTTCCTTAGGACACACTACACCTCATGATATGGATTATTGCAGTAACCAACCAATTCTGCAAACAACAACTGGATTCCTGGACCTTAAGACCTGCAAAAAAAGGGACCAAGTCCAGAAGTCAAAAGAAGTTCCAGGAAGGACAGGAGCCCCTGCCAACCCAGAAGAGGGTGCAAAAGAAGAGTCCCCGGTTGGACAAAGACTGCAGGAATGCACCCTAGGAAGAGGGTTCCTGCATGATACAAAAGATGTCCCACAATTTGAAGATGGATGCAGATGTGATTTTGTGTTGGAAGTCACCAACAAATGAGTGTCTTTTGTGACAAAATGGCACGGGCTGGACCCAGGAGGGACCTGGGGGCCTCAACTCTGTGTGAGGAGGAAGAAAGGGCTGTGAGCACTTTAGAGAGCCCTCAGGATGCCAGGAAACACCCACAGGAGTCCCAGGACATTGGGACAAAGGAGGTACAAATGCGGTTGGTGCAGCACTACAAAGAAGGGTCCCACGCCACCGGAGATCAACTCAGCGAGATGAGCATCGCAGGAGAGAGTGCTGGGGACCTGGGCCAGGCAGTGCATGAAGGAATTTTGCAAATAGTGCATAGAGGCCTCAGGAGGTAAAGAAGACGCAGTGCACAGGGGTACTGTTGCTGTCAGGGAAGGCAAGGTCTTACCTCTTCTAAATTGCGTCAGCAGGACTTCAGGACAGTCTGTGTCGATGGGGTCCACCCTCTGTGAGTCCAGGAGCATGCTCGTCACTGTGAGCGGAGTCCAGGAGTACTGGTTGTCGACTTGGAAGGTGCCTGCATGAGCAGGGGAGTGACTCGGTCACCCCACTGGAGATTTCTTCATTCCTTCTGGTGCAAGATGAAGACCGGGAGTCCTCAGAGCGTGCACACCATGGAAACTGTTGCAGTTGCTGGCTGGAGCTGAAGTTGCAGAAGAAAAGTATCCCTTGTGGATACTTTGTTGCTGTTACAGCGGTTCCTGGAGCAGGCTGTGGTTGATCTGAGGTCAGAGGATGAAGTAGTAGTTGCAGAGGATTCCTGCTGGAAACTTGCAAGTAGAATCTGAAGAGAACCCACAAAAGAGACCCTAAATAGCCCAGAGTGGGGATTGACTACCTTATCAGGTAAGGACCTATCAGGAGGGGTCTCTGACGTCACCTGCTGGCACTGGCCACTCAGAGCCCTCCATAGTGCCCCCACACCTTGCAAAGCAAGATGGCTGAAGTCTGGGACACACTGGAGAAGCTCTGGGCACCACCCCTAGGGTGGTGATGGACAGGGGAGTGGTCACTCCCCTTTCCTTTGTCCAGTTTCGCGCCAGAGCAGGGGACAAGGGATCCCTGAACCGGTGTTGACTGCTTTATGCAAGGAGTGCACCATATGTGCCCTTCATAGCATTTCCAAAGGCTGGGGGAGGCAACCCCTCCCCAGCCTGTAACACCTATTTCCAAAGGGAGAGGGTGTAACACCCTGCTGTCAGAGGAAATGCTTTGTTCCGCCTTCCTGGGACTGAGTTGCTCAGACCCCAGGAGGAAAGAACCCTGTCTGTGAGGTGGCAGCAGCTGTAGCTGCCGTGCAAGCCTCAGAAAGCTGGTTTGGCTGTACTGGGGGTCCATATTGGAGCCCCCAGGATGCATGGAATTTTCTCCCCAATACCAGATTTGGAATGGGGGGGACCATTCCATGATCTTAGACACCTTACATGGCCATATTCGGAGTTACCATTGTGAAGCTACATATAGGTATTGACCTATATATAGTGAACGCGTGTAATGGTGTCCCCGCACTCACAAAGTCCCGGGAAATGGCCCTGAACTCTGTGGGGGCACCTTTACTAGTGCAAGGGTTCCCTCACACTTAGTAACTTTGCACCTAACCTTCAGCAAGTGAAGGTTAGACATATAGGTGAGTTATAAGTTACTTAAGTGCAGTGAAAATGGCTGTGAAATAGTGTGTGCACTATTTCACGCAGGCTGCCATGGCAGGCCCGTGGAAGTTTTTGTCTGAGCTCCTTATGGGTGACTAAAGAAATGCTGCAGCCCCTAAGGATCTCCTGGAACCCCAATGCCCTGGGTACCATACACAAGGGACTAATAATTGGGTCTAGTGTGCCAATTGAAATTGTTAAATAAAGTCACCAGCCTACAGTAACAAATTTAAAAGCAGAGAGAGCATAAGCACTGAGGTTCTGGTTAGCAGAGCCTCTTGACATAGTCAAGCGCAACTGACAACACACACATTAGGCCACAAACTAAGAGCACTGGAGTCCTGGCTGGCAGGATCCCAGTGAGACAGGCAAAACACACTGACATATAGGTTTATATCTATGAGCACTGGGGCCCTGACTAGCAGGATCCCAGTGACACAGTCAAAACACACTGACACACACTCACAAACAGGTCAAAAGTGGGGGTAACCATGCTAGAAAGAAGCTACTTTCTCACACAACCCCCCCCCACCCAAACAAAGGACAATAAGGCTAACCTTGGCCGTTTGAGACTTTATTGTCTAGGTGGTGATAAGTAGAGAGTAGATCTGCAATAGAGTGGTTACTCCCTTTATCATCCACTATATGGTTACTTTCCTGTGGGGATGTAAACCACTCTGTTTGAAGATTTTTACCTAACCAACAGTGTGAGTGTAAATTCTCAGAGCTCCTATTAGTATGTTTTAAAGTTGGGCAGTGGGATTGGTCCACTGGGCCTATGTCAAATGCAGGAAATCCTAGACAGGGTTGCTGTCTCAATAAAGCTATAGCTGGGAAAAAACGTTGTCAATATGGCTGTAGGAGAGAACAGGGTTGCTGTTTCTCTTGAGTTGAAGCAGGGCAGGGCTGCTGTCCTATAAGCAGGATCCCAGTGACACAGTAAAAACACACTGACACACACTCACAAACAGGCCAAAAGTGGGGGTAACCATGCTAGAAAGAGGCTCCTTTCTCACAGTTGTGAGATGTCCTCAATGGCACAGATAGGATAGGGGTTGACTTTGTGTGAATGTTAGACTATTGGTATAGTGGATCTTAATGTGCAAAGTGAAGCTGTACTGATCTAGATGAAACCCTGCAGGTGGAGGTTTCAGCAGAAGTGATTGGAAACTTTCTTGGGTGCTTGAAGCTATTCGTTTTTTAATGGAGCAGACAAAGGGTATTATATTGTAATTTTCATATATGTATGACATTGCGTGCAGATTGTAAAGGAGGGAAACTGCTGCAAGGAGTGAGTTTTACATTGCAGTGTGCCACTCTGATATAGATCGGTTGGTGTAGTACCAAGCTGCTATTGGTTGAACATGTCATGAGGAGTCACATTGCAATTGGTGGTTGTTCTAAGCAAGGGGTTGTGGATACAACACTGTTTTGAATTGAATTGAAGCCTTGTGAAAACTGTTGACAAATGAAATGCTTTAAAGTTATGCAAGACTTGTTTAGAGGTGATGTTCATATCCTGAGTAGAGAGGGTGAAGTAGCGACTCCCCGAAGGGCCCCCAGGTCATTATATGGCGATTAGCGTAAGGCATCACACGTGTTTGTCTTGTTCAATGCCACAAGATCACAGAGAGGGAAAGTCCTTTGAAATTCCCACAATATGGTAAACTCAATTTGAGGATCATTGAGAACTTGGGGAGAGTGCTGTGCGAAATGAAGCAACCTCCTAGACCTGCCCAGTTTGAAGTACTTAACGCTTGGGAATGTTCTGCCCATGCAAGAGAAAAAAAGAAATACCAGGGTAAAGCAAAGAAAGATTTGTTTACTTATAACAATGCTAGATTGGATGCTGAGCAGTCAAGGTGGAGAAAGGACATGATAGAAGGAGTTAGATTGTACCCGAATCTGACTGTAGATATGGTTGAGGGAGAAAGGAAAACAAAAATTATTTAAAAAAACAGAAAGATAAGGAACAGAAAGAGTCCAATGCCATGAGTGTAGACAGCAATAACAACTCTGGAGATAGTCTTCTGGAGGAGTTACTATTTGAAAGTCCACCCCTCTATAACAAAGTTAGAAATGAGAGCGATAGTAATGGTACTGGTGGCATCTACATAATTACCTTTCCTACTGCCCTAGATAGGACAACTCCTAGTCCTGTGGGAGCCATTTCAGTGAGCGTGCCTTGTGAACCAAGAGGCGAAGGTTATATATAGTGTGCCCCAGATGATCCTACTGTGAGGGCTGTTGATGCTTTTACAGTTTCAGATACTATTGGCCCAGTAGTTGGTATTTATAAATCAGAAGGCTCTGGGAAAAATGTCTACAATTTGGCTGTACCCAATAATGTTGGAAGACCAAGTAGAATTCCAAATAGTCCAAATACTACTGAGTTTGAAACTTAAATTCCAACACATACTAGCACTCCATATGTTGCAAGTGCAGATACAACTTTGAATATGTCAGGAAGCACCTCAATAGGTACTTACCACAAAGTACCCATCCCTACTACCCCCCCTATTGTGAACTATCTTTGAATTTGAGAAATGGTGGTTCTTGAAATGATTCCATACCTAAGACTGCCGGGGTGACTCAACCCATTAGTGCGGAGATAGATGACTGGGTACAATTCATTAGTGGAAGTACTTCATCTGGAGAGAGTACAAGTACAGAAGTAAGTAAGGGAACAATTTCATCAACACCGAAAGGAAGAACTTTGGGTGTAGTAAAGTTGGCGGTAGAATCACATGGAATGATTATTGGCAATCTTGAGCTGGAACAGTTACAGTCCTATCAAGAAGATGGACTTGCATTTATGTGTAGGGACATCACTAAGCGAACAGGCCAAGTTCATGATAAATTGGCAAAATTGGCTCAGAAATATGAAGGAGACCTCAATAGAATTAAGGCTCGGCAAAGGAGCTATCAAGTGTGCTTCAGTGAAAAATATATTGCTGATGTGAGAAAACCAGGGTTGAAAACTCTGATTAAAGAACTAATCCACAATATTAAGAAAAGTAATGAGTTAAATAAGTGGGAGTCCAAATTGAAAAAATGAAGGAGGTAAAGAAACCTTCAGGTGAACCACCTCTGACTGGAACAGAGGAAGGTGTTACAAACTTTCCTTTGTAACAGGAGTGATCTTTCATCATTTACCAATGATTTCTCAAAATTGAAATAAAAGCCTGAGAAATGGTTTCGACAAGTTGAAAAGTTTGTGAAAATGTCACAGGTGTTGTGGGCTGATTTGAACACGTTATTCAACATTGTTGTTCCAAGTGATTAATGGACGGAATGTAAAATAGCTGAGACAGAAACATCATGAGGTTATGACGTTCTTGAAAGGAAAGGTGACGCCCTTAGAAGTTGATTGGGTAAAATTGACAGAACAACACAAGAGTCAAAGGAGTCAATCCATGCTTACTATGAAAGGTTGTTGCAGGCATTCAAATAGTACATTGGTATTAAGACATGAGAGGCTAGGGATATGGGACATTTTGTGTCAAGGTATGTGACAGGTCTAAGACTAGAAATCAGCATGATGATACAGTAACATTTGATTTGTTTGCAGAATAAGTCTATTGACGAAATTTTGCGCTATGCAAAATATTGCCACTATGAGAGAGACGAAGCAGAAAAAGCTTAAGTAAAAGCTGGTGGTCACTTACATGAAAGCAGCCCAAATAACTAGCCAGATGGCCTGAGATGTAAATATTGTAGGCACAATGCAAGGTTTATACCAGTGTTAGCACCTCTGACCTTAATACGTAAACTTACAAGGGAAAGCGAATAGGTAGATGAACCTTTTGACTTGCAATTAAGATGTTCTTATCATAACTCCAGTATATAATCAATAACCAATACACAATAATCAATAATCATTAAAAAACAGTAACAACAATAATCAATAGAGTCAATATTTGTCACGCACCATGACCTTTCAGTCATGAATACCCACACCTTTTAGTAAAAGTTAGAATATTTATTTCCCTATATTTACAATGCTAAGGTCATGTAGATTAATCTCAAGATCAAATGAAACACATACAGAAACAATACTGGCTGTCCAAAGCGGTGGAAGAAACGTAATCTAATCAAAGCTTGAACTACAAAACATTCTAAGGTTACAGTGTAAATCAGTGACAAAGTCAACTGCATCAAAGTAATCACTTACATTAGGTTTGGCAGAGAAATTCATCAAGCATTAATCCCTGTTAGCTTGATTTCGTTAGTGAGGATCCTTAACTAACGCCAGATTAGCATCAGCATGTTGGGCTTCATGCAAAACAATTTAGTAACACAAATTTGGAAAAAACATCAAACTATGGCTCTATTGAAACAATGCAGTTGGTACCTAGAAAGAAAAAGCAAATATGCATAATAATCAACAGTCTTGTTTTTAATACATATCCTCAGTGTGGATCAGCAAGCAGTGTCAGTCTTCGTCTGAGGACATCAGTCTATCAGCAATGAATCAGGATTCAGCATCAAAGTTTTGAAATCGCAAAGTCTTTAACCATTAAAGTTAAGCACCTCTCTTGTCAAGACGCATAAGGAATATTGACCTTTTGGTCAGCAAGGAAATGGGCAATGGATCTGTCTTCTCTCTTTGCAGCGTCATTAAATTAAAACTACTAAAACTACTTCCCAAATCCCTATTGGTCAGTTAATCGCATGTTCACATTTTGTCCAATAAAACTAAAACTAAAACTCAAAATCTATGAATTCTACTATTACTCCATTCACGCCATTGGTTTGTCCTGTAATGTCCTCATCATCCGGCTTGTCAGGTAACAATATTGTTGCAGCTTCTACTCCAGTCAGTATCTCTATTGTTCTCCTCCTGAGAAAGTCAGTCTCACACACATTACACACAAAATGTTACAATAATAAGAACATCATCTTCTAGCAGTGGGTTCTCATGGGTAAGGTTTCCCAGCCACGAGCACATAATGCAAAAATGGAAAATCACAGTTTAACTCTCTAGGACAGCCATTTCATTAAACGTTAAGAAATACAGCTTTAACATGAGGCCTGGCAAACTAGGCCAAGACATTTGTTAAGTTAAGGCCTACAATTAATAAAGCTAGAGCATAATGTGTAACCCTTAATATGACATATTACTACATTAGTCAGACATATATTCAACATTTTGCAATATTAATTCACTAGTAAGTGTACTTCGTGAACATTGGCAGCCACTCATCATAATCACATTTTCAAATGTGTGCATTCTTTTTCTATGTTATTCTATTTCTACATAAAATTATTATTTAGAATACATAAACACTCACTATTTTTTATTAAAACACCTGCGCTAGCAATCACTCCTCTGATGACTTAATGTGTCATCGCAATATCACCCACAAATTTTGAATCAGCTAAAATTCTGTCAATTCAATCCCTTCACATTTTTGTTTCCTCTTTGAATTTTCTCTGTACAATTTTTCCCTTTACTTTTCTTCCCTCCTCTGATTATTCTTTGACCTTCTCAATTTGATTCTTTAACATAACTTACACAATCAGCTCATTCCAAATAGACAAATCACAAAAATTAATATCCCCTGTAAGATTTTCTATAGCATACCATTCAAAATGTTGCTGAGCCAATTTCCCACTGAAGCAAAAACCTTTGCCAACCTTTTTCCAAACACCTGGTTCTTTCAATTCTTTCAAAACAGTACTCACATTGGTCAGATTAGTAATAGAGGGCCAGATGTATCATTTAATCCAATAGTGATTACCAAATTGCGATTCTTTGTGAATCACAACAGTGATTCGCAAGGGCTCACAAATGGACCTACCTCATTAAAATTCATGAGGTTGGTCGCAATTTGCGAGCTATTGCGCATGGCTACAATCATAGGGATAGTGGCCTGCTGGGCTCAGCAGACCACCATGTCTGTCATTGCTTTTCAATAAAGCAATCTTTTTTTTTTTTAAATGCAGGAAAACTGAATGCTTTTAAAAATGAAAAATTAAAAGTTTATTTTTCATTCTTTAAAAAGCAGGCATTGGTCAGTGGGACCACTGCCTGCTTTAAAAAAATGTTTTCGTATGCATTCACAAAGGGAAATGGGTCCCTTAAGGACCCCTTCCCCTTTGTGAATAGGTTACCCCCTACTTGAAGTAGGTGGTAACTGTGATTGTTTTGCGACCACATTCACGGTCACAAAACAATCATACATACCTCTGAGATTCGGTATTAGGAAGGGATGCCCTTGACCCGCCCCTTCCTAATACCGAATCAGTATGTAGTCGCAAATCTAATTTGTGATTCGGTAACAAGTTAGCAAAATGCAAAGTGGACTTGTTACATGCCAAAATGCATTTTTGCAATCGCAAACGGCCCGTTTGACCGTTTGCGATTGCAAAACTGTTTGATACATCTGGCCCGAAGTCTCTAATTCTTTTATTATTATCAGGAATATACAAAAAACAATGCCTCGAGTCAATCATTCTACAGACTCCATCATCCTTCGCTAAAAAGAATGTCTACAGCAAGACAATTTTGAAGAGTCATAGGTCTATCAGCAGCTAACTCAGTATCTATTAGGAGTATGGCTCCTGAAAAATGTGTCAGCATGTTATCCACAATAGTAGACAACTTTCAAATCCTTATCAAATTCAGAAGGACTCCCACTGAAGGAATCACTGCTCCAAATATATCTCCCACTCTACCAGAAGAGGACTGCCTCCTCTGTCTCTTATGATGTAACTCAGGCACTTTTGGAAACGTTTTCAAATCATCCATTTGATAAATCTTTGGGAAAACTATCCCCAAATAACATGTCCCAAACAATCCTCTTGGAAGACGGTAATAAGCATTAAGACCACAGAGGTAATAAATCCCAGGAATAGCTGGGTCTTGTCCATTCAACATAGACGTCAATTTGCTCTGAAACAAAAACACAAGCTTACATTCACTTGTTCCCACAAATGAAACGCCTCATTACGACTTCGGCGGTCTTGAAAAAAAGACTGCTGAAGTCGCGGGCGCCACAATACCACCAGTGCTGGCGGTATGCGTGGCACCCTATTATGACATTTCCGCTGGGCCAGCAGAAAACTCACATCAACATTGAAGGTGGCTCATAATAGAGCCTGTGGCAATGTTGATGTGCAGCTGGTGCAGCGGCACCCGTCGCGCATTGCACTGCCCGGAATTCGGGCAGTGAAATGCGCGATGGGGCTTTGCCTGGCGGCCCCTGAACTGCGCAAGTGCATGGGCAGTGCAGGGGCCCCCAGGGGCACTCCGAGTCCCCCTTAATGCCAGCCTTTCAATGGCAGTGTTTACCGCCATGGACAGGCTGGCGGAAGCCTGGCGGTATAGTGGAGGGGCCGGTGGTAATAATACACGGTCATAATACGGTGGCAGAACATTCCCAGCCTGTTTGCGGTGTTACTCCCAGTGTTTCGCCAGCCGCCAGGGTCATAATGACCCCCAAAGTGTCAGTTCTTGATTTAGGCCTGTATATACAAAGTTTCCCTATGTGTTGTGCATCTAAAGCTAATTTCCCCTGCATTTTAATTGCACTATAAGCATAACCATTCCTGTAAGTCCTTTTCTCTAAGCCTTTTCCTAATTTCCCCTTTAATGCCTTTCTCCTGTCATCTGTGTGATCTAAAAATCTTTTCTCCAAAGGTGTAAGCAAACATGTCAGGTTATTTCTGTGTGCATAAGCTGTGCTAAACGTCAATGTAGGTTCAAAGAAACCTCTATTACTATGTTATTATCTTTAGCTACTCCACTCCAATACCTAATTATAGGAACAAATGAAAACACAACATCATAATTTGAGTGAAAGTACTGATTGTACTCCTGGTTATAAAATCTTGTTAGTAAAAGACTACAAATTATTCACTAGTGGCAAGCTATGGTAGGTAACTCCTTCCTCTACGGAATCTGCGTACACACATAACAATTGTTCGCAACTATTGTCTCAACATACTCACTCAATAAGCGATAGAAAACATTAGAAGAAAGTTCTCCTTGTGCATTAGTATCCTCAAGCAAATATTTCTCATCTAACCTAATCTTCTCTATTGCTGTTAGTGCAGTAGTCATTTCAAAAGCAGAAGTATGGTTGGCTTCACTCTTATCAAGAACAGACATACCCGCAATCAACACCACAAGCAATATCCCAGACATAATCGCCAAACCAATACTCATATATTTACAGCGCCTAGCATTCCTACACTGTTGACTAATGTTACTCATGATCTGTAAAGAATCAGAAAGCAGAAGAAATTTGGAAAACTTGCAGCAAAAATAGGCAACTCTTCTTTTGGTAGTTATTTACAGCTCTCAGTCCCACTTCCAGGATCCCTTGTAAAAATCGGTCAGCAGCTTTGTCAAAATCAGGTTTCAAAAGTCAAATCAGGTTATCAATGTCTCTTCCGGTTACTTTCCACCAGTCTCTTTTCTCAAAAATCTTCTCTCAGATTGTTTCAACAGTTCAGTTCAGTAGCTTCCTTCAAATGCCAAAATACTGACCTGGAATGTCTCTATAAAAAGAAAAAGACAAAAACTCTTGCTGCCATTCATTCGTAGTTGCATACGCCCATTCAGGACCTGAGTATCTTCGACTTGCTATTCTGTTTCTTTTCAATTTATGATCACCATTCAGTTTTCCTTCATTTAGATCGTCTCCCCTTGTTGTATCTACTTCTTCCACTATGGTTGTCTCAGCAACCACTTCTTTTCTTCCTTCTATTTGTGACTCCGGCCACTTATCTCCTTTCAGTGGGACTTTTGTCAGTGTTCTCTTTAGAGTCAAACTTGAACCTTCTCTTTGTTCTGTGGTCTTTTCTCTTGACGGAGCTGCAATCGGTTCAGGAGGAATCAGATCACAATGACTTTGATCCACCTCAACTTCTTTCCCCTCTGGGTCGGGCAATTGCTCTGTTTGTCTCTCAATATCGTCTGCTTCTGGGAAAGCCCACCTCATACTAGGCTCTCCTGCTGCCTCAATTGAGATAGGCTCTCTGCCACCCTCCTGGAGGTCTTCTCATTGGTCTCTCACAGGAGTGACTGAACCGTCCTCAGCGGGGCTCAGATCCGGTCTCAGTTCCCCTTTGATCTCTTTCCGGCCCTGAGACTCATCTCGCTGTTGTTGGTACTCTCAACAACTCTTCTTCTTCCTGATCCAGTGGACATGCCACTTTCTGCGTGAGACTTGCATGAATCCAGTTCGGAATCCGAGCGCACTTTATAGCTGTGGTAGTTGTCAGAACTACCTGATTAGGTCCCTTCCAATAAGGCTCCAAACACGTTTTCCTCGTGGGTCTCCAGCTCTCAGATTGTGCCCTGGGTCATGGATCGTGGCGCTGTGGTGGCTTCCCCTTGCTGAGAGAAACAGCGAACCACATCAGCGAGACTTTTGTAGTAGTCCAACACCATATCAACTGTAATGTTGACAAGTGCATTTGCAGGCACAGCTGGCAACCTCATTGATCTGCCCATGAGGATCTCATGTGGTGATAATCCTGTCTTCCGGTCAGGTGTGTTTCTCATTGACATCAACACTAAAGGCAATGCGTCAGGTCATTTAAAATTTGTGGATGCACACATCTTTGCAACTCTTGACTTCAAGGTACCGTTCACCTGTTCCACTTGTCCTGATGCTTCAAGGCAGTAACTACAAAGCAACTTCTTCTCAATGTTCAATGCTGCACACAGTACTTTACTTACTTCATTGTTGAAGTGACTTCCCCTATCTGATTCTAAAGAGATCGGAAACCCGAAACACGGTATTAGTTCCCTAAGCAGTAGTTTCTCTACTGTGAGACTATCATTTCTTCTTGTAGGTTAAGCTTCAACCCAGTGACTGAAGATGCAAACAAAAACCAACACATATCTCAAACCTCCACACACAGGCATCACAAGACAATCCACCTGCGTTCTGCTGAATGGACCTCCCACTCTTCCACTGTGGCTCAAATTAACCACTGTTCCTTTTCCTGTGTTAAACTGTTGGCATATGCCACAACAATGACAAACTGCTTCAGCAACTTGTCTAAACTTTGGGTTAAACCAATCATGTTTGAACAAATGAATCATTGCATCCCTCCCAATATGTGCTTAATGATGATAGTACCTTGCCATTTGAGACAACAGACTATTTGGCAAAACCAATTGACCCTCTTCAGAAAACCACAATTCATTTTGTCTATGCACACATTTCATTTTGCCCCATGAACGTTTATACAGTTCAATGCCCCAAACCTTGCAACTTGATCTGCATATCCATTTCCCAATGACACAAAGTCCTGTGACTTCAGAGTGCACTACATTTCACCATGGCAATCTTTTCAGGCATTTGAATAGCATGTAACAATCCTTTAATTCTCTCACCGTTTCTCACTGGTGAACCGTAAGAGGTCTTAAAACCTCTCTGAGACCACAACTGGCCAAAATCATGGACTATCCCAAATCCATACTGACTATCTGTATAGATTGTAACTTTTAACTGAGCAGAAACATGGCATGCTCTAGTAAGGACTACCAGTTCAGCAAATTGGGCAGAATACACTCCTCAAAGCCATGAAGCTTCCAAAATACCAGTAATTGTGCACACAGCATATCCTGTTTTCAGTGCCTCTGTATTGTCTCTCAAACAAGAACCATCGACAAAGATAAGTTGGTCATTTTCTTCCAATCAGGTATCTCTAATGTCAGGTCTCCGTTTTGTGCAAAAGTCAGTTACTTCAAGACAATATACTCAACATCTTCTACTTGATCAATTTTGACATTTTCATTTGGAAGTAAGTTTGCCGGGTTCAGCACTGTACATCTTTTCAATGATACATTTCGTGACCCTAGAATACTCTTTTCAGATCTGGTCAACCTCGCACTAGTCAAATATTGGGTTTTCGTCCTGCTAAGTAAAATCTCAATAGAGAGAGGGACCTTTACAGTCAGGGGATATCCCATCACAATGCCTTCACACTGTGTAAGGCACTGACCAACTGCTGCAACTGCGCGCAAACAACCCGGCAAGGCTGCTGCAACTGGGTCCAAAGTAGATGAAAAATATGCTACTGGGCGATTTACAGCTCCATGGACCTGTATCAAGACAGACAAAGAACATGCAACACGCTCATGACAAAACAATGTGAAAGGTTTCGTGTAATCAGGCATACCCAATGCTGGAGCCTTGCATAGACTCTCTCTCAGTGAACGCATTCATTCCAGCCTGGTCTAACACTATGGGATCAGTGACTTCCTTATGAGTCTGCTTCTGCAATGGTCTCGAAATGGCTGAACATTTTGAAGTCAATTGGCGACAATAGCCTACCATCCCAAAAAACATCCTGACATCTTTCTGTGTGGTCGGGGGATTTATCTGCAATATTGTTGTAATCCTTTCCCTGGATATCTTTCTTGATCCCTTCTCAATTTGGTGACCAAAGTATTTCACTACCTTCTGACGGTATTGCAATTTAAGCGGAGAGACTTTGTGACCATTCTTTCCCAAATGGTTCAACAGGGCAATCATATCATACTTGCACTCGTCCCTTGTTTTGGACGCAATGAGCAAGTCATCAATGTACTGCACTAGGGTTGATTGGAAAGACAATTCCAACGACTCCAAAATATTTTTCAAGATCTGATTGAATATGGAAAATGACTCTGAAATGCAATGCAAGGTGGAGGTCGAGGAGGTCCTATGGATCCTGGTAAAGGAATGTATTTAAATAGAATGAAAAGGTTAACTCCTTGTCATATTTGCAATATGCTGGGACATTGGAAACAGGAATATCATTTTTAAATCCAGCTAATCAAGTCCAGAATACAGGATTTATGCATTCTCAGAATAATAATAATGATTTTCTAATCAGATGCAGGGTGTACAAAGACCCGGGAGGCAACATTTTAATGTGCTCCACGCTATAATGATGCAATATCCCCAACTTCCGATGCCACAGCAAAACACGGTTGGGTCATGTCAGAACATGAATCAGAGTTTGCGAACGAATGTAAGTGTGACAAAGGAAAACACTCCATTTCAACAGTCTCCTCTGTTTGATTCAAATGAGTGAAATGGCTCAGCTCAGTCAGCCTGATGGTGCTTGAGGGGAGTGGAAGACTGTGTACTTGGCACAGCATTGGAGGTCGACCAGACTAGACTGTTACTAGTCAGCAAGGTGGAAGGCCAACCCATGTTATTCTTGATCAACTCCTGTGCTACACATTCTACTCTGAGAACAGTAGAAGTCTCAAACCTACCCCTCTCATTATAAACAGTCCAAGTTTTTGGTGCATAGAATAACCAAATGATAACTCAACAAACTGCCCCAGTCATGGTGGAAATAGGATCTTTTGAGGATAAACACAAGTTTATAATTTGTGATTGCAGTCCAGTGAATCTCATTGGAAGAGATTTGCTTCTAAAATTAAATTGTGTTATCTTTTGCTGTCCAGCAGGAATAGAAGTTCAAATCCCAGATGAGGATGCTGTCTTTAAGTTAATGAGGCATGTTTTTGACATTCTTAACAGTTGATGATTTGCCCCCAGATTTGAGAGAGTCTGTCAGACATGAAGTGTGAGATTTTTTGGGAAAAGATATTGGACTGATAAAAGGTATAGAACCTGTCAAATTTCTGTTAAACCTGATGCTGAATTCCCGACAAAGCCACAGTGTAATTCGACCCCTGAATCTATTGCTGGGATAACTTCTGTAATCGAGTCCATATTACTACAGGGAATTCTGAACGAAATAATGGGGAGCCCTTGTAAATCTCTCATTATGGATCTTCTGAAACAGAGTGGCAAGTATTAAATCATCAGGACTCAAAAATAAATACAGTTGTTCCTTGTTGCCCTGTGGTACTGTATCCAGCTGTAATCTTGGTCCAGGTTCCATGTGAGGCTGAGTGGTTCACTATTAATGATTTGTGTCAAGCCTTCTTCTTGATACTGTTGCATGAGGACAGTCAGTTCCTTTTTGCACTTCGGTTCAAAAGGAGGGTCGTACCATGGTGCAGAGTTCCACAAGGGTCTACTGAGTCACCATCTATTTTTAATTAGATCCTAAAGAAAAATTTGAAAGTCATGCCTGGCAATTCAGTCCAGATCCAATACATCAATGACCTAATGGTCGCATTGAATACTCAAGAAGCTTGTAAACAGGATACCATTGCGTCACTGAATCACCTTGCTGAGAATGGACATAAGGTATCCCCAGCAAAGTTACACTATTATCATCAAGATGTCCAATAGTTTGGACACCACATTAAAAAGGGAGTGAGAAAAGTGCCGCAACAGAGGATTTCAGCCATACTGAAAAAGAATCCGCCAACTAGCCAGGGAGAAGTCAGGATGATTTTGGGAATGGTGGGCTACTTTAGACAGTGGATAACCAACTTTTCCCTGGTGCCTCAGCCTTTACAGAAGCTGACACACAAGAATGTGTCCAATCAGTTACTATGGGATAACGATTGGCCTGTCATGTTTCTAGAGCGGGGAAAATGTCTCTGTCGTGCCTTGGCGCTGGGGATGCCCTATTATAACAAATGTTTTGCACTTTTCTGCAGTGAGAGGGAGGTCAGTGCTCTCTCAGTGCTAACTCAAACGCATGGGCATGCTAAGAGACCTGGGGCTTATTTTTTCACCATGTTAGATCCTGCTGCTTCTGCATTGTCTGGATGCCTTAAATCAATAGCTGTGGTCAGCACTATTATTGAGAGGTGGGAAAATATTGTTATGGGTCACCCATTGACTCTATATGTACCCCACTCTGTCTAGCTTTTGCTACATAGAACCAGAACACAGCATCTAACAAGCAATGGACTTACTAAATACAAGCAACAAATCTTGGCCGCAGAGAAAGTGACTATTAAATGCTGTGGGATTTTGAATCCTCCTACTCTTTTTCCAATATTGAGTCACAAACATGTTGAAGATTTTGAAGGAGATCATGACTGTCTTGATGTTACTGAACTGTGAACTATGTTCGAAGTGGAGACCAGATATACGAGATGAACCATTGCCTTAATCTGATTATGTCCTTTATGTTGATGGTGAATGCTTAAGAGACAATGGAGGAAGTCTGAGAGCAGCTTGTGCTGTTTGTTGTCTTTCTAGAGTTGTCAAAGCTTCTTGGCTTCAAGGAATATTCTCTGCCCAAGTGGCTGAACTGATTGCTCTTGCTACAGCATGATGTGTCTCTGATCAATTGAAAGTGACACTCTTTACAGATGGTGTCAATTATGATTTCAGACAACTGTAGTCTCAGCGAGTATTTATGATGTCCCATAGATCTTCGATCTGAAATGGGAAGTGACAAACCTTGCTGTGACTTTGGGCAATGGATACAACAAAGAGGTTGCAAAATACTGTGCTCACATTGTTTGTACATTTGAAGGTGTATTCACAAATTAAGGAAGGGGTGTGACAACAGTTGATACCTGAGATGAAGTGAAGAGGCTTCAGGAGGAAGTTGTATCAAAAGAGATGATTGCATTTGAGTTTCAGTGTATGGAGGACCAGTGTTGCCAAATAGTCTGGCACCTACAATGGCTAGACATTTTCATGGTCCAACTTATATTGGTAGAGATGCTATTTTGTGGTTGTTTAGACAGACTTGGAGGCATATTTGAGAGCCCCTAACGCCACTTTAGTGCCATCATAGCATCATTTTTTTTATGCTAAGGCAGCGCTAAAGTGGCTTTTTCCACGTGCCATATGTACAAAGTGGTGCAATGCATGCACTGTGCCACTTTATACACCCATGTGCCACATTTTACCTGTGCCAAGCATAATGTATGCGAAGGGGGAATTACAACACTAGGAGGCCCACAAAAATGGTACAGTGAAATTTAACAGATTTTACTGCACCATTTTGGTGCCATTTTAACACCCCGTCAGAGCAGACATTAAAATGACTCTCCCATAATAATCTTTGGGCCTCCTTGCACTTTGCTACACTAGCGCCAATTTTTAAATTTTTGTGCTAACAACCGTCATGGTGCACCGTATTATAAATATTGGGCAACCATGGTGTGGTCAGTGGCCGGTGTTGGGGGGTGCGCAGAAAAAGTCGCTGATGCACCACTTTTTCTTAAATATGGGCGAGTTTGTTCAAACCGGGATTTGGATTGGTGGATTAAGCATTATGTCATAGGTGTGTTGTGTGTCAACAGAACAATGTCAAGAAGAGAACTGCAGTCAAACTGGGTCGCATACGAAGGTCAGGAGGACCTTTCAACAGGCTACAAATGGATTTCATTTCTGTGTGCAATGGATTGACATATGTTGTGTCGTGGTGTGTTTCTTTTCTCATTGGGTCAAAGCTTACCCAACTAGACGAAATGATAGTGTAAGAAAGTAGCCTCTTTCTAGCATGGTTACCTCCATTTTTGACCTGTTTGTCGGTGTGTTTTTACTGTCTCATTGGGATCCTGCTAGCCAGGACCCCAGTGCTCATAAGTTCAGAGCTATCTGTCAGTGTTTTTTTACTATCTCACTAGGGACCTGCTAGCCAGGACCCCAGTTCATACTTTGTGGCCTATATGTGTTGTCAGTATGCTTGACTGTGTCACTGGAATACTGCTAACCAGAACTCCAGTGCTTGTGCTCTCTCTATTTACCAAATTTGTCACTACAGTTTAGTGAATCCATATTCCAATTCTGATTGGCACACTGGACCCCCCTTATATTTCCCTAGTGTATGGTACTTAGGTACCCAAGGCATTGGGGTTCCAGGAGATCCTTATGGGCTGCAGCATTTCTTTTGACACCCATAAGGAGTGAATACAAACCTTTCTTCAGGACTGCCACTGCAGCCTGAGTGAAATAGTGCACACACTATTTCACGGCCATTTTTGACTGCCCCAGGTAACTTATAAGTCACCTCTATGTCTAACCTTCATTTACTGAAGGCTAGGTGCAATGTTACTGTGTGTGTTGGCACCTTTGCACTAGAAAAGGTGCCCCCACGTAGTCCAGGGCCAATTCCCTGTACTTTGTGAGTGCGGAGACACCATTATAAGCGTGCACTACATATACGTCAACACATATATGTAGCTTCACAATGGTAACTCCGAATATGACCATGTGAGCTGTCTAAGATTGTGGAATTGAACACCCAATCCAAATCTGGTATTGGGGGGCTAATTCCATGCACCCTGGGGGCTCCACCATGGACCCCCAGTACTGCCAAACCAGCTCTCTGAGGTTACCACTACAGCACCAGCTGCTGCTGCTACCTCACAGGCAGGTTTCTGCCCTCCTGGGGATTGAGCAGCTCAATCCCAGGAAGGCAGAACAATGCATTTCCTTTAGGAGAGGGTGTTACTCCCTCTCCCATTGAAAACAAGTGTTACAGGCATGGGAGGGGTATCCTCCCAGAGCCTCTGGAAATGCTTTGAAGGGCACAAATGGTGCCCTCTTTGCATAATCCAGTCTACGCTGGCTCAGAGACCCCTTGTCCCAGCTCTGGCGTGAAACTGGACAAAGGAAAGGGCAGTGACCACTCCCCTGTCCATCACCACTACAAGGGTGGTGTCCAGAGCTCCTCCAGAGTGTCCCTGGCATTACCCATTTTGGATTCCAAGGTGTGGGGACCCTCTGGAGACCTCTGAGTGGCCAGTGCCAGCAGGTGATGTCACAGACCCCTCCTGATCGGTGCATACCTGGGTAGGTAGCCAATCCCCCTCTCAGGGCTATTTAGGGTCTTTCCTCTTGGTGCTGCCTCAGATTCGGTTTGCAAGATTCCTCCAGGACTCCTCTGCATCCTCTGCTTCAGCTTCTGACTGTTGGATCAACCGCAGACTGCTCCAGGAACCATTGTAAGTGCAACAAAGTATCCAGGAAGACTCCTGTGACCTGCAACTTCAACTCCAGCCAGCAATTGCAACAGTTTCCAAGATGTGCACACTCTGAGGACTGCCTGTCTTCACCCTGCACAAGAAGAACTGAAGGAATCTCCCGTGGAGTGACGGAGTCACTTCCCTGCTTCAGCAGTCACCTCTCTGTGATGACAACCGGTACTCTGTGACTATTCTCCTGTTGACAAGCATGATCCCTGGAGGACCAAAGTGACCCAATCTGTCCAAAGGTCCATCTGTCCAAGTTTGGTAGAGGTAAGATCTTGCCTCCCTGTGGAGCGACAGTACCCATGTGACCCCGTCCCCGTCTTCTGCAGCTCCTTGGGCTTCAGTGCACTTCTTCCAAAAGATCTTCATACACAGCATAGCCCAGGTCCCCAGCACTCCATCCTGTGATGCACAGCTCTCTGAGTTGTTCTCCGGCGATGTGGGGTCCTCCAGTGTAGTGCTGCGATGACTGTAATTTGCAACTCCTTTGTCTGCAGGTTCTGAGACTCCCATGGTTGCTGTCTGGTCTTCTGAGGGCTCTCTGAAGTGCTGAGAGCCCCCTCTGTCTCCCCAGTCCAAGTTGAGACCCCCAGGTCCCTCCAGGGTCCAGGCAGCTCCTCTTTGACGCAAACCGCATACTTGCATGAACCAATGCTTGTTTGCGGAATCCAGTGACGCAAACAGCCTGCATCCAACAACTCTACATGGGACATCTCCTGCACCAAGCAGGAAGCCGCAGCTATCTTCTTTGGTGCATTTCTGTACTTTTCTTCAAACCGGAGAATCCACTTTTGCACCTTCTTCCAGGTGGGCAGGGGCTCCTGTTTTTCCTGGACTCTCCTTCGACTTCTGGACTTGGTCTTCTCTCACAACAGGTCTTCAGGTCCAGGAATCCATCGTTGGTTGCTTGCAGTCTTGCTTGGTTCTTGCATAATTCTTCATCATGACTTGTAGTGTGTTCTGAGGAAACTCACTGTACTTTACTCCTGCTTTCCTGGGCTCTGGGGTGGGGCACTTTACTTACCTTTGGTGTTTTCCTACACGCCCAGTGTCCCTCTAAACATTACACTTGCCTAGAGGGGAAATCAACATTCCCATTCCACTATTTTAGTATATGGTTTGTTTGCAACCTATTGTATTTTCCACCGTTTGCACTATTCAATGACTGTTTGCTTACCTGATTTTGGTTACTAGTGTATTTATTGTGTATAATACTTACCTGCAGAAGGAGTATTGCCTCTAAGATATTTTTGGCTGTGTGTCAATAAAATAAAGTACCTTTATTTTTGGTAACACTGAATATTGTCTTGTATTGTGTATAAGTACTGTGTAACTATAGTGGTATTGCACGAGCTTTGCATGTTTCCTAGTTCAGCCTTGGCTGCTCTCCTTCAGCTATCCCTAGGCAGCCTAAGCTGCTAGACACTGCCTACATTTCACTAATAAGGGATAACTGGACCTGGTATAATGTATAAGTACTTTAGGTACCCACTACAAACCAGGACAGCCTCCTACAGATAATCTCACTGTAGCTAAACTGTTATTAAGAGCACTAATACCTGATCTGGCTTTCCAGCCTCTTAGAAATCAGATCGAGGAACTTATTTCAATAATGAGGTCCTGAAATTGTTGTGTGCAGCATTGCAGATGGAACAGAGACTGCTTTGCAGTTATAAACTTGACGCTTTGGGTCTTGTGGAGCAGGTGAATGACACACTGAAATCCAGAGTGGCAAAAGTGTGTGTTTAACATCATTGAAATTGCCTGATGCTCTTCCTCTTGTGTTGATGAGTCATTGGAGTGTACCTTAACGAAAGACTGGACTGTCCCCCCTCGAGATCCTAATGGGGAGGGTGATGAGACTGCCAGCGATTCCTGAAAATGCACTTGTTAATACTACTGATGATATGGTCCTAGGTTATTGCAAAGGACTAGTTGATGTGGTGTGTTCTGTGCCTCATCAGGTCGGACACAGCCACAGCCCCTCCGCATCAAGAACAATGCCATCACCTTAGTCTTGGTGATTGGCTCTTGGTGAAGAAACATGTCAGAAAGACATGTCTGGAATCCCGTTGGCGTGGGCCTTACCAGGTGATCCTCGTTACAACAGCTGATGAAAAATGTGTTGGTCTCCCCAACTGTATTCACACTTCCCATGCTGGCAGAGTTGAATGTCCCCTTGATATGACAGTGTCTGTTCCAGAAAAGCCAGTGGTGCAAAAAAGACGAAAGGAGCAGGCCAGACAAGCTGTCAGGGACCGAACTGAGGCAGAAACAGCACTTGATCAAGCTGAAAAAAGTCTTGAGCAAGTCAGGATTGAGACTGAAACAGAGACAATGTACCCTTGACCTGTGGTGAATGTGTCAGATTCAGAATCAGACCCTGAAGAAGGAACTAGTGCTGGAAGAAAGTGAGTGGAAGCTGGACGCTGTTGGCCCAGAAGGAAAGCAAGGGGGAAAGTGAGTCTGCCTAAAGAAAGTGTGCCACTGACGATTGCTTAAGAGACTGAGAACTCTAATTTGAACCAAAGCAAAGACAAAGGTGTGGCACTGAGAAAGTCAAAAAGGACAAGAGTACTTAGTCGTAGGTATTCTTCACTGGAGTGGATAGAGAATTTGAGAGATTTCCCAGGCTTCAGTAGAAGTAGAAAGAGGGTTGTCATTTAGAAGAGCATGGAGTAGGGCTAGGGAAGTCTCATGAAGACTTACATGTTGCTGTTTAATAAATGTTGAACTTTTGAGCTCTGTTTGCTGTTCAAATTGGTGAAACCAATTAAGAAATAATTTGCTGCTGCTGTACATATTTGATAATAGATCTGATTCTAAAGACACTATGGAGCCAAATAAGAAAAATTGATGTAAGTGCACAGTAGGAGCTTTAATGCTTATTTCCCTTGTGATATTAGTAGTGTTATTAATAGGAGACTTTTCCTCTAGGCATTCTGTAGAAAATAAGTTATCCCTTAGTGTTTCTCTGCAAAGTCTTAGTCCTAAATGGAATAGTGCTTATATGTTAAATGACAAAGCATTACACAGGCCCTGATTTACACTTTATTTGCGCACCGCATTTGCGTAATTTTTTTACACAAAAGCGCCGCAAACTTACAAAATACAACTGTCGCTTTTGTGCCCAAAAATGATGCAAATGCGGCACAAAAAAAGAATAAATCAGGGCCTTAGAATAAAGAGGAGATTATTCTGCCAATGTACATTTTCAACTGCTATGCAAATATGTAAATGCAATGAACGCTAGGGATTGCTATGTCTGTACGTAGTTACCTGCTTATTTGTCAGAGGGTATGACATATCACCCCAGCCCATTAACCTATGGTATTTATTGTAGTTAGCTATTGAATACATTTTATAATGAGGGAAGCTTTCAACATTGTTTTTCGTATTATGAACTAGAAGTTCCTTTGCTTAAGCATCTGAGTAGGAATCCCTATTTTAAAGCTGCTGCAACTGCAGGAAAATATTTTATATTATTAAAGCATTTAGACACTGCATATGCACATAGACACAATTTGACCTGTTCAATGACTGAGATAGAAAACACATTTTTTAACTTAGTGGAAGATCGAAGGAGGGAATTAGGAGCCAAATCCAAAAGAGATGAACATCTTAGAGCACAACACAGATGGAAGAAGGAAGAAATAGAACTCAGGTTCAAGGGAATTTACCAGCTTTAACTTTAGACTGGCAGCATAAAGGGAGATTGTGTGTACACATTGAGCAGAGCTATATAGATCCATTGTTCATAGGGAAGGGTGATTGTGAGCATCTCTTTGACATCAGAGGAAAGAGTGAATTCTTTTTGGATAGAATGAATACTCTGATTTCTGGAGTGTGTTTTATCTGTGGACAGTATGCATATTTTAAGTTACCAAAAGGATGGTATGGTACGTGTTATCTAGGAATAGTATTTCCAAAGACCTATTATGTGGAGCATCTTGAAGATCCTACGTGGAAGAAGAAACCCAATACTAGACTAGAAGATAGTTTCTACCGAAATAGTCAGAGAAATCTTTGGTACTTAGATTAGATCAGTAGGAGTGATTTTGAATGATCAGAAGATAAGAAATGTTTCTACAATAGTAGGTATGCTAGCTATAAACACAGCAAATTCATTGTTGTTGGTAAACACCGAGATCGCAGTAATAAGATTTATGGTTTTACAAAATAGACCACAATGTATTTATATTAATTTTAAGCTTGGCTAGAGTGAAGGCCTGAGTTCTTTGTGTTTTAACCTACAACGTGTAAGTTTGTTTTCTTGCATATTTTCCTAAAGTTGCAGGTGTTACGATACAAACCTCAAGTTAATAAGGAGTTCAATGTGAGGTAGAGCTAAGAAGCCTGGACAGATGCACATTATCAAGGACAGAGGTAGTATCCTGAGTTGGCAGCTGTAACTCTTCTGAGATTCCGAAGTGGGAGGGTGCACCAAGGTCGAATCGAAGACATAAGAAGATTAAAATGTCAATTAGAACTCATGATTTGCTATCTTGCTTTTAAGTTGAAAGTTTTTGATTGTGATATCACCCTTGAAAGAATCAAAGTTTAAGTGTGGTTTAGCTAGTGGTAGAGAAAGATTCCCCCTGTCCTTTGCTGGGAGTGGACCCCTCTGAGGTACAGACCTCACACTTTAATTTCTATGTGGCTTCATGCTACCTCACCTATATAAACAGAAACCTCTACAGAAGGTCTGTCATGCTGATCTCTTTTTCTCTCAATTTCATAGATTTTAGAATAATTAGGAACCTAGATTTAATGGTTAGGAAGGAAACGTTGGATTTGAATTTAATGCATCAGACATTTTTTCTTATTTTCTACATAATCACTACTGAAATATTGGTACTGCACATGCTAGTACAATTCAATGTTGTGTGATGATTTATTTCTCCTTTGGTGATTCTGTATATCTTTACTATGGTTTTGAGACTCATTTCTGTAACTTTGATTTTGAGTCTGTAAGAAAGCTGTTTGAATTGTATGTGATTTCTGAGATTAATTTTGTGGCCAACTGTTTACACTGTAAGTTGTATTGAGAAAATTAAAGTATGTCTTCTCATCCCTTGGAAAAACAGAAAGAAAGATTAATTGGACTCCAAATTTAGGGATAGGGCCTAATGATGGATCAATGTCAAGTTGTTTTTTGTGGCCAATGTGCCAACAACTTTGCGAAAGGCATCACTGTACTATTCCCATTACTGCATTTTTTTGGCTGCTCAAATTCTTTTAGGTATTACACGGAGGAAAGGGTGCAGTCAAGAACTTGTTACCTCACGTTTGACTTTTATGATCAAGAAGTGAAGTGATGGATTTTGTTACACCCCCACGCTGTATTACTGGCTGCAATACTTTGTGCGGTCTCTTTTTGGCGTGGCTGTACCGCCTCTGCAACGCCGACCGCTCGCGTGACTGGCCTCGGAATTCCACGCGAATTTTGGGTGAAAGTCAGAGACCAGTCGTATTAGGGCGGTCTTCAGACCACCAGCACTGCTGGTATTTTGCCTCCTGCGGCTTCGGCGGTCTCTGGAAAAAACCTTCAAAATCGTGATGAGGACCTATGTATTTTGAGAAGGAAGTAATTTGCCTCATCTTTCTGCTATTGATTGAAAGTCTGAATTTTTGCCTTATTTTCTGGTCCTGTAAAATCAATTATTTTACTCCTCATATGTAACGCAAGCACAAATGCAACTTAGTGGATTCACCCTAACTGTTCAGGACTCAGATAAATGTGTGGAAACCTCAAAAGCATGGTGGAAAACCTTCTCTGCCTCATTGCTTCAAAGGATGAAAACCTGCCTCTCTGCCCTGTGGTATCTTGCCATCTCTTCATCACCTACTTTTCAGCCTTAGAAGTGCCTTTAAACAAAAACATTCAAAATAAAACACTCAACTTTGATGCTAGCTTCACCTACTTGGGTTGTAAAGTCTGCTTTCTACTACCTAAAGTTGAGGCACATTACCCTCATGCTCTTCCTTTACTACAACAACTTTGGGTTTGATCTGCCTTGAAATGTCTGAGCTGTTCTTCACTTTCTATTGTGACATGATGAGCAACTAGTAATTTCAGCACTATAAAACATGGAATAAAATTAAGAACATTGTCCTAGGACATCAACATAAGTAGTATTAAACTGAGTAATATGTACACTTGTAAATCACTGACCTAATTACAATCAGAAATTGAGTTGGTGCTAGGTCATATATATGTGGGAGCACCTAAACGTTTGACTTCTCTTCTCTATAATTTTACTCCTCTTGGAAGAGATCCAGTGTTGTCCATTGAGCTAGAACAGTGCCCAATACAGCCACTCAGTGGGCTAACTTATTCAAATCTTCCCCAGGGATGATATAAAGACAATTTGGATATTTATCAACTACAAGAAAATAGGCAGAAAATAAAACACCACCCACATTAACCCATATTTTTAAGAGTATATGTGGCGCAAAGAGAATGACCATTCATGTGATGATGATAATAATAATAATAATAATAATAATAAATCATTTATACAGCATATGGTGGCTTCAAAAGAAGAGTTCCAAGCTAATAAGTGTCCTGTAGGCACTAATAGGAAGGTATGATAAACGGAAAATGAATGAGAAAAAGGCTTTAATTTTCTTTTGAAAATGGATTCAGAGAGATCCTTTCATAAGGCACAGTGGGGGACATTCCAATGTTTGGGCCGGAGGTATGAAAAGGGTCTGCCCCTTCTGGATTTTAAGTACTTTAGGGCCTTGCAACAACGTAGGATAAGATTTTACGATCTAAGTGAGTCTTTTGCTAATGTGGATAGGACCTTTCTGAGAGGCAAAGGTTAAAGCTTTCAATTCAATCCATTTGGTCACTGATAACCGTTGCAAATGACTCAGAGGCAGGGTGACAGATTGCCATGAGGGGATTCTCAGAATCAGTCTTGCTGCTGTATTCTGGACAATCTGGAGCCTGTCATAAATCAAGTAGTCAGGAAGACTCAGATACAAGATGTTAGCATAATCCAATTTAGATGTAACTATGGCATGAACAATTGTCTTCCAAGTATAGGACTAGATGAAGTATTCTTTTTAATGACTTGAGTGTTCAAAACAAAGGTATGAGGAAATGGTGAGATGGTGCAATGTCACCATATAATACACTTACCAACCTCTTTAGGACCAATAGGTATAATTTTCTAAACCCTCTACCTGCATCGTGGGTTTCTGTGACTCTGAGCAGCAAGACTTAAACAAAGGAACAAGTGTAAAAACAGCATCAAAACATTTGAAGAAGTAATAGCCTTGACACTAAAGAAATTCAGCACCAATATATAAGAACAGAATATATTTTTATATATTTTTGGACACCACAATGAAAAAGATCCACCAGAGCGCTCTGGGGTTAAATATTTTATTAGACCTAGTAAATATACTTACTTACTTATACTTTTTTTTTATCTAACCTCAAACAAGTCATGGCAAATCCAATTAAATTGACACTTAGGCCTTCATTATGAACATGGCGGCAAGCACCGCTCCGCTGGCAGTGGCGATAACTACTGCCAACAGACTGGCGGTCCTAACCGCCAAATAATGAAGCACATGAGAAACATCCAGCTGGCTAATCACACACTGCCAGCACTGGACTGCCGACAATGACGGAAGAGGCTGCCCACAGGCCGACGGAAAGGCCCCACCCGCCCAACAAATAATGACGCGCAAGACCGCTGTCATTCCCAGGGCGGGAAAGGAAACAAACCAAAGAAAATGAAACACTCACTGTAGGCGCACACAAAACACCAAAGCAGACATGGAGAGAGAGTTGCAAATATTGCCAGTCCTGCTCCTTGAAATATACCTCAAAAAACCGTGACGGCCATCGAAGACGATGAGTGTAAGTACCGCAACCTAGTAAACAAGGGAAGAAAAGGTAGTTACACACCCAAACACCCCACCCACCCTGCAACGCACTCCCAACCCCTCACATCATCACAAGCCATACACACCAGAACAAGAGGTACTTACCCGACACAAGGCAAATAAAGCCTGCCCAAAGTACACACATGTGCACACCACACCCCCACAATGAAACAATGACCCACGTCTCCATAGTGTGCCAACAGCACCATTGGGCACACAAACTTTATTACAAAATAAATAAAGGAATATCCAAATAAGGCCATCAGGCCAGTCCATGAGAAACAGCCTTAAGGGCCCAAATGGCCCGAACTTGACTCCCACATGTACTCCACCATCAGGGACATCAATGGGGCAGCCAGGTACCTCAGGGAAGAGGGGCAGGGGGTGGCGGGGTTGGGACTTACGTCTGGGAGTGGGGGCTTGGGCTTACGTTTGGGAGGTGGAGGGGGTTTGGGTTTGATCTTGGAAGGTGGGGGAGCGGGCTTGGACAGGGGAGTGGCAGATGGACCTGGGGCAGTACAGGGCTTCATCCTCTCTGGGGAAGGGGCACAGGAATGGGAAGGGCGGACTGGGGTGGACTTCGATGAGGAAGGATTGGACAGGGCAAGGAGATCGGCACGTTTAGGGATGAGACAGGGTGGGCCAGTGGGTTCGAACAGGTCAACACAGGACAGGAAACGTTTTTTAGGGGCAGTTGGGGTGGACATGGAGGAAGGTGTGGGAGTGGGGGTAGAGGGAGTGCTTGTAACTGGTGTAGGTGTGCTGGACGTGGATGTAGGTGCCTGTACAGTGTGCTGAGGTGTGGTGGATGTGTGTTGAGTGGGTGTCTGGGAACTCTTGAGTGTCTTGGGAGGAGGTGGGTGGACACAGTGGGACAAGACAGGCTGCCAGAGTAAATGGGTGTTGTCTGGGTGTCTGCAGGTCTGGTGAGTGTGCTGCATGTGTCAGTCAATGTCGTTGTGGCGAGTGCAGATGTGGTGTCTGGGATGGATGACTGGATGTCTGATGTTTTGGTGACTTCAAGATTGGGGCCAGCAGCAGTGACTGAGGGTGAAGTGCTAGTGGGTGTGCATGTTGAGGTGACAGACAGGGAGGCAGGAGAAGTGGATAGACTGGGGGAAGTGGATGTTATTGTGTGTGCCTTTGCATGTTGGCTGTGTGTATTGCTGTGGTGGGAAGTGTGGTGCTTGTGTTTCTCTGTGTGTTGATGTGTGTGCATGGCTGTCTGAACGTGTGCTTGGGATGGGTAAGGGAGTGGGGTGCTGGAAGGGGTAGAGATGGTTGGAGGGGGACGGAGAGACCAGGGACACTGGCTGGCGTCAAAGGGGAGGCCAGAGCCTGAAAAGATCTCTGTAGGCCAGACATGGCACAGTGAATGCCTTCAAGGAATGCATTGCATTGCTGCATCTGCAATGCTAGTCCCTGGATGGCATTCATGATGGTTGTCTGCCCTACAAAGATGGTCCTCAGGAGGTCAATAGCTTCCTCCATGAGGGTAGCAGAGCTGACAGGGGATGAGGTGCCTGGGGAAAAGGAGACACCCACCCTTCTGGGTGAGCGGGCAGGGGCAACTGGGTAGGGAGCAACTGGGAGGGCAGTGATGGTATGGGGAGTGGCGGAAGATGACACAGAATGGGTGGGCCCACTATGGTCTGCCATCACCAGGGAGCTCCTATCGGAGGAGGTTTCAGAGTCACTACCTTCAGTGGTGGTTGCCTCCCCTTTGGTACTCACCTCCCCCTCCAACCCACTGGTCCCCTTGGCATCGGTCTACTCTGTCTCCTTGGAATCATGGGCCACTGCATCCCCATTGACTGGTGCCACTGCTCCCTCGCCAGATGATGCTGATGTACACCAAGAACACAAGAGCTCTTTGGTGGGGAGACAAAACACAAGAGAAATCTGTAAATACCTGAATGGATGTACATACTTGTTGCACACACACTCCCATCCAGCTTACACACCTACAAGCAGCACCTACAAGTATAGTCATGACTATGCCCCTGACTTGTGGCCACTACCCCAGCATAAAACTCATTTCCCACATGACATACAGACCTGATAAACTGTTAGACCTGCCCCTAACCATTTCCATGCCCATGTGGAACAGGACTACTGGAAGAAACATGTCAGAGTGCCTGCCACTAGACAGCATTCATACCACAGCACCCAAACACATCCATCAAAGTGGTATGAAACGGTGTTGGTACTCACCCCCTTTGGCTGATGTTCTGCCTTCAAGTGGGGTCAGGTTCCGATAGGCACCCCTTCCTCGTTGGGAGGCCTTCCCCAGCTGGGCCTCTCGGGTCTTCCTGGCCCAGCACCGCAGGTCCTCCCACCACTTCCTGCAGTGGGTGCTCCACCGGTTGTAGACCCCTAGAGTCCACAGCTCCCTGGCGATGGCCTGTCAGAGTCCCCTCTTCTGATGGGCGCTGACATGTATGGGACACACAGAGAAGAAAAACAGACATCAGGATATGCCCATTTGATACAGCTGACATATCGTTCCCTATGGGACAGACACTTCACAGGATCATTTTACCACCTCACTCACAGTACTTGCCACACATTCTATGCCTGTGCACTTACAAATTGACCACACATGCATACAGGCATCCGCCACCATCACACACATCCATGCAAGGCAACCCCCAACTCACTTGCTCTTCTGGTCGCCCATATAACTTGGCATACACGGGTAGGACCCCGTCCAGCTTCTCCAGCTCCTCCGTGGTGAAAGCCGGGGCCCTTTCCACTGTGATACATGCCATTGAAGTAACCAGAGTCAGAACACAGCATGACACTCAGTGGAGTACTTTCATGCATGGGATCCAGGAGTCAAGTGAAATTGGGGTGACAACATGGCGTATGCTCTGCGGCGGTGTGCACCCTCACCGCCGGTGGCGATCATGATATGCCCAGGTTCACCACTGACAACCATGTAAACCAATGCACGGGTGCACAGCGTTGAATACCGCCTTCCGCCATGACAACTACAGCCAGCTGAATTATGTCACTTCCACTCCTTCATATCTGGATGGCAGGAGGCTGCCATTTTGCTAGCACCATATACATATTTCCTGGTCAAGGTCCAGGGCCTTCAGGTCCCAGGCCTTTCTCGCCTACCCACATGAGTGTCTGTTCCTCACATCAGTCCAGAGGTATCACTTGATACATGTCCCAAAAGTTGTACATCATACATCGTTTGTGTGTGTTACCAACGTATTGTACAGCAGTTATTCACATACAACGTTTTGCATGTGTATGTGTGTCCCTCATATGTGTTTTTTCCTTCCCATAGGTACAGACCCATGCGGCGAGGGAGGGCCCCATCTGTGTACATTTGGAAACCATGGTGGAACGTCACATCATTTTTGCCTACAGACTCAATCGTTCAACAATCCATGACGTATGTGCTTTACTGGATCCTGTACTGAGACCAGCTAATCTGAATCAGCATGCCATCCCTACTAAAGTGCAAGTGCTCTCTGTACTCCATTTCTTGGCTACGGGCTCATTTCAGGGGACAGTGGGCATGGATGCAGGGTTCTCACAGCCAATGTTTAGCCTCGTCCTGTCCAAATTCCTGGATGCATTTGTAGAACACCTGCAGACATATGTCAAGTTTCCCCAAAGGACTGAACTCCTTGCCATCAAGTCTGAATTCTATGCCTTTGCTAACATTCCCCATGTGATAGGTGTCATCGATGGCACACACATAGCTCTCATCTCACCAAGAGTGAATGAACAGGTTTACAGGAACAGTAACAACTTCCACTCAATGAATATACAATTGGTGTGTACTGCTGACCAGCACATTTCACATGTAAATGCCATGTTTCTAGGATCAGTTCATGATTCCTTTGTCCTGGGGAACAGCAGTGTGCAACACATGATGGAACAACTACAAGGGGACAGAGGATGGCTCATAGGTGAGTGTGTATGACACTGGATCAGTACATATCTGCCAGCCAGGCTGTCTGCAAGTAAAAGCAGTTTGTTACAGTGCTGTTTCAACCACTTTTGCAGGTGATTCACGCTACCCCAACTTGCAATGGCTCCTGACACCTGTGAGAAATCCCAGTACAGATGCTGAGAGGAATTATAATGAGGCCCATGGATGTACTAGGAAGGTGATTGAACACACAATAGGTTTTCTGATAGCTAGATTTCATTGCCTCCATCTCTCTGGGGGATCCCTGTGAAATGGCCCTGACAAGGTGTGTAGAATAGTGGTAGCCTGCTGAATGCTGCACAACGTGGCTGTGAGTAGAGGTATCCCCCTTCTACTACCAGATGGAGGAGGAGGGTGCTGTACATCCAGACCTGATACCTCTGAGAGGGGATGAGAGTGATGGTGAGGATGAAGAGGGGACATATGTCCACTCCAGGAACCAGCTGATCCAACTATACTTCCAGTGACTATGAGGTACTGTTCACTGATGATGTTGTCTGCACTGCAAAATGTTTGACTGACTCATTTGTTTGGGGATGTGGTGTCTGTAGTCATTGCCACTGTTACCTGAGGAATAAGGTGGCATGTGCCATGAAAACAAACATGGTGTACATTTTGGTTTACTCCAGACGATGTTGTGTGTGGGGTACCATTCCTACAATAAAGGTATGAATATGGAATTGACTGGCAAATGCATTCACACTTACAACTGAATATTCATAATGACAGGGGACATACGAATTGGTATAAATGTGTTTTATTTGGTGTCACAATTGCATTGGTGCGCTGTACAGTGATAGGGAGTGGGCTCATGGTGGATGTTCATACTAGGCATATGGGCTCAACGATTGGTGGCAATGGGTATTGGTCCATATTTCCCTTGCAAGTTGTTAAGTTGCTATTGGTGGGTGAGGATGGTAGCACAGTGGCACACTTGGGGGACAATTCAGGTCAAAGTCACTTCTTAGTGGGGGTCTTGGTCTTGGCAGGTGTTCCAGTGCCATATCTGGATCTGAGGGCCTGTTTGAGTGTCTGGTGCTGGGCTGCACGGATAGGGGTTCTGGTCTCTTGTGTGTCCTCTACCAGTGCTACTGATGTAAAGGGCAGGTCTGTGTCCTGGCCAGTGGTAGGGGCTTCCAGGTTTGTGGGAGTCTCAGGCTGGGTTGGGTAGTGGTGCTCCAACACCCATGCTATAGTGGGCATGTTGGCAATGAGTTGTTTCCACTGCTCCATAGTCTCTTGATGTTGGGCTATCCGCAGCCTTTGACTCTGCTCCAGGGTGGCCAGGACCTGGCCCATCCTGTCTTGTGTATGGTGGTATGCTCCCAGGACCTCAGAGATCACCTCCTGGGCTGCAGCATCCATTCTTTGGCCTCCCCATGGGCCACTGATGCCCTTCCACTGGGCCTAGCCCCCTGTGCCTGTGTCCCCTGCACTGGTCTGCCAGTCCCACTTGCACTGGGGCCATCATCATTTTGCCTGTTAGTTGGTGGTGACTCTGGCCTCTGTACATGTGGTCCGCCAGTCTGTGGCCTGGAGACACTGTTGTGGGGTTGTTTGGCCGGAGCTAATGTTGGTGGCTGGGTGGTGGGGGTGTCAGTGATATCCTAGGTAGGGCTGCTGGAGGGTGACAATCCAGGACTGTGTGATGGACCAGGGTAATCTTCACTGTCCACATCCCTCTCCAGTGTCCTGGGTGGGTCCTCTGTCTCCATGTGGGGTGCTGGTACTCCTCAGCCTTTCCGTCAGGGTGGCATGGTTGGTGGTGCCTGTGGAGGGGGAATGGGCATGTATGTTACATGTACTAAGTTGAATAAGGATGCACAGCTCTGCCCTATTTTGTGCTGGTTATTCCCGTCGGGCCAGGAAGGGACCTATTGTGGGGTTGTCCTTACATTTTGCATGGAAAGTAGAAGTGCGTTGTGGGTGCAGTAGTGCCATTGTGGTTCCTTGCAGGGGTAGGTGGATGTGCACAGGGGAGGGATGTGGGCCTGTTAGTGGGTTTGTGGGCATGCAGGGTGAATCGATGTAGTGATTGTGGCCTGGGTGGGGTAGTGGTCCTGATGGTAGTTTGAGGGGTAGGGTGGTAAATGCATTACAGGTGTGGTGCATATGAAGTAATTTTAGATGACTTACCCGAATCCAGTCCTCCAGTGAGTCCAGTGAGGCCCTCAGGGTGCAGGATAGCCAGTACCTTCTCCTCCCAGTCAGTGGAGTTGGGAGGGTGCAGGGGGGGGTCCTCTTCCAGTCTTCTGTACCGCAATGTTGTGCCTGGATGCTATAGACCTCACCTTCCCGCGCAGGTCGTTCCATCTCTTGCGGATGTCGTCCCTTGTTCATGGATATTTTCCCACTGCGTTGCCCTTGTTTACTATGGTCTGCCATAGCTCCATCTTCCTGGCGATGGGTGTGTGCTGGACCTGTGCCCCGAAGATTTGTGGCTCGACCTTCAGTGTTTCATCCACCATTGTTCTTAGCTCCCTATCTGTGAAGCGGGGGTGCTTAGGGGTGCCTAGGTGTGTGTTGTGGGTGGTGTGTTGTAGGATTATTGGAGAGGGTGCTGTTGTGAGGTTGGGTGTGTGACTTGTGTGATGTTGCGTTCAGTGTCTGCGTGTTGTGCTGTCAATCTCATTTGTCCTACTGTAGATTCAAAGGATAGTGGTGTGTTTATGTGAGTGTTTTATAGTGTTGTAGATATGTGTCAGGTGTGTGGGTTTCAAACTTGCCAATGTGTGCATTTCTTGCTATTGGGTCCAATTGCTGGCCGTGGCGGTCTGTAGTGCCAATGGTCGATCAATATCCACTAACCGCCGTGGTGATTTGTGCATCATTATTTGGAGGGGCTAGGATTTGTCTGCTTGGAGTGGCGGGGATTGGGTGTGCAGCCTTTCCGCCATCAAGGGCCCTGGCAGTAGTTGGAGGTTGCAGAATCTTTAGAGGTTTCTGGTTTTGGCATCATTATATGGCAGTGTGCTGTTCACCACCAATGGCAGTCTTCTGTTCAGCGTCGCCACTGCGATCAGTGGTGTTTCCTGCCATGTTCATAATGACCACCTTAGAAACTTTTTGAGCAAAAACTTTGGATAGTTGTAATGCGATTAGTTAGTGTTACTTTGGGCAACCAATTCTGGCATGAAACCAGCCAGGAAACAAGTAAGGTCCTTGGAAACAGTAACTTCAGCTTGTGAAGCAGTCTTCAGACAGATACAGGCACTTTTGTTCTTTGCTGAAGGTTCCTATGGAAGTAGTCTGATGCAAGGGATACAGGATGTTGAAGATGCTCAACTATTCTTTAGATGGAATTCGATCAGCCGGGACCTTTCTGTGGCTACTACTCAGTCCACGGAGGAGGTGAGGTGGTCCTGGCCATGGGATCAAAGTCTCTTGATGTCCTCTTGGTTCTGGGCTTAAACCCATTTGCCACTAGGCTACTAGCTTTCCAATGTAATGGCCACAGTCAAATCCTTCTCTATGGCGATAATGTGGAAACTTTAAGTGTCAGGCCCTGGTCTCTGGAGCTGCACGGCGGTTGAGAGCGATGCGAAGATCTGGGCCATTAACTTGCCCCAGCAGGCTTCTTCAGCTGTAGTGTCCCTTTAATGTGACCAGGTAGTCAGCCAATGTACGCTTGGAGTCTCTTGCTTCAACAGGGCTCTAGAGATAACTTCTCCATGAGTAGGACATAGCAGGCGCAGTCCTTTCACCTTTGCTAGCCACCAGGTTCAGCAGATGCAGTCAACACCAGTGCAGCCTCTCTTTGCTGGATCTTTAGTTTAACTGCTTCTTCTTTCCATACAGTTGAGATCTGAATTCTGAGTGCTAGGGATGCCCTGTTTATGCTCAGAGAATGCCCTCAGAGTAAGATGCGGTTGGTGGCCCATGGGCTACCGGGTTCCTCTCTGTCCTGATGACCACTTTCTGTTAAGTTTGACATATTACTCTCCCAGGCTGCACCTTTCTGCCCACTTCTCCAACATGACAGAACCCCTCGCTCGGTGTCCACAGCTCCTTAGCCCAACCAAAGGTGTGGCTACTAAGGGGGCAGCAGGCCCCTGAAAAAGTGATATGGAAACTTCCCCCCCCCCTCCTTTCCAACTGCCCCTTGTCTGCTTCAACAGTAGGGCAGCTCTGCTCTTTAAAGCTCATCTTTTGGGATATAATCCATGTGGCTTCCTACCAGGGTGCGGTACCACCTCTTTCCCGTGCAGGCGTCGAGTGTCCCCTTTACTGGAAGTCGTTTGCACATCTCTCCCTGGAGGACAGGCGTCCATCTCAGGGACCTACTTCATTCAGGAGCACAGGAGAGTTTAAGGCAACAAAGTGGCAACTTTGCACATAACAACAAGTTACATTAATTTTGACTAGGACATCAAGTCGGGCTTAATGTAATGTGTTGTTTGATGCCTTACAGTATTAACTATAGTAGTCCCACACAGAAATTAGCAGGGCTATGGTGGCAACCTGTAGCTCTGCACTCGCAGAGGGGGCTACTGGCATTTTACACAAAAAAAAGACTTTTGGAACATGTAAAAACACATGTTCCACTTCTTAATATACATCACCCAGTCTTAGGGCTCATTGGACCTGCCATAGTATGACTTACATATATTAGAAAGGGAGAACTTGGCTTTGCCATTGCTTTAAATGGCAAAGTCAAGGTAACAGTTGTAAACTGCCATTCCATTCTGCAGTGGCAGACTGGGAGCCATGTTTCCCTCATCCCACTTAGGATGGCACAGTAAGTGCTGTAGTCCCTGAGGGGATACTCTAACCTATAGACCATGGGTACCATATACTAGGAACTTACAGGTAAGCTAGCCTTTGCCAATTGAGTATAAGCCAATTCAATATGCACGTTTTAAGGCTAGGGCACTGGTGCTGAGGTTTGATTAGCAGGCCTCAGTGTAGTCTCAGAGTTGAAAAACCAGCAGAACTTGTGGGTGACCGTAATAAAAGAGGCATTTCTTACAAAAGGGATGACATATTTTGGATTGTGGTGCCAATGAGAGGTTGGCATCAAATTGTATGCCCAGATTTCTCACTGTAGAGGTGAGCATAGGGGAAAGACCGAACTATTTTGGCCATCATCTGATTGAGTTATGAAAACCATTTGCCCAAAAAAAGAATATCATCTTTATCGTAATTTAGTCTGAGGGAATTGTTTTTCATCCAGTTATCTGCTCCTCTCATATATTTGTTTAAGAAATGCCAGAGACACTCCATTGTGCTCATGAAATGCCAGAAGAAATTGGGTATCACCTGCATATGTAAAACCCCAAGATTAAACAAGCTTTACCACTGGCTTCATGTAGATATTAAGGCCCTCATTACAACCCTGGAGTCGGTGTTAAAGCGGTGATAATACCGCAAACAGGCCGGCGGGAAAAAAATGGTCATTACGACCGTGGTGGAAACCGCCAACATAGACAGCCACTTTAACACTCCGACCGCCACGGCGGTACAAACAAACAGCACGGCGGACCCTGCAAACAGACAGGCGGAAGACAATGTACCTTCCACCCTATCACAAGATGCCTATCCTCCACCTTTTCCGGGGCGGAACCAAAGCGAACAAAAACACGGTGGAAACAGTACACAGAAGGGAAAACACTCATCTCTCCATACCCCACGAGGAACCAGGACGCCATGGAGCCCGAATTGCAGATACTGCCGATGCTGGTTTTTCCTTCTCTTCTATCAGGAGCACCAACGACGGCAGCGAAGACCACGGTGAGTACTGCACCTACAACACAGGGGAGGGAAAAGAGAGTGACACACAGACAAAACACGCAACACCCCCACCCCCACCCACGACACCATACACACAAATACATGCAAAAACAGTACACAAACACCCCCCCCCTGCCCCCTGGAAGAACGCAAGGACAAAAGGAATTGATTTGAATGAATGTAATCATGTGAAATCTCATTATCAAAGTTAAAAATCCAGTAAACGCAATTATGTACACCAACTACACAAGTCCGGATAGTGCACCAATCATTGTCCGTGGACCACTGGGCCCAAAATGCATGGGCGAAGCCCACACATGACACCTGACTGGAGACGGAGAGAACACTGCAGGGGCATCAGATCGAAATGAAACAGGCACCTCAGGGGGAGGGCACCTCAGCCAGATGAACGCACAACACCACTTCTGCACGAGGGTGCTCCATGCCCATTGATGTATCTTGGGGAGTGCAAAGCCACAGTCTCTCAAGTCTCTCGATTGGGTGGTTTGCCCACTGGTTTATCCAGGGGAGTGGAAAGCCACAGTCTCTTAAGTCTCTCAAGTGGGTGGTTTGCCCACTGCTTTATCCTGGGGAGTGCAAAGCCACAGTCTCTCAAGTCTCTCAAGTAGGTGGTTTGCCCACTGCTTTATCCTGGGGAGTTCAAAGCCACAGTCTCTCAAGTCTCTCCAGTGGGTGGTTTGCCCACTGCTTTATCCTGGGAGTGCGAAGCCACAGTCTCTCAAGTGGATGCCTTTCTCCACTGGTTCTGGAGGGGGCTTGGTGCCCAGAGTGCTTCATCCTGCCAAGGACTGAAGTAGTGAATGTGATACTCCACTGGTTCTGCAGGGGGCTTGGTGCCTAGAGTGCTCCACGTGCAGTGTGGCCGGTACAATTCCCTCACCTGGGTGTGAGTGCCTCGAGATTGCTGAGGTACAGGTAGCATGATATGCCATGGAGGCTGCGACATACCCCACACTGCTGCGGCTTCGCATTCCACCTGCAGGTGACAACTGTGATGAGAATAATGTTTCATGGAAGCTGCCCATGGTCCTGGAACTCACCACCAGCCTCGGACGACTGACCACTGGGGATGGTAGGCATGCCTGCGGCGGTGCCACAGTCCGAGGACGTCGCAGGCCTCTGGCGGTGCTTGCAGCGGTGTCAGTCATGGCGGTGCATGCGGCGGTGTCAGTCGTGGCGGTGCTGGCTGCGGGGTCTGTGGCGGCGGTGCTGGCGGCGGGGTCTGTGGTGGCTGCGGGGTCTGTGGTGGCAGTGCTGGCTGCGGGGTCTGTGGCAGCGGTGCTGGCGGCAGGGTCTGTGGCGGCGGTGCTGGCTGCGGGGTCTGTGGTGGCAGTCCTGGCTGCGGGGTCTGTGGCGGCGGTGCTGGTACCGGGGTCTGTGGCGGCGAGGCATTTGTCAGCACCTGCTGAGGGAGAAAGCTGGATGTCTCCTGCAGCCTCGGATGGCTGCCCACCGGGTAAGAGGCTGGGAACTGTCGCAGTGGCTGTAGATGTGCCAGAGGCGGTGCAGGTGGCGGTGTTCGCCGCCGTACAGGGTGGTGTGGACGTGGACAGGTGTGACACTGGTCCCTCAGTCGGTGCCACCATGCCCTCTCCTGACCTGCCCTTCAGTTTTTGTCCCTTCCCCACCTTTGATGGTGGCGCAGTTGTCTTGCCACTATCCCCTTTCGTTTTCGCTGACCCCTTGGTGGCAGGTGTTTTCGGCTTCTCCCTCTGGGATGTGGGCACTTTTTTAACCTTGGCAGGTGGCAGAATGTCCTTACCCTCGCTCCGTGGCACACTGGCAGCCCTGATGGTTGGCGCACTCCATGACCCCAGAGTTGCTGGCACCACTGTGCCTGGGGATGTGGTGGCTGTCGTGCTGGGCTGGGACCTGGAAAGCCTGGCCCTAGGGGAAGGACAGGGGGAGGTGTAGGGAAGAGGCCAATGTTAGTCAGGAAAAGTTTTTTAGACACACTGGGACGGGTAGATGGAGGGGGTTTGGGAGTAGAGGAAGAGGTAGTGGTTGTAGGAGGTGTACGTCTGCTGAATTTGGGTGAAGGTGCATGGGCTGGAGGCTGTTGTGAGGTGGATGGCTGTTGGGTTGGTGTGTGCCTGCGTTTGTGTACTTTGGGAGGAGGGCTCACTGACACACTGGGAGAGGACACTGGGGATGTGGGAATGGTAGTGGGGGTGGTGAGTGCACGTGAGCTGTGTGTGTTGATGGGCGTGCTGGTGATGGAGGTAGTGGCGGAGGATGTAGTGCATGCAGGTGTGAGTGTAGATGAGACTGGGAGGGAGGATGGAGACGTGGAGGAGGGGGACACAGTGGAGGAAGTGGATGTTGGTATGTGTGCATGGGTATGTTGCTTGTGTGAGTGCCTGCGGGTTGTGTGGTGCTTATGTTTGCCTGAGCCACTCTTGTGTGTTGATGTGTGTGCATGCTGATCTGATGGTGTGATTGGGATAGGCTGAGGTACAGGGGATTAGGTCTGGGTGGAGGAGGTTGGAGGGGGAGGCTGGACACAGGGACAGTGGCTGCCATCAGTGCTGAGGCCAGAGCCTGAAATGCTCTCTGTTGGGCCGCCTGGCCAGAATAAATGCCCTCCAGATATGCATTTGTTTGTTGCGAATGCCTCTGAACACCCTGGATGGCATTCAGAATGGTAGACTGCCCATCAGTGAGGGATCTCAGGAGGTCAATAGCCTCCTCACTGAGGGCAGCAGGACTGACTGGGGCAGCGTCTGAGGTGCCTGGGGCGAAGGAGATGCCCAACCTCCTGGGTGAGCAGGCACGGACACACGCTAAGGGGCTGCTGGGAGGGTGGTGCTGGTATGGGGGGGTGGCGGCTGTACCTGTTGATGTGGTGGGCACAGAGGGGCCTGCCACCGCAAGGGAGCTCCCATCAGAGGAGGAGTCGCTGGTCTCTGCTCCTGTCCCCGCTGTGGAGCTCCCCTCGCCCTCCGTCCCACTGTTGGCTTCAGACTCCGTTGCTTCACCCTCCAGGGCCAAGTGGGGTGCAGCTCCCTCCTGCTCCAGTGCCAATGCTCCTCCGCCTGATGATGCTATTGCACACAAGAACAGGGAGACCACAAAAAGCGGGGGCGAAAGGCATGTTCAGTGCATGCAACACCACTACCGTTGGCGGACACAACAGACAGTGAGAAGCCCTGTGCACTACGCCATGCACTTATAGTTCCTAGATTAATCACATGCACATGGGGTACGAGGCGTAAGCCCAATTGCTGCACACCTGGAAGTCACAGGAGCCTGACTAGGTGTAGATTGCTCTAATCACTAGTGGGGTTGGGGAGCTACATAGCCTGCCTCACGAGGGACCTTGCCTACCAAGATCTCCCTGGCCTAGGGAAACCCACTGCCCACCCCCCCCGCCCAGACACCCCGTAATGCGCGCAAAGTCAACTGAATAAGAGTGTACTCACCCCCATGTGGCTGCTGTGATGCCCTCAAGCACCCCTCCAACTCCGGATACCCCACCGCCAGGATCCGGACCATCAAGGGTCATGGTGCAACGGGCACCCCTCCCATGTTCGGATGCCATGTCCAGCTGGGCCTCCACCGTCTTCTTGCTCCAGCGGCACAGGTCCTCCCATCTTTTCCGGCAGTGGGTGCTCCGTCTGTGGTGGACCCCCAGGGTCCGGACGTCCTTGGCAATGGCACGCCAAATACCCTTCTTCTGGTGGGTGCTGACCTAGAGGTATGGTACAGGGGGAAAGGACATTACTTACCCATCCGGACTGTCATACTTATTGCCCCCCGTTCCCACGCTTGCCCTGACGCACATACATTCCCCATCCGCACATGCAGGCCTCAGCCCTCCCCATGTATCTTCCATCCACACCACTCAAAACAGGCATTGCCCATGCAGCATGCTCACAGTGTACTCACCTGTTTGTCTGGAGGACCGTACAGTTGCGTGTACTAGGGGAGGACCCCATCCACTAGTTTCTCCAACTACTCCGAAGTGAAGGCGGGGGCCCTTTCCCCAGACACATGAGCCATTGTCCCTTCCAGACTGAGGTCACAGCAGAACTTGCAGTGTACGTCCTGTCCTGTTGAACGTCAGGTATCAAGTGAGTGAACAGACAGAAAATGGCGGTCACGTCCGCTGCGGTGCATACCGTCACCGCCAGCGTATATCGTCATTGGCTCCTGGGCCCCATAGGGCCCAATGTTGACCAATGCAGAATTGCGCCACGGTCTTCGACCGCCCACCGCAACAGTGTAGAACACCAGCGCAGTTACCTCATATCCCCTTGTCCCACCTTACAGGTCAGGCAGCCGCCATTTCAGGGGGCCACATGGCATTAATAATAACTGCTTCACACATATGTAGGCCTGGAATACTCATAGGCACATTGCGGATTAATACATTTGTGCAAATTACATTTTGGGATACCTCAGTGTTGGCTGACTCTCTGCTCGCTGTTCTCCTCCATAGGGCACGTCTGCTGGGGCAGGTGATGAGATGGCGCCTCCTCCTGTGTACAGACCCCTGGTGGACCTGTTGAGAATGGATGAGAGACACATAATAGTCACATACAGACTTGCTCGTGCAACAATCCAGGGACTGTGTGCCCAGTTGGAGCCAGACCTGATGTCAGCTATCTGCCATCCCACAGGGATACCCCCTCTAGTGCAGGTCCTGTCAGTACTCCATTTCCTGGCAAGTGGTTCCTTTCAAACAACAGTGGCCATTGCATCAGGGATGTCCCAGACAATGTTCTCTAACGTGTTGTCCAGAGTGTTGTCTGCCCTGCTGAAACACATGCGCAGCTACATCGTGTTCCCTCAGGTGGAGGATTTGCCCACAGGGAAAGGTGACTTCCATGCCCTGGGACATATCCCCAACATCATTGGTGCCATTGATGGGACACATGTGGCATTGGTACCCCTGCAGGAGTGAACAGGTGTACAGAAACCAGAAGAGCTACCACTCTATGAATGTGCAGATGGTGTGTTTGGCAGACCAGTACATCTCCCATGTGATATGCCAAGTTTCCTGGCTCAGTGCATGACGCCTACATTTTGAGGAATAGCAGCATACCTTATGTGATGGGGCAACTCCAGAGGCACAGGATGTGGCTAATAGGTGAGGCCAAGGACCCAATACAGTGTGAATAGGTGTCTAGGTATGGGGTTGCCCTAAGGGTTAGTGTTTGTTTAACAGTTGTCCTTCGATATTTGAAGGTGACTCTGGTTACCACAACCTGTCATGGCTACTGACCCCAGTGAGGAATCCCAGGACAAGTGCAGAGGAATGTTACAATGAGGCACGTGGGCGAACTAGGAGGGTGATCGAACAAACCTTCGGCCTCCTGAAGGCCAGATTCCGGTGCCTCCATGTGACAGGTGGTTCCCTCTACTACTCACCAAAGAAGGTGTGCCAGATCATCGTGGCCAGCTGTATGCTGCACAACCTGGCTTTGCGACGGCAGGTGCCTTTTCTGCAGTAGGATGGGCCAGCTGGTGGTCTTGTGGCAGCCTTGGAGCCTGTGGACAGTGAAGAAGAGGAGGCAGAAGAAGAGGATATCAACAACCGAAAGAAATAATCATGCAATACTTCCAGTGAGGCACAGGTAAGAACATGTCACTGCCTCCCACATCTCATACAATTTCTGGAGCTAGCATAAGTCTGTCATTTTCACTCAGTGTATGGACCCTGACTTGTCACTTTGCCTTTCCACTTCCCAGATGTGGGTACCCACTTTGTGCCCTCTGCTATATTTCCTCCAGGACTACAGCTGTGTTACATCGGTATATGCACAAGTAAATTGACATTGCTTTATTCCATGGTTATTGCAATAACACGTTTCTGAAAGCACAGACTGACTCCAGATTGTTTTGTGATTGAAGTGTGTTTATTGCTGTGTAAATAAGTGGAGGGGGTTGTAAAATGGGCTGGGGTGTTGGTGGAGGAACGTCCATGGCAGAGTCCAGTCTATTTGTTTCACAGGTGCATTGTCCAAAGGGGCATAGGAAGTGGAGCAATGGCAGTTGAAGGATGGACAGGGTGACATAGTGGGACAGAAAGGTGACATTCAGGGGGGTCTCGTTTCCTGGAGGGGGTCTTGGCAATGTTCTTTGTCTTGTTACTGGATCTCAGGGACTGTTTGCTGGGTGGTTCTCCATCTGCAGGGGGTGGGGTGCAGGTGTTGTGTTCCTGAGGCGCTGCCTCCTGTCCACTAGCGCCGGCGGAGGTGGAGGGCTGTTCATCGTCTAGGCCAGTGTCAGGGGCCCCTTGTTGTGCCATTGTGTCTCTCCTGGTGTTGACAAGGTCTTGCAGCACCCCTGCAATGGTGACCAGGGTGTTGTTAATGGACTTCAAGTCCTCCCTGATCCCAAGGTAGTGTTCCTCCTGCAGCCGCTGGGTCTCCTGAAACTTGGCCAGTACCGTTGCCATCGTCTCCTGGGACTGATGGTAAGCTCCCATGATGTTGGAGATTGCCTCATGGAGAGTGGGTTCCCTGGGTCTGTCCTCCCCCTGTTGCACAGCAGTCCTCACAGCTTTCCTGTTTTCCTGGGTTCCCTGTAGTGGTGGACACACTGCTGATTGACGTGTCTTGGGGACAGAGGGATGGTCCCGCTGGGTGGGTGCTGTGCTGGTATTTCCTGTGGGGAGGTTCAGTGGTGGTTTGGGACTGTGTCAGGGGAACACTACTGAGAAACACATCAGACCACGCGGTCGCCTTGTGTATGGGCATAAATTGTTCCTGAAAGACCAAAGTAGCAGGCCCCCTTTTCCACACAGTCCGACATCCCGGACCCCTAATACTTTTATGACAATTTATGAGCCACTAGAAGTTCATCATTTTCTTAAAGCCACTTTTGTACATACTGTATATATCACCTTCAGTTACCTGCACTTTTTCATTACCTTCACTGTTTTTACTAGGAGCACCTATTCAGATTAATGCAAACTTTACGTTCAGAATAACATGTTCAACGAAATATACGTTTAATGTCTGGAATAACATGTGCAAAGAAATATATAATGCAATAAATGCCTATTGACGTTACATTGGTTGTACGCATAGAATTACTTTAACCTTTTGATTAGCGTGGAAGTCTAGGTTACTTCCCCCTTGCATTGACCATTAACCTATCCACTCTGATTTAAAAAGAGCAAGTGCATAATTTGCTAAAATGGTTGCAGGTTTTGTAATGTCCAATGCCCTTCTCTGCCCAGTCTCTTGTGCTACCATTGTGCTTGTCAATTCTTCACATTGGTCCTTTTTAAAGCTTCAAATGTTTCCAGGATCTTACCACCTGAGTATTAAGGTGTATGTGTTAAGGTTAAGTACAGCAATGATAGCTTGCCTGCATGTGCGAACGGCAGCTAGATTGGAGGCTCCATGCCGCGGCTTTCAGTGTTCAGGTAGCACTACAGGACAGATGAGTATATGTGTTAGATGCTCTTGGCCCATGCCACAGAGTCTACAGTCTCTGCGTTTTTTAATTAAGCAGATAGTTAGTCCAGGGTTTGTTCAATTCATATTCAGAGAGTCATAAACCTGAGCTTAATGTGGAAATGAACTCAAGCTTGAAGTAGGATTACAGTTTTAAAGACTTGTAGATGTTGATCACTTTCCAACATGGCCCAACTTTACCCATATTGCTTTGTCTTCTTGCAAGGAAAGAGATCTAGTAATTCTTTTAAGTGTTATTTTGAATTCACCAGCTGCCACCTGAGTAGACCATAAATTTATTGTTCAGAGCAATTGAGGGTATCTTTTAAAAACAACTGAATGTTGATTTTCTGTCTATTTATTTTGTGCTAAACATAAACCGCTAATGAATTTTCCTCCGCTGATTTCACCTTTGCAAAAGGGCTTTTTGAGGCCAATGTCTGAGTTGTTAGGCCAAACTCTAGGCTCAGTTGTACCTGTGAGGTGCAGTTCTGGAGCTTGAAGACCATCCCATATGGGTTTGCAGTTAGGAGATCTAGTGGCCTTGATGACTTCACTGTAGTTATTTTGCAACCATATTTGATGGTTGGGAGCAATTTTGCCACCATAACCTTGTGTAGGAGCCTTAAAATGGGGCCCTTCGGTGATCTGGAGAATGTGAGAAATCTTGAACTAAGAAAGGCACCTTTGGATGTCATAGTGTCCATATGTGGCACCAAGGTGCCTCTTGAGTTGAATACCACCCCGGGTATTTCTATTTTCATTTGGTGGCTTACTGGATCCCGTTGACACTCAATGAGCCCTTAATTTTTAGTTTCTTGCCAAATTTCACACATTTTGTTTTCAGATTGTGAAACAAAGTATGGTTTTAACAAGTTGTTGTAGCCCCCCCAGGGGTCATTCTCCTTACGAGTTGGTTATCAGCATTTAAGGTGTGAGCGAGTGAGTGGTCTCCTAATTTTGGGGAAGTAAGCATTTATATGTTTCAATTCAGTGGACAAGAATGAGATGTAGATGTTAAACAAAAAAGGGGTGAGAACACGCCCTTGCTTCAGGCCTGCTGTACTGCAGATCTTCTTAGAGAACGCAATGCCATCTTCAAATTTAACATGCAGCCATGTTTTGATGTAGAGAAGTTGGATGGCTCTTGTGATTTCCGGTGGGGTCACCATGTTGGTAAATTTCTACCAAAGTAAGACCATTTTGAATGCAGCCTTACAGTGCATTAAGCAAGAGTAAAGTGTTGATTTTCCCTGAAAGGCATTTTCCATAGTGTTAGGGCTGCCAAATTTGTATGTGTCCCCTGACCGGCACAGAATCATCTTTTGCTCCATGGAATTAGTACCTGGCTCTCTACCCAAGCCTGGCGATCTTGTACTAAGTTTGTAATCTACTTGGCCTAAGTGGTGAGCAGTGCAATCATTGATAAGTAGCTGGATTGCCTCTGTTGCGCCCTTTAAAAATTGGGTATATTATTGATCCATGCCAGGTGGTTTGGAACACCTTTTGTAATGCCACTGCACTGTAGAAGGGGTTACCTTTTTTCGTCCAGATCTCTGGAGAAGCTTTAAAGAAGGCAGTGGGTAACCCCTTCGGTCCATGGGCTCTTCTTACATTGATTGCTCATTAGATGTCTCATTTATGGTTTTGACAATGACTGGTGTTGTAATCGACGAGTTCGCTCTTCGTAGTTGATTTCTGTCCTCATTTTTACCTTTAACTTCTGATCATTTTGTGATGGCATCTGGTACTCCACTGTGTCTTATGTTGGTTTTGTTGGTTGTGCAGTCTTATAACCTGGCTGCCTCTGATGGTACTGCTGTAACTGGTTGTGCATTTGGCAAGTGGTTTGTAAAATCAATGATTATGAATGGACAGAGACATTTCCTGGTAACCTTGGATGTCACCTCATTATATACTAGCATCCCTAGAACAGAAGGGATGGTGGCTATTCAACACTTCCTAGACACACGGGAGGCCACTTTTTTAACATTCTAACATGTTAATAGATTTCATTTTGGCTGCTGTAGACAACAATATCCTCTTACATAATGGCACCTGGTATCATCAGATACAAGGGGTAGCCATGGGAGCAAAATTTTCACCATCATTCGCAAACTTGTACATGGGCTATTTCGAGAAAATACATGTCTAGAAGAATTGCCTACCTGAACTGACACAACGTATTCTGTACTGGAGCAGATACATTGATGATATCCTCTTATTCTGGTCAGGGGATGCACCTCTCCTTGACCGATTCTTCCAACATTTAAATATTAACATATATAATATCAAGTTTTCTTTTGACTACAGTACAACATCAGTGAACTTCCTAGACCTAACACTATACATCAAACACAATAGAATTTGTTCCAGACTATACAAAAAAACAACAGCCTGCAATGCTGTTCTACATGATACCAGCTCTCACCCAGCCTCACAAATTGGAGCTATTCCATTTGGGGAAAGCACTAGGATTAGACGCAATTGTAGTGAGGACAACATTTTTCAGAATGAAGTAGACCAAATGGAACAACGGTTCAAGCGTAGGGGCTACCACCAAACCGTTTTGGATAAAGCTAGAAATAGAATCAAGAATATAAAACAATCAGACTTGCTCACCACATCGAGAAAGAAAAGGGTTCACAACAAACTATCACTTATCACTACATTTAACTCCATGAATTCCCAGATCTGCAAAATCATACAGAAACATTGAGGGGCATATTTATACTCTGTTTGCGCTGAATGTGCGTCAAAAATTTTGATGCACAATCCGCGCAAACCCTGCCCCATATTTATACTTTGACGTCCGACCCCGCGGGCGTCAAAATTCCACCATGTGCATCATTTTTTGGAAGGGGGAACCAGCCTTGCGTTAATTATATGCAAGGTAGGCGTTCCCTTCCAAAAAATTACTTTAAGGCCTGTGCCCCATATTTATACTCTGACGTCATTTTGACGCACAGGAGGGGGTGGGCCTTAAAAAACGACGCACAGCCTGATGGACGCCGTTTTTTAATGCCTGGGTCAGGGCAGGCGTTAAGGGACCTGTGGGCTCGGAAGGAGCCCAGAAGTGCCCTCCCCTGCCCCCCAGGGACACCCCCTGTCACCCTTGCCCACCCCAGGAGGACACCCAAGGATGGAGGGACCCATCCCAGGGAAGGAAAGGTAAGTTTGGGTAAGTATTTTTTTCCAAACTTTTTTGTGGCATAGGGGGGCCTGATTTGGGCCCCCCTACATGCCACTATGCCCAATGACCATGCCCAGGGGACACAAGTCCCCTGGGCATGGCCATTGGGCAAGGGGGCATGACTCCTGTCTTTGCTAAGACAGGAGTCATGTCAATGGAGGTTGGGTGTCCAAAAAAATGGTTCAAATCCGGTTTGAGGCCTAAATTTTGCCTCAGACCTGACTTGCCCCATTTTTTGACGCACAACCCCCATTTTCCCATACGCCGGCGCTGCCTGGTGTGAGTCATTTTTTTTTACGCACACCAGTCCGCAGCGCCGGCTAACGTCATTCCATAAATAAGGCGCCCGCATGGCGTGTTGGAATGGATTTAGCCGGCGGTAAAATTTTTGACGCACAACTGCGTTGGTGCAGTTGTGCGTCAAAAAGTATAAATATGGGCCTGAACGTTTCTATTAGCGGACAGCATTCTAAAAAAGGGCCTCACTGATAGATCTAGTATCACCTACAGCAGAGTACATACATTACGAGATTCTTTATGTCACAGTTATACACCACCAGACATGAATGACACATGGTTACCTAAACCGCCAAACGGCTCTTATAAATGTGGTCAAAGCAACATTTGCATGTGCATCAAAGACAAGTTGGTGGATTTTCAATATAACACTCCCGTTGTACACAAAATATGAAAGTTCATGAACTGCAATACCAAATTTGTTGTTTACTGTCTCATCTGTGTGTGTAGGCGAATCTATGTTGGGAGCAAGATTAGACCATTAAAAGAGAGGATTCAAGAACATGTCAGGGCTATCCGTACCAACAACACTACCTATCCATTCGCCACACATTACAACACCGCCCATGGTCAACGTGAAATCTTAAAGATTGCCGCACATGGGATAGATTCTGTTAATAACTTACCACGGGGCGGTAAGAAAACCCTTATTCTTAGATGTCTGGAAAGCAATTAGATTGTTACACATAGGGCTGTAGAGGACTGTTTTAATATTGAAAAAGACTTGCATGTATTCCTCTAACATCCCTGTATATGGATACCAGTCCTTTTTTGGCATTGGCCAATTGTTATTACATTTTCTCTTTTTCCATCCTGTGGACATCATAAATATCAACTACACTGTCACAACTACCATAAATGCAACATTGGATAATCAGATTTTCACTTCATACTTGTACTTCCTCACTCTACATTCATAAGACTGTTCGCTTTTTTGTATACATTGCTGAATCTCTGTATAATAATGTATCCGTACTGCACTGGAATACTTGTTTATATTGCACCATACTATGTGGTTACAGGTTCAATACCTATACACTGTACATATTCCGCAATGGATTGTTGAACCATGCACGTTGATGTGTCCACTTAATTTGTGATATCTGTTGATTTCGATGTAATCTGTCTGATCTATTTGTGATACACTGACTGTACACATACATGTATCTCTTTTACCAATTGTACTCATTTGCTTTTGATCTTGACTAGTCCTACCTCTTTTTCTACTACTTGGGCAGCCGACCCTGTACTTCGATGCTCGCCCTTGGAATAACAATTGCAGCCTTACATTGTTTATTCTCTATCTCATAAAACGGTATCCCTATATGGACGCATTGTTTTATTTCGGTAAAACATTCTATTTGCATTATTTTGGAATTGACAATTCCATTGTATTATACTATATGGTTGCAGACATAATATGTATACACTTAACACTTCTGTAATGGATAATTGAACTCGTGTCGCCAAACGTGTCTACTTAAATCTTTGAGTCTTTTCTATTTTGATGTATTTCGCCTGTTCTGTCTGCAACACATATACTATGTTTATTGCTACAACCAATTTGTTTTCAGTTCAAAATGGCACTCGCCTTTTATTATGTAGTCCAGTCCTACCTCTCTTTCTATTACCTAAGTAGTCCTCCTTTAATTTCAATGCATGCTGTTAAAACAACTAACGCCGCTGATGCATGCTATCCATTGCACATACACCAATTGCATGACAAGTGAGGTACACACTGTACATTTCCTCAATGGGTAATTGAACTCGTGACGCCATACGTGTCTACTCAAATCTTTGAGAGTTCTCTATTTTGATGTATTTCGCCGGCTCTATTTGTAACCCATGTAATATGTACATTGTTAAAACCAATTGTTGTCATTTCAATATGGCACTCGCTTTATTACGTGTTTAGTCATACCTCTCTTTCTATTACCTAAGTAGTCCTTTTTTGATTTCAATGCACGCTTTTAAAACAACTAACCCTACCGATGCATGCCACCAATTGCACGTACACTGACTGCATGACCTGAAGACCACCTAATAGGTAAGCGCTTCACCTCTCGCTCCGCCGTCTGGTTTGGGCCCCAGTTGTTCATATAGTTATTGAAAAGCTTCAGCTACATGCCGCCCATCCCAGGTCAAACAGGATTACTTTAGAAGCCATCCCAGAGTCATTGGATGATCATCCAACTACTGTAGAAGTCATTTTGGTATCATCAGACATCATCAAGCTCTTGAAGTCATCAGCAAAGTTTAGAAACTTAAGCCTGATGATTCGAGGATGACTTGAAAATGAGTATCTGATGACTTCACAATGTGTGACTATTCCTGATGACTTCAGGAGGATTTAAAAATAAGCATCTGATGACTTCACAAGGAGGGACTATTTCTGATGACTTGAGGAGGATTTAAAAATGACTATCTGATGACTTTAAAAGGTGCGACTTTCCTGATAACTTCAGGATGATTTCAGAATGAGTACCTGATGACTTCACAAGGTGTGACTATTACTGATGACTTCAGGAGGATTTAAGAATGAGTATCTGATTATTCCATAAGATCCAATCTGTTCTTGATGATTTGAAAATATTTATATAAAACTCCACAAGCATCATTTATTTCTAACATGTTTTGAGAATGATTTGCTGATTACCCCAAGAATACACCTACTATTTTGGCTACATTTTTGTAAGAAAGGTCCGACCTGTGGTGTGATTTTAGAATTATTTGCTGATTACTACTCAGTGAACACTATTTAGGCATTAAAAGAGGTTGTTTTTAAAATGCAAATTAGCATACAGTGTGCTTCATAAGATATGTAAGAACAGTCACAGGTAAATATTTTTGGAGTTTTTTTTACATCATTTTATTTATAATAATCAGTAATAACAAGTATATTGTGATAAAATGTAAAAAACATGTTAGTTTAGATTCCAATTGATCAATTGTATGTAGGGCCAATGGGATTAGGCAGTAATCGAGTATGAACTTATTGAGCAGTATTGTCTAAACCATGCAGCTGGGAAAAATCAAATTATCAAAGAATGTAAACTATACTGCACATTCTGTGAAATTTAACCACTTGATATTTTAACAAGGGGTTGCAGACTCGGGCAACATTAAACTTAACATGCTTTTTTAACTGTGTAAAGTGCAGTACTGCAAAGTAAAAAAAAAATGGAAACCATTCCTACAATGGTGACTTTTGCCTCTTGCCCATGGTCTCCATCAGAGACCCTACCATAAACATGTTTGCTAATCAGATTCTGAGTCCAACATTATGCACCATCGCCTCCTATCAAGCAAAGTTGCTTAGTGTTACTTCCCCATAGATATTGTTATTGGGCATCACCCCAGACCACACCCCTCTCACTGTCAACTGTCTTACCTTAGAAAGCCAAAGGCTGGGGCATCCTGATGCTGAAAAAATGTCCAATGTACAAACTTTAGGCCAAGTAGATAAATATTTGCCCTGGTGCAGCTGGGAAGTAGCATAACCTTAAGTTTTGTTATGCCACTGGGTTTATGGTTCACTACAATGGTTTCTCTTCTGTACTCCAGCCAGGACTGGCTCTAGGGCAGTGCAACCCGTGCCACAGAACCAGGTGCTGACTTCAGTTGGGGCACCATGGTTACAAGTATATTATGGTTTTAAAAGCACCTGTTGTGACGTTCCTTGCCTCCAGACTTTTTCAGGCAACAATAAATATGTCAAGATAACTCTGGTGATTAATGTTCTGAGTGGTGAGAGATTGGATTATCTAGTGGATGTTTTAAGGTAGCGCAGAGGGTGACTATGCCTGCTGCAAAGAGCATGTACCATGCAGATTAAGGGGCCTATTTATGAGCCCCTAGCTCCACCGGAGCGTCACTTTTTGTGACGCTCCGGTTGCACAATGGCCTGCGCCGTAGTTACAAGGTGGCGTTAAGTCACGTTTAATGTAGGAGGCTGGCCTGGCTTATAGTGGGTACCTTGTGGTACTTACACTTTGTGCCAGGTCCAGTTATCCCTTATTAGTAGATTAGAGGTGTTCTAGCAGCTTAGGCTGATAGAGGTAGCTATAGCAGAGCAGTTTAGGCTGAACTAGGAGACATGCAAAGCTCCTACTATACCACTTATATTACTTAGCACTATATCTTATTTTATTTTAGTGACATTATGCCAAAAGTATCTCAGAGGATATACTCCCTTAGGAGGTAAGTAGGGAGGCAAGGACTTACCTCCACCAAATTTGGACAGAAGGGCCACTGGACTGTCGAAGACACTTGGACCCAGCTCCTGTGTTCCAGGGACCACGCTCGTAAGGATGAGATGGGACCCAGAGGACCAGTGATGCAGAAGTTTGGTGCCTGCGTTAGCAGGGGGAAGATTCCGTCGACCCACTGGAGATTTCTTCTTGGCTTCCAGTGCAGGGTGAAGGCAGACAGCCCTCAGAGCATGCACCACCAGGAAACAGTCGAGAAAGCCGGCAGGATGAGGCGCTACAATGTTGCTGGTAGTCTTCTTGCTACTTTGTTGCGGTTATGCAGGCGTCCTGCAGCAGTCAGTGGTCGATCCTTGGCAGAAGTCCAAGAGGGAAGTGCAGAGGAACTTTGGTGAGCTCTTGCATTCGTTATCTGGTGAGATGCCCACAGGAGAGACCCTAAATAGCCCTCAGACAAGGATTGGCTACAGAGAAAGGTAAGCACCTATCAGGAGGGGTCTCTCACGTCACCTGCTGGCACTGGCCACTCAGAGCTGTCCATTGTGCCCTCACACCTCTGCATCCAAGATGGCAGAGGTCTGGGACACACTGGAGGAGCTCTGGGCACCTCCCCTGGGAGGTCCTGGTCAGGGGAGTGGTCACTCCCCTTTCCTTTGTCCAGTTTCGTGCCAGAACAGGGCTGGGGGGATCCCTGAACCGATGTAGACTGGCTTATGCAAGGAGGGCACCATCTGTGGACGTTATTTCACTCAGGCTGCAGTGGCAGTCCCGTGTAAGAATTGTCTGAGCTCCCTATGGGTGGCAAAAGAAATGCTGCAGTCCATAGAGATCTCCTGGAACCCCAATACCCTGGGTACCTAGGTACCATATACCAGGGAATTATAAGGGTGTTCAAGTGTGCCAATCAGAATTGGTAAAATTAGTCACTAGCCTGCAGTGACAATTTTAAAAGCAGAGAGAGCATAAACACTGAGGTTTCTGATTAGCAGAGCCTCAGTGATACAGTTAGGCACCACACAGGGAACACTTGTAGGCCACAAACATATGAGCACTGGGGTCCTGGCTAGCAGGATCCCAGTGAGACAGTAAAAACACCCTGATATAAAGTCACAAACAGGCCAAAAGTGAGGGTAACAAGGCTAGAAAGAGGTTACCTTCCTACAGTGGCTTAACGCCACCTTGCAAATACGGCTCTTTCACATGCAGCCCTTTGCGTGGAAGGGGTGTGCCACAGCAACACCCATTGCATTTTGACGCTGCCTCAGATTCACGAGCTTTCATAAATCTGAGGCAGCGCCAAAATCTAACGCCACCCCAGGGGAGGCATTAGCAAGGCGCAACAAGGAGAAATACTTTTATTCCTCCTCATTTTTTGCCTTTTTTTCTATGTGTGCTGCATTCTGCAGCATGCATAGAAAGAGCAAAATGCCAGACATGATAGTTTACGTGCGGGAAGGTGTCCCTTCCTGCACATAAACAATAATTTCAAAATGACGCTTTGGCACTTCTGTGTGTGCTGCATTCTGCACACACAGAAGTGCCAAATCACCATTAGTGATTGTTTCTGTGTGGGAAGGGACACCTTCCTGCACATAAACAATTAAACCCATCAACGCAGGCATCCTTGCACAATGGTGCAAGGATGCCTGCGTTGATGCTAGGCAGCTCAATTTAGTGCTAGCACAGGGGACAACACAGGGGTGCTCCGTTTTCAATTAAATACAGCGCATCACTGCATTGTGAAAATGACAGAGCGCAGTGCTGCCAATTTTGGCGCAGCATTCAGCTCAGTCGTTTTCCATTAAATATGGGCCCAAGTGCATATAATGCAAATAGGTCAGTGTGTTAGTACTTTTATCGGAGAGGTCCTTTTATGACTTGCAGTTAAGAATTTACAATCCTAATATAGAACATCAAGCTATTAACTCTTATCAAAGAACTGCATGCATACTACAAGGTATAGAGAAGAGAGATTTTTTCCTCAGTCTTTCATTATCCTAATGTTGCAAAAAGGGTTCATTTGGGTAGAAATGAATTCTTACTTATTGTTAAAGAGAACCCCCAACCATGGTGTTACATTTTAAATTCTGAATTTGTGCTTCTCCAGACCAAGCACTCAAACTATACACCCTACCAGTATGGAGGATATGAGACTCCTACACCCTGTAGTCCTCTGTCTTATGTAACATTTCTTATATACTGATTTGCACATCTATGATTGATTGTCTCTGTGCAATGTTTGTGCAATGTAAAGTGCTCTGACATCCTATACTGGTATGAGTGGCGCTATAAAACGAATTAAATGCATCTGAGAGAGAGAGTTTATGGAAACTTGAGGGGCACTTATGGAAACTTGAGGGGCACTGTTAAGGGTGGCAGTGAAGGAATCAGTGGTGGAGGTTGGCATTGGGGGGCTCCAACAAACATTTTCGCACAGGGCGCCATCAGCGCTAGGGTCGTCCCTGACTCCAGCCAGCCCCTCCAGGCCTTTAGACATACTGCCCGACCCTCTGCATACTAACTTAAGAGTCAGGTTGTAGGCCTCACCTGCCCTCCTGTCTCGAGTGTGGGGTCTCAGTAGTCAGGTCTCAGTAGTCAGGTGTGTCAGAGTGCACACTTTAAAAGTACTAGCCAGCCCTCAGCTGACATAGATTTCCCCTCCTGAGCAGCGCTGATGGCATTATTACCATGATTCCACCAGGCCCTGTGAGTACATGCTGCACTAATAGTAGTACGGCTGTCAATGGCAGCACCATGTATGTATTCAGTGCCCCACCCCAGCACAGTTGCAGATAAAAGATGTTTTCTGCTGGTTGAGCCTGCCCTGGCAGTCATGTCTTGGTGGTACCAATAAGTCTGTCAGCAGAGCACTAAGCTCGAATGAGGCAGTGTTAGAGCGTGGAATGGGTTAGGCAAAAACAGAATAACACAGACAAAATTATTCTGTTTGTATTTTTGTTGGTCTTTCACCTCAAATCAGCTACGGTTAAAATAACGCAAACACTTTATATGAACAATGCAAGTTCAAGTTATCGGTGGGAAATGCACTATTTTGCATTGTGAAACTCAATTGGTAAATGTAATCCCTCTGCAGATGTCTTTCTGTGTGTAAAGAGCGAGAAAGAGTAACGAATCCTGGTTGGCGGTGTAGGGAATAATGTCCACTTTTAATGCTATGAGGTCTCACCCTACAACTGCAAATGCATTTTGACCGTGCAAGTCATTAATTGTATTAAAGACAGTAAAAGATACGTGTGACTCAAAGTGTCACACATTTGGCTGCAAAATGTCACTCCTATGTTCATATAAATCATGGGAATGTCACACATAAGCACATAAGCAAATTTGGTAGCTATGGTAGAGCTATGTGGATATTTTCACAAAGTGCTTTGGAAATGTACTTGAAGGTATTATACTTCTATTAAAAAAGTGCATATGATGAAAAAGCTACTGAGGCCTCTGTGCTATGCAGATTGAAAAACTATTATGCAAAGAAACAATTATGTTACTCTGCGCCTTTTTCCATTGATTTTGGTATTTAGAAGGAACCCAAATATACAACTACATGTTCCAGAATGCAGTTCGTGATAGGAAAGGAAGTCTGTCAAAGGCGCTTACAACCAACCAAACATCTACTTCACTGCACCAATCAGATATTTGGGTGTTGGACCTTTTCCCATTGGCATTTCCTTTGCCCTGGATGCCTCTATTTCCGCCATTCCTGCATCAATTGGACTAAATAATTAATCATTCCTTTCAAATGTTTTCTTTCATTTTTGGTTTGGTTGTGTTTCTTAAAATTTTATTTCATTAAATTAGTTTTCCCATATTTTGTTTCCTCTAATGTGGCTATGGGATCACACACCGGCTCTAAAATTCAGTTGTGGCGCTGAGGAGTGAGTTATGGCAAAGATGCTTCAATCATATCAGTACAGATTTCTTTATTTTATGGGTGCGTACTGTAGACTGCATCATTGCACACTTTAATAAACTCTTCTGTGGTCATATCATCTCATTTCCAGATCCCGGGTCTACAGTCTATTATTCTTTTAAACTATAGGTTCAGATTCTTTTTCCGTTTGGAACTAAATCGGTTTTCCTGTTTTCTTGTTACTCTCATGTGTTCACAGGGCCTCTTTTGGGGAGGGCGAGGTGTGCTGGTGCCCTGGCTTGGGGGAGCGCTGACCTGAGGGGGTCCTGTGTTTAGCAATAACTTACTAAACTTGCACCACCTGATAAGTTTATAATGTGCGTCCAGCCTTCAGGACGCAATTAAAATGTCAAGACACCTCTTGTGAATAATGATCCTGTTAGGGAGAGAGACTGGAGTTTTGTCACAGTTTTGACTTGCCATAAAGTGGTCATAAAGTAGCATAGATGTTTCAAAGAGCAGAAATATATTTTATATAGCTAGCTGAGTGGATTAGTAAGACCGGACTTTACAATCCCTTGAAGACAAGTTAAATGTATGTGAACAGGGGCCCTGGAGAGATGAGTCGCACACAGCGTCACCAGTGCTAAAGTTGGCCCTGTGTGTTCAATAAAATTTGTTGAAATGAAATAGAGGCTGTCCTGCAACCAACCTTGCTCACCTGTCTCCGCCTCCCGGGCTGTTTCAGCCAATCAGTCAAGGCGATTGTGGTGTCCAAAACAAGCACGCCCTTACTCGATCACAACTGGCCGGCCTTTGTTGTACCTGAAAACGAGGGAAATTTGTAGCAGGAGCGTACATGGAGCTATAGCTGAAAGAATTACACCAGCTGCTTGCCGTGTCTCTTTAGAGATGAAGACGAGGAAAGGTGCAGGGTTTTGAATGAAGTACAGTAATCTGGCAGAAGGGGAAAGGGAGTAGGAAAATATAGCAAAGGGAGGCGAGATAACCGACGTGAGTGAGGCATGGAACTCACCCTCCCACTAGGTGAGAGCTGCGCTAGTTTAGTAATTTTTAAATTGGGGGTTTAGGAATGCCACTCACTCTCAGCCTTTTACAACGTTTCATTTCTCTCCTATTAACACATTTTCCTTTTTTCTTCTACATCTCGCTTCAGCAAGGTATTTTTTTAATTCACGTTCCTTTCTAGAGTTTCCACTCTGTTCTGTTCACCCTGTACATCCGCTCTACATCTGCTCTTCATGCTGCATCGGATCTCTACCCTACACCCACACACCTCTCAGCTCCGCACAAGGGCTCTCTGCACCCTCATCACCGTCCACACATTCCGATCTCAACAAACACCCTCCAGGCCCTCGTTAATCTACCCTCTCTTTAGCAGCTGCAGCGGGCTGGGGTTTTTCAAAGGCCTCTTCTGTCTGCAAGTCAGCAGATTAAGGGGGTCATTCTGACCCTGGCGGTCAGTGTTAAAGCAGCGGCCAACCCGCCAACAGGCTGGCGGTCCAAAAAATGGAATTCTGACCCTGGCAGGAACCACCAACGAAGGCCGCCGCTTTAATACTCCGACCGCCACGGCGGCACAAACAAACAGCGCGGCGGTCACCGCCAACAGCCAGGCGGCAGACAATGTACCGCCCACGCTATCACAACTCACCAATCCGCCACCTTTTCCGGGGCGGGAGCCCCACCGATAAAAACTCGGCGGAAACAGACATTTCCAATGGAAAACGCTCACCTCGACACACTCACGCGGAATCGGGACAGCATGGAACCGGAACTCTACATCCTCCCAGCCATTGCCTTCCTGCTCTTCTTCCAGGATCACGAACATCGCCGCAGACGACAACGGTGAGTACTGCACCTACGACACAGGGGAGGGGGGAGGAGGAAAGGTTGCGGGAACACACATACGCCACAACCCACCCCCACCCTCACCCCCACCGAAATACCTACACACCAATGCAGATTGAAAAGTCAGAGTGACACCCCCAAACCCCCAAAACAAAAATGCAAAGACAAAAGGCAATGATTGTAAAAATAGAACTATATTATATCAATAATTAAGTATAGCGAACTTACCAATATATAAAGAATTAATACACATCTAGAACTATATATATACAAGTAGCAAAAGTCCGGCACAGTTTTGCAAAGTCCAAATGTCCGTGGGCCAATGTGCAGCAACACATGGGCAAAGCCCACACACGAGATCGAGTCCATTGGAGAGAACACTGCAGGGGCATCACAAAAATAAAATACTGGCGCCTCAGGGGGAAGGGAAGAGGGGGCACCTCAGCCACATGAGTCCACGACGCCAGATCCACGAAGGGCCTCCATGCCCACTGTGCCATCCTGGGGAGTGCAAAGCCACAGTCTCTCAAGTCTCTACAGTGGGTGGATTGCCCACTGTGCCATCCTGGGGGGTGCAAAGCCACAGTCCATCAGGTGGATTACAGAGTCCACTGGTCATGGAGGAGGCATGGTGGGCAGAGTGCCTCGTGAAGCCCTGCCCGACACAGAACCGGGCCTGCCAATGGGCCAGCGGTGCTTGACAGGAGGGCCCAGCGGAGCGGTGCTTGACAGGAGGGCCCAGCGGAGCGGTGCTTGAGATGAGGGCCCAGCGGAGCGGTGCTTGAGATGAGGGCCCAGCGGAGCGGTGATTGACAGGAGGGCCCAGCGGAGTGGTGCTTGACAGGAGGGCCCAGCGGAGCGGTGCTTGACAGGAGGGCCCAGCGGAGCAGTGCTTGACAGGAGGGCCCTGTTCAGCGGTGCCTGTCTTGGCGGGGCCCTGTTCAGCGGTGCTTCTCACGGCGGGGCCCTGTTCAGCGGTGCTTCTCACGGTGGGACCCTGTTCAGCGGTGCTCTTCACGGCGGGGCCCTGTTCAGCGGTGCTCCTCACGGCGGGGCCCTGTTCAGCGGTGCTCTTCACGGCGGGGCCCTGTTCAGCGGTGCCCTTCACGGCGGGGCCCTGTTCAGCGGTGCTCCTCACGGCGGGGCCCTGTTCAGCGGTGCTCCTCACGGCGGGGCTCTGTTCAGTGGTGCTCCTCACGGCGGGGCCCTGTTCAGCGGTGCCCTTCACGGCGGGGCCCTGCTCAGCGGTGCTCCTCACGGCGGGGCCCTGTTCAGCGGTGCTCCTCACGGCGGGGCCCTGTTCAGCGGTGCTCCTCACGGTGGGGCCCTGTTCAGCGGTGCTTCTTACGGCGGGGTCCTGTTCTAACGTGTTGTCCAGAGTGTTGTCTGCCCTGCTGAAACACATGCGCAGCTACATCGTGTTCCCTCAGGTGGAGGATTTGCCCACAGGCAAAGGTAACTTCCATGCCCTGGGACATATCCCCAACATCATTGGTGCCATTGATGGGACACATGTGGCATTGGTACCCCTGCAGGAGTGAACAGGTGTACAGAAACCAGAAGAGCTACCACTCTATGAATGTGCAGATGGTGTGTTTGGCAGACCAGTACATCTCCCATGTGATATGCCAAGTTTCCTGGCTCAGTGCATGACGCCTACATTTTGAGGAATAGCAGCATCCCTTATGTGATGGGGCAACTCCAGAGGCACAGGATGTGGCTAATAGGTGAGGCCAAGGACCCAATACAGTGTGAATAGGTGTCTAGGTATGGGGTTGCCCTAAGGGTTAGTGTTTGTTTAACAGTTGTCCTGAAGGTGACTCTGGTTACCACAACCTGTCATGGCTACTGACCCCAGTGAGGAATCCCAGGACAAGTGCAGAGGAATGTTACAATGAGGCACATGGGCGAACTAGGAGGGTGATCGAACGAACCTTCGGCCTCCTGAAGGCCAGATTCCGGTGCCTCCATGTGACAGGTGGTTCCCTCTACTACTCACCAAAGAAGGTGTGCCAGATCATCGTGGCCAGCTGTATGCTGCACAACCTGGCTTTGCGACGGCAGGTGCCTTTTCTGCAGTAGGATGGGCCAGCTGGTGGTCTTGTGGCAGCTGTGGAGCCTGTGGACAGTGAAGAAGAGGAGGCAGAAGAAGAGGATATCAACAACCGAAAGAAATAATCATGCAATACTTCCAGTGAGGCACAGGTAAGAACATGTCACTGCCTCCCACATCTCATACAATTTCTGGAGCTAGCATAAGTCTGTCATTTTCACTCAGTGTATGGACCCTGACTTGTCACTTTGCCTTTCCACTTCCCAGATGTGGGTACCCACTTTGTGCCCTCTGCTATATTTCCTCCAGGACTACAGCTGTGTTACATTGGTATATGCACAAGTAAATTGACATTGCTTTATTCCATGGTTATTGCAATAACATGTTTCTGAAAGCACAGACTGACTCCAGATTGTTTTGTGATTGAAGTGTGTTTATTGCTGTGTAAATAAGTGGAGGGGGTTGTAAAATGGGCTGGGGTGTTGGTGGAGGAACGTCCATGGCAGAGTCCAGTCTATTTGTTTCACAGGTGCATTGTCCAAAGGGGCATAGGAAGTGGAGCAATGGCAGTTGAAGGATGGACAGGGTGACATAGTGGGACAGAAAGGTGACATTCAGGGGGGTCTCGTTTCCTGGAGGGGGTCTTGGCAATGTTCTTTGTCTTGTTACTGGATCTCAGGGACTGTTTGCGGGGTGGTTCTCCATCTGCAGGGGGTGGGGTGCAGGTGTTGTGTTCCTGAGGCGGTGCCTCCTGTCCACTTGCACCGGCGGAGGTGGAGGGCTGTTCATCATCTAGGCCAGTGTCAGGGGCCCCTTTGTTGTGCCATTGTGTCTCTCCTGATGTTGACAAGGTCTTGCAGCACCCCTGCAATGGTGACCAGGGTGTTGTTAATGGACTTCAAGTCCTCCCTGATCCCAAGGTAGTGTTCCTCCTGCAGCCGCTGGGTCTCCTGAAACTTGGCCAGTACCGTTGCCATCGTCTCCTGGGAATGATGGTAAGCTCCCATGATGTTGGAGATTGCCTCATGGAGAGTGGGTTCCCTGGGTCTGTCCTCCCACTGTTGCACAGCAGTCCTCACAGCTTTCCTGTTTTCCTGGGTTCCCTGTAGTGGTGGACACACTGCTGATTGACGTGTCCTGGGGACAGAGGGATGGTCCCGCTGGGTGGGTGCTGTGCTGGTATTTCCTGCGGGGAGGTTCAGTGGTGGTTTGGGACTGTGTCAGGGGAACACTACTGAGAAACACATCAGACCACGCGGTCGCCTTGTGTATGGGCATAAATTGTTCCTGAAAGACCAAAGTAGCAGGCCCCCTTTTCCACACAGTCCGACATCCCGGACCCCTAATACTTTTATGACAATTTATGAGCCACTAGAAGTTCATCATTTTCTTAAAGCCACTTTTGTACATACTGTATATATCACCTTCAGTTACCTGCACTTTTTCATTACCTTCACTGTTTTTACTAGGAGCACCTATTCAGATTAATGCAAACTTTACGTTCAGAATAACATGTTCAACGAAATATACGTTTAATGTCTGGAATAACATGTGCAAAGAAATATATAATGCAATAAATGCCTATTGACGTTACATTGGTTGTACGCATAGAATTACTTTAGCCATTTGATTAGCGTGGAAGTCTAGGTTACTTCCCCCTTGCATTGACCATTAACCTATCCACTCTGATTTAAAAAGAGCAAGTGCATAATTTGCTAAAATGGTTGCAGGTTTTGTAATGTCCAATGCCCTTCTCTGCCCAGTCTCTTGTGCTACCATTGTGCTTGTCAATTCTTCACATTGGTCCTTTTTAAAGCTTCAAATGTTTCCAGGATCTTACCACCTGAGTATTAAGGTGCATGTGTTAAGGTTAAGTACAGCAATGATAGCTTGCCTGCATGTGCGAACGGCAGCTAGATTGGAGGCTCCATGCCGCGGCTTTCAGTGTTCAGGTAGCACTACAGGACAGATGAGTAGTATATGTGTTAGATGCTCTTGGCCCATGCCACAGAGTCTACAGTCTCTGCGTTTTTTAATTAAGCAGATAGTTAGTCCAGGGTTTGTTCAATTCATATTCAGAGAGTCATAAACCTGAGCTTAATGTGGAAATGAACTCAAGCTTGAAGTAGGATTACAGTTTTAAAGACTTGTAGATGTTGATCACTTTCCAACATGGCCCAACTTTACCCACGTTGCTTTGTCTTCTTGCAAGGAAAGAGATCTAGTAATTCTTTTAAGTGTTATTTTGAATTCACCAGCTGCCACCTGAGTAGACCATAAATTTATTGTTCAGAGCAATTGCAGGGTATCTTTTAAAAACAACTGAATGTTGATTTTCTGTGTATTTATTTTGTGCTAAACATAAACCGCTAATGAATTTTCCTCCGCTGATTTCACCTTTGCAAAAGGGCTTTTTGAGGCCAATGTCTGAGTTGTTAGGCCAAACTCTAGGCTCAGTTGTACCTGTGAGGTGCAGTTCTGGAGCTTGAAGACCATCCCATATGGTTTTGCAGTTAGGAGGTCTAGTGGCCTTGATGCCTTCACTGTAGTTATTTTGCAACCATATATGATGGTTGGGAGCAATTTTGCCACCATAACCTTGTGTAGGAGCCCTAAAATGGGGCACTTCGGTGATCTGGAGAATGTGAGAAATCTTGAACTAAGAAAGGCACCTTTGGATGTCATAGTGTCCATATGTGGCACCAAGGTGCCTCTTGAGTTGAATACCACCCCGGGTATTTCTATTTTCATTTGGTGGCTTACTGGATCCCGTTGACACTCAATGAGCCCTTTATTTTTAGTTTCTTGCCAAATTTCACACATTTTGTTTTCAGATTGTGAAACAAAGTATGGATTTAACAAGTTGTTGTAGCCCCTCCAGGGGTCATTCTCCTTACGAGTTGGTTATCAGCATTTAAGGTGTGAGCGAGTGAGTGGTCTCCTAATTTTGGGGAAGTAAGCATTTATATGTTTCAATTCAGTGGACAAGAATGAGATGTAGATGTTAAACAAAAAAGGGGTGAGAACACGCCCTTGCTTCAGGCCTGCTGTACTGCAGACCTTCTTAGAGAACGCAATGCCATCTTCAAATTTAACATGCAGCCATGTTTTGATGTAGAGAAGTTGGATGACTCTTGTGATTTCCGGTGGGGTCACCATGTTGGTAAATTTCTACCAAAGTAAGACCATTTTGAATGCAGCCTTACAGTGCATTAAGCAAGAGTAAAGTGTTGATTTTCCCTGAAAGGCATTTTCCATAGTGTTAGGGCTGCCAAATTTGTATGTGTCCCCTGACCGGCACAGAATCATCTTTTGCTCCATGGAATTAGTACCTGGCTCTCTACCCAAGCCTGGCGATCTTGTACTAAGCTTGTAATCTACTTGGCCTAAGTGGTGAGCAGTGCAATCATTGATAAGTAGCTGGATTGCCTCTGTTGCGCCCTTTAAAAATTGGGTATATTATTGATCCATGCCAGGTGGTTTGGAACACCTTTTGTAAGGCCACTGCACTGTAGAAGGGGTTACCTTTTTTCGTCCAGAGCTCTGGAGAAGCTTTAAAGAAGGCAGTGGGTAACCCCTTCGGTCCATGGGCTCTTCTTACATTGATTGCTCATTAGATGTCTCATTTATGGAATTGACAATGACTGGTGTTGTAATCGACGAGTTCGCTCTTCGTAGTTGATTTCTGTCCTCATTTTTACCTTTAACTTCTGATCATTTTGTGATGGCATCTGGTACTCCACTGTGTCTTATGTTGGTTTTGTTGGTTGTGCAGTCTTATAACCTGGCTGCCTCTGATGGTACTGCTGTAACTGGTTGTGCATTTGGCAAGTGGTTTGTAAAATCAATGATTATGAATGGACAGAGACATTTCCTGGTAACCTTGGATGTCACCTCATTATATACTAGCATCCCTAGAACAGAAGGGATGGTGGCTATTCAACACTTCCTAGACACACGGGAGGCCACTTTTTTAACATTCTAACATGTTAATAGATTTCATTTTGGCTGCTGTAGACAACAATATCCTCTTACATAATGGCACCTGGTATCATCAGATACAAGGGGTAGCCATGGGAGCAAACTTTTCACCATCATTCGCAAACTTGTACATGGGCTATTTCGAGAAAATACATGTCTAGAAGAATTGCCTACCTGAACTGACACAACGTATTCTGTACTGGAGCAGATACATTGATGATATCCTCTTATTCTGGTCAGGGGATGCACCTCTCCTTGACCGATTCTTCCAACATTTAAATATTAACATATATAATATCAAGTTTTCTTTTGACTACAGTACAACATCAGTGAACTTCCTAGACCTAACACTATACATCAAACACAATAGAATTTGCTCCAGACTATACAAAAAAACAACAGCCTGCAATGCTGTTCTACATGATACCAGCTCTCACCCAGCCTCACAAATTGGAGCTATTCCATTTGGGGAAAGCACTAGGATTAGACGCAATTGTAGTGAGGACAAAATTTTTCAGAATGAAGTTGACCAAATGGAACAACGGTTCAAGCGTAGGGGCTACCACTAAACCGTTTTGGATAAAGCTAGAAATAGAATCAAGAATATAAAACAATCAGACTTGCTCACCACATCGAGAAAGAAAAGGGTTCACAACAAACTATCACTTATCACTACATTTAACTCCATGAATTCCCAGATCTGCAAAATCATACAGAAACATTGAGGGGCATATTTATACTCTGTTTGCGCTGAATGTGCGTAAAAATTTTTGATGGACAATCCGCGCAAACCCTGCCCCATATTTATACTTTGACGTCCGACCCCGCGGGCCTCAAAATTCCACCATGTGCATCATTTTTTGGAAGGGGGAACCAGCCTTGCGTTAATTATATGCAAGGTAGGCGTTCCCTTCCAAAAAATTACTTTAAGGCCTGTGCCCCATATTTATACTCTGACGTCATTTTGACGCACAGGAGGGGGTGGGCCTTAAAAAACGACGCACAGCCTGATGGGCGCCGTTTTTTAATGCCTGGGTCAGGGCAGGCGTTAAGGGACCTGTGGGCTCGGAAGGAGCCCAGAAGTGCCCTCCCCTGCCCCCAGGGACACCCCCTGTCACCCTTGCCCACCCCAGGAGGACACCCAAGGATGGAGGGACCCATCCCAGGGAAGGAAAGGTAAGTTTGGGTAAGTATTTTTTTCCAAATTTTTTTGTGGCATAGGGGGGCCTGATTTGGGCCCCCCTACATGCCACTATGCCCAATGACCATGCCCAGGGGACACAAGTCCCCTGGGCATGGCCATTGGGCAAGGGGGCATGACTCCTGTCTTTGCTAAGACAGGAGTCATGTCAATGGAGGTTGGGTGTCCAAAAAAATGGTTCAAATCCGGTTTGAGGCCTAAATTCTTCCTCAGACCTGACTTGCCCCATTTTTTGACGCACAACCCCCATTTTCCCATACGCCGGCGCTGCCTGGTGTGAGTCATTTTTTTTTACGCACACCAGTCCGCAGCGCCGGCTAACGTCATTCCATAAATAAGGCGCCCGCATGGCGTGTTGGAATGGATTTAGCCGGCGGTAAAATTTTTGACGCACAACTGCGTTGGTGCAGTTGTGCGTCAAAAAGTATAAATATGGGCCTGAACGTTTCTATTAGCGGACAGCATTCTAAAAAAGGGCCTCACTGATAGATCTAGTATCACCTACAGCAGAGTACATACATTACGAGATTCTTTATGTCACAGTTATACACCACCAGACATGAATGACACATAGTTACCTAAACCGCCAAACGGCTCTTATAAATGTGGTCAAAGCAACATTTGCATGTGCATCAAAGACAAGTTGGTGGATTTTCAATATAACACTCCCGTTGTACACAAAATATGAAAGTTCATAAACTGCAATACCAAATTTGTTGTTTACTGTCTCATCTGTGTGTGTAGGCGAATCTGTGTTGGGAGCAAGATTAGACCATTAAAAGAGAGGATTCAAGAACATGTCAGGGCTATCCGTACCAACAACACTACCTATCCATTCGCCACACATTACAACACCGCCCATGGTCAACGTGAAATCTTAAAGATTGCCGCACATGGGATAGATTCTGTTAATAACTTACCACGGGGCGGTAAGAAAACCCTTATTCTTAGATGTCTGGAAAGCAATTAGATTGTTACACATAGGGCTGTAGAGGACTGTTTTAATATTGAAAAAGACTTGCATGTATTCCTCTAACATCCCTGTATATGGATACCAGTCCTTTTTTGGCATTGGGCAATTGTTATTACATTTTCTCTTTTTCCATCCTGTGGACATCATAAATATCAACTACACTGTCACAACTACCATAAATGCAACGTTGGATAATCAGATTTTCACTTCATACTTGTACTTCCTCACTCTACATTCATAAGACTGTTCGCTTTTTTGTATACATTGCTGAATCTCTGTATAATAATGTATCCGTACTGCACTGGAATACTTGTTTATATTGCACCATACTATGTGGTTACAGGTTCAATACCAATACACTGTACATATTCCGCAATGGATTGTTGAACCATGCACGTTGATGTGTCCACTTAATTTGTGATATCTGTTGATTTCGATGTAATCTGTCTGATCTATTTGTGATACACTGACTGTACACATACATGTATCTCTTTTACCAATTGTACTAATTTGCTTTTTATCTTGACTAGTCCTACCTCTTTTTCTACTACTTTGGCAGCCGACCCTGTACTTCGATGCTCGCCCTTGGAATAACAATTGCAGCCTTACATTGTTTATTCTCTATCTCATAAAACGTTATCACTATATGGACGCATTGTTTTATTTCGGTAAAACATTCTATTTGCATTATTTTGGAATTGACAATTCCATTGTATTATACTATATGGTTGCAGACATAATATGTATACACTTAACATTTCTGTAATGGATAATTGAACTCGTGTCGCCAAACGTGTCTACTTAAATCTTTGAGTCTTTTCTATTTTGATGTATTTCGCCTGTTCTGTCTGCAAACATATACTATGTTTATTGCTACAACCAATTTGTTTTCAGTTCAAAATGGCACTCGCCTTTTATTATGTAGTCCAGTCCTACCTCTCTTTCTATTACCTAAGTAGTCCTCCTTAAATTTCAATGCATGCTGTTAAAACAACTAACGCCGCTGATGTATGCTATCCATTGCACATACACCAATTGCATGACAAGTGAGGTACACACTGTACATTTCCTCAATGGATAATTGAACTTGTGACGCCATACGTGTCTACTCAAATCTTTGAGAGTTCTCTATTTTGATGTATTTCGCCGGCTCTATTTGTAACCCATGTAATATGTACATTGTTACAACCAATTGTTGTCATTTCAATATGGCACTCGCTTTATTACGTGTTTAGTCATACCTCTCTTTCTATTACCTAAGTAGTCCTTTTTTGATTTCAATGCACGCTTTTAAAACAACTAACCCTACCGATGCATGCCACCAATTGCACGTACACTGACTGCATGACCTGAAGACCACCTAATAGGTAAGCGCTTCACCTCTCGCTCCGCCGTCTGGTTTGGGCCCCAGTTGTTCAAATAGTTATTGAAAAGCTTCAGCTACATGCCGCCCATCCCAGGTCAAACAGGATTACTTTAGAAGCCATCCCAGAGTCATTGGATGATCATCCAACTACTGTAGAAGTCATTTTGGTATCATCAGACATCATCAAGCTCTTGAAGTCATCAGCAAAGTTTAGAAACTTAAGCCTGATGATTCGAGGATGACTTGAAAATGAGTATCTGATGACTTCACAATGTGTGACTATTCCTGATGACTTCAGGAGGATTTAAAAATAAGCATCTGATGACTTCACAAGGTGGGACTATTTCTGATGACTTGAGGAGGATTTAAAAATGACTATCTGATGACTTTAAAAGGTGCGACTTTCCTGATAACTTCAGGATGATTTCAGAATGAGTACCTGATGACTTCACAAGGTGTGACTATTACTGATGACTTCAGGAGGATTTAAGAATGAGTATCTGATTATTCCATAAGATCCAATCTGTTCTTGATGATTTGAAAATATATATATAAAACTCCACAAGCATCATTTCTTTCTAACATGTTTTGAGAATGATTTGCTGATTACCCCAAGAATACACCTACTATTTTGGCTACATTTTTGGAAGAAAGGTCCGACCTGTGGTGTGATTTTAGAATTATTTGCTGATTACTACTCAGTGAACACTATTAAGGCATTAAAAGAGGTTGTTTTTAAAATGCAAATTAGCATACAGTGTGCTTCATAAGATATGTAAGAACAGTCACAGGTAAATATTTTTGGAGGTTTTTTTACATCATTTTATTTATAATAATCAGTAATAACAAGTATATTGTGATAAAATGTTGAAAACATGTTAGTTTAGATTCCAATTGATCAATTGTATGTAGGGCCAATGGGATTAGGCAGTAATCGAGTATGAACTTATTGAGCAGTATTGTCTAAACCATGCAGCTGGGAAAAATCAAATTATCAAAGAATGTAAACTATACTGCACATTCTGTGAAATTTAGCCACTTTATATTTTAACAAGGGGTTGCAGACTCGGGGAACATGAAACTTTACATGCTTTTTTAATTGTGTAAAGTGCAGTACTGCAAAGTAAAAAAAAAATGGAAACCATTCCTACAATGGTGACTTTTGCCTCTTGCCCATGGTCTCCATCAGAGACCCTACCATAAACATGTTTGCTAATCAGATTCTGAGTCCAACATTATGCACCATCGCCTGCTATCAAGCAAAGTTGCTTGGTGTTACTTCCCCATAGATATTGTTATTGGGCATCACCCCAGACCACACCCCTCTCACTGTCAACTGTCTTACCTTAGAAAGCCAAAGGCTGGGGCATCCTGATGCTGGAAAAATGTCCAATGTACAAACTTTAGGCCAAGTAGATAAATATTTGCCCTGGTGCAGCTGGGAAGTAGCATAACCTAAAGTTTTGTTATGCCACTGGGTTTATGGTTCACTACAATGGTTTCTCTTCTGTACTCCAGCCAGGACTGGCTCTAGGGCAGTGCAACCGGTGCCACAGAACCAGGTGCTGACTTCAGTTGGGGCACCATGGTTACAAGTATATTATGGTTTTAAAAGCACCTGTTGTGACGTTCCTTGCCTCCAGACTTTTTCAGGCAACAATAAATATGTCAAGATAACTCTGGTGATTAATGTTCTGAGTGGTGAGAGATTGGATTATCTAGTGGATGTTTTAAGGTAGCGCAGAGGGTGACTATGCCTGCTGCAAAGAGCATGTACCATGCAGATTAAGGGGCCTATTTATGAGCCCCTAGCTCCACCGGAGCGTCACTTTTTGTGACGCTCCGGTTGCACAATGGCCTGCGCCATATTTACAAGGTGGCGTTAAGTCACGTTTAATGTAGGAGGCTGGCCTGACTTATAGTGGGTACCTTGTGGTACTTACACTTTGTGCCAGGTCCAGTTATCCCTTATTAGTAGATTAGAGGTGTTCTAGCAGCTTAGGCTGATAGAGGTAGCTATAGCAGAGCAGCTTAGGCTGAACTAGGAGACATGCAAAGCTCCTACTATACCACTTATATCACTTAGCACTATATCTTATTTTATTTTAGTGACATTATGCCAAAAGTATCTCAGAGGATATACTCCCTTAGGAGGTAAGTAGGGAGGCAAGGACTTACCTCCACCAAATTTGGACAGAAGGGCCACTGGACTGTCGAAGACACTTGGACCCAGCTCCTGTGTTCCAGGGACCACGCTCGTCAGGATGAGATGGGACCCAGAGGACCAGTGATGCAGAAGTTTGGTGCCTGCGTTAGCAGGGGGAAGATTCTGTCGACCCACGGGTCTTCTTGGCTTCCAGTGCAGGGTGAAGGCAGACAGCCCTCAGAGCATGCACCACCAGGAAACAGTCGAGAAAGCCGGCAGGATGAGGTGCTACAATGTTGCTGGTAGTCTTCTTGCTACTTTGTTGCGGTTATGCAGGCGTCCTGCAGCAGTCAGCGGTCGATCCTTGGCAGAAGTCCAAGAGGGAAGTGCAGAGGAACTTTGGTGAGCTCTTGCATTCGTTATCTGGTGAGATGCCCACAGGAGAGACCCTAAATAGCCATCAGACACGGATTGGCTACAGAGAAAGGTAAGCACCTATCAGGAGGGGTCTCTCACGTCACCTGCTGGCACTGGCCACTCAGAGCTGTCCATTGTGCCCTCACACCTCTGCATCCAAGATGGCAGAGGTCTGGGACACACTGGAGGAGCTCTGGGCACCTCCCCTGGGAGGTCCTGGTCAGGGGAGTGGTCACTCCCCTTTCCTTTGTCCAGTTTCGTGCCAGAGCAGGGCTGGGGGGATCCCTGAACCGATGTAGACTGGCTTATGCAAGGAGGGCACCATCTGTGGACGTTATTTCACTCAGGCTGCAGTGGCAGTCCCGTGTAAGAATTGTCTGAGCTCCCTATGGGTGGCAAAAGAAATGCTGCAGTCCATAGGGATCTCCTGGAACCCCAATACCCTGGGTACCTAGGTACCATATACCAGGGAATTAAAAGGGTGTTCAAGTGTGCCAATCAGATTTGGTAAAATTAGTCACTAGCCTGCAGTGACAATTTTAAAAGCAGAGAGAGCATAAACACTGAGGTTTCTGATTAGCAGAGCCTCAGTGATACAGTTAGGCACCACACAGGGAACACATGTAGGCCACAAACATATGAGCACTGGGGTCCTGGCTAGCAGGATCCCAGTGAGACAGTAAAAGCACCCTGATATAAACTCACAAACAGGCCAAAAGTGAGGGTAACAAGGCTAGAAAGAGGCTACCTTCCTACAGTGGCTTAACGCCACCTTGCAAATACGGCTCTTTCACATGCAGCCCTTTGCGTGGAAGGGGTGTGCCACAGCAACACCCATTGCATTTTGACGCTGCCTCAGATTCACGAGTTTTCATAAATCTGAGGCAGCGCCAAAATCTAACGCCACCCCAGGGGAGGCATTAGCAAGGAGCAACAAGGAGAAATACTTTGATTCCTCCTCATTTTTTGCCTTTTCTATGTGTGCTGCATTCTGCAGCATGCATAGAAATAGCAAAATGCCAGACATTATAGTTTACATGCGGGAAGGTGTCCCTTCCTGCACATAAACAATAATTTCAAAATGACGCTTTGGCACTTCTGTGTGTGCTGCATTCTGCACACACAGAAGTGCCAAATCACCATTAGTGATTGTTTCTGTGTGGGAAGGGCCACCTTCCTGCACATAAACAATTAAACCCATCAACGCAGGCATCCTTGCACAATGGTGCAAGGATGCCTGCCTTGATGCTAGGCAGCTCAATTTAGTGCTAGCACAGGGGACAACACAGGGGTGCTCCGTTTTCAATTAAATACAGCGCATCACTGCATTGTGAAAATGACAGAGCGCAGTGCTGCCAATTTTGGCGCAGCATTCAGCTCAGTCGTTTTCCATTAAACATGGGCCCAAGTGCATATAATGCAAAGAGGTCAGTGTGTTAGTACTTTTATCGGAGAGGTCCTTTTATAACTTGCAGTTAAGAAGTTACATTCCTACTATAGAACAGCAAGCTATTAACTCTTATCAAAGAACTGCATGCATACTACAAGGTATAGAGAAGAGAGATTTTTTCCTCAGTCTTTCATTATCCTAATGTTTCAAAAAGGGTTCATTTGGGTAGAAATGAATTCTTACTTATTGTTAAAGAGAACCCCCAACCATGGTGTTACATTTTAAATTCTGAATTTGTGCTTCTCCAGACCAAGCACTCAAACTATACACCCTACCAGTATGGAGGATATGAGACTCCTACACCCTGTAGTCCTCTGTCTTATGTAACATTTCTTATATACTGATTTGCACATCTATGATTGATTGTCTCTGTGCAATGTTTGTGCAATGTAAAGTGCTCTGACATCCTATACTGGTATGAGTGGCGCTATAAAACGAATTAAATGCATCTGAGAGAGAGAGTTTATGGAAACTTGAGGGGCACTTATGGAAACTTGAGGGGCACTGTTAAGGGTGGCAGTGAAGGAATCAGTGGTGGAGGTGGGCATTGGGGGGCTCCAACAAACATTTTCGCACAGGGCGCCATCAGCGCTAGGGTCGTCCCTGACTCCAGCCAGCCCCTCCAGGCCTTTAGACATACTGCCCGACCCTCTGCATACTAACTTAAGAGTCAGGTTGTAGGTCTCACCTGCCCTCCTGTCTCGAGTGTGGGGTCTCAGTAGTCAGGTCTCAGTAGTCAGGTGTGTCAGAGTGCACACTTTAAAAGTACTAGTCAGCCCTCAGCTGACATAGATTTCCCCTCCTGAGCAGCGCTGATGGCATTATTACCATGATTCCACCAGGCCCTGTGAGTACATGCTGCACTAATAGTAGTACGGCTGTCAATGGCAGCATCATGTATGTATTCAGTGCCCCACCCCAGCACAGTTGCAGATAAAAGATGTTTTCTGCTGGTTGAGTCTTAGCCTGCCCTGGCAGTCATGTCTTGGTGGTACCAATAAGTCTGTCAGCAGAGCACTAAGCTCGAATGAGGCAGTGTTAGAGCGTGGAATGGGTTAGGCAAAAACAGAATAACACAGACAAAATTATTCTGTTTGTATTTTTGTTGGTCTTTCACCTCAAATCAGCTACGATTAAAATAACGCAAACACTTTAAATGAACAATGCAAGTTCAAGTTATCGGTGGGAAAAGCACTATTTTGCATTGTGAAACTCAATTGGTAAATGTAATCCCTCTGCAGATGTCTTTCTGTGTGTAAAGAGCGAGAAAGAGTAACGAATCCTGGTTGGCGGTGTAGGGAATAATGTCCACTTTTAATGCTATGAGGTATCACCCTACAACTGCAAATGCATTTTGACCGTGCAAGTCATTAATTGTATTAAAGACAGTAAAAGATACGTGTGACTCAAAGTGTCACACATTTGGCTGCAAAATGTCACTCCTATGTTCATATAAATCATGGGAATGTCACACATAAGCACATAAGCAAATTTGGTAGCTATGGTAGAGCTATGTGGATATTTTCACAAAGTGCTATGGAAATGTACTTGAAGGCATTATACTTCTATTAAAAAAGTGCATATGATGAAAAAGCTACTGAGGCCTCTGTGCTATGCAGATTGAAAAACTATTATGCAAAGAAACAATTATGTTACTCTGCGCCTTTTTCCATTGATTTTGGTATTGAGAAGGAATCCAAATATACAACTACATGTTCCAGAATGCAGTTCGTGATAGGAAAGGAAGTCTGTCAAAGGCGCTTACAACCAACCAAACATCTACTTCACTGCACCAATCAGACATTTGGGTGTTGGACCTTTTCCCATTGGCATTTCCTTTGCCCTGGATGCCTCTATTTCCGCCATTCCTGCATCAATTGGACTAAATAATTAATCATTCCTTTCAAATGTTTTCTTTCATTTTTGGTTTGGTTGTGTTTTCTTAAAATTTTATTTCATTAAATTAGTTTTCCCATATTTTGTTTCCTCTAATGTGGCTATGGGATCACACACCGGCTCTAAAATTCAGTTGTGGCACTGAGGAGTGAGTTATGGCAAAGATGTTTCAATCATATCAGTACAGATTTCTTTATTTTATGGGTGCGTACTGTAAACTGCATCATTGCACACTTTAATAAACTCTTCTGTGGTCATATCATCTCATTTCCAGATCCCGGGTCTACAGTCTATTATTCTTTTAAACTATAGGTTCAGATTATTTTTCCGTTTGGAACTAAATCGGTTTTCCTGTTTTCTTGTTACTCTCATGTGTTCACAGGGCCTCTTTTGGGGAGGGCGAGGTGTGCTGGTGCCCTGGCTTGGGGAGCGCTGACCTGAGGGGGCCCTGTGTTTAGCAATAACTTACTAAACTTGTACCACCTGATAAGTTCCTAATGTGCGTCCAGCCTTCAGGACACAATTAAAATGTCAAGACACCTCTTGTGAATAAGGATCCTGTTAGGGAGAGAGACTGGAGTTTTGTCACAGTTTTGACTTGCCATAAAGTGGTCATAAAGTAGCGTAGATGTTTCAAAGAGCAGAAATATATTTTATATAGCTAGCTGAGTGGATTAGTAAGACCGGACTTTACAATCCCTTGAAAACAAGTTAAATGTATGTGAACAGGGGCCCTGGAGAGATGAGTCGCACACAGCGTCACCAGTGCTAAAGTTGGCCCTGCGTGTTCAATAAAGTTTGTTGAAATGAAATAGAGGCTGTCCTGCAACCAACCTTGCTCACCTGTCTCCGCCTCCCGGGCTGTTTCAGCCAATCAGTCAAGGCGATTGTGGTGTCCAAAACAAGCACGCCCTTACTCGATCACAACTGGCCGGCCTTTGTTGTACCTGAAAACGAGGGAAATTTGTAGCAGGAGCGTACATGGAGCTATAGCTGAAAGAATTACACCAGCTGCTTGCCGTGTCTCTTTAGAGATGAAGACGAGGAAAGGTGCAGGGTTTTGAATGAAGTACAGTAATCTGGCAGAAGGGGAAAGGGAGTAGGAAAATATAGCAAAGGGAGGCGAGATAACCGACGTGAGTGAGGCATGGAACTCACCCTCCCACTAGGTGAGAGCTGCGCTAGTTTAGTAATTTTTAAATTGGGGGTTTAGGAATGCCACTCACTCTCAGCCTTTTACAACGTTTAATTTCTCTCCTATTAACACATTTTCCTTTTTTCTTCTACATCTCGCTTCAGCAAGGTATTTTTTAAATTCACGTTCCTTTCTAGTGTTTCCACTCTGTTCTGTTCACCCTGTACATCCGCTCTACATCTGCTCTTCATGCTGCATCGGATCTCTACCCTACACCCACACACCTCTCAGCTCCGCACAAGGGCTCTCTGCACCCTCATCACCGTCCACACATTCCGATCTCAACAAACACCCTCCAGGCCCTCGTTAATCTACCCTCTCTTTAGCAGCTGCAGCGGGCTGGGGTTTTTCAAAGGCCTCTTCTGTCTGCAAGTCAGCAGATTAAGGGGGTCATTCTGACCCTGGCGGTCAGTGTTAAAGCGGCGGCCAACCCGCCAACAGGCTGGCGGTCCAAAAAATGGAATTCTGACCCTGGCAGGAACCGCCAACGAAGGCCGCCGCTTTAATACTCCGACCGCCACGGTGGCACAAACAAACAGCGCGGCGGTCACCGCCAACAGCCAGGCGGCAGACAATGTACCGCCCACGCTATCACAACTCACCAATCCGCCACCTTTTCCGGGGCGGGAGCCCCGCCGATAAAAACAGCGGAAACAGACATTTCCAATGGAAAACGCTCACCTCGACACACTCCACGCGGAATCGGGACAGCATGGAACCGGAACTCTACATCCTCCCAGCCATTGCCTTCCTGCTCTTCTTCCAGGATCACGAACGTCGCCGCAGACGACAACGGTGAGTACTGCACCTACGACACAGGGGAGGGGGGAGGAGGAAAGGTTACGGGCACACACATACGCCACAACCCACCCCCACCCTCACCCCCACTGAAATACCTACACACCAATGCAGATTGAAAAGTCAGAGTGACACCCCCAAACCCCCAAAACAAAAATGCAAAGACAAAAGGCAATGATTGTAAAAATAGAACTATATTATATCAATAATTAAGTATAGCGAACTTACCAATATATAAAGAATTAATACACATCTAGAACTATATATATATACAAGTAGCAAAAGTCCGGCACAGTTTTGCAAAGTTCAAATGTCCGTGGGCCAATGTGCAGCAACACATGGGCAAAGCCCACACACGAGATCAAGTCCATTGGAGAGAACACTGCAGGGGCATCACAAAAATAAAATACTGGCACCTCAGGGGGAAGGGAAGGGGGGGCACCTCAGCCACATGAGTCCACGACGCCAGATCCACGAAGGGCCTCCATGCCCACTGTGCCATCCTGGGGAGTGCAAAGCCACAGTCTCTCAAGTCTCTACAGTGGGTGGATTGCCCACTGTGCCATCCTGGGGGGTGCAAAGCCACAGTCCATCAGGTGGATTACAGAGTCCACTGGTCATGGAGGAGGCATGGTGGGCAGAGTGCCTCGTGAAGCCCTGCCCGACACAGAACCGGGCCTGCCAATGGGCCAGCGGTGCTTGACAGGAGGGCCCAGCGGAGCGGTGCTTGACAGGAGGGCCCAGCGGAGCGGTGCTTGAGATGAGGGCCCAGCGGAGCGGTGCTTGAGATGAGGGCCCAGCGGAGCGGTGCTTGACAGGAGGGCCCAGCGGAGTGGTGCTTGACAGGAGGGCCCAGCGGAGCGGTGCTTGACAGGAGGGCCCTGTTCAGCGGTGCCTGTCTTGGCGGGGCCCTGTTCAGCGGTGCTTCTCACGGCGGGGCCCTGTTCATCGGTGCTTCTCACGGCAGGGCCCTGTTCAGCGGTGCCCTTCACGGCGGGGCCCTGTTCAGCGGTGCTCCTCACGGCGGGGCCCTGTTCAGCGGTGCTCCTCACGGCGGGGCCCTGTTCAGCGGTGCTTCTCACGGCGGGGCCCTGTTCAGCGGTGCCCTTCACGGCGGGGCCCTGTTCAGCGGTGCTTCTCACGGCGGGGCCCTGTTCAGCGGTGCTCCTCACGGCGGGGCCTGTTCAGCGGTGCTCCTCACGGCGGGGCCCTGTTCAGCGGTGCCCTTCACGGCAGGGCCCTGTTCAGCCATGCTCCTCACGGCGGGGCCCTGTTCAGCGGTGCTCCTCACGGCGGGGCCCTGTTCAGCGGTGCTTCTCACGGCGGGGCCCTGTTCAGCGGTGCCCTTCACGGCGGGGCCCTGTTCGGCGGTGCTTCTCATGGCGGGGCCCTGTTCAGCGGTGCTTCTCACGCCGGGGCCCTGTTCAGCGGTGCCTGTCTTGGCGGGGCCCTGTTCAGCGGTGCCTGTCTTGTGTTTCGAGTGAACCACACCTGGCCAATACTTCCTGCTCAGTCAGCATCGGACCTTTCCGTTGCGGGCCCTCCTGTGATGGAGTCCTGGGGCCCTGGGTCTCCTCCGATACCCCTGGAATGGGGCTGGTGGGGCCCTCATGGCCAGGTCGGCTGCTCCCTGCCTTTTGCGCTTTGCTGCCCTTGCCCTCCTTGGCAGACTCTCCGTGGCCCTTGGCTCCCTTACCCGATGTGGCAGGTGACGGTGCAAGGCTACCCTCCTTGGGGGCAGGCGTATCAGGCCTGTCGTGCCTGCCCTTCAGTTTTTTGCTCCTCTTCCCAGGGGGGGGGCTGGCTGTGCCTTTGCTGCTGGCCGATGTCCCTGCACAAGGAAAGGGCGTACTCCAAAAATCAGCCACGACGTTCTTGGGAGTTGCTGGGCTGGTGGTGGCTGAGGTGTTTTTGGAACTCTTACGAGATGGAGGGGGTGGGTCAGGTGAGGAAAAGAGGTCCAGTTTATAGAGGATTAGTTTTTTAGGAGCCATGGGAAGGGTAGCTGGAGTGGGTATGGGAGTGGAGGAAGAGGATGTGGTTGTAGGAGAGTCAAGTCTGGTGTCTTTGGGTGCAGATGCTTGGGCTGGAGGCTGACGTGAGGCGGATGGCTGTTGGTTGGGTGCCTGCCTGCGTTTGTGTGGTTTGGAAGCGGGGGTGACAGACACACTGGGAGAGGACACAGGGGACGTGTACATGGCAGTGGGGATTGTGACGGCACGTGTGCGGACTGGTGTGGAGGGTGTGCTGGTGATTGGTGTACTGGCTGATGGTGGTGTGCATGCAGGTGTGAGTGTAGACGTCACAGGGAGGGAGGAAGGAGACGAGGAGGTGGGGACACAGAGGAGGTAGTGGCTGTTGGCATGTCTGCATCTGTATGTTGCTTGTGTGAATGCTTGTGTGTTCTGTGGTGCTTATGTCTGGATGAGCTTCCCTTGGGTGTTGAGGTGTGTGCAGGCTGGTCTGTAGGTGTGGATGGGATAGGCAGAGGAACAGGGGAGTGGGACTGGGTGGAGGGAGTTAGAAGAGGGAGGCTGGAGACAGGGACAATCGCTGCCGTCAGTGCTGAGGCCAGAGCGTTGAACGATCGCTGATGGGCAGCCTGACCCGAATGAAGGCCCTCCAGGTATGCATTGCTTTGATGCACCTCCCTCTCCACACCCTGGATGGCATTCAAAAGGGTAGACTGCCCAACAATGATGGTCCTCAGGAGGTCAATAACCTCCTCACTGAGGGCAGCAGGGGTGACTGGGGCAGGGCCTGAGGTGCCTGGGGCGAAGGAGATGGCCGCCTTCCTGGCCGTGCGGGCACGGGCCAAGGCCGAGGGGCTGCTGGGAGGGCGGAGCTGGTGCGCTGGGTGGCGGCTGTACCTGTAGTATCAGTGGGCACGGATGTTGCCGCCACCGCAAGGGAGCTCCCATCCGAGGACATGTCGGTGTCACTGACGTCTGCACGGGTCCCCGTGGTGGAGCCCCCCTCGCCCTCCGTCTCACTGGCCATGTCGGAGTCCGTTGCATGGCCCTCCGGGGCCATGTGAGATGCAGCTCCCTCTTGCGCCGATGCCACTTCTCCTCCGCCTGATGATGCTAATGCACACATTCACCGAAAAACAAAGAAAATGGGGGGGGGGATGGAGAAATAAAGACAAGTTGAGTGCATGCATTGGGGACACCGTTGGCGGAGAGGACAGACACAGAAGTCCCCTGCACTACGCTGCGCACTTGGGGTACACTACTCATTACCTGGGACATGCCCTACAAGCCTTTGGGCTACAACTGCCCACACAGAATACAAAGGTCCATGAATAGCGTTACTAGGCACCCTACAGAGGTGGGGGGCGGGGGCACAGGACCATACCTCACGGAGGGTCCTAGCCTACAGAAATTGCCCTGGCCTAGGGATACCCACAGCCCTCCTCCCCCACCCAGACACCTCCACTGCGCGCAAATTTAGCTGAATGTGCTGGTACTCGCCCCCTTGTGTCTGCTGTGATGTCCTCAAGCGCCCATCTAAATCGGGGTAGGCCACCGCCAGGATCCGGGACATCAGGGGGTTCAAGGTACGACTGGCACCCCTCCTAGGTTGGGTGGCCATCCCCAGCAGAGCCTCGGTGGTCTTCCTGCTCCCGCGGCGGATGTCCTCCCACCTCTTGCGGCAGTGGGTGCCCCGTCTGTTGTGGACCCCCAGGGCCCGGACGTCCTTGGCGATGGCATGCCAAATATCGATCTTTTGATGGGCTCTGACCTATGTGACATGTACAGGGGGGGAAAATAAACATCATCACTTTTCTGCATGCTCGATGTGAGTGGCCCCCCCTCCCCAAACTTGCCAGGTGGCACATGCTCTCATCTGTCGTGCCATGCATTCGTAATTCGCTCCCCTCCCCTCCATCGTACATCCACCCCACTCATCACAGGCATTGCCCACTATGCATTGGCCCCCGTGTACTCACCTGTTGGTCTGGAGGACCGTAGAGTAGCACATACTGGGGGAGGACCCCGTCCACGAGCTTCTCCAACTCTTCGGAACTGAAGGCGGGGGCCCTTTCCCCAGTCGCAGCAGCCATTGTCACTTCCAGACTGAGGTCACAGCAGCACTTGCAGTATAGGTCCTCTCCTGTGGATGGTCAGGTCTCGTGTGATTAAGCAGAGAGAAAATGGCGGTCACGCCCGCGGCGGTGCGTACCGCGGTGGTGCGTACCGCGGCGGTGCGTACCGCGAGCGCCGGCACACATCGTCATTGGCTCCTGAAACCCATAGGGTTCAATGTTAACCAATGCTGCTTTGCGCTGCGGTCTTCGACCGCCTACCGCCACGGCTTGCCACGCCAGCGCAATGACCTCACTTCACATTGTCCCACTTCACAGGTCAGGCAGCCGCCATTTCAAGGGCCCACATGGCTTAATTCCTACTGCGTCACACATGGCTAGGCCTTGCATCGACACTCATACAAGCTATTCAATCCAGAGAGATTCGTGTACTGTGCAGGCTGTGGGAACTTACCTGTGGGTTGATTGACTCTGTGCTCCATGTTGTCCTTCCTAGGCACCGTCCGCTGGGACTTGCGAGGAGACGGAGGAATGTTCCCGTGTACAGACCGCTGGTGGACCTGTCGACAATGGAAGAACGACATGTCATACTCACCTACAGACTCAACAGTGCCACTATACAGGAACTGTGTGCCCAGCTGGAGCCAGACCTGATGTCACTCATCCGCCAACCCACAGGGATTCCGCCTCTAGTGCAGGTGCTGTCAGCACTCCATTTTTTGGCTAGTGGATCATTTCAAACTACAGTGGCCATTTCATCTGGGATGTCTCAGCCTATGTTTTCAAGGGTGTTGTCCAGAGTGTTGTCTGCCCTGATGAAATACATGCAGAGCTACATCATTTTCCCTGAGGTGGTTGACTTGCCTACAGTGAAGGGTGATTTCTATGCCCTTGGACACATTCCCAATATCATTGGTGCCATTGATGGTACCCATGTGGCTTTGGTCCCCCCAAAAGACAATGAACAGGTGTACAGGAACCGAAAAAGTTATCATTCCATGAATGTCCAGGTGGTCTGTTTGGCTGACCAGTACATCTCCCATTTAAATGCCAAGTTCCCAGGGTCAGTGCATGACGCGTACGTCATGCAAAATAGCAGCATCCCTTATGTGATGGAACAGCTACAGAGACAGCGTGTGTGGCTAATTGGTGACTCTGGTTACCCCAACCTGCCTTGGCTATTGACCCCAGTGAGGAATCCCAGGACAAGGGCAGAGGAACGGTACAATGAGGCCCATGGGCAAACTAGGAGGATTATAGAAAGAACCTTCGGCCTCCTGAAGGCCAGGTTTAGGTGCCTGCATATGACAGGTGGATCCCTAATGTACTCACCAAAGAAGGTGTGTCATATCATCGTGGCCTGCTGCATGCTTCACAACCTGGCTTTGCGACGCCAGGTGCCTTTCCTGCAGGAGGATGGTCCAGATGGTGGTGTTGTGGCCGCTGTGGAGCCTGCGGAGAGTGAAGAGGAGGAAGACGAAGAGGACGACACAGACAACAGGGACAGAGTGATTCTGCAGTATTTCCAGTAACACACATGTAAGAATCTACTCCTGCATTTTATTATATCTGTAACACTACTGGCTGTGAACTGTCTGACCTTTCACCCCAATGTATGGTAACTTAGTTGTGAATTTGCCTTCCTATTTCAGTGATGTGGTCCCCACGGAGTGCCCTCTGGTTTATTTCCCCATGGACTACCGCTGTGTGACACTGGTATGTTGTCATCACAATGTATTTGGACATTTTTGGTTGGTTATATCGAATACATTTGGTTTAAAAAAATAAATAGCAGACTCAAGATGGTTTTTGTGCAATAATTGTGTTTATTGAAGTGCAAAAATTGGTGTATAGTTCAAAAAGGGTGATGGGTGATGGTGGAGGCATGTCCATGGCAGAGTCCAGACTCACGTTTGCACAGGTGCATTGTCCATATGCCTGTGGAAGGTGGAGCAGGGGCAGTTCAAGGTTGGACAGGGTGAACAAGTGGGACAGTGGGATGACATCCGGGGGGATCCGTGCATCGTGGGGGTCTTGACATCCAACTCTGTCTTCTTCCTCGATCTCAGGCCTTTCATGCGGGGTGGTTCATGTTCTGCAGGGGGTGGGGTCCGGGTGGGCCGTTGCTGTTGTGTCGGGGCCTCCTGACCACTAGCGCCGGCGGAGGTGGTGGGCTGTTCTTCCTCCATGCTAGTGGCAGGGGCCCTTTGGGGGGCCATATGGTCCCGCAATGTGGTGACAATCTGGTTGAGTGCCACCACGATTGTACCCATTGCGGAACTGATGCTGCGCAGTTCTTCCCGGAACCCCATGTACTGGCCCTCCTGCATGGCCTGGATCTCCTGGAACCTGGCCAGGACCGTCGCCATCGTCTCTTGGGAGTGGTGGTACGCTCCCATGATGGTGGTGAGGGCCTCTTGGACAGTGGGTTCCCTAGGCCTGTCCTCCCTCTGTCGCACAGCAGCCCTCCCAGTTCCCCTTTGTTCCTGGGCCTCTGTCCCCTGGATGGTGTGCCCACTACCACTGCCCCCAGGTCCCTGTTGTTGTTGGGGTGGTGGGTTGCCCTGGGTGCCCTGTAGTGGTAGACACACCGCTGCTTGACCTGTCCTGGAGACAGAGGCATGGGCCCGCTGGGTGGGTGCTGTGCTGGGGTTTCCAGAGGGGGGTAGGTCTGCTGGGGCCTGTGGCTGCCTGAGGGGAACCGACTGTCTAGAGGTCCCCGATGGTCCGGGCTGGTCATCAGGTTCTAGGTCGACAGAGCTGCTGTCATCACTGGGGGCCTGTTCTGGGGGTGGGATGGACATTTCTGGACCCTCCGGGCCGGTGTCTTGGCGTTCGGGACCTGCAGGGGTAAAAGAGTATGGTTATTGCTTCTGTGTGTGCCATGGCGTGCGAATTGTGGGTGCCCTTGTCCCCCAATGCTGGCATTCCCTTGTGGGAGGAGTTGTGAGGGTGGTTTGGGGGGGGATGGGTATGTACAGTGGTCATGCTTAGGTGATGGGTGTCCATGGTTTGTGTTGGCATTCAGGGGTTGATGTTGGTTTGGGTGCGTTGTGATGGTGAGACATTAGCAGGGAGGATATGTGCTGGGGGCTTGGGGGTGAGGATGGGGGTGGGGGTTGGCATGCTGGTGGTTGGGGGGGGGAAGTAGTTGAGATTAGACTTACCAGAGTCCATTCCTCCGCCTATTCCAGCGAGGCCCTAAGGATGCAGGATGTTCAAGACCTCTTGCTCCCATGCTGTGAATTCGGGTGGAGTGGGTGGGGGTCCGCCGCCAGTCTTCTGCACAGCGATGTTGTGTCTTGACACCATCGCCCGCACCTTCCCCCGTAGGTCGTTCCAGCGCTTTCGGATGTCTTCCCGATTTCTGGGATGCTGTCCCACAGCGTTGACCCTGTCGACGATCCTTTGCCATAGCTCCGCCTTCCTTGGCTATTGTGGTGTGCTGCACCTGTGTGCCGAAGAGCTGGGGCTCTACCCTAATTATTTCCTCCACCATGACCCTGAGTTCTTGGTCCGAGAAACTGGGGTGTCTTTGGGGTGCCATGGGGTGGTATGGATGAGGTGTGGGGTGGTGTTTGTGGTGATGAGTGTAGTGGTGTGTGGTGTTTTGTGCGTAGATGTAGTGTGGGGGATGATGTTGGGTTCCTGTGTGTGTTGTGGTTTGCGTTCCCTGTGCTCTCTCTCTGTGTATTGCGCCTTGTCTCTGAATTTAGATTTGTGGGGGTTTGTGGGTGATGTGGGTGTGTGTTTTATATCGTATTGATTGTGTGGGAGTGGTGTTTGTATGTGTATCAGGTGTGTGTATTTTGAATTATCAAATGTGGCTGTGTTTTGTAAAGGTGTGTGTATTTTGACGTCGGCGGTGTGTACCGCCAATGGGATACCGCGGTTGAAAGACCACCGCGTGGATTGGTGGGTCGTAATGGCATGGGCGTATTTCTGTTGGCGTGACGGTGGAGGTTTGGTCATCTCCAGTTTATCGCTGACCGCTGATGTGGCGGCCTTCAGTGGAGGTCGGGTTTTTGGCGGTTTGGCAGTTGTGGGTTGGAATGACCCTGGCGGGTTACCGCGGCCGCGGCGGTGTTATGGCGGTCTTCTGACCGGCGGTAACTGCCTTTTACCACCAGGGTCAGAATGACCCCCTAAGGCTCCTAATTAACGCAAAAGGATGGGAAGGTGAGTGAATGAGAGGATGATTAGTGGATGTGTGAAATGGTGGCTGGATGAGTGAAGGGGTGGATGGATAGATATATGATGACTTAAGTAGTGAAAGGATGGATGTAAGGATGGATGAGTGAAAAGGAGAAATGATGAATGAATAAATGGGTGGATGGATGAATTGATGGCTGGACATGTTAAAGGATAAGACAAACGCTGGATGGAGTGGGTGGATGGATGGGTTGAAAGGGTGGATGGATGAATGTATGAAAGGATGGATGCGTGAAAGGGAGGACAGAGATGAGTGAAAGGCTAAATGGATAGATTAATGTGAGTGAAATGGTGGATAGATAGCTGCATGGCTGAATGAGTGAAATTACAGATGTAAGAATGAATAAAAAAAGGGAAGAATGAGTGAAATGGTGAATGGATGGATGATTGACTGAGTGAAAGGAGTTATGGACAAATAGGTGGATGGATAAGTGAAAGGATAGATGATTGAAAGGAAGGGTATATGGATGGCCGGGTGAAAAGGTGAATGTATGGATAAATGAGTAAAAGCGTGTATGAGTGAGTAAATGGATGCATGCAGGGGTGTTGTCAACTCCCCCACACACACCCCCACGCTTTAGCAGCTACAGCGGGGTGGGTTTTTTAATGGATTCTTCTGTCTGCAGCTCAGCAGACAAAGGCTCATAGTTTACGTGAAGGGGTGTAACGGTGAGTGAGTGAAAGAATAGAATAGATGGGTGTGTGAGTGAAATGGCAGACAGGTATTGAATGAAGGGGTGGATAGATAGATACATTGATTGAGTGAAACGAAGGATGGATGTGTGAAAGGATGGATGAGATACTGAATCTTGGATGAGAGACTGAATGGATGACAATGTGAAGATGAAAATGTGGATGTCACCTTCACAATGAATGAATGGATAGATGGGGTAAAAGGGTAAATGGATGGTGGATGGAGTGAAAGGCAGGATGGATGAAGAGTTGAAAGATTGGATGGATGAGTGAAAGGATGGATACAAGGATGGATGAGTGAAAAGGAGGGTAGGTGGATGGTTGGATGAATGGGTGGATGGATGAGTGAAAGAGTGGATGGATGAGTGAAGGAGTAAATGGATGGATATGAGTGAAATGATGGATGGGTGAGTAAAAAGGTGGATGGATAGATTCATGGGTGGATGAATGAAAAGATGGATGCAAAGATGAATGAGTGAGAGATTGGATACATGGGTGGAGGGATGAGTGAGAGGATGGATGATGAAGGTTGGATCGATGAGTTAAAGCGTAAGTGTATAAATGAGTGAATTGATGGACTGAGTGAAAGGGTGGATAGATGAATGAATGGGCCAAAGAATGGATGGATGAGTGAAAGGATGGATGGTTGAGTAAAATGGTGGATGAATACATGAGTGAAAGGGAGGATGGATAAAAGCGGATGGACAAGTGAAAGGATGGATGACTGAGTGAAAGGATGGATAGGTTTGAAGATTGAACGGATAGGTTTGGATAGGGACGTACGGATGGACAGAAAGGTGACATACTGAATGTTGGATGAGAGACTGAATGGATGACAGAATGTGAAGATGAAAATGTGGATGTCACCTTCACAATGAATGGATGTGAATGGAAGGTTGAAAAGATGAATGAATAGATGCTTGGATGGAAGAGACAGGCAAGCTCTTCTGGGGAGGGCCACAATGACTTGCTTTGCTAGCTTGGCGCCATAAGAGCTTTGGTTCAAAGTGGGGGGGGGGGTAATTTTAACTCCCTTGCACACTCCACTTGGTTTATCCACTTTGTACACATCCTTTTTAACTCCCTCTGCTCTTTATTAAGTACAAGAGTTCCCTACTGTTGGATATGCTGTACAAACTGTATATCTGCTGTCCCTTCTCCACCCTCCAGAGGCTATCCACACACCATATGCACTTTCAACCCTCCACCTCTGTTCTCCATGTACTCTCCACACTCTGAAAATACATTAACTACTGTGTAAATGTCCTATATATACACTCCACATCTGCTTTCCACAGGAATTGTTCAAACTCCACTCTTCACATCCACTTGCCACAATCCACTTTCTCTTTCTGCATCTGCTGTATGCCCTGAGCATCATTCTCCACCACAGACATCCGATTTATATGCCCCACATGCTCTCCATCCCCAAATTGTGCTCTCCAAACTGTTCATTCTCTCTAGTACGTACCCTTTTCCTCCATCCTCCACAAATGCTTTCTGCCCTTTGCATCCTCTCTCCATCTTCACTTTCCACCCTCTAGAGCTGATCGCCACCCTTAAGATGTAGCCTCACCTCAACACACATGCTCTGAAACCCCTCCAGTGCACATTCCACATGTTCTCTACCCTATACTCAACGTATACTCTCCACCTTCTATATACACTCTCCATTAACTACACTTTTTGTCCACCCTGTACTCTACTGTAAACTCTCTACATGTGCTGTAAGCGCACTATTCATTCTGAACATCTGCTCTCCATCCTTGACATGTCCACTGCATCCTGCACATATGCGCTGTACACTCAACCTGCACTTCCCGCTCTGTGAATCTGTTCTCCACATCTGCTTCACAACCTATATATCCACACTTCACTTCTGCTAACCGCCCTGAATATCACACATAATTACCATCCAACCTATATATATGCGCTCTCAAACCTCACTAGTCTTTGCCACCATGTGCATATGCTCTCATCCTCCAGACAAGATCTCCACTCCTAAAGATACACTTTTCACCCACTTTGTGATCTCTCCAGCCTCCATATCCTCTGGGTACTTTCCTCTGTATCATCCATATGTTCTTTCCACTGTGGGCATGCATTCTCCACTTGGTACATCCACTGCGCAACTACCAAACTTTCCCTCTATATCTGTTCTTCTCACCACTTCACCACATCTTATGTGCACGCTATACATCCTGTTTTCACCAGGTACATCCCACAGCCCACATCCTCTCTCCATGTTCCACTTTTCATGTTTCCCCATTTTCAACACCACATTGTATATTCACTCCCCCACCCTGCTGTAACCATCTGCTCTCCAGCTGCTACCTTTACATAGTTGATCTCATCTCTAGATCTCCACACTTGCTCATCATCCTTCATGTGGCAACGCAGTCATCCAAATGGGTTTTCCACCCTTCATTTGTACGATTCATTGTCCTCGCTCTATATACACCTTTCAAATGTGTTCTTCACCTTACACATCTAATTGGAGCCTTTTGAATCAACTTGCCAAGTTCCATTTCCTCTCCCCACCCTCTACATTTACTTTCCACTTCTGCTGTCTGTGCATTACATCCACAACCGACTCTCTGTATCTGTCAGCAACATCTGCTCCCTAACCTTCTCATTCACATTTAGCCCTCTTCATTGTCTCTGCAGGCTCTTCATTGGGTCTCCACCCTGTACATATTCTCCGTATAACATCCATTTATAAATCTGAACATTTGCTTGTCACCACCTACACTGCCTCCTTATGTACCTTTTGGCCCCTAAAACCAAACTGTTCATCCACACTACATCCTCATGTCTCCCTATCTCCTGAACATCCACTGACTCCCCATCTCTGCTGACCCCCAGCCTCCACATGCACTCTACATTATTTTTCTTGAAATTTCTGCTTGATGTGCTCTCCAAATCTGCTCAGCACACCACACTTCACTCATTATTATATCTATAGTCTTGATTCCACACTCCACGATCACAATTCATAGCTACTCCTTTCACTAAGCATCTCTAAGCATATCCTCTCATCTTATATACGCTGTCTAGGGTACCATCCACTCTTTACACTACAATTTGCACTTTTAATTCATGTTTACTCAGATTTTTTTAAAAATAGCACGATTTATGCGCTGCCATGTAGAACACGATTCACTGCATTACTCACTGACATTTACTTTGAAAGCGCTCTTACTACTTACCTATCACCAACATACTTACTCTCGCCCTTGTACAATACCCATTCACTTACAGCCAATTGCATCATATGCTTGCCATTCATTCATCCCAATGCATTGGCACTCACATCACTACCTAATAGCCCACTCTTACCACTTACTCAGATCCTCTGCTCACAGACTCTATTTGTAGTTTTTCACACCGTTCATTCACTACAACCACACAACACCATTCACACCAAACAGCCACTTGCAACAGATCCATTTTTCTTAGTCGCGCAAAGTTCATATGCTCAAGAATGCATCATCACTCGCATTGCACAGTTATTCTGAATATTACTCTTAACCAGTCTCCAACACCTATTCATACCAGTCTTCAACATCCACTGCTGAGACGCCCATTAACAACTCAACAGTGATTCACATCATATAATTTCAACCACTCAAATTCCCACTTTCATTACATACTCTTTGCCCTACTCCTACAAGCCAATAACAAAACAACTCACAATGTTTTTCACATATTTCCCTGCACCATTCACTTGTGTAACACCAGAAACCTGCAAACCCATTAATTCATAATTCATAAATCACCTGCTCCTCATCTCAAGCTAGTCACAGTAACACTCACATCTGTTCCCTTCTCTCACTAATAATAATATTCACTGGCACATCTCAGAAGCTTTATAACAGTCTCTGAACACACTTGCCAAAACACTCTCACTCATAGCCTCTCTACATGCTCCTCTCCCACTGTCATTACTATCTACCTCTTGCTGCTGACACAAATCCAGTCAGAACTAAAAGAGATAATGTTTAGTGAGATTGAGATAACTGGGTTAAAGACATGGTGGTAGTTCTCTCTGGCCCTCTGTAACAGATTGCTGTACATGCAAAAGCTCATATCCAGTATACTGAAAGGAGAATTCCTTACCTTTAACATTATTGTTTCAGTTTAGTTAAACACAGTGTTGCTACATTAAGACATGCAGTGAGGCCATTTCATTTCACTGAAAGCTGGTGGTAAGAATGCATCTTTACATGGATTTGAATTGTAGTATTACCATAACAGTATGTCAGGCAGCTATATGACATTCACTAATTAAGGCTTGTATATTTTTGTTTAATGGCACATTTCAGTGCTGTTAAAGTCCAGTGGAATGACCCTGGGAGAGAGAACCACCACGCACAATTAAATACTTAAAAGCAGTCATCTTGGATTGTTACTGGAATGGGAATAACTATGCAGAAGTCCTCATGGGATCACAGTGAAGTAATAAAACCACACCCTGAATTACACATGAAGTTACTGTGAAGTCATGCAAGCAACACCTGAAGTACTAGTAACGTCATTGTGAAATAGCCTGCTCCTATCCCCTAGTTGCCATTGTGTAATTTGTAGTAATCTGCTTCCATCCCCTAGTTGTCATAGAGTCATCATGAAATAATCTGCCCTCATCCCCTGGTTGTCATGGGGTCATCTTGAAGTAATCTATCCCCATCCCCTAGCTGTCACAGAGTCATCACAATTTTGTTGTCATGGAGTAATCCTGTAGCAGTTAAAGATAATCACACATTTTCAAAGGAAGTCATCAGTACACCATCCTGCAGTGGTTTCAGTGATGACGCTGGAGTCATCTCATTTAAATATTTCGCCCTATACACATACTTCAGGATGGCCAGTGATGACTTCCCCAGATAATTACAGGAATAGCCCAGCTGAAGTCATCAGATGACTTCAGAATGACTCCAGGAAGATCTTCCTTTTTGACTTGGGGCAGCTCGCCCTTCCACTTTCCCTTCCATTTGGCTATATTCGTACCCACTGACGGTTTACGATCGGCTTTCACAGATACTTTCTTGTAACTTTGTATGTTTTGCCTCAAACTTCGGATGTCCGATTTTATTGTGCACACGGGTAACCCGGATTTGCTTCATTTGATGACCCTTATTGCTATTTCTCTGCCTCATAATTAATATCATCCCTTGGGGTTGCACAAACCCTATTAATATTTTTCATAATATTTTTTCACTTTAAGCCTTACGCTCGTGAATCTCCTTTGATTCAACTTTCTAACAAATAATGAATCTTTTCTTTAGGTGTATTATGGCCTTATTTCATATTATACCCTACGAAAACCAACTGGTACTTCATTTTTTAAATTAATTCTGCTAACACTACGGGCCCTACATCTCTATTACTCCATTTCTTTTTGGACTTCATGGATTATTTGTGACCAGTACTACCATGCGCTAACTCTCTGCTTTGCGGGTATGTTGAACTATATTAATTATATACAACTCTGTTTTCTACCTGTTTGGTCATATTACCTACCTCACATTTGGTGACACTATAATCACAATTTACTATTATTAGAACAAACAATTACTCACCAATTTTCTGAAAACATCGGCAATTCTAGCCTCAACAAACTAAATGGAAATGGCTTGGCACTCTCCCGACATGTATGAACACAGGGGAGCACAATTCTGAATATTACTAACTCTCTCTCTCTCTTCGCTGCTTTACCTTTTCTCTCTTTAAACTTTAAATCTACACTCTGTCAAATATTGAGATATAATACCTGCCATCTTTGCTTGCAACATCCCTATTGACACACTCTATTTCCATTGATTCGTTTCACAGCCTTGAAAAAGTCAAATGTAACGAAACACGTGTCGGTTGTTTTGGATGTATCAGACTGATTGGGTTTACCTCTGTTTATGCAAGAATAAATCTCAATTGACTATTGTACAAATTCTTGGACTTTGAACTTATTCTTTCACTTTGGATGATACAACTTGGACTACTGTGTGTGCCCTGGTGTATATTTAATTCTGTTCAGTTCTGTTTGGCTTCACCAACCAGTATCCCCACACCCGCGATGGTTGGGTGTGACACCGGGTTGGCACTCATGATATTTGTCAACATACCAATTAATTTGTTATAAGGGTTACTTATATGATTAGAACTGGATGTGCGAACTGGAAGGCGCTAACCACCTGGAGCTTCTTTTTGTATGGTTTGTGGCTTTGCTAGCTCAGTTTTCATTGGTTACTTTTGCGTGATGGAATAATGGTTTCACAAATAATGTACCCAGGACACATCATCTACCTTTTTAGCAAAACCTTGCAATAATCCTCCCAATCAGTACAGTAATTGCATTGGGCAGCACAAGTGGATATTCATTCATTAGCTTTGTGCAAGTTAATAGCACTTCTTGCTGCGGCACTTGCCACCACAACCACAGATTTGGTGTGATTTGATCAGTAATTAAAGTATTGGTGGTGGTATGATAGTATGGCTTGAAATTTGTGGTTATTGTTTGTGGATTGTGGTTGCTCCTTTTGCGTATTTCGATTCTAATGAATTCAAAGAAGTCCAAGGAGATGTCCTTATAAACTATATTGGTGATGTTTTTTCTGAGATATGCTTCCATAGTACTGGTTAATCACTTATGTATCTCACATTCACAATTCTTTGCCCTGAAGTAGTTAACAGTGCTTAATGTATTCCTGTTGGTAGGAATACTTGTCGTAGAATGTTCCATGCTGCATTTTGAATGTTTTCATCATACTCTTTTTGATTATATAGGTTATGGTTAAAATCCTGTGTGATTATTATGAATTGAGCATTGGTGGGCCAATATCAGATTATTAAGGGTTGTTTCTGGAATTGGAATGGCTTCTGACTTTGTCCTGAAAGCAGGGTTTAGATATACATTGACTACAGTAGTGAGTGTTTTATGTCATGGGTCCAATCCTCGATTTCATCCACATGAAGTCAGTTCTCAGGGTAACGTTTCTGTTCAACCTTTGTTTTAAGATGGGTCGACATGTATGCTGGTAAACCTTTTTTCAGCCCCCCTTGGGTGCCTGAGCTGATTGCTTACTTAGCAATTTCCATGTACCCCATCAGAGACATCAAGTTCTGTTTCCATGTCTCCTGTGGCAGTATGAGCTTGAATTTGTTAAGGAAGTCAACAACTGCTTTGTTGGTAACCTTGTTGTGAATTCCAGTAATGTGCCATAAGCGGATAGCAGATAAATCTAGTAAGGCCACCATATCCAAAGAGCCCTTACTTAAGTTACCTTTAATTAATTTAGTATCTTCTAGCAGGGCTGAATAGGTGCTGAAGCGTGATTGAAAACCTGATTGAGAGTTATGCAAAAGATTATTTGATTCCAGGAAGAGGAATATTTTCTGGTTAACACATTTCTCCAGAATCTTAGAAACTGCACTTAAAAGCCAAAATCTGTTTAAAATTACTCAAAAATGTTGGATCAGCTTTCGGTTTCCTCAATATAGTGAGAAACAGGGCCAGTTTTCAGCTAGAAGGAACAATATCAGTTTTCAAATATTGTTTTGAAGTTATTTAGAACTAGATTAATAGAAGCAGGTACTAGACTTAAAATACAAAAGGGGGGTAAAGATCAAGAGGGGACCTGGAGTTTTGCTTCAATAGCTCCTTTGGCAAGTCCTCAAGTGATACTGGGGTCACAAATTGAGAATTTAGGGTCTAAGTCCATTTTCAAATCATTTGAGCTACTAAGGGAAACCTCACTTGTGAATTTAGAATAAATGGTCTGGATTTTCTCATATAAGAATTTGGACAAATCATTACATAATCCAGGGGAAGGAGTGACTTTATTTTCCAAAGCAGCTGGGGTAAGCAGGTTGCAGATCTGAGTTATATTTACTTTTCAAGCTTGCAATTTTTAAGCCAAACTAATACTGTCGTCAATACACCAGATTTACAAACGTGCACGCTTGTAATTATTTGAACATTGTAGTTTTAGCCTTAGTTACCACGGTTCTTATAATTGGACCCCCGCCTTATATCCCTCTTTGGCTTCCGTATTGACACAGTGTATTTGGTCTCTAATGAATTATGACCAATAGTCTTGAAAATATTTGAGTAGGCAAGTGAAGTTTTGTGGAATTCACAATAAGGATGGCACTTGCATGCACTTGAGGTTGATAATTGGTTTGCTGACACTTATCTTGTATGGATCCAATACAATTGGGTCTCTTTCCTCTCAAGACAAACTTTCACTTGCATAAATTTGCGCTCTTGCATTATTAATATTTCTTTCTGAAGATTAGTGATAAAAACGCTTTTTCTGGGATTTAACGATCATTTTGATGAGATGAACACTGGTTGGAAAGGTGTTCAGGTTTCCCTGTATAGATGGTTTCCTATGATTTTTTCTAATGCTTTTGGCACAGAATTGGGGAATGGAATATTTGTGATTCAAGAAAGGGCACAGACGGGCAGGCCTTTGGTGGCCCAATGGGCAATAAAGGCCTGGTATGCTTCTCAAAGATAAGTTCACCTGGACGTTGGTCTATTCCAAACCACTAGAGTTCGTCTCTACAAGATGGCACCCCTAAAATGGAATATTTCCAAGTAGAGATAATGGCTGCTTGGCTCTCAACGGAGAGGAAAAGTGTCACTACTACTATAAAACTAATAGTTTATCAAAAAATTAAGATAAAAAAGTCTAATTAAAGACCGCTTAAAACATTGGCAAAAATAAAGCACCTTTTGGATTCACTTAGCTTAAAATCCCACTTTTCCTTCTTTTCAGTCTTTAACAACCCTTCGTCCAAGCGTCAAAATCCTGTCAATACAAAAGGGTCAACAAGCCATTTCCCTTGTAAAGATACATCAGTAAGGAAACAGCAAAACTGCAAAGCTTCTTTCAGAATTGTTTGTGCAAATCCACTTTGTTTATGATATGCACCTACAATGCTGTTCATTTTAGATTTGTCACATTAATGCCTAGAATTCTTACTAGGTACTATGTAATCTCATTATTCTTATTTTTCCCACATGTTACTTATGAGGAGGCAATGCCACATCCTGGACAGACACTGATATGGCAAGTATATTCCTTATTTATTTATCACACCCTTGTCCCTGCTACAGGTAGTGCCCAAACAAGGATGAACTACCAAGAACTCTGCCTAGTCATGACTACTGAAGCTCAAGCTGGACTACTGAAGCCCAAGCCGGACATACAAAGAAGGGAGAGAGGGCCTAAAGCCTCCTCATCACCATTCCTCATCCGCGTCTTAATGTATGAGAGTAAGACCAGCAGCAGGAACAGCAGCTTCGAACCACACTACACAAAAAAGGCATGTTCACTGAATCAGGTTGTAGTCTTGTGCACATTTAATGAAAAGAGTCTAAGCTGCAACAGTTGTGGAGACAGAAGACAAGACATCAGCACGAAAACAGGACACTGAGCACCTACATCCCCCCATAGTGGGGCACAAATTTTGAGGGAGACTCCCAGGTATCAGCCAGGCAAGTGTCACAAAGGTTTGACTGTCTGACAAAGACATTGTCATGTCCGTCTTGGAAAAGCATTCCTTACACTAGTTCCAGAAGAGCATTGCCAGAGATATTTAGGTCAAGGAGAATGTAGACTACACCAAATAGCTACTAACATCACAAAAGGACTATTTCAGCACCAGAAAAAAGCCATTATATTTAGATAAACTGACACAGTCCTGCATACAAGAGAATCTTATACAACCGCCTCATGGGAAACAGTCGGTGGAACACAGAGCACACCTTCAGATTACAAAAGTAACCTGGAATCTACTTTTGGCACAAAATCATGAACCAAACTGTCTGGAAAAGGTATGAATAGAAAGCCTAACACACGAGCAACCCAATTCTTCAAGGCACATATCTGAGGCAATAATTAATAGGAAATACATCTTAAGAGACAGAAGTTTTAAGTGTGCTTCCCATCAGAGTTCAAATGGTGCAGACTGATTGCTCGGACAGGGCCAAGGGTAAATCCAAGGAGGTATCTTCCCCAAAGCACAGGCCAAGCTAAGGAGAAACCATTAAGCAGGTAAGAGGCAAATGAGTCAAAAGTCTACAAACAACCCCCACCCCCAAGAGTACCAGTCAGGCCCCTTTGTCAGCCCGATTATTTTCAGTGTGACTAGAGACAAATCCCACACATATTCATCTTCCAAAAACTATAGTTCAGCGCTAGGTCACATTTGCACAGAATCATGGTGCAAAGTCTCTGAAAGGAAGGCAAATGACAAGTGTACACCTTATCGATGGATGCATGTCTAGAAGCCTGAGCCATCCTGGCAGAAAGGGTTAGACTGGATAGTCGCAGAAATGATTCACTCTAAGCCAAGGCCCCCTAATGCAGGGTAGCAACCTTAACCTTGTGCAACCAAGGACCAACAGAATCACCTCCTGCCTCGCTCACAAGAGGCATTCCAGGAGACTAGGAGTAACTGGGAAAAGTTGAAAAAGCACACATATTTCTTCTGCCTAAGGCGAGGCCAGAGCATACACTCCCCAAGTCTCCCCAAGTCACTTCTAGCATGAAGCTGAAGCAGAACATCAGAAACAAGGGTTGTCCCTGTCTGTAATGAATTCTTCAAGTGGTGTGCTAACCTCGCTGCATACTTCCAGGAACATGCCGCTGTTGTGACAGAAGCTCCAGAAGGAAGGCATCACCTCACTCAACAAGTCCACCCTTAAGCAGTCCACACTGATAATGACTATTGCCATCAAGAAGAGCAGATGGACCTCCATGCAGAATACAGTCTTTAAATGCACCTGTGCTAGCCCCTAACAAGAAGTGATTCCTTTAATGATTCACTCAGACCTTGTGGGCAGTATTTTCCATCTTCACAATCACTTCACCTTCTAGTCACTGGTCAAAATCTGCAGATGGCCCCGAAGAACAGCACCAAGTGCAATGACTATAGACCAAAGAGAATCACAGAAGGTATGAGTAAGAAACTGTGGCTACAATTCCATCCTGATGAGAAGCTCAGCAGAGCCTTCACCAACCTGCCTTGCAGTGGAGGGGGACTGGAAATCCTTTACCAAGCTGTATGGAGCATACATGGAATATGCAGAAGCCAGGTTAAAGCCAGAATTAACAAAAAGGTGGATGCATGGTTCCAGGGATAATTTTGTTCCTCTCACCAATTCGGGGAGGAACCAATGGGTTCCTGTGCATGATCAAAATTAGGAACGAGAGCCCTCACTCATCTTTTGGTGACATGCTTCATCATTGGGCTTTGCTCCTCATCAGGCTGGCATTACAATGCCGGACAGACCCCTCAAGGGGGTATTTGCCGGAGATCTTTTAAAAATCTTTGCTGGTAGTGAATGCAAAAATGTGGGATTGGTGAAACTAAACTGTTACAATTGACTAGATGGAACGGAAAGATTTATCCTTATTGAAAAATGTGGACCCCTGTCAAGGTTAAAATCAAATCAGGTGAGGGGAAAGTAAGAATAATGACTGTATTTCCCTACTCATATAATGTGTTGTGTGTCAAATACCCAGTTCTCTAGGGATTGTCCCACAGAGGACAGTGTTGATAATCCCTACCCTGCCTGTCATAAAATGGTCAACATGTTTCTCGCTGTGCTAGTCATAGGGATCTAAGTATGATTCATCAGGACCTAGAAAATAAAACATACCTAATCCTCACTGTTCTGTTAGACTATGTGGTGTTTGGATGATATGAGTTATAGAACAGGAACCTAGAAATAGAAATAAAAAAGAAAACAAAAACGTATTCATCACACTGTTGTATGACATCACACGTCATTGAGTGCCTTGGAAATCAGGCAAAATAGTGGAACCACCTAGTAGTGGTCTCAAGAGGTGTGAGATGTGGGAATATTCACAAGTGACTCCAATAACATCATGGTATAATCAAGTCATCTCTTACCCTCCTCGAATTAAAGGATGGGCCCTATAGGGAAAACGACAGGTATACGTGGTCTAACAAATGTATTAATCTGTATATATTAAGTCAGAGGACAAAGATACTGTCACTGTGTATATAAATAGCTCAGGACACCTGCAAAGAATCTTAGTAAACAATTGGTAAATATCAGACATACTGTAAGTATAATTACAGAAATCCTAAACTGAGAGATAAGCTATCTCTGACAGATGGACAACATATTTTTGCAATGTCCCCAAAAAAATGTCAGCTCCCGCCAAGTAATGTTATAGTATAAATTATAATATAATGTTTCAAGGTTATTTCTGCTGCCAGAAGGGGATGGTAATCTTTATGATGGGTAATCGTATAGAAAACAGTTATCAATCAGCAAAGCGAGATGAGATATGAGTTACAATAAATCTTATTGTGAAGTTCATTGACAGCCCCCACCACGGGGATGATACAGTAAGGCAATCACAAATGTAGATGCAATGTTAATCTGATTTTATTCCGCCTGCTGCTACTGTTAAGGAGCAGTCCACAGTGGTAATATGAAAACAAACAAAGCCGGCAGGCTTGGGGTCCATGAATCAATCTCTTGAGAAGACGTGAGCATATACAGAGAGAGATTCCAAGTGAAATTGTGACCCACAAGTGAGGGGCAGAGAGTCTATAAAAGTACACATAGTTGTCTGGGGACCAGCGTATACTGCTGCACCTACCTGAGCTCCGCGCTCTCTGCGGTAAGGCAGTGAGAGCGGCAGTGACATTTCAATAGAGGGCTGGCAGGAAGAAAAGATAGAAATGGGACTGGTAGAACACACTGGAATGGAAGCGGCCATCTTGGAAGAGTGAGTCCAGGTTACAAGGAAGAGTCTGTATAAAGATGGTGGCCATCTAAATATAGTGTATATAACATATGACAAACTTTTCCCATAGTAAGAAAATCCATCTCAGAGTACATATTACTGCCCCATCATATGCATGTGACAACAGGATCCCAAGAAATATTTAACAAGAGTCTAGGGAATCATCAGTTTGGTGAGTGCCCAAGGGATCAACATATTTGGGGCTATAAATAAGCATGAAATCATTGATAATTAGGAAAGATTTTTTCTAAAGGTGATGGTCATCCAAATGTATTGTACAAAACATATAAGCTGTCCCATGGTTGTGGAATCAATCTCAAAGTGTATATTTTCATCATATATATGTATCAACAGGATCCCAAGGGAAATTGGTAGGAGCCTAAAGAATCAACAATTTCTACTATAAAAATGTAATGGAGCCTCTAGCTAGTATGATATTAATTCTGACCAAGGAATCTCATCATTGAGGCCTCTAACGTAAGTCCTGAGTCTGTACACCCATTGTTGCTCTTTTTCAAACAGCCTCTTTACACACTCCCTATTATCAGTCACACTCTCTAGTATGACTCACTTAATGACATCTGGCGTGTGATTCTGTTCAATGTAGTAAATAGTTAGTGTTGTTGAAGCCCGTTGGCTTCTAATGGTGCTTGGGAGTTCATTAATCCGTATCTTAGCAATCCTGGTGGTCATTCCTTTGTAGCAGAGGTCACAGGGGCATTGAATCATATAGATACAGTTCTGGGAGTCGCAGTTCGTGTGTCTGTTCAGATGCCACAATTTGGCGTCCCCAATTCGATTTCAGTGGTATTCATTTAAAGGGGGCAAACATTGAAACCTCCATAGGGATGGAGAGAAAGATATATAAATAGCTTAGGACACCTGCAAAGAATCTTAGTAAACAATTGGTAAATATCAGACATACTATAAGTATAAATACAGAAATCCTTTGCTAAACTGAGATATAAGCTATCTCTGGCAGATTGATAGTTAAATTTTGCAATGTCCCCCAAAAATTGAGAGCTCCCACCATGTAATGTGATAGTATAAATTATTGTGTTTCAAGGTTATTTCTGCTGCCAGAAGGGGACAGTAATCTTTATGATGGGTGATCGTATAGAAAACAGTTATCTATCAGCAAAGCAAGGTGAGCTATGTATTACAATAAATCTTATTGTGAAGTCCATTGACAGTCCCCACCACAGGGACGATATAGAAAGGCAATCACAAAAGTAGTCGCGAAGGATGAAAAATGTACCCTTAGTTCTAGTAGCAGAGTCATGGTTTTATCCCATTAGAGGAGGAAACATATTTTTGTTTAGTGTTAGGGAGTTAGAATTAACTTCATGTCATTACCCAGTGCAAGAATTGCCCACCCTGTAATTCGTCCCATGGTCCGCTCCAGAGATTGATGAAGTTCCAGCATTGTGACTACAAGTGATGGGTTGTATGAGTTCCTTGAAAATTGTGGTGAAGTGTTGTGAAGTGTTCTGCAGAGTCATGGTACTTGAGGTGATTGTGACAGTTTGTGCTAAAAAATGTCAGTGGCTGTTGTTGAAAGGTCCGCTGAGGCCTAAAATCCCAGGATAACTGACATGTGTAGAAGGCACTTGCTTAATCTTTTGTCTATAGAGAGATACTTGCCATGAGACATCGTTAACTGTGCCAATAGTTTTCTTTGAGTGAGTGTGAGTTGTGGTTGGTATTTAGTGACTCCTAAGTGCACATGGGGGATCTATATCAACCAGAGTGATAATTGTTGGTGAAGTTTCACTCGTTGTGTAATTCTGAAAGCCATAGTTGGAAATGTAGTCGGTACAGCTTTGGAAGTGATTGAGTTCCTACCCTTAGAGTGCAGACAGGTTGTTGGTTTTTGCTTGCAATTTTGCCTTAGGTATAAGTGGGAGATTGTGTGAGACACAATTGTGAAGTGATTGCAGCCTCTGAGAGATGTGAGTGTGATGTCATTCTGTGCCATGCTGGTATAGGTCGGCTAGTGTGAATCCATTCTGGTATTGGTGGGCAGTACTGTGTTGCAATTGGTTGAGATCATCTTGCAAAAATGATTGTGGGATTGAAATTACTTCCTGGTTTGATCGAAAACCGTTGTGGTTAATTGAATTTGTGCAAGCATGTAATTTTGCAAAGCATTAAGAAGTGCGCTAAGGGGAGATGTGTTTATTCCAGTTAGAGAGCGTGAAAAGGTAGCACCCGAGGGAACACCAGCGTATGAAGTGTCAGAAACAAGAGGAGTTTCAGGATGCGTATGGCTTAAACAATGGTGTAAAATAGCTGAGAAAGAGGGTTCATTAGCTTTTCCTTGTTATAGAACATTTAGGGGGTCATTATGACCCTGGTGGTCGGAGCAAATGTGGCGGTAGTACCGCCAACAGGCTGGCGGTACTCACCGCCACATTATGACATTGGCGGGTTGACTGAAGCCAATCCACCAATGTACCACTCCGACCGACATGACGGTAGCAGCCGCTGGGCTAGAGATAACATTCTCCAGTCCGGTGGCCGGCAGTATGATGACCCTGCCTACCACCATGGTTTTCGTGGCATTCGTAATGCCAAAAAAAACATGGAGGTAGGCCCTATCATTGAAAGGGAATTCCTTCCCTGTCACTGATAGGAGATCCCCTCCCCCCAAACCTCCCTAGACTCCTCCCCACCCCCTACATCCGCACCCCCATACACACACACACTCATCCACACATACATACACGCATGCATTTATTCATTCACGCACACATCTGCACACACATCAAACTTACACACAGACACGTATTCATATTTCCGTACATACATGCACTCACACACATGCACGTGCGCAAGCAACACTAAACACACACTCGCATTCACGCACACACTCACACATACATGCACCCCCCCACACACACACACACACAACACCCCCAACCTCCCTCCTCTGTCGGAAACCCAACTTACCTGGATCCAGGGGTCTTCCTGCAGGGGACGGGATGTGGCACTGCCGCCGCCAACAGCACCCACCAGCAAAACTCCGCCAGGCCGTATTATTTGACATAATATGGCTGGCAGCGGTCTACTGGCTTGGCGCTGCTGGTGGTAGCAGCGCCACCTTACCACCATCCGCCAGTATGACCACAGCCGGATTTCTGCCCTTCTTGTGGGATAAATCCGGCTGTGGTCATAATTTGGCGAACAGATGGTAGCCGCAGCGACGGTCATTTGGCGGCCATCACCATGGTGATAGGCAGTTTTTACCGCCATTGTCATAATGAGGGCCTTAATCTGAGAATTTTAGATAATTTGAGGAGAGTAATTTGCGAATTAAAGTCTCTTCCATGATCAGCAAGGCAAGACAGAAAGAAATGACAAAATTTGAAAACAGAAAGTAGTCAAGACATTGGAGGAAGCTCGATGGGATGCAGAACAAAAAAGGTGGGGAGCATAGATATTAGATAGAGTAGGAATGTTTTCAGCTATTACTGAAGAAGGTGATGGGAGTACTAAACCTAAGACAATAAAGTAACAAAAAGCAAAGGCACAACAGAAAGCAGAAGATGAGGCTAAAAAGACGATTACATATGGGAGTGATTCAGAAGATGAGCTCATAAGTCAGCCTCTGATGAATCACCCTCACCAAATCGTTCAGTTGAGCCCAAAATGAGTATTGAAGCAGTACAGAATGTAGTTTTGAATGTGCCAACTTCTCTAGTTGCACAGGTCACAATTCAGACAATTTCAGGTACATCTGCAAATTCAGTGACACAAATGCTCATGGTTTATCCACTTCCTGACTGTCAATACAGCACAGTCCATTACAAGCCTAGTTATGAATCAAGTAATACCAAGTACTAATATGAGTCAAATGGTGAAGACACCTTATGTGACTACACCAGTGCTGAATTTGAATCAGAATCAGCCAATGCCAATGAATACATCAATGCAGACAATGTCAAATGTTACTCTGAATTAAACAGGACAGACTTTCAGTATTGTTTTAACAGGTCAAGGTTCTGGAATGACAGTTCCACAGAGCAGACAAATTTGATGGGTCCCATTGCACTAACATTTCCCGTGACTATAGGTCCATTTGTTCCCTTGTATGCTTCAGGTAACCCTGGAAGTAATGCCTAGTCAATGAATGCTTCAGAAGTTCCTGAAATGCCTGATGTATCTGCTGGGATATCATCAATTGGTATGCAGAGATCAGTATATTAAAAAAAATTGGAGATGGAGAGAATAGCTTCTTTTGTCCCACCTTTGGCACCTACACGAATTGCAGAATCTAACCAGATGTTAAGTCAAGCAGGATCAGTTCTTGATGTGAGGTTTTCTCAGGGAACCACACTTCCTTACATGCCCACACCAGATCAGATTGCAAATGTTCTTTGTGGTACCCCACAAAATGTGCCACAAAGAAATAATATTTGTTTGCAAGGTCTTTCAGCAGAACCGTTAAATGACTGGTTAAGCAATCTGATCCCACAAGGAGCAACAGGTACAACAATGGTAACATTGTGTCAGAAGAGACATCAGAAAGAGATAGAACAGTGAATGTGCCCAGATTGAAATTAGAATTTAATGAATTAATTATTGGAACGTTCGAGATGAAGCAATTGGAAATGTACACAGAAGATGAATTGCGATCCATGTGTAAAGATGTTACTCATCCTGCAGGACTTATTTACAAGAAGTTAACAGAATTGTCCGAGAAATATGAAGTGGATTTCGAAAAGACTAAGGCCCGTATTTATACTTTTTGACGCTAAACTGCACTAACGCAGTTTAGTGTCAAAATTTTTTGCGCCGACTAACGCCATTCTGAAGCGCCATGCGGGCGCCATATTTATTGAATGGCGTTAGCCGGCGCAAGCAGACCGGCGCTGCCTGGTGTGCGTGGAAAAAAACCACGTACACCAGGCAGCGCCGGCGTAAGGAAAAATGGCGCTAGGGCGTCTTAAAAATGGTGCAAGTCAGGTTGACGCAAAAAATCGTCTCCACCCGATTTGCGCCATTTTTAACGACGCCCAGACGCCATTTACATGACTCCTGTCTTAGTAAAGACAGGAGTCATGCCCCCTTGCCCAATGGCCATGCCCAGGGGACTTATGTCCCCTGGGCATGGTCATTGGGCATTGAGGCATGTAGGTGGGCACAAATCAGGCCCCTCTATGCCAAAAAAAAAATATAAAAAATATATATATATATACTTACCTGGACTTACCTGAATGTCCCTGGGGTGGGTCCCTCCATCCTTGGGTGTCCTCCTGGGGTGGGCAAGGGTGGCAGGGGGGTCCCTGGGGGCATGGGAGGGCAGCTGTGGGCTCATTTTGAGCCCACAGGTCCCTTAACGCCTGCCCTGACCCAGGCGTTAAAAAGAGGCGCAAATGCGGGGTTTTTTGCCCCGCCCACTCCCGGGCGTGATTTTTGCCCGGGAGTATAAATACGACGCATTTGCGGCGCAGTCATTTTTTTGGACGGGAACGCCTACCTTGCATCTCATTAACGCAAGGAAGGCGTTCACGCAAAAAAATGACGCTCTTTCCTCATACTTTGGCGCTAGACGCGTCTAACGCCAAAGTATAAATATGGCGTTAGTTTTGCGCCGAATTTGCGTCGAAAAAAACGACGCAAATTTGGCGCAAACGGAGTATAAATATGCCCCTAAACACTTAAGGAGCAGTTACAGATTACAGTTCAGTAACAAAGATATTCTTAACATGAGATCGCCTGGAATGAGAATGGACATTAAGGAATTAATTACATACATTCAAACATGGAAAGCATTAGGTAAATGGGAAGGCAGAAGGCAAAGAAAAGAAGGAAGCAAAGCAGAATTTGCCTCCACCTGGAAGAAATCAGGCTGAAGACAATGTGAAAATTATGCCTATGCGGGAAATACCAGGTGAAGGTTATGTGCCTGTACCTTGAAGTAGGAGTGATATTCTGTCATTCACAAATGATTACCCAAGATTGAGGAAAAAAACAGTGGAGTGGTTCAAGCAGACAAGCAGATTTGTGAAACTTTTAAAATGCCTGAGAGAAGATTTGAATATGTTGAGTGATATTGTGGTTTCAATTGACTTGTGGACTCAGTGTAAAAGAAGTGTTGATTGGCCAGATTGTGAACCTCTGAGAGATCCAATAACAGGTGCTCTGTCTGAAGGGGCAATGAAAAAGTGATATAAGGTAATTGAATTCCTGAAGTACAAAGTGTCCCCGAAAGATATTGATTGGCAGAAAATCGACAGGACAGGAAACCAAAGAGTTGATTCATGCATGTTGTGAGAGATTGTTACAAGCTTTCAAACAGCATAGTGGTACTGAAAATTTTGAGCCAAAAGATATGGGTTATTTTGTGTTTAGATGTGTGCAAGGAGTGAAGCCAGACAATAGTGCAATGATCCAGCAGCATTTCATTTGTTGGCAGAACAAGCCCATTTATGAGTTCCCGCAGTATGCAAGGTAATGAAGCGATGAAATTAAAGTGAAGCAGAAAACATTGAGAGAGAAGATGATGGTGATGCAAATGAAGGCTGTGATCAAAGGAAGTCAGAATCCACTGATGATGGTGAAAACAAGTGGAACGCAAAGCGTGCAATAGCAAGTTAATAATGTGGTTCAGTCTAGAGGTAGAGAACATGGTGTTAATTTATATTGGAGCAGAAACTTGTTCAATGTTCAGTCATTGGTGAAAATTAGTCAATGTCACGCTTGCAAATGTTATGATAATTGGCAGAGGGAATGTCCCTATAATAATGTGAATAATTTGATACAAAATCCTGAAGTTGCTCAGACTCAAGGTAACAATCAGGTCAACATTCTGAGAGTCCAAAGTCCCCAAATTCTGAACGTACAAGTGTCCTCCAGGCCACAAATGCAGGTACCACAAGCCCAGATGACACAGCAGCAGGTGATTATTCTTCAGCAAAACATGAATCAGAGGGCAAAAGTAAACATGAATCAATTGGCAAATGCAAACATTAATCAAATAGCTTCAACATTTCCCTTAATTAATTTAAGTGATGAGGAATTCTTAGAAACATTTCACAGTGATGTGTTTGATGATGATGATGAGGATAGCTTGTTAGCTGCATCCTTAGAGGTAGATCAGCGTGGTCCCTATGTAAATGCAAGAGTTATGGGTCATGGCGTGTCATTCTTGGTCGACACTAGAGCTACACATTCAACTGTCAGAAAAGCAGAAGTGTCAGACTTGCAGTTGTTAGGAAGAAGAATTCAGATTATAGGATAAGCAAATAAACAATTTGCAAATCCTGTTACAGAACATGTTCCAGTAAAAATAGCATCCTTCGAAGACAAGCTCCTATTTATGGTTTGCGATTCAAGTCCAGTAAATCTGTTAGGATGTGACCTGTTGTGCAAGCTAAACTGTTCCATTAGCTGTACACTCAAAGAAATAGAAATACAAACAGACAAGGAAGAAGCTGTATCTTGTAAAATTATTGAGTAGTGCCCATGATTTGCCCAAAGAATTACACGAAACAGTCATTCCTGAAGTTTAGGATTTTACAGGAAAGGATATAGGTCTCATGAGAGGAGTTAAATCAGTTAAAATCACAGTGAAGCCAAATGCAGTGTATCCTAGGATACCATCTTACAACATAAACCGGAGGTAGTTGCTGGAATAACACCTTGTCTGAGAGTTTTGTTGAGCAAGGTGTTCCAAAGGACTTTTTGGGAAGCCCTTGTAATTCCCCAATGGAAAATACTGCATAGTTCAGGATTTGAGAAAAGTGAACAAGATTGTCGTTCCATGTTGTCCTGTTGTACCAAGTCCCGCAGTGATTTTATTTCAGATCCTCTGTGAAGCAAAGTGGTTTACCATTATTGATCTGTGCCAGGCATTCTTCTTTATTCCCTTGCATGGAGAAAAGCAGTTCCTTTTTGCATTTACTTCTGGCAGCTGTATTTTAACATTTTGTTGTACTCCTCAGGGATTTACAGAATCACCATCAATCTTTAATCAGATTCTGAAAAATAATTTGGAGTCCCTTAAAAATCCCCATCAATCAGTCTTAGTGCAATATTTTGATGACCTTTGGGTTGCATCAAATACTCGAGAAACATGCAGAAGAGATACCATAGCTCTCTTGAATCATTTTGGGGAAAATAGACATAAAGGTTGTCATTATGATCTTGGTGGTCAGGTTACCGCCACGCCGCCGATGGCAGTAGTACCGTCACCAGGCCGGGGGTAATGACGGCAAAATAATGACCATGGCGGTGATCCCTCCGATAGACAGCCAATGTACCACACCAACCGCCAGTGTGGTATGACCACTGAACACGGCGTTAGCCTGCTTCAGGCAGGCGGAAGACAAGGATCCACCCACCATATTATGACATAGCACGCTGCCAGGATTTCTGGGGTGGTAGCAACGACACCAAAAGCCTGGTGGAAGCACATCAAAAAAAGGAGAAACTCACCTCCAGGGACACAGAGGCGTCCAAGGCCGCCATGGACCAAGAGCTTCAAGTCTTCCCGATACTGTACTACGCTACGGTAGTCCAGGAGCACCAATGCTGACGAAGACGACAATGGTGAGTACAGACACCTAGCACACAAGGGAGGGAGGGGAGAGTGACACACACACACGTACAACACACACTAAACACACATGCCACACACCCAGGAAAATCAGCAGAGTAACTCAACAGCAACATAACCCAGAAGTAAAGAAAGCCAGGACACATACCTTTGGTCCAACCACTGTATTCTGGTGGGAATAGCGACGACATTAAAATAACCATATGCACAAAGGGCCATTGGCCAATCCAATGTTCAGTTCAACCCAAAGGGCAATGTTCAAGGCCCAACTTGACTCCTGACAACCTGGGCACTCCACTGGGCAGGGGCATCATGTGTGGAATAGGCAGGCACCTCAGGTGGTGAGTGGTATGGGTGGTGGGGGTGTTTGGTAGGGGGATCCTTGGGCTTGGGTTTGGGAGGGGGTGGGACTTGACCCTTCTGTTTAGGGGGCAGAGGAGTGAGCTTGGGGGGAGGCAGAGTGCCACTCTTGGGCCCCCTAGTGGCAGTTGAAGTCTCAGGGGAAGGAACAGAAGTCGAAAGGGAGGTGGAGGTACTGGGCTGGTGGGCTGGGACCTTTCATTTACGCACAGAACAGGGTGTGGAGCAGGGAAGAGGTCAAGGTGGGAAAGGAAAAGGTTCTTAGGACCAGTGGGGCGGGGTGTGGGAGGAGGAATGGGAGTTGAGGTAGACAGAGTGGTTGTAGGAGGTGTGCTGGGCTTGGATGCAGGTGCATTGACAGTGTGCGTGTGTGAGGTGCATGGCTGTTGGGGGTCTGAGTGCGTTTGTGTGTCTTTGGGGGGGCAGAAAGGGTGGGGGAGGTTAAACTGGATGTGTGGATAGATGTTGTGGTGGTGTCTGCAAGTGAGGTGGGTGTGCTGCATGAGGTGGTGATGTGTGACTGCACATGTGGTGTGTGGGGTACATATGTGCGGGTCTGCTGTTGTGGTGACTGTGGGCAAGGCTGTGCAAGTGGTAGAATCTGGGACTGATGATGTTGTGCATGGAGGTGTGAGTCCTGATGTGACTGTGAGGGAGGAGGGGAGACGGTGGGGGCAGTGGCTGCTGTTGTGTGTGCAGCTGTGTGTTGGCTGTGTGTGTGCTTGCGGACTGATGTGTGCTGCCTGTGTTAGTCTGTGTGAGTCTTTACTGTTGCTTTGGGTGCATGCTTGTCAGAATCTGTGTGTGAGATGGGTTGGGGAGAGGAGACTGGGAAGTGGTAATTGGAGGGGGGACGAGAGAAACAGGGACACTGGCTGCCATCAGAGAGGAGGCCAGAGCCTGAAACTATCTCCGTAGGGCTGCCAAGCCAACGTGAATACCCTCCAGGAAGGCATTGCATTGCTGTATCTGGGATGCCAGCCCATGTATGGCATTCACTATTTTTCACTGCCCTACAGAGATGTTTCTCAGGAGGTCAATAGCCTTCTCACTGTGGGCTACAAGGCTTACTGGGGCAGGGCGTTAGGGGCCTGAGGTGAAGGAGATGCCCACCCTTCTGGGTGAGCGGCTACAGGCAACTGGGTGGGGGGCAACTGGGAGGGCAGTGCTGGTACAGGGATGGCTGAAGTTGAGATAGCTGGGGTGGTCCCAGAGGGGTCCGCCACCACCAGGCAGCTTCCATCAGAGGAGTCAGTCAGTTGTTTCAGCTCCAGTCTCCGCCATGGTGCTCCCCTCGCCCTCTGTCCCACTGGTCCCCTCGGCGTTGACGGACACTGCCTCCTGGGTCCTGTGGGCTGCTGCTCCCTCACTCGGCGGTGACCCTGCTCCTTTGCCAGATGAGGCTATAATGCACACATGGACAGGATGACAAAAGGAAAGAGGGGGGAAGAAAGGGAGCACAGGGCCAAGCATTGCACCAGCAGCACAGATGACATAAACATCACAGTCACTCACTGGGACAAAGATTGAGTAGTATGGACCACAGTGATCAACCATTGCCTAGGCACTACAGCAGCTAGGAACCCATACACTACCATCTGCACACCTACTGGAAACAGCTAAGCCCTGCCAGCCATGGCAAGGTAGCTACCTAGCAATACCAAAAATGCATACCACCCTACATAGCAAAGCAGGACCATGCAGGAATGCTAACACCAGCATATGGGGGCATCCACTGAGTAGAAACCTGCACTCAAACCCCATGCCAGACAAGAAATGATGAATGTCACACACACTGGACTCACACCCTTGTGGCTGCTGTGTAGCCCTCAAGCGCCCATCAAGTTCTGGGTAGGCCACCACCAGTATGCGAGCCATTAAGGGAGTCAGGGTCCGACGGGCACCCCTCCCTCACTGGGAGGCCATCCCCAGCTGGGCCTCCGCAGTCTTCCGGTCCTCCCACCATTTCCTACAGTGAGGGTCAGGGTCAGCACATCCTTGGTGATTGCATGCCGCAACCCCTTCTTCTGGTGGGCACTGACCGGCAGAGGAAACAGACAGAAGGACACCATGAACCACACAATCCATCCTGTCACACATATGGCCTACATACTGCATTTTCCCCTCATGTAGCACATACATGACCCATACCTCTGCATTCAGATTGTGTGCAGCCATACCCCCAATTGACACACTGCTAGCACACACATACATCTCCATGCAGCCATGTCGCATGCAACGTACCCATGTTGTACTCATCTGTTTGTCTGGAGGTCCATACAACTGCCCATAGAGGAGTAGGACCCCAACCACGAGCTTCCCCAACTCCTCCAACATGAAGATTGGGGCCCTTTCCTCTATAGCACAGGCCATGGCAAGTTCCAGACATATATCACAGCAGCACACGCAGTGGACGTGTCATCCATTGGATAGTCAGGAATCAAGTGAAGTTGTAAAAAGGAAATGGTGGTCACGTCCGCGGCAGTGAACAACGTCACCTCCAGCGTTGATCATCATTGGTTCCTATACTCCATAAAGCCCCGTGTTGTCCAGTGAGGAATTGTATGGCGGTGCAGACCACCTTCTGCCATGGTGCCTAATGCTGGTGGAGTGAGGTCACTTCCACCTGTACCTGCATACAGGATAGGCAGTTGTCATTTCCTACTGCTAGTGCTCATGTTTGGATTCTGTCTGTATGTCATTGGTGTCAACTGTATACACCTAGACAATTCTGGTGTCCAAATCACATACATGCACTGTGTACTCTGATGTTGTGTGTCCATGCATACTGTTGTAACCCCCATATTCCTTTTGGCCCCCGTAGACACCAAGCACTGCGGAGGAATAGGAGGCATGCACCTGTGTACAGACCCTTTGTGGAAATGGCTACATTGGGGGAACGCCACACCATACTCACCTATTGTCTAGACAGGGCCACAATCACAGAGCTGTCTACATTTGATTTATGTGCTGTGTGGGTGTAGTATTATGCCAGTCACTACCTTTGCATCCCACTTGACTGTCACCTACGCCTTCCCTTATTGCAGATGCTAGTGTGGTTACAACAGCGAACTGATGTGATGACTACAGACTGCTAAGACACATTTGTTGGATGGCTTCACACATTATAGGACATTTGCACAGTATAGAATAGTTCAATACAGTTCAATACTTTACACATTTCTTTCTGATAAACCACTATTACTCAAGTTGTATTCAAGGGTGTTTATTTGAAGACGAAAAACTATGGGAAATTCAATAGAGTGGGGTGATGGTTGAGGAAAAGTTCAGAGTAGTGGTCCAGTCTATTTGTAGCACAGCCCAGTGTCCATAAGAGGAGAAGCAATGGCAGTCCAAAGTAAACAGGGTGACTCAGTGGGACACAAGGGGGACATTCGGGAGGGGCTAATTTCCTGGCAGTGGTCTTGGCAACAGTCTCTGGTGTCTGTCTGGGTCGCAGGGAACGCTTGATGGGATGTTCACCTTCTGCAGGGAGCGGGATGCTGGTGGCTTGTGGGTCCTGTGGCAGGTTCTCCTGTCCACTAGCTGAAGCTGATGTTGATGGCTGTTGGGTGGACTGGCTAGGGGAACAGGGGCGCTGGTGTGCTCGGTTCTTTCCCATGATGTTGGCCTTATCACCCAGCACCCCTATAAGGGAGGCCATGTTGGAATTTAGGGACTGCAACTGCTGGTTCTCCTCTATGATGGTGATCACCTGGCCCATCCTGGCCTGGGTTTGTTGGTATGCTCCCAGGACACCTGTGAGTGCCTCCTGGGCAGTCGGTTCCCTGGGCCTGTCCACCCCCAGGCGCACATCTGCCCTCCGTGTGTCCCTGGCCCCCTGTTCCTGTGTCCCTTGAATGGTGTGCCCACTCCCAATGACACCAGGACATTCATTGTCTTACCTGTGTGGTCTAGACTCGGATCCCTGTATAGGTGGGCACACCAGTGATTGATGTGTCCTAGGGACAGAGGTTTGGGGGCTTTGGCTTGCAGCTGTGGTGTTTGAGTCTGAGGGGGGCCCAGTGATGGACTGGGTGTGGGATGTGGTCTCCGACTGACCAGTGGTCCCAGATAGGCCAGGGAGTTCCTCCAGATCCAGACCTTCTGAGTTGATGTCATCACTGAGGTCATTTTCTGGTAGGGGACTGGGTTGACGTAGCAACTCCTCCACGCTGACATTGGCTGGGGCACCTGTGGGGATAAAAGTGATATGTTAAGGTACATTTCTGTGACATTTTCTGCATTTCTAGCTTTCCCAAAGATGTTGGTGTTGTCCTCCCACCTTTGGTGGTGAGGTATTGTGGGATTGGTGGTTCCCAATGCTGTCAATGCATTGTTGGTGGGTGTGCTTGCATAGCTGGGAGGGATGTACTTGCAGTGGGCATGGCATGCAGGGCTAAACATTTAGGTATGGTTAATGGGGCGGTGCACCATGTGGGATGGAGTGGGGTGAATTGAGTCAGGGTGGGGGGGGTGAGTTGGCATCAGGGGTGGTGGTAGGTTGCTAATGTTGACTCACCAGTGTCCAGTCCTCCAGCTACTCCAGTGAGTCCTTTAGGATGCAGGATTGCAAAGACCTGCTCCTCCCATGCTGTCAGTTGTGGGGAGTACGGATGTCCACCGCCAATCCTCTGGATGGGGAGCTGGTGCCTTGATGCAATGGAATGCACCTTCCCCCCACGTCATTCCACCTCTTCTGAATGTCGTCCCTTATGTGTGGATGTTGCCCACGGTGTTCACCCTGTCCACGAACCTCTGCCATAACTCCATCTTCATGGCAATGGATATCTGCTGTACCTGTGCTCCAAACAGCTGAGGCTCTACCCTATTTCCTCAAGCATAACCAGCAACTCCTCATTGGTGAAACGGGGGTGCTGTTGTAGGATACATGGGTGTTGTGTGGTGTGTGTTGTGCAGAGGGTGTTGAGTAATGTGGTGGCTGTGGGGTGTGTGGTGCGTGACAGATGAATGGGTAGTTGTGGTGTGAAGTTGTCTCTGTGATTTGCGTGGCTAGCTGTTGCGGCCTTTCATGTTTGCAAAGGATTGTGGGTAGTGTGGATGTGTGTTTTATAGAGCTGTTGGTGGGTCTGTGGGGTGTGTGTATCTGTGTCAGGTGTGGAATTTGTTTTTTGGGCCAATGATGTCTTGTTTTATATTTGGGTAGCCATTTCAGCCGCGGCGGTGTTCACCACCAATGGTTTACCGCCACTGACTTTCGGCAGTGGTGATTGGTGTGTCATTATCTGGAGACCGCTGTTTTGTTCACGTAACGGTATAGGTGGTAGTTCCGACAGGTTATCACATTCAGTAGGTCTGGCGGATTTGTGGTTGTGGCAGTTTTCTGTCAGTTTTGTATGTATGTGTCATAATCTGGCAGATGAATGTTTGCCTCCGAGGCGGTATGTTGGCAGCAGTCACTGAGGCAGTTTTCGGATTTTACCGCCAATGTTATAATGAGGGCCAAAGTTTCCCCAGCAAAGTTGCAGTACTGCAAAAAAGAAGTCCAATTCTTAGGTCACCACACAGAGAACGTATAAGAAACGTGTCCCAAGAGATAATTTCAGCAATCATGCAGATTAATTTTCCAGTTACTCAGAGGGAAATTAGAATTTTCCTGGGAATGGTTGACTACTGCCACCAATGGATTCAAAATGTTTCCCTGTTGGCCAAACGCTTGCAGAGATTGATGCACAAGGAGATGTCTGATTCGGTACCATTTGTTGAGGATTGCTCCAGCTCTGGGAATGCCTGAGTCCAACAAATGTCTTTCTTTGCTTTGCTGTGAGAGGGATGGATGTGCTCTCTCTGTTTTGCCACAGTTACATGGAAGTGCCAACAAGCCTGTGGCATATTTTTCAGCCACACTTGATCCCGTAGCTGCTGTGCTGCATGGCTGTTTAAGAGCAGTGGCTGCATTGAGCATCAGCATAGAGCAGTACAAAGGCATGATTATGCACCACCGACTGAGCGCTTTTATTCTCCATTCAGATGAGACTTTTCTTACCCGTTCCAAGACCCAGCTCTTCAAAAGTGCTTGTTTGACCCCCTACAAGCAAGTAATCCTTGGTTCTACAAATATAAACCTTAAAAGATGTAATTTTTTTAATGCAACTCTTCTGCCAGATCCTGTTGAAAATGCAGGTAACTGCAAGAATGAGGTTGAGCATGACTTTCTTGATGTGACTGAACTATGCACCAAACCAAAACCCGATTTTCAAGATGCCCTCTGGGACGAAAATGAGTATGTCTTTTTCATTGATGGCTCCTGTTTAAGAGAGTCCGATGGTGCCCTGACAGCTGGTTATACAGTTTGCACAGTCTCAGGTATGACAGAAGCTTCTTGGCTTTGAGGAGTCTTTTCTGCTCAAGTTTCTGAATTATTTGTTCTTACTAGAGCATGCTGCGCTTCTGACCAGTTCAAAGTCACCATATTCACTGATAGTAAATATGGGTATGGTGTTGTTCATTACTATGGACAGTTGTGGTCCCAAAGAGGCTTCATGTCCTCTTCTGAATCACCTATCCAAAATGGTGACAAAGTATATAAATCACTGAAAGCATTACAGTTACCTGTGAAAACTGCAGTTGTAAAATATGTAGCTAAGCAGAAATCGAGTAATTAAATATCCTTCGGAAATACCTATGCATACAAAAGTTACGAGGTATTGTGCAATGCATTGCACTTCCTTTAATGAGGAATTGGGTTATGGAAGTGACAATGACACAAGTCAAAATTTATTTATGAAAGCCATTGACAGAAGTCAAAAGATTGCAGGATAAAGTGACAGAGAGAAGAGACAGGGTTGGATTAGAGCAGGATGTGAATGGGGAAGATGTTTGGGGTTCCAGTGATAGCAAAGCAGTGTTGCCAATAAGTTAATTGTCCTTGATGGCACATATTACAATGGACAGGCTCACATTGGTACAGACACAATGATTAGAACATTCAGACAAACAATGCACAACCCCAGATTTAGATTGGTTGCAGAGGCATGTGTCACAGATGTGTAACGTGTCAGCAGATGAATGTAGGGAAACACACTGTTGCATCTCATTGACGCAAGGTAGTTTTCCGCAGGCAAAAAATGACTTCAACTCCAATATTTTGACGCTAGGATGGCTCTAGCATCAAAATATAAATATGGTGTTAAGTTTGCGCTGAAATAGCATAAAAAAAATGATGCTTTTTCAGCGCAAACAGAGTATAAATATGCCCTTTGAAATCTTGTGTTTAACCTGCAATGTGGAGTTTTGCTCGTGTTGCATTATTCTTTCTTTGCAGGTGCGTTTGTGTGAGTCTAGAGTTAATGAAAGGCATATTGTGTGTTGAAGATAGTGGAGTACAGGAGGATACCTTGGCAAGATAAGGAGTGCTAGCAAACTGAGAAGAAAAGGTTCCCGTTTGTGTACCAGACATCAGGAAACGTCTGTGGGACGAGAGACCTGAGGGAAGTTGCCAATTTAAACTGTGCAAGGAAGATGGAAAACTACTGGTGTGGACGACATGGTTTTCTCAAAGGTTATGGAGGTTTAATTGGTGTTCACCTGTTTAGACAAGAACAGATACCCTTGAGACTTGGAGGGGTACAGACCTCTCTACTCTTTAATCCTTTGCTATGCAACACCTCTCTATCAGAATTTCTACTGAGGTTTCTGTTACGCTAACACTTTCCTATATTCCCTGAGACTTAATTACGATTTCTCTGTTTCCCTTTAGTTTAGTTTAGGGTACTTAGATTAGCTTAGTTTCTCCAATGTTTAGATAGGAGGACCACAACTTATATAGAGATCATCAGTTTCTGTTTCTTATCTTTTGTATTGCCTCACCAGAGATTCTAATATGGCTTATGTTTACGTGATTTAACTTAATTTGACCTCATCGTTGGTAATTTTGAACTTATATAGCATGTTTTTGAGATTCATTTACATCACGTTGGCTCTTAAATTGTAGTAAACTTTTTTAATGTATGTACGGCCACTTGGAATTCAATGTGTGAGCAATTAGGTTATGCTGGCAACTGGATCGTAAGGTTAATTTTAACTCTCCTTTACCTCTCAAGGATTCTAAAAAGGTTAATTGGAAAACTAGAATTAAACATATGGGCTCAGAGTGGTATCACAGCTAACATGGCAATAAATATGAGATGAGTTCACACCTAATTAATTTTGATGTATACTCTCAATTAAAAACACCATGTCGGCATCAACTTTCCTATAACATAGCAGTAGTTACATTCTCCAGAATAAAGGAATTTTGTCCCTGCACTCCTGATTTATATTCAGTAATAACTTCTCCCGGAGTTACTAATTCTGATTTATTGCTTACTCCATGGGTGCTGAGTTGACAGGGATTACCAGTAGAACCCTAAGATTTCATCACAAATTTAGTAATTATTTGAAGAATCAGGAATATTGTGAGGGATTCTGATGGCACTTTCTGGTTCTCCCCCAGTGTTTCACTCTGAAATGTCAGCTGCTTCTATCAGCCAGAGTCTCTGGGTGAAAATTGAGAACTTGTATTTCGATCGGACTGGTAACTTAGGACAGATCTACTAATATTTCATGCAACACAGCAAGGCAACTTTTTGCATTGTGTTGTGTGAATGGGACAAAACAGAAGTGAGACATATCTACTGAGATATGGCACACTTTTGATCTCTCCTAATACTGGTACACTGTGTGCTGCATAGTGGTAGTGCAGTAACCCCTCCCTATGCTTTGAGGGTGCTTACGTTAATGCAGAATGCATCAACCATAGAAAGAGGAAGTGACAAGAAGAAATTAAGATATTTCTCCTTGTTATGCCTATGACAGGTAGGCGCACCATTTAAGTGCAAACTTAGGTTTACAAGTCTTTGTAACACCCATGCTCCTAACCGACACACTAACGCAAGGCAGTGTGTTACATTGTTTTCTATATACTAAACCACGCAAAGCCATGCAAATCAACTTTGCTTAGCTTAGTAAATGCCAAAAAGGATTTCTCATCGTGGCTCTGTCAAAAAAGTGACGTAACCACAAACCAAAAATCTAAGTGAATCTAGGTTTGAGTTTTGGTAAATGAAATTTTCTCTCCTTGCAAGTGATACATCACAGCCTGTGAACACAGATACGTTTTATATTTTGCTATGTTAAGATGGTATGCAATCTCATACACTTTCTACCAATACTATGTACTTCAGTGTGTGGGGTTATATTGGTTTGATTATATGTAGGGTCATTTTACAGTCATAGCCAGTCTTACTTTGAGATTTCTGTTTTTAACTTATGTGAAACATTTACAAAATTTGGTGATACTGACTCTGAGACTTGACATGCTGCTTTCTTACCAATTGCGTTACTTAACCACATTTGTTTATCATTAACAAACATGACATTGTTTTTCAGCAAAATATGGGCCTCGTTTACAAGGTCCTAGTGGCACACTGCGCCACCGAAGCATTATATGTTTTGGCGCTACGGTGGCTCAGAGTACCACCACATATTGACAAGGCCATGCAAAGCCACCTGGTGTGGCTTTTTATGGGCTTATAAGTATGGACCCCTTTCACGCATAAAACTGCTTGAAAGGGCCATTCCATGGGTGTTACTTGGGGTGTTCCCATGCAACATCCATTGAACTCAAAGGAATCTGACGCATTCCCAGATTTGCAAGTTTGGGAATGCATCAGATTCCTTTGCCACCTTAGGAGTGATGCAACAGAGAGAAATATCTTTATTTCTTCCTGTGTTTTCCTCTTTCTATTTGTGCTGCATTCTGCAGCACAAATAGAAAAACACCTCTTGTGATTGTTTTTGTGAAGGAAGGTGTTCCTTCCTGCACAAAAACAATCATCCCCACAAACGCAGGCATCCTTGCACCATGGTGCACCAAGTCTGTGCAGAGCAGCAATTTGTGCACCAGAACTCGGGGAGAGGACAGAAATGCACAGTATCGCTGTACATATGGCGCATTTGTGCCCTTTCCCAGTGGCACAGGGCAAAGCAGCAAGGCGCTTGCTGAGCCTCCCTGCACCACAAGCCTTGTTAATGAGGCCCTAGGTGTTTTAATCTTTTCAACTCGTGATGTCCCTGAATTAAAGCGGCTTGGTAAACAGGTGGGGCTGTGAAACAGTGAGGCCCATATTTATAGTTATTTTGTTCCACATTTGCATCATTTTTTGACACATAGGCACCATAAACTTATAAAACTCAATTATATTTTGTGAGTTTGTGCCACTTTTGCATTAAAAAATGATGCAAATGCGGCACAACAAAAGTATAAATATGGGCCTGTGTTTTTTGTGCAGGATTTCTTTGCAACCTCATCTTCATTTTGTGCTTTTACTGATGTACTAATCAATTGTAGGGCAAAAGGTCAACTGGCAGGAAGCAGTGGCATTACGAAACCGGAGGGGGACCCCCTGCAAAGAAATGGAGAGGCCTCCCTCAGGACTCACTCAGGCCAGGCGCTGTGCTGAGGTGGCATCCTGTAGCACGGATTGGACCTTACGACAGTGGCAGGGAGTTGCAAAACCTCCCGAAAGAAATTTCTGACTTTCAATGTGTGCCTTGTATACATACTAAAGTCTTGCTAGGTTGCTTGACGTTTGTACCACTCCTATAGATCACAACGTAGGGTGGTTGTAGCATGAAAGCAGTACTACTGAAGTTTAAGTTGGTCTGTTGCCAAGCTTGGTGTTATCTTTGCTTGGCCTCTGCTTCATACTTTGATAAAAGTCCAGCAGTTGGTATTCATTGATCATCAGTTGAGTTGATTTGCTTCAAACTGCGTAATCAGCAACTTTGTAGGTAATTTAATTTTTCGCACCAATGCTTTTAAACTCACCTTTTCCGCTTAAAATATCTCGAATTGATCTCGGTTTGGCACTTAACAGGCAAACAACGCTAGAAATGTTCTTTGGTCTAGTAATTTGTATTTATAAAAAATCCTATTGAAAGCAGTTCATTTGGCAGTTGAGGTGTTCGACATTAACGAATTCAAGACTGAACAACGCTGAAAGTATTAAGAGGAACATTATGAATGAACATCGGCAGAAGACCTGCAGTGTACACCCTCATTTCTACGGGGCGGCCGAATGCAAAGTGCATACGTTAGCAGTAGTGCCATATGTGGCCAATCAAATTTTGCCCATCCAGAAATGGGTAATGGCATGCCATTTCCACCTACTACTGTTTTGTCACCTTCAACGGCCTCGCAATGCAGGTTGCGAAATGCCCGTCAGCAAAATAAACGCAGCACAGAGCTCGCCTACAGCATCTTCAATTTTCCATTCAGAACATAAATAGACCTAAAATCCTCAGATTCATTCCTGTCCTATTTTTTGTCAGTTGAACTCATTTAATCTTCCATGGTGATAACTGGAAGTAAGGCATTGTAAGAAATACATGGAGGAGGTTGTAGTGTGTGAATTCTGCTTAAATTGTTGAACCAGACTGGCTGAATGGATGGCTACAGGCTTAGGCGGCACCAAGGGGCCACAGCAAACAGGTTCTCCAAAGGTTTGGTTTGCATTCAACTCCACCACATAGTGACCATCTTGACCCTATCTTTGTTCCTTTGTTTCCTAAATTGCCCCCTGCAGTAGGCATTATGGGTCCTCTAAGGGCCCCACCCATGACCTCAGGTGTAACCTTGAGAGGGCGGACTGGTTGCAGTGTGAGGGGGGCAACAGTTTTTTATGCTGACGGGATCCTTCGCTCATTCCTTTTCTGCTAGTAATGACCTATCCTGTGTTAACGGTTATGAAGCTTTGTGGTTTTGATGTGTTTTGTTCATTTCTTTAGCCCATGTATCTCTTGTATATGTGTGAGAAAACAGGGCTGATTGCAGAGGCCCCCTAACTTTTTCCCCCATTTTCCACTTTTTGCTGGTGTTTTCCTGACTCTGATGGTGCCCTGGGTACTGCTAATCAGTCCTAGGGCCTGTGCTCTGCGTAAAATGGATATGCAAATTAGGCTAATTATAATTGGCTAAGTCAACCTACCTATAAGTCCCTAGTATATGGTAGGGCATGTAGGTTTAGGGACCACAGCATAGGTAGTGCACCCGTAGGTGCACTGCTGAGGTGCCCAGTGTCATTTTAAAGGCAGGCCTGCCTTGCTGGCTGCTTTTAAATTAAAGTTATATGCAAATTCGACTTTGGAATTAAAAGTAGTTCCAAAGTCTTAAACTACCTTATTTTTACACATAAGTCACCCCTAAGGTGTGCCCTATGTGCTCCTAGGGCTGGGTGCCATGTAACTATAAGCAGGGACTTTATAAAAAATAGTTTTATACGCCCTGGTGAGGTAAAAACAGCCAAATTCGTTTTTCCCTCATTGTAGTAAATGGCCTTCATAGGCTAGAATGGGGAGACTTTATTTTAATTTTTAAAGTCCCCTTAAATGATGGATACCAAGAGTTTGGTGTCAAATTAATTGTTATAATAAATCCCACAACTCCCAGTTGTTGGATTTAATATAACTTGTTCAGGTAAAGAGTTTTAAACTTTAACTGAAAGTTGCCAATTTCAGGCCTGCAATGTTTTTTCTGCTGTGCTCTGATTGGCCAGCCTCTAGCAGCCTGGCCAGGCTGTTTGATGAGGTGTGAAGTGGCCTGGCTTCACACAAAGGAATGTGCCTGTGGGAGGGAATCTCCCCTCAGTAGATGGTGAGGCAGGAAGGGGGAGGGCTGCCAAACTGGTCTTCAAAGGCAGAGAAGGACATTTGGAGAAACCAGCAACACCCCCACATCCTGCAACCCCAGACAACTAGGTGCCCCCTTGATTAGATTAGGAGAGGGGTGTGTTTATGATTTTTATCCACACCAGTGGGTGGGCTCAGCCAGATGTAAACTCCAAAAATCTGATTCAGCCATGATGGATTTTTGGAGAATGTTGCTTCCTGGGATTGATTTTTGCCACACTTCCCAGGAATTGGTCATCACAGGGGGAAGGACCCTGCACCGGATTGGAGAACCAGGACCCCCCTGCTTTTCACCCAGGAGCAAGGATAAAACTGGCAGACCTGCACCCACGCCTCAGTTCCCTACCACATCCAACAAGGAAGAACTACAGAAGAAGAAGGACTGCCCTGCTGGACCCCTGGCCCGCAACTGGAACCTGCACTCAGAGGGACTGCACCAGCTGAACACCTGGGCTTCACCACAAGAAGGACTTTGCCTGGCTTCAACTGGTTCAAGGAGGGACTCCCTGTTTGCTACAGGTGAAAAATTGCTAACCAGAGTTCCCTGCACCAACTCCTGAAGAAAGCGACCAGCTGACCACTGTCCAGTGGCCAAAAAGGAGTTTGCGCCAGGTGCATTCTGGGAGTTGTAGTCTGCACCGCCCAAGGACCATCTCAGAACTTCTGGACCTTTGTGGTGAGCTGTGGAGCTCAAAAGAACCTTAAAAGGACATCTCGGAGAAGCCCCAGAAGTTTGGAGAAATTTGGAGAACTTTTGAAAAAAAGCTTTATAGAGGGACCGACCCGCCGTGGCAACTCTAGCCAGCTTGCCTCAACCGCGACCCGGCCTGATTTGCTGGTTCGTCCTGGTGAAGAAAATCTCAGAAAAAGAGATTAAGTCCAAAGGTAAAAAGTTGACCGGGTCCTCCCAGCCAGCGTATCCGAGGAGGGCTCCAGGAACGTCGGATCAAGAACCAGGTTTACCCCGGTCAAAGGATTTTCACCTCGAAAAAACGACTAAGTCCGAAGGTAAAAATCTCCACAGAGGATTCCCACGACGCGTATCCGGAGACGGGCTCCAGGAGGTCGGATTGGACTGGCAGGTTCGTCCCACTGAAGAAAATCTTCGAAAAAGAGACTAAGTGTGAAGGTAAACTTTTAACCAAGGCCTCCCGCGGCCTGTAGCCGAGCAGGGCTCCATCACGGTCGGCCTTAAACTTTGACTTTGCCCCGGTCGAGGTGCAACCAGATGACCTGATTGGCGCTTTTTGTTTCTAGGCGCTAAAAAACAATAATTCTTTAAAAATTCATATCTCCTGTTCCCCTTATCCGATTTTATTTGTTTTTGTGTCATTTTAAAGATAAAAATATAATCTATTTTTATAAAATGGTTTTAGGTTTTTAAACTGTTTCCTGTGTTTTATTTAAATACTGTTTGTGATATTTGAATGCTTTACACTCTGTCTCCTAAGTTAAGCCTTGACGCTCGTTGCCAAGCTACCAAGGGTTGAGCTGGGTTTAATTTACTGAGACCTAACTGGACCTTAGTGGAGGTTAGTGGCCTATTGCTAAGTGTAGGTACCTACCTGACCTTACCAATGAGCCATTTTCCAACATTTTTGGTGAGCAGTGGTGGGATCCTGTACTTGTGTTCACTATCACATTACAGTTTTAAGTAAAACAAATTAAAAATCCTTTAAATTTTCCTAGTGCAAAAATTGGTTTTAATTTTTAATTTGGATTAATTTCAATTATTGATTTTTTGTGATTTTTCTAAATTCTTGTTTCCAATTTTTGCAAAACGTTTTTGTTGACACAAAACTAGAGAACCATGGAGCTTGATCTGGCTCGCCTACCCACACTGACAGTAGTTCAGCTTAGGGGGTTGTGTACTGGAAGAGGGTTGCCTGCAACCACTGACCTCAGGAAGCATGTCCTGATCAAATCCCTGACAGCATGGGCTGAGGCCCAAGAGTTAGACTCAGAAGAAGCTCCAGAGGAGGGAGAAGTAGGGGAGGATGCTAGCTCCAACCACTCAGGGGAGGGAGGGCATCTGAGCCTAAGTGAGGATGAGGAAGACCGGTCCACATTACATACAGTCACTAGGGGCAGAACCAAAGCTAGTTGGGGGAAGGGGGTCCCTTCAGGAGGAGAAAACCTGTCCCTCAGAGAAAGAGAGCTGGAGGCCCAGCTAGCATTTATAGCTTTGGAGGCAGAGAAGCTGGCCCTAGAAAAGAAAAAGTGGGCAAAAATAGAGAAAAGAGATGGTGGCAGCGACAGAGAAGCTGAGGTGTCCATGGTTGTTTTTTTTTGCCCCAGATTACCCAAGGGGGTGGTTCCTGCTTATGTAGAGGGGGATGATATAGACAAGTGGTTGGAGGCCTTTGAGAGGGAACTCCAAATGAGAAGGGTTAGGCCTCAATACTGGGGTTCTCTTTTATGGGAGTTGGTCCCCAACTCAGGGAGGGATAGGCTTCTGACCTTAAGTGGGGAGGAGGCAGATTCATACCCTAGTATGAAGAGGTGCTTAACCAAGAAGTTAGGTCTGACCCCAGAGCAGTATAGGATGCAGTTCAGGGACACCCAGATGGTCAGTACCCAGTCTTGGGTTGACTTTGTAGACACCTCACTTAAGGCACTAGAGGGATGGATTATTGGTAACAAAGTAAATACTTATGAGGGGTTATACAATTTGATTATGAGAGAGCATATCTTGACCAATTGTACCCAAGAAAGGTTACACCAGCATCTAGTGGACTCTAAGCTGACCAACCCTAGGGAGCTAGGGGAGGCAGCTGATGAGTGGTTGAGAACCAGGGTGGTTGTCAAGTTCCAGGGGGGAGACTCCAAGAAGGGGGGGTCAGGTCCCCAAAAACCTAAGGAGGGTGGTGGTAAGCTCACCACAGAAACTCCCTCTGTACCCCAGAACCCTAAGAAGAAGGAGAGTAAATCCCACTCCCACTTTGACAAGCAGAAACAGGGAGGCCCAGGGTTAAAAAAGCTCTTGGACAGTAAGGCTTGCTTTGACTGTCAGCAGACAGGTCATTTTAGAGGAGATGCAGCCTGTCCAAAGAAGGTGGTTAGCACTGGGCTGTCCAGCGTAGCCATGGAGGAGGACTCCTTAGATGATGAGGTCCTCCTAGCATTGAGCTGGGAGACAGGACCAGATGCTAAGCTGGTGATCCCTGAGGGTGGAAGTAAGCACTTCCACCCCATTCAGGTGAATGAGATCCCTACCACTGGCCTGAGAGACACCTGTGACAGTCACACTATGGTGAGTGACCGGTTAGTGACCCAGACATGTATGTCCCAGGAGAGACCAGGAAAGTCAGGATAGCCACAGGGGAGGTCACCTCCAAACCTGTAGCCATAGTGCCCCTACAGAGGGAGGGTATCCTTGACTGGTTTAGGGTGGTAGTCAGTGCTGACCTCCCCCTAGATTGTATCCTGGGCAATGACCTCCCAGAGGTGAGTCTGGTCCCAGATTGGGCGGTCGCCCTGGGCGTCCCCCCAACCCAAAGTACTGGGGAGTCAGTCCCTATAGTTAGGAGACAGGCGTCCACAAGAAAAGGAAAGAAGAAAAGGAAGGGTGGGCCACTCTTAAAGAGAGTTCCAGGGAGCCAAAGGCCTTCTGTCCTAGTAGGGGGGGGAGACCAGAGTTGGCACTGGTGAGGCCTCACCTGACCCCAAGGAAGTCCTGAGTAGTCAGGCAGCTGTCCAGATGCAAGGTGTTGCCCCTGCACTGACGGAAGGGAGAGTGGAAGGAGGGTGTCTGCCACAGGAGGTGGTAGCCCCCAACTCCAGACAGCAAGAGGGGTGCCAGGACCCCACAGTTGCCCCTAAAGCAGCTTAGCCACCTGTCAGTGGAGAGCTTAGGGTGTGGTTCTGGGTACTGACAGCTGTCAGTAGCCTCTGCTGGGTGCTAGCCTTCCTGGCAGCCCTGTACTTGGCCTGGGAGGCAGACCCCAGGGCCAATAGCAAAGTAGGCCCCCTGACCCTGTTGGTCATGGTGGGGTTGCTCAAGTGTCGGGTGACCTCATTGGGTAAGCTAGGTGTTGCCCTAGCAAAGTTAGGAGTAGGGGAGGTGGGCACCTCACTACCCAAGTTGACAGAGAGAGAGGAGGAAGATCCCCCTGAAGGGAAGTTTCAGTTTGAGATGGGTCCTTTCACTTGTGGGATGGATTCGCTACCCAGAGGGAGTGACCATGACAAGAGGATGTAAGGCAGAGTAGGCCCTGCAAAGGGGCAGACAGTTTTCTTCACTGTCTTCCTCGCCTAACAAGCCAGGAAGACTCTCCCAGGGTCGGGCTGAGTCTCCTGGGTGTGTGGGCTGGGAGGGCTTGTGTGAGAAAACAGGGCTGATTGCAGAGACCCCCTAACTTTTTGCTCCCATTTTCCACATTTTGCCGGTGTTTTCCTGACTCTGATGGTGCCCTGGGTACTGCTAACCAGTCCCAGGACCTGTGCTCTGTGTAAAATGGATATGCAAATTAGGCAAATTATAATTGGCTAAGTCAACCTACCTATAAGTCCCTAGTATATGGTGGGGCATGTAGGTTTAGGGACCACAGCATAGGTAGTGCACCCATAGGTGAACTGCTGAGGTGCCCAGTGTCATTTTAAAGGCAGGCCTGCCTTGCTGGCTGCTTTTAAATTAAAGTTATATGCAAATTCGACTTTGGAATTAAAAGTAGTTACAAAGTCTTAAATTACCTTATTTTTACATATAAGTCACCCCTAAGGTGTGCCCTATGTGCCCCTAGGACCGGGTGCCATGTAATTATAAGCAGGGACTTCATAAAAATAGTTTTATAAGCCCTGGTGAGGTAAAAACAGCCAAATTTGTTTTTCCCTCATTGTAGTAAATGGCCTTCATAGGCTAGAATGGGGAGACTTTATTTTAATTTTTAAAGTCCCCTTAAATGATGGATACCAAGAGTTGGTGTCAAATTAATTGTTATGATAAATCCCACAACTTCCAGTTTTTGGATTTAATATAACTTGTTCAGGTAAAGAGTTTTAAGCTTTACCTGAAAGTTGCCAATTTCAGCCCTGCATTATTTTTGCTGCTGTGCTCTGATTGGCCAGCCTCTAGCAGCCTGGCCAGGCTGTTTGATGAGGTGTGAAGTGGCCTGGCTTCACACAAAGGAATGTGCCTGTGGAAGGGAATCTCCCCATAGCAGATGGTGAGGCAGGAAGGGGGAGGGCTGCCAAACTGGTCTTCAAAGGCAGAGAAGGACATTTGGAGCAACCAGCAACACCCCCACATCCTGCATCCCCAGACAACTAGGTGCCCCCTTGATTAGATTAGGCGAGGGGTGTGTTTATGATTTTTAGCCACACCAGTGGGTGGACTCAGCCAGATGTAAACTCCAAAAATCTGATTCAGCCATGATGGATTTTTGGAGAATGTTGCTTCCTGGGATAGATTTTTGCCACACTTCCCAGGAAGTGGTCATCACAGGGGGAAGGACCCTGCACCGGATTGGAGAACCAGGACCCCCCTGCTTTTCACCCAGGAGCAAGGATAAAACTGGCAGACCTGCACCCACTCCTCAGTTCCCTACCACATCCAACAAGAAAGAACTACAGAAGAAGAAGGACTGCCCTGCTGGACCCCTGGCCCGCACCTGGAACCTGCACTCAGAAGGACTGCAACAGCTGCACACCTGGGCTTCATCACAAAAAGGACTTTGCCTGGCTTCAACTGGTTCAAGGAGGGACTCCCTATTTGCTACAGGTGAAAAATTGCTAACCAGAGTCCCCTGCACCAACTCCTGAAGAAAGCGAGCAGCTGACCACTGTTCAGCGGCCAAAAAGGAGTTTGTGCCAGGTGCATTCTGGGAGTTGTAGTCCGCACCACCAAGGACCACCTCAGAACTTCTGGACTCTTGGGGTGAGCTGTGGACCTCAAAGGAACCTTAAAAGGACATCTGGGAGAAGCCCCAGAAGTTTGGAGAACTTTTGAAAAAAGCTCCATAGAGGGACCGACCCGCCGCAGCAACTCTAGCCGGCATGCCTCAACCGCGACCCGGCTTGATTTGCTGGTTCTTCCCGGTGAAAAAAATCTCCAAAAAAGAGACTAAGTCCAAAGGTAAAAAGTTGACCGGGACCTCCCAGCCAGCGTATCCGAGGAGGGCTCCAGGGACGTCGGATCAAGATCAAGGTTTACCCCGGTCAAAAGTTTTTCACCTCGAAAAAACGACTAAGTCCGAAGGTAAAAATCTCCACCGAGGATTCCCGCGACGCGTATCCGGAGACGGGCTGCAGGAGGTCGGATTGGACTGGCAGGTTCGTCCCGCTGAAGAAAATCTTCAAAAAAGAGACTAAGGTGGTCATTCTGACCCTGGCGGTCTTTGACCGCCAGGGCGGAGGACCGCGGGAGCACCGCCGACAGGCCGGCGGTGCTCCAATGGGGATTCCGACCGCGGCGGTAAAGCCGCGGTCGGAGCGGCACCACTGGCGGGGTCCCGCCAGTGTACCGCGGCCCCATTGAATCCTCCGCGGCGGCGCAGCTTGCTGCACCGCCGCGGGGATTCCGACCCCCCCTACCGCCATCCAGATCCCGGCGGTCGGACCGCCGAGATCCGGATGGCGGTAGGGGGGGTTGCGGGGCCCCTGGGGGCCCCTGCAGTGCCCATGCCACTGGCATGGGCATTGCAGGGGCCCCCGTAAGAGGGCCCCTACATGTATTTCACTGTCTGCTGCGCAGACAGTGAAATACGCGACGGGTGCAACTGCACCCGTCGCACAGCTTCCACTCCGCCGGCTCGATTCCGAGCCGGCTTCATCGTGGAAGCCTCTTTCCCGCTGGGCTGGCTGGCGGTCTGAAGGCGACCGCCCGCCAGCCCAGCGGGAAAGTCAGAATTACCGCCGCGGTCTTTCGACCGCGGAACGGTAACCTGACGGCGGGACTTTGGCGGGCGGCCTCCGCTGCCCGCCAAGGTCAGAATGAGGGCCTAAGTGTGAAGGTATACTTTTAACCGAGGCCTCCCGCGGCCTGTAGCCGAGCAGGGCTCTGTTGCGGTCGGCCTTAAACTTTGACTTTGCCCCGGTCGAGGTGCAACCAGATGACCTGATTGGCGCTTTTTGTTTCTAGGCGCTCAAAAACAATAATTCTTTGAAAAATTCATATCTCCGGTTCCCCTTATCCGATTTTATTCGTTTTTGTGTCATTTTAAAGATAAAAATATAACCTATTTTTATAAATTGGTTTTGTATTTTAAACTGTTTCCTGTGTTTTATTTAAATACTGTTTGTGATATTTGAATGCTTTACACTCTGTCTCCTAAGTTAAGCCTTCACACTCGTTGCCAAGCTACCAAGGGTTGAGCTGGGTTTAATTTACTGAGACCTAACTGGACCTTAGTGGAGGTTAGTGGCCTATTGCTAAGTGTAGGTACCTACCTGCCCTTACCAATAACCCATTTTCCAACAATATGCCACTACTGATAGCAGTAATGTCTTGGCGTACTTGTACATAATGCTGTACATACCATAAAAAACACACTTAAATGTATTTAGAAAAGTATGCACATATGCATAATAAAGTAGCAAACACTGGAAATGCTTAAATCAAGAGAATGTGTAATAATGTCTGTACTTTTGTAATAAGAACTCTCTTAAGCCCTAACAATTAACTAGCACAACAGTGTAATCAATATTTTGCATACTGTATGTGGTAAGTGCTTTCACATTAATTTTAAGCTGATGGGTAGGGATGGAGACTGATTTACAGGTGAGATTCCAGTGATAAAGGAATGTCAGCAACTTCCCACCACTGTTGCTACAGTATTGCCCAGCAATGCCTCCCGCAGACAGCAGGCAGGTTCATAAGTCACAGACATAGAGAATGTCAGAGATCTGCATCATAAAGTTTATTATGTTATCTTTCAGAGGAAACAAATTAATTTTTCAGGATCATCACATGGATTCTCTTTACCGTTTTCAAGTCAGATATCGGAGACTCAGGGGGCCCTCATTACATTCTGCAATGGGGCCCCGACATCGTGCATCACGCCATTTGTCACAGCCAGTGACAAATTGGTAAAATACAGTTCAAACTCGTAGAAAACACCACACTGTTCTGTCCCAGTTTCAAGAGCTTATGTGATAAATACAGTATTTGTTTTGCCCAATATATACGATCCCCGATCTAATTAAATAACGTGAGATGGATAGATATGACATTATCCACTTCCGCAATTGAAATAAACGCTTAAATAGAAGTGGGCGTCTTGATTTTAGAGAATGTATTGGGTTGCAACACTGGCAGGAAAGAGGCCTATGCCAGGTTCATCAATATGTCCAGGGCCTCCAGTATAATGCTTAGGGTTGCCACAATATGTCAGTGAGAGTTGACTTATGCCAATGCCTGTAATTGCCACATTATGTAGAAATTGACTTCTTATGCCATGCCAATATAACGCCTTTAATGTCACTATTATCCCAGCAATGATTATCTTATGGTTAGTCTACATAATGCCTATAATGCTCACTACACACCACTAACAGCTACTTTATACCAGTGCAGTCATTGATGCCAGAATGGCAATAGGTTGTCTAGAAAGGGTGGTATGATGAATAACATGCATGCAATATGCCGAGCAGGGCTATCAAAATGCATAGAATGCACATATCATGCTAAAGAGGATACCTTGTGCTTTGGAAAACGTAATGCATAGAGTGCTTCCCACTGTCCTGCCAGTGCCACCATGACCTCAATCTCCAATCTCCGAGTTTCTTTCCAATCTCCATCTCTCTTCTCTAAATTTTCACGTTCAAAACATTTTTTTTTTTCAACCATTAGAAACAATGCAGATTTTAATGTACAATATTAGAAGCAAATTTGAAATAATTGAAGTCTTCAATTTTAATATACTTCAAAGGTTGTCATAACAGTGACATTTGAAGAACAGGATCATGTAAATTGGCTAATCAGTCTAAAGACCCTTCAAGTCTAAGAGATAATTTAGCTAATACTTATAGTAATTTTATGATAAATGAAAAGGAAATAAAATGGAAAATATCCATTATGACTAATATCTTGCTCAAAGAACTAAGCACACTCAAATTCACGTAGTTCTGGAAATGCTTCCGATATGTAATTAAATCGATTAAATTGGCCCTTAAATTGCACGAGGCCTTCTTAATCTGAGGTATTCTGGCTATATTCAAAAGCCACCAATCGATTTACAGCTTTAGGGAAGATTTCCAGTTTCCTGGTGCCAATTATTCACCCCATGAGAACATGTTGTAAAGAAAGTTTGTCCCATTCCTTCTACCCTTCCCTCTGCTCTTTCATTCACTCTTCTCTTCCCGTTTCTCTTCCTTTCCCTTTCCCTCTCTCTTCTCCTCCCCTTTCCTAACCTCCATCCCCTCCTCCCCTCCTCTCTTCCCTGTTCTCTTCCCTTCTCCTTCCTCTTTTCTTCCTTTCCCATTGCTTCTCCCTTCACTTCACCCTTTATCCTCTCTCCCTCCCCTCTTTCCTCTTCCCTTCTCTTCCCTTCCCTTCCCAAGTCCTCCCTCTCCCTAACCTCTGAGAAAGATCACATTTTCTTATTATATTAGTGGCATTTTAAAAGCCCAACAGATAAAATAATCTGAGTTAAAAAAAGTGCATATTTGAATTATGGTGGCCCATGTGGCTGCCACTTTTATTAAACACTACATTTTAACATGAGAGATTTTACATTTATATTAAATGAAGTACTTAAATGAGTTAAAGTTAAGGATGTTTTATTAAAAGAAATATTATACATTGAAATACTTGATTGATATAGACTAAACATACTTATACTTAATCCAATTAATTTTAATAAAGCATGCATTAATATGTAGAGAAAAATAAATACATGTTTAAAATTGTTCTAACATTTCATAAATGATGGTTGTAATTAAATAATATTGAATTGTAAGGTGCACAATAGGCCTATTAATGTATCAATTGTAATAATGTGTATCAGCTCTTTCCTAGCTTGTCTAGGCCTGAAAGATTTATTTTGCAGTACTAGTGGAAAATCACTTGTTTATTTTGTTTCTCCTGACCTGAGTTCTTTCCCTAGGCTGTTTATGTGATGTTGAATGTCCTATTGTATTGAAGGCAAGGAACATTTGTCAACAATGTTGCATTATTTGTCCTAGCTGTCGAACATGACAGGAAATTTATGTTCCACATGAAAATGTATTTGTTTATTTAGTGTACCATGAGAGAAGACCCGGATATTACAAAATAATTAAAGAATGTAATATTTTGTTGGAACTGCATGAAATCATTGACATGACAATGCACTTTTGCGGAGAAAATGCGGAATAGTGGCAAATTCGATGGTGCCACCGACAGCCATTGGACACTGAATCTGACGCCTGAAGTGAGATCACTTGAAGTACCAATGAATGGATTGTGCATATTTTTAATTAGTGAGGAACTTTAGAAATGGGCCGATAGTTTGTGTTGGTGTGAGTTTGAGTCAATCCTGTGGTGCCGGAGATGTCCAGCTGCTCTCTCTCTCTGCTTCTTCTGAATTCCTTGAACACTTAGCTGTCTTCTGACAAACAAAGTCTTAGTCTTAATTGCTGTATTCGTGTATGTTTGTTCAGTACCAATAAGCGCAACTAGTTCTCAACTGATGATTTCTCTTACGTGCAGCCATTTTCTGCACTGTTCTGATGCTGTTGTCAACAGACACCAGAAGAAAGTGGCCATTCTGCCTGATGAAGTACTACTGTCCCATGAGGAGAGGTATAATTAAATGTGGCTTATTGTTTCCTTTGCAGTTTAGATAATTATACCAGTATATTTTTATAGTGAGCTGCCCTAGTTGGATGATTTTTGCCAAATTATTTTTGCCTCTCTTTAATTTCTGCTTCTGCCCACATGTGTTAGCCCATTCCCACACTTGCAAGTCTAAATACGTGTTAGTGACGGGAATGAAACCTGAAACCTGAAATATGAAATTGATAGTGGAAGGCTATTTTTTGATGATTTACTGATTAATCTATATTAATCTTTTGGAGTGTCTGACAGTGCTGATGTTTAGTAGGTGAAATCTTTTCAGGTGTTTTGCTCTTTCTATGGTTTTCATGTATGTTTATGATTTAGTTTTGCTCACCATATATGTGACAATATACGTGACATTGAAATTGGGATTGTATTAAAACTTTCACACTTTATTTAGTTTGAAGTTTAATTTAGTGTTAAATTGTCCATGATGTCTAGAATTGTTTATGGTATAATGTCATTGATTTGTGATTTAACGATTCTGTCTATTGCACTCTTCACCAAGTCCAAAGATCTAGTTGATCTGTGAGAGTAGTGAAGATGTCTCACCTGCGCGTTTGTGGTTTCTGAACCCAAAGCAGGGAGAAAATCTTCCTGTCCTGGCACAACACACCAACACCTCACTCCCTCCTCTACAACCTCCCTTTGTGTGTCCCTCTCTTTCTGGTGGCATGCTGGCATGATAAAAAATAAACACATTTCACTGTAGCAGTTTAATTGATTGTTTTTTTTTGTCCTCATACACCGCTGGCTGAATCACTCACATATGGAGATACATAACTCCAGGGAGCCCAGATCTCTCTCTCACTTAGCCTCAACGCAAAAGTTAACGTTTAAGGATAAAGTTTGGTCTGGCCTCTAATCATTGGGCAAAATTAAATAATACACCCCCATCAAGTAATGCACTTCTGGTGCTCCATTATTCCATAGCTGTGACCATATTTCTGCCTTCTTTTCCTTATTTAAATCATTCCTTGCCACAACCCACTTAGAGATCCCAATAAGTGCATCCAACCAATCTGTATATGGAGGGGGGAAACAGATGTCCACTTGCAACAAATGTCCCTCCTAGCCAGAATTGTGGCATAACATGATGCCATCTTCTTCACCATACTCTTAACTTCCCCTTCTTCTGGAATACTGAAGATGTCTAAGGGGAGACTCTGTAGAATCTGTTGCTTCACAATATTTGAGATTGCCTTCCAAACCTTTACCCAAAAACTTTGTACCAGCGGACAATCCAAAAACATATGAATAAATGCTCTCGGTAAACCACATTTTGGACAGTTAGCTGGTTCCCCCCACTCATCTTCGAGAGCTTACCCGTAGTAATGAAGACCCTATGCAGAGTAAAAAGATGGTTCATCAATAATGGTGCTAATTTAACTTCCTTATGTACGACACACATTGACATTTTCCACCATCTTTGTACTTGATCTAAGGATATCACTTCCCCCCAAAGGGATTCTGGCAAGTTAAAGTCCCCATCATACAACTTCACCAATCCCTAATACCAACTTGAAACCTTACTGAGGCGTCTCTGATATTTTTATTACATTAACTTCTAACTGGTGTTCAGCCCCCAACCTGACTGTAACCTTCTGGGACCAATTTCTCAATTGTATGTACTTCAGTGTTCCTGCTGTCCACTCTGTAAGCTCTTCCCAAGATAACAACAAATCATCACTAAATAAGTCCCCCTAAAATTGGATCTCCGCTCTCTTGAGAGGTAAAGCCAACACATCTGTAAGACACCCAGGCGTTCCCGGGGAATCCCAGACCAGAACTCAATGACTATAATACTCAATTTTAGCCACTTGCCATACCCAATACCAAACTTTAGCTGCATCCTGTAATATTTTCAATATCACTTTCTTAAAAAACTTGGGATCTCCAAACTTATATAAAAAGCATGTAGCTGCGCCTTTTTCAGTTGCTAGTATAAAACTAAGCATTTCTCCAACCGCCAAACGATCTGGGTCAGAGAATAACATTCAAAAATTCTTAAGGTGAAATGCCCATGCATAATACTGTAAATCAGGAAGAGTAAGGGCCTCTTTTTCTTTTCTTCTGCGCAATTTCTTCCATGCAATCCTAGGGCCTTTTTGTGCCCAAATAAAAGAGTTAGGGCCAGATGTATCACACAACCGATTTACGATTCTCAAATAGCGATTTTTAAGAAATCGCTATTTCAGAAATGCAAAAAGGTATGTATGATTTTTGCGATTCGGTAATAGCGATTTCTTAAAAATCGCAAATGCTATTACCGAATCGCAAATAGAGAATCTGTCCCCATTCGCACCTATGGGTCTGTTGGCCCATATCTGCAAATTTTTTGCATTTCCAAAATTGCGATTTCTGAACCAGAAATCACAATTTTGGAAATGCAAAAGGCCAGGGTGCTGGGGGCCTAAGGCCCCCTCTCCTGCACCCCAATTATTTTTTTTTTTAACATGTAAGGTACACACATGCCAAAAGGGCATGTGTGCTTTACATGTTCAATTTAAAAATGCAGTTTTACTGCATTTTTAAATTTTGCACCAGGTTACCACCTCGTTTGCAGATCATGGTATTTTGCATGTGCAAAATGCCATTCTGCGAAAAATCGCAATTTGCGATTTTTTGCAGCATTGCCTTGCGACCTGGATTTTGCGAATCGCAAATTGTGATTCGCAAAATCCAGGTCGCAACGCTAGAAATCGCAATTTTAGCGATTTCTACTTTGTGGTCTGCGAATGCCTTTCATGCATTGCAGACCACTATTTTGCACTCGCAAACGGCCGATTTTACCGTTTGCGAGTGCAAAATATTTTCATACATCTGGCCCTTAATCTTCTGTTGAAACATCAAGGGGCATATTTATACTCTGTTTGTGCTGAATTTGTGTCAACATTTTTGATGCAAATTCAGCGCAAACCTAACACCATATTTAAACTTTGACGCCCGACCCCGCGAACGCCAAAATTCTACTGTGTGCGTCATTTTCTGGATGCGTGAAACCGCCATGCGTTAATGACATGCAAGGTAGGCGTTCCTGTCCAAAAAAATACTTAAACACCCGTGCGCCATATTTATCAAACGGTGCAAAAATGACGAACGGCTGGGAGGTGGAGTCGGAAAATCGCGCACAGCCCAATTTGCGTAAAAAAATTATGACTAGATCAGGGCAGGTGTTCAAATTGGGCAAACGCACCAGTACTTAAGGAAAACACACACAAGCAACATCAGAGCTCCAAAAGGAACACATGGAGGTGCTATTCATCCAGCACACACAAAGACGCAGAGCACAGGACCAACACCAGCAGCTTTAATAAGACCAACAGGGACCCCAAAGGCAACGCAGAAGGCAGGAGAGGATAATCAGGACCAGGACAACCCTTCTGGGCCTCAGGGAACATTACATCATCCAGAGGTACAGACTAAACTGGCAAGCCATACAGCATCTGCTGTGCCACATTGAGCCACATTTGGCACCCAGCTTGCTGACACCCCACATCATTCCACTAGAGACCAAGCAGCTAGCTGTCCTCCACATGTTGGCAAGTGGCTCTTTTCAAACCACTGGTGCCCTGGTTGCTGGGATCTCACAGCCCTCATTCTCTGCCTTCCTACCCAAGGTACTGGATGCAATCATCTCCCTCACACCCTGCCACATCAGTTTCCCCACACACAGCTGAAGCAGCAGGAGACCAAACAGGGCTTCTACCAAATCAACGGCTTCCCACATGTGCTTGGTGCCATTGACTGCACAGATGTACGGATTGTGCCAACTGCTGCAACCGAGCATCTATACCGCAACAGGAAGCACACACAGTCCATCAATGTGCAGGCCATTGTGGATCACCTGGGATTGATCACCAACATCATGGCAAAGTATCCTGGGAGTGTACATGATTCATTCATCTTCCGCCACTGCACCATCAATCAACATTTCCAGGATGGACGATATGGAAATGGCCTACTTGTTGGTAAGTACAGAAACCTACTTATATACACACAGCACAGCAACCCTGTAGGACACACAATACATACACTACTAAATTGACACGTGGCCAGGAAGACACTGAGGTTGTGACACTGCTATTCATGTTTGATATCCTCACCCAATGGGATACACACCTATGGACAAATGACAGATGCAAATAATAACAGATGCGACTCCAGAGACACAAGGGACCAATTCAAAACCACACAGTGACAATGACAGCCTTAAATGGCAGTACAACTTGGAAGATGAATCTTCCAACATCACATCAATAGCACTCAATCACACACCCTTCCAAGCAATACGTACTGTGTAAGGGGTGTGTAATGTGTTTTGCTGCAGGCCAAACACCATGAGACCCATAGCATAATGATGATGACTCTAATGAATGGGACACAGAATAATTGAGGCTGTACCAACATCTCACATCACTCCCGGAGTGACATTGCCCACTACCAATAAGCAAGTGAACTGTGCTAAGAATACATATTGATGTGACAATATTTCAAAGTGCACATTGCTACACATACGGATGGAGACAATTACAAATATACACCACAGATATACAGGCATATGGACCTTCTGACAATTAAACCTTCACCCCCACAACCAAGTTATCCACCTTACCTCGACCAGGTTCAGTAGTGTAGGTACACGTTTGAACATGAGCCAACTTGGTGAGGGCACAAAATATAGGTTTGCATAGAACTTGTCACGCATGGGATATTTGTGCATTGTCAATTGTCAACACTTCAGTAATGCCAACTTATGGAGCTGTGTCGTACATTGTCACCTAGCCAAATGAAAGTCCCTCACTGTTAACACATGCAATTGCGTATGTTGAATTGGATGGGATGTTCAGGCCATATAGTGCAACCGTGTTATCACCACTGTGGAATTGAATCTGTGTGTGGAAGTATCATGTCACCCTCAGTGAAGACACATGGACACCTCTTTCACATGACATAATGCATGGGAGATACACAATGTACTGCAAGTGTACAAAAATACCGCTGATATCTAGTCAATCAGCCAAACACTAGTTTAGAAAATGCAACAACCTGCAATGACCCAATGCTGATGGTACATCTTAGAAGCCCAGGATTCCACACAATAACACAAACACAGATGAGTCACAGACAACACAAGATAACAACTGCCATGCAAAGTGATAATCATGGTGCAAGCTCCATCAAAACATTTTCACTGATTTTCTCTTTCAGCTGATCAGGGGTATTAGATCCAGCCATGGATCATGACCCCATTTGCAAACCCAAGCACTGCATCAGAGCGTGCCTATAATGAGGCACATCGGAGGACATGCACCATAGTAGAGAGAACTCTTGGCATCCTGAAGTAAAGATTCAGGTGCCTCAACATCACCGGAGGCAGCCTCTTATATTCACCGAAAATGGTATTCAAGATCATTGTGATCTGCGCCATCCTGCACAATATATGTGTTAGGAGGAACATTCCCCTCTATGGACCAGACCCACAAATGCTTGAAGAGGAGGAAGAGGAGGATGCTGTCCATCAACATCAGGGCGACAATCCAAACACTGTAGCAGGGTTGCGTCGGAGACAACACATTGTACAACACTTCTTTTAACCATAGTCACCATCACCACTTTCTTACCATATGTCATTAAACACCTCATTTAATCACTTAATCATGGTCTGGGTAATTATTTATGCATCACATGATCCCTAGGAATCAAAATCAGAGTTTAGCCTCATGGAGCAGTGCAGTAATACAGATTAGGATACTGAAAAAGCCACATCACATTTGATGGGTATGAATGTACACCCAACTTCACGCACAGTGTAAATGACATATATCATGTTCATTTCACATTTTAAGGGCAATATCAGAGTATCACAGCTATGGCACACATCCATGTTGGCAGCATGGTTCATCGCAGCATATCGCACACAATTAAGACACCATCTATCACAAGTAAAAAACCTGCTTCATACATGAGGCAGTGGATGTGCAATTGCATTGGTAACAGGAATGTATGACCACATCCTTGACAGAAGTAAGTGTGACATAAGCTATCCCTGCAAGGAGCATGTGTGACAAGAAGTCCATGTAAGTTGCAAATGGATAGCATGAGTGCCCCAGGTATGACAAGCATTGCTCACAAGACATGCCCTGTGCATGCCAGCCCAGGTTATAAGTTCTGCCACAGGCATGTAGTCAGTCTCTCCCCACCCTTCTCTAGGTAGCCCTGTAACTGGACTATTTCTACCCTGATAATCCTTCATCTACACACACCCAGACTTACATTCTGACTCCAGTATGCTTCTCTTTTTAGTATGGCATGCCATAGTCCTAGTTCATCTGTCTCCATGGACTTCAGGTCTGACAATGCACTGCCTGGTAGTCAGTAGGACCTGTAATCAGCTGTCCATTGCTTCCCTTGTGAAAGGTACTGTTGGCCCTTTGAACTGGATTCACGCCTACAGGACTTGTGAGAGACTGAAGCTGCACACACCTGTGAGCACTTCCATGCAGACCAGCCATTTGAATCTAGATTGCCATTGCTGCACCCTTGAACTGCTTAGAAGCTGCCATTTTCTGAATTTCCTTGTTGTGCATTGCCGTATAAACCACTTGAGTAACACAGCCCTTGGGTTATTGTGTAACATTGCAGCCCACAGCACAAATCCAGTTTTCATTTTCCACAGTGTTGTTCCATCTTTTCTCAGTCTGAGTCTGCTCACTGTGCATTTGCCTTGTTCATGTTAGTTCCTGACAGAGCGTGCATCCTGTTAGCCTGACTGGTTCCTGTCATTGTGTTACCAGAAAGGTTCCCTGTGGCTACATTTCTCTCATAGTTGCTTTCCATGCTCTCACTTTCCTCCTGTGGTATTGTGTCTGGTAGGTCTACGATGAATCCACAAACATATTGTATAGTTTAATTAGTTTACATATAGTATCAAGGTGTGGGACATGTATTCAATTAGCCGAATCCCAGCCCTATCCCTTGCCTGGGTTTCATGTATGCATGAGTGACAAACAGTGACAGTGTACTATGGCTGTATGCAGGGATTGGGTATGGTGCCTTCAGCATAACAAACAATGTTTGCTAATGTGCATGAAAGGACAAAACATGTTTGTGCCCTGATGGTCCACACACAGATTCACATTGGCTGCAACCCAATGATGGTGCTTGTGTGGTGACTAGCTGTGAGAATAATCAGCACAGAGGCACTGATGTTCCCTGTTGCAGTGGGAATTTTAGAAGCTACCCTGTTTACATATGTTGTGTGGAAAGCTGCCGGGTTCCATTTACAGATCCATTACATTTGTGAGCACACCAAGGTTGCCCTGCTGTCAGCCTCATAAAACCTCTGCAGTGCCATAGCTGGACTATCCCCATGTGTGTTGTTGATTCCTCTGGCTTTCAGTCAATTCTGCTTTGAAGGAGACTCTGCTAATGCAGGGAATGGATCCACAGACTCATGAGTAGACATGCACTTAACAGTGACAACATGGAGGACAATACTGACACAGGGTACACATGGACACACACTTGAACTGGACACCTTTGTGCAATTAACCACTGAAAATATGTGAACACATGCAGCTTGGTCTGCTGTCCTCCACTGCCACACGAGAAACATTGGTCATATCCATGACTCAAACTGTGAAGTGACATTACATTTTTGGATTGTTTTTCTGACTCTGTGTCACAAACACTGTACCTACATAGCATATTCAAATGACTGACTCATGGGTAGTATACAAACAAGTGACCAGGATGTGGTATCCAACATTCCTGTACATGTGATGGCTTACTCATTGTCATTATCAACCGTCCTCTATCTATCCTGTGCATAGTTTGTCATGGGAGATGTATTGTGCCAAAAGTCAGTGCAGTTCACACAGCATTAGATGCCACATGTATGACAAACACATATCCTGACTCATTTCTACACTGAATAGTTTCTTATGGTTATCCACATTTACAACACATGCATACAAGCACATTAATGAAAGCATGTCTTGTGACATTCACACAGAGGCCCAACAAAAATTGAAATAGCCAATTCACAGACATTAACACACAGGCAATGAGTTAATGCATTAAGTTGCGTAGCCTTTCTATCCTCTATTGGCGCACAACCTGCTCAAACTGGGTAATACTAATTTTTATACAAGAAGTTTGGGTATCTATTGCGTCAGTGAAGAGTGCTCATCCAGTACAACAACATGAGTATCATTGTTCGCAGTAGTGTGGTCTGCCCCATGTGCCCAAACACTGGAACACACAATGCAGGTGCAAACAGCCTATCTCTCTACAGTTACAGCTTTCATGTACTTTAAAAATGAGAGAAATGACACGAACACAGTAAAAGACATATATTTTGACGCAACGCGTAAAAAAGACACATATGCGCCAAAAATCGCCGCATATGCATTGAAAAATGCCGCTCACAGCCATTATACATGCATTGGCCCTAGCGGTAATTCCTACACTGTACCCCATGAAACTGGTTACCAATGAAAAATCTTTGGAACTATGAATGCGGGGTAACTTCTAAGCATTTGCGTAAAAAAAAATTGACGCTCAGACTGTAAGCATTATAAATTTTGACGCATCATTATAAAAACGCACCGCATTTGAGGCAGGAAGTAATATAATAGGATATCCTGTCTACAGAAATGGTACAGTGGGTGTACTTTCACTTTCACTTTGCCGTCTGTGATTTTTCTAGACTGTGTGGCTGTGCTGAGAGTTTTGTCTGTCCAAATTGTGCTTTTGTCTCCTGTGTGCCATCCTATTTGTCATCTGTTTTATTTGCAATTGTCTCAGTTGTTCAATGTAAGTGTGTCTTTGTCATATTTGGTGTCTAATTTTGTCTTTGTACTGTTGGGAGTGTGTAGTGGGTATTGTTAGTTTGGGGATAGTTGAGCTGTTTGTGGGTGACTTTATTTTCCTCCCTCCTTTCTCTTTACTTTCCTCTGTACCCTTTACTATTACTATTATTTTGGTCATGTTGGGTAGGCCACGTCTGGGGAGAATGGGTGAGGAGGAGCTGGAGGTATTCATTTGGCTAGTGTGCCACTTCCTCCTCCTGATGATTGAAGCAGGTGGCAGTGTGATACAGGGGTATCACATGGAGGTGAGGAGGCTCAGGTGGTCCAAGGTGCTGTACCACCGGGCTGACCTTGTTGCCAGAGAGCAAGACCTGCTAGACCACCGGGGTTTCGTGATTGGTGGCCTTGTTGGTGAGTTCAATTCAGAGTAATGTGCACATTTAAATGCTCTGTAGTGACAGTAGCAGATTTGTTCATATGCTGCAGGCAATGTTTTTGCACATGTGGAATGCAAGTTAAACATACAGTGGCCCTAAGTTATACAATACTTGCTACACATTACTGTCATTGGTTGACGCAACAGCTGCACAAACTTACAAAACACAAGTTGAGCTTGTAAATTAGTGCTTCTTTCACGTCAATAGATGATGGAAATGCGGCTTAAACATATGTTCTATCCATGGTCTGTGAGTGTACCAGGAAAGAGATGTATTTCACAAGCTAAAGCAAGGAATTAATGTGGTCCCCCATTATTTGGAATACATGTCTGAACTGTATTCCGGACCATACGTACAACGTTCTTCCTAAACTCAGGGAATAACTTAGGCTGATAATTTGACTTGGTTTGTGTCGCAATTAACTTAGAAATGGATGCCAAAGTAATGCACATGGGTTCATATCTAAATGTTTGGTGCTACTTTCCATAGCTGTAGCGTAAAAAAAGAAGCAAATGCTACAATTTGAGGAATAAAAAATATCCCTGGCCCTCTGATCATTGTTCCTGTGTGTTTTAAATTGCCTTGGGCACCATAGCTGGAACTGCGCTGATGAATTTGCCATCTGTGTTACTTTATAGCCATGCACTTCTCATAAGTTTGTGGGTCATCATGAAATACCTGAAGTTGGTGAATGCATGGTCACAATGTATTACTTGCATGATGTTGTGCAAGGGACCCCTGACCAATTCCATCAGTCCCCAAATACTTTGCTACTTTACATTTGGTACACCCCTGATGATCTAGTGCAGCATATGTGCAATAGCTAACTTCCCAGTATGAAGGCAACCACAGACATGGGTGTATGCTAAGATAAGAAGACCAGCATTCCTGTGACTGCTGCCATTCCAAGGTGTATACAAATTGAAACCTACATCATCATGATTGACACAGTAGGACATTTGCTAAACCATGTTTCAGTAATGGGGCAGTGTCAGTTTGCTGTATACCCGCTGATCTCCCAACTTGGCTAATGAAAGATGATGAATGTAGCTAACTGTGAATTCCAATACCCGATATGGGTATACAGGGCAATGAGTGACACATTTCAGGTGCAATGACTACACCTGTGCCCATGCATTCTCTCATGGATGACCAAAATATACACTGTCAGCATATATTTCTTTGTGGTATTAATTACAATAAATGGCCAATCCATGTTTAGAGTCAGATTGTCATCAAGTAAGGCACAGGATCTATGGCATCATGGTGTCATAAGGGCATATGTGGCTCAGGGTACACTGTAAATGTAGCATATGTAACCTACACACAATACAGGCCCACATGTAAGGGACCATAGAAAGCATAATAATTCATGAGCTTAACTCAACCCACATGAGCATCATACAGTAACTGATTGTCCCTTGATGCACAAGCCACAATACCTGAGTGACTGGTATTGCAGTGCACCAGCAATGTGGCTTTGCGTGTCTCTCATAACAACAAATAATGAAATGGAGTACATTCTATAAATGAGTCTGCAACCAATTGAGGAATCAAGTTTGTCACCACATTGATAGTTAGGGCCACTGCATGTGTGCATATGTGTGTCACTCACTGGAGTGACAGGGTCTATACATGTTTGTAGTGGTATCTCTGTCGGAGTGTCATCATGCCTGAGGGGCTGGACTTTCAGATATAATGTCACACACAGTAATTTAACTTTAAAGTGTTGTACAGTGCCCAGACATTGAGCACATTTCACCCTTCCATGCTTTACAGGTGGACCTGCCCCTTACACAATTGGAGAAGTGGCTCATGACATGTCTAGTAAGTGTTGTTATTTCAGTTCTGTGTTGTGTTTGCAGCTGTTGTGTGATTGACTCCCGTGTGTTGGACACATAGCAAGGTATGATGTGCTGACACATGATCGAATATGTGACTTGACTGGAGTTTGACTTGTTTTTCCATATTTGAGTTGGACAATCAGTGGCGTAGAGTCATATTTTGGGATTGTAGTGCAGCCCTGTAGGCATGTTCATGTGAATAGGGTGACATTTGTTGTTACATTTCTTGTAATGAAAAATTTGGAGAGGGCCTTTTTCATGATTTACCCAGCAATTCATACCCTGAATCACACAGAGTAGGGATGCTGAAGTATTACCCACAGACTTGAGCCTCCCTGTTCACTAATGAACATGTTAGACTATATGTTTGACTTCCTAGCAGCATCTAGCTCCAAATGTTGTGCTACGTTTATGTGGCACTTGAGTACAATGTCATAGGTGTGCTTGCAGCCCATGCCCAGATGGGTGCTTGCATCTATGTGCTTGTTGTTGGACAGGTATTGGTGGTATCAAACGATGTTGAAAATTGTCTGTAATTAGGAACATAAATGTGGATGGGATTGTACAATGTTTGTGTCTATCTTAGTTGGACACCCTCCTTACCTGTGGTGGACTGACTAAACCCATGGACAGCTGTCCAAAACTTCCTGGCTGTCCTTGATGTTTGAAAGTATGTGTTGCTTGGCCATCCACCCCCTGAGGCACAGGCTTAGGGTTATGAAATTGGTCAAGAGATAGCTCCCCCACGTCCGCAGCACCACCAAGCTGTACCCTTGTCCTTGGCCCCGCACACGCTGCCGATCACGTGTTTGAGGCCCTCCTCCACCCAGGGCATCCGCCTGCGCCTCATCCATGGTGTCTAGTGGGCTCTGGACTTGTGTTTTGTGCCTTTTTAACTTTTGTGACTCGTTTTCTGTGCCTTGAATTATGGTGCTGTTATTGCGACTCGTTTTCTGTGCCTTTATGCCGTTCATGTTATTGTGACTCGTTTTCTGTGCCTTTGTGCCGTTCATGTTATTGTGACACGTTTTCTGTTCCTTTGCGCCTTTTCAACTTTTTGTAACTCGTTGTCTGTGCCTCGAATTAGTGTGCCATTCATGTTATTGTGACTCGTTTTCTGTGCCTTGAATTACTGTGCCATTCTTTCCTCAGTTTCATTCTGTGCCTTTTTCTGCTGCTTTTGCCCTTTGTGTGCTCCCCTTGCCGGCTTTTTCCCTTTGTGCACTCCCCCTGCTGACTCTCTCTGAGCCACTCTCCCCGCCGCTGCCTCCCTGCGGCCCAGCCCCCCTCGCGCCCCCATTCGCTGCTCCTTCCTGCCTCCCAGCTGCTCCTCCGTCCCACCTCCCTTCTTAATGGTGGTCGCTGCACGTAGAGAGTGAGCGACCTCTGAACTGATATTGGTCAGTAGATTGCTCCCCCACGTCCGCAGCACCACCAAGCTGTCCCCTTGTCCTTGACCCCGCACACGGTGCCGATCGTGTGTTCGAGGCCCTCCTCCACCCACAGGCATCCACCTGCGCCTCACCCCTGTGTCTAGTGGGCTCTGGTAAGCGTCACTAGACTAATGCTTTGTGCCTTTTGAACTATTGTGACTCGTTTTCTGTGCCTTTATGCCGTTCATGTTATTGTGGCTCGTATTCTGTGCCTTTGTGCCGTTCATGTTATTGTGACTCATTTTCTGTGCCTTTGTGCCTTTTCAACTTTTTGTGACTCATTTTCTGTGCCTCAAAATAGTGTGCCATTCATGTTATTGTTACTCGTTTTCTGTGCCTTGAATTACTGTGCCGTTCTTTCCTCAGTTTCATTCTGTGCCTTTTTCTGCCACTTTTGCCCCTTGTGCGCTCCCCTTGCCGGCTCTCTCTGAGCCGCTTTCCCCGCCGCTGCCTCCCTGCGGCCCTGCCCCCCTCGCACCCTATTCGCCGCTCCCTCCCGCCTCCCAGCTGCTCCTCCCTCCCACCTCCCTTCTTAATGGTGGTCGCTGCGCGTCGAGATTGAGCGACCTCTGACCTGATTTTGGTCAGGAGATCACTCCCCCACGTCCGCAGCACCACCAAGCTGTCCCTTTGTCCTTGTCCCTGCACACGCTGCTGATCGCGTGTTCGAGGTACTCGTACACCCGCAGGCATCCGCCTGCGCCTCATCCCTGGTGTCTAGTGGGCTCTGGTAAGCGTCACTAGACTTGTGCTTTGTGCCTTTTTAACTTTTGTGACTCGTTTTCTGTGCCTTGAATTATTGTGCCATTATTGTGACTCATTTTCTGTGCCTTTATGCCGTTCATGTTATTGTGACTCGTTTGCTGTGCCTTTGTGCCGTTCATGTTATTGTGACTCGTTTTCTGTGCCTTTGTGCCTTTTCAACTTTTTGTGACTCATTTTCTGTGCCTTGAATTACTATGCCGTTCTTTCCTCAGTTTAATTCTGTGCCTTTTTCTGCTGCTTATGCCCTTTGTGTGCTCCCCTTGCCGGCTCTCTGAGCCGCATTCCCTGCCGCTGCCTCCCTATGGCCCGCCCCCCCTCATGCCCCTATTCGCCACTCCCTCCCGCCTCCCAGCTGCTCCTCCCTCCCCCCTCCCTTCTTAATGGTGGTCGCTGCACATCGAGAGTGAGCGACCTCTGACCTGATTTTGGTCAGGAGATCGCTCCCCCATGTCCGCAGCACCACCAAGCTGTCCCCTTGTGCTTGACCCCGCATGCGCTGCCGATCGCGTGTTCAAGGCCCTCCTCCCCCCTCAGGCATCCGCCTGCCCTCATCCCTGGTGTCTAGTTGGCTCTGGTAACAGTCACTAGACTTGTGCTTTGTGCCTTTTTAACTTTTGTGACTCGTTTTCTGTGCCTTGAATTATTGTGCAATTATTGTGACTCGTTTTCTGTGCCTTTATGCCGTTCATTTTATTATGACTCGTTTTCTGTGCCTTTGTGCCGTTCATGTTAGTGTGACTCGTTTTCTGTGCTTTTGTGCCTTTTCAACTTTTTGTGACTCATTTTCTGTGCCTTTGTGCCGTTCATGTTATTGTGAGTTGTTTTCTGTGCCTTTGTGCCTTTTCAACTTTTTGTGACTCGTTTTCTGTGCCTCGAATTAGTGTGCCATTCATGTTATTGTGACTCGTTTTCTGTGCCTTGAATTACTGTGCTGTTCTTTCCTCAGTTTCATTCTGTGCCTTTTTCTGCCGCTTTTGCCCCTTGTGCCCTCCCATTGCCGGCTCTCTCTCTCAGCCGCTTTCCCCGCCGCTGCCTCCATACGGCCCGCCCCCCTCGCGCCCCCATTCGCCACTCCCTCCCGCCTCCCAGCTGCTCCTCCCTCCCCCCTCCCTTCTTAATGGTGGTCGCTGCGCATCGAGAGTGAGCGACCTCTGACCTGATTTTGGTCAGGAGATCGCTCCACCACGTTCGCAGCACCACCAAGCTGTCCTCTTGTCCTTGACCCCGCACACGCTGACAATCGTGTGTTCGAGGCCCTCCTCCACCCGCAGGCATCCGCATGCGCCTCATCCCTGGTTTCTAGTGGGCTCTGGTAGGCGTCATTAGACTTGTGCTTTGTGTCTTTTTAACTTTTGTGACTCGTTTTCTGTGCCTTGAATTCTTGTGCCGTTATTATGACTAGTTTTCTGTGCCTTTATGCTGTTCATGTTATTGTGACTCGTTTTCTGTGGCTTTGTGCCGTTCATGTTATTGTGACTCGTTTTCTGTGCCTTTGTGCCTTTTCAACTTTTTGTGACTCGTTTTCTGTGCATCAAATTAGTGTGCCATTCATGTTATTGTGACTCGTTTTCTGTGCCTTGAATTACTGTGCCATTCTTTCCTCAGTTTCATTCTGTGCCTTTTTCTGCTGCTTTTGCCCTTTGTGTGCTCCCCTTGCTGGCTCTCTCTGAGCTGCATTCCCCGCCGCTGCCTCCCTGGGGCCACGCCCCCCTCGCGCCCCCATTCGCCACTCCCTCCCGCCTCCCAGCTGCTCCTCCCTCCCCCCTCCCTTCTTAATGGTGGTCGCTGCGCGTCGAGAGTGAGCGACCTCTGACCTGATTTCGGTCAGGAGATCGCTCCACCAAGTTCGCAGCACCACCAAGCTGTCCCCTTGTCCTTGTCCCCGCACACGCTGCTAATCGCGTGTTCGAGGTCCTCCTACACCCGCAGGCATCTGCCTGCGCCTCATCCCTGGTGTCTAGTGGCCTCTGGTAAGCGTCACTAGACTTGTGCTTTGTGCCTTTTAACTTTTGTGACTCGTTTTCTGTGCCTTGAATTATTGTGCCGTTATTGTGACTTGTTTTCTGTGCCTTTATGCCGTTCATGTTATTGTGACTCGTTTTCTGTGCCTTTGTGCCGTTCATGTTATTGTGACTCGTTTTCTGTGCCTTTGTGCCTTTTCAACTTTTTGTACCTCGTTTTCGGTGCCTCGAATTAGTGTGCCATTCATGTTATTGTGACTCATTTTCTGTGCCTTGAATTACTGTGCCGTTCTTTCCTCAGTTTCATTCTGTGCCTTTTTCTGCTGCTTTTGCCCTTTGTGCGCTCCCCTTGCCGGCTCTCTGAGCCGCTTTCCCCTGCCGCAGCACCCCTGTGGCCCCCGCCCTCTCACGCCCCTATTCGCTGCTCCCTCCCGCCTCTCAGCTGCTCCTCCCCACTTCTTAATACTGGTCGCTGCACGTCGAGAGTGAGCGACCTCTGACCTGATTTTGGTCAGGAGATCGCTCCCCCCACGTCTGCAGCACCACCAAGCTGTCCCCTTGTGCTTGCCCCCACATGCACTGCCGATCGCGTGTTCGAGGCCCTCCTCCACCCGCAGGCATCCGCCTGTCCTCATCCCTGGTGTCTAGTGGGCTCTGGTAAGAGTCACTAGACTTGTGCTTTGTGCCTTTTTAACTTTTTAACTTTTGTGACTCGTTTTCTGTGCCTTGAATTATTGTGCCATTATTGTGACTCGTTTTCTATGCCTTTATGCCGTTCATTTTATTGTGACTCGTTTTCTGTGCCTTTGTGCCGTTCATGTTATTGTGACTCGTTTTCTGTGCCTTTGTGCCTTTTCGACTTTTTGTGACTCGTTTTCGGTGCCTCAAATTAGTGTGCCATTCATGTTATTGTGTCTCGTTTTCTGTGCCTTGAATTACTGTGCCATTCTTTCCTCAGTTTCATTTTGTGCCTTTTTCTGCCGCGTTTGCCCCTTGTGCCCTCTCATTGCCGGCTCTCTCTGAGCCACTTTCCCTGCCGCTGCCTCCATGCGGCCCGCCACCCCTCGCGCCCCCCATTCGCCGCTCCCTCCAGCCTCCCAGCTGCTCCTCCCTCCCCCTCCCTTCTTAATGGCAGTCGCTGCGCGTCGAGATTGAGCGACCTCAGACCTGATTTTGGTCAGGTGATCGCTCCCCCACGTCCGCATCACCACCAAGCTGTCCCCTTGTGCTTGACCCCACATGCGCTGCCGATCGCATGTACGAGGCCCTCCTCCACCCGCAGGCATCCGCCTGCGCCTTATCCCTGGTGTCTAGTGGGCTCTGGTAAGAGTCACTAGACTTGTGCTTTGTGCCTTTTTAACTTTTGTGACTCGTTTTCTGTGCCTTGAATTATTATGCCATTATTGTGACTCGTTTTCTGTGCCTTTATGCCGTTCATTTTATTTTGACTCGTTTTCTGTGCCTTTGTGCCATTCATGTTATTGTGACTCGTTTTCTGTGCCTTTGTGCCTTTTCAACTTTTTGTGACTCGTTTTCTGTGCCTTTGTGCCGTTCATGTTATTGTGAGTCGTTTTCTGTGCCTTTGTGCCTTTTCAAATTTTTGTTACTCGTTTTCTGTGCCTCGAATTAGTGTGCCATTTATGTTATTGTGACTCGTTTTCTGTGCCTTGAATTACTGTGCCATTCTTTCCTCAGTTTCATTCTGTGCCTTTTTCTGCCGCTTTTGCCCCTTGTGCCCTCCCATTGCCGGCTCTCTCTGAGCCACTTTCCCCGCCGCTGCCTCCATGCGGCCCGCCACCCTCGCGCCCCCATTCGCCGCTCCCTCCAGCCTCCCAGCTGCTCCTCCCTCCCCCTCCCTTCTTAATGGCAGTCGCTGCGCGTCGAGATTGAGCAACCTCTGACCTGATTTTGGTCAGGAGATCGCTCCCCCACGACCGCAGAACCACCAAGCTATCCCCTTGTTCTTGACCCCGCACATGCTGCCGATCGCGTGTTCCAGGCCCTCCTCCACCCGCAGGCATCCGCCTGCGCCTCATCCCTGGTGTCTAGCGGGCTCTGTTAAGCGTCACTAGACTTGTGCTTTGTGCCTTTGTAACTTTTGTGACTCGTTTTCTGTGCCTCGAATTAGTGTGCCATTATTGTGACTCGTTTTCTGTGCCTTTATGCCGTTCATGTTATTGTGACTCATTTTCTGTGCCTTTGTGCCGTTCATGTTATTGTGACTCATTTTCTGTGCCTTTGTGCCTTTTCAACTTTTTGTGACTCGTTTTCTGTGCCTTTGTGCCGTTCATGTTATTGTGAGTCGTTTTCTGTGCCTTTGTGTCTTTTGAAATTTTTGTGACTCGTTTTCTGTGCCTCGAATTAGTGTGCCATTCATGTTATTGTGACTCATTTTCTGTGCCTTGAATTACTGTGCCGTTCTTTCCTCAGTTTCATTCTGTGCCTTTTTCTGCTGCTTTTGCCCTTTGTGCGCTCCCCTTGCCGGCTCTCTCTGAGCTGCATTCCCCGCCGCTGCCTCCCTGCGGCCACGCCCCCCTCGCGCCCCCATTCGCCACTCCCTCCCGCCTCCCAGCTGCTCCTCCCTCCCCCCTCCCCCTCCCTTCTTAATGGTGGTCGCTGCGCGTCGAGAGTGAGCGACCTCTGACCTGATTTCGGTCAGGAGATCGCTCCACCAAGTTCGCAGCACCACTAAGCTGTCCCCTTGTCCTTGTCCCCGCACACGCTGCTAATCGCGTGTTCGAGGTCCTCCTACACCCGCAGGCATCTGCCTGCGCCTCATCCCTGGTGTCTAGTGGCCTCTGGTAAGCGTCACTAGACTTGTGCTTTGTGCCTTTTTAACTTTTGTGACTCGTTTTCTGTGCCTTGAATTATTGTGCCGTTATTGTGACTTGTTTTCTGTGCCTTTATGCCGTTCATGTTATTGTGACTCGTTTTCTGTGCCTTTGTGCCGTTCATGTTATTGTGACTCGTTTTCTGTGCCTTTGTGCCTTTTCAACTTTTTGTACCTCGTTTTCGGTGCCTCGAATTAGTGTGCCATTCATGTTATTGTGACTCATTTTCTGTGCCTTGAATTACTGTGCCGTTCTTTCCTCAGTTTCATTCTGTGCCTTTTTCTGCTGCTTTTGCCCTTTGTGCGCTCCCCTTGCCGGCTCTCTGAGCCGCTTTCCCTGCCGCAGCACCCCTGTGGCCCCGCCCTCTCACGCCCCTATTCGCCGCTCCCTCCCGCCTCTCAGCTGCTCCTCCCCACTTCTTAATACTGGTCGCTGCACGTCGAGAGTGAGCGACCTCTGACCTGATTTTGGTCAGGAGATCGCTCCCCCACGTCTGCAGCACCACCAAGCTGTCCCCTTGTGCTTGCCCCCACATGCACTGCCGATCGCGTGTTCGAGGCCCTCCTCCACCCGCAGGCATCCGCCTGTCCTCATCCCTGGTGTCTAGTGGGCTCTGGTAAGAGTCACTAGACTTGTGCTTTGTGCCTTTTTAACTTTTTAACTTTTGTGACTCGTTTTCTGTGCCTTGAATTACTGTGCCATTATTGTGACTCGTTTTCTATGCCTTTATGCCGTTCATTTTATTGTGACTCGTTTTCTGTGCCTTTGTGCCGTTCATGTTATTGTGACTCGTTTTCTGTGCCTTTGTGCCTTTTCGACTTTTTGTGACTCGTTTTCGGTGCCTCAAATTAGTGTGCCATTCATGTTATTGTGTCTCGTTTTCTGTGCCTTGAATTACTGTGCCATTCTTTCCTCAGTTTCATTTTGTGCCTTTTTCTGCCGCGTTTGCCCCTTGTGCCCTCTCATTGCCGGCTCTCTCTGAGCCACTTTCCCTGCCGCTGCCTCCATGCGGCCCGCCACCCTCGCGCCCCCATTCGCCGCTCCCTCCAGCCACCCAGCTGCTCCTCCCTCCCTTCTTAATGGCAGTCGCTGCGCGTCGAGATTGAGCGACCTCAGACCTGATTTTGGTCAGGTGCTCGCTCCCCCACGTCCGCAGCACCACCAAGCTGTCCCCTTGTGCTTGACCCCACATGCGCTGCTGATCGCATGTACGAGGCCCTCCTCCACCCGCAGGCATCCGCCTGCGCCTTATCCCTGGTGTCTAGTGGGCTCTGGTAAGAGTCACTAGACTTGTGCTTTGTGCCTTTTTAACTTTTGTGACTCGTTTTCTGTGCCTTGAATTATTATGCCATTATTGTGACTCGTTTTCTGTGCCTTTATGCCGTTCATTTTATTGTGACTCGTTTTCTGTGCCTTTGTGCCATTCATGTTCTTGTGACTCGTTTTCTGTGCCTTTGTGCCTTTTCAACTTTTTGTGACTCGTTTTCTGTGCCTTTGTGCCGTTCATGTTATTGTGAGTCGTTTTCTGTGCCTTTGTGCCTTTTCAAATTTTTGTTACTCGTTTTCTGTGCCTCGAATTAGTGTGCCATTTATGTTATTGTGACTCGTTTTCTGTGCCTTGAATTACTGTGCCATTCTTTCCTCAGTTTCATTCTGTGCCTTTTTCTGCCGCTTTTGCCCCTTGTGCCCTCCCATTGCCAGCTCTCTCTGAGCCACTTTCCCCGCCGCTGCCTCCATGCGGCCCGCCACCCTCGCGCCCCCATTCGCCGCTCCCTCCAGCCTCCCAGCTGCTCCTCCCTCCCCCTCCCTTCTTAATGGCAGTCGCTGCGCGTCGAGATTGAGCAACCTCTGACCTGATTTTGGTCAGGAGATCGCTCCCCCACGACCGCAGAACCACCAAGCTGTCCCCTTGTTCTTGACCCCGCACATGCTGCCGATCGCAGTGTTCGAGGCCCTCCTCTACCCGCAGGCATCCGCCTGCGCCTCATCCCTGGTGTCTAGCGGGCTCTGTTAAGCGTCACTAGACTTGTGCTTTGTGCCTTTGTAACTTTTGTGACTCGTTTTCTGTGCCTCGAATTAGTGTGCCATTATTGTGACTCGTTTTCTGTGCCTTTATGCCGTTCATTTTATTGTGACTTGTTTTCTGTGCCTTTGTGCCGTTCATGTTATTGTGACTCGTTTTCTGTGCCTTTGTGCCTTTTCAACTTTTTGTTACTCGTTTTCTGTGCCTTTGTGCCGTTCATGTTATTGTGAGTCGTTTTCTGTGCCTTTGTGCCTTTTGAAATTTTTGTGACTCGTTTTCTGTGCCTCGAATTAGTGTGCCATTCATGTTATTGTGACTCATTTTCTGTGCCTTGAATTACTGTGCCGTTCTTTCCTCAGTTTCATTCTGTGCCTTTTTCTGCTGCTTTTGCCCTTTGTGCGCTCCCCTTGCTGGCTCTCTGAGCCGCTTTCCCTGCTGCTGCCTCCCTGCGGCCCGCCCCCCTCGCGCCCCCATTCGCCGCTCCCTCCCGCCTCCCAACTGCTCCTTCCTCCCGCCTCCCTTCTTAATGGAGGTCCCTGCAAGTCGAGAGTGAGAGACCTCTGACCTGATTTTGGTCAGGAGATCGCTCCCCCACGTCCGCCGCACCACCTAGCTGTCCCCTTGTCCTTGACCCCGCATGCGCTGCCGATCCCGTGTTCGAGGCCCTCCTCCACCCGCAGGCATCCGCCTGCGCCTCATCCCTGGTGTCTAGTAGGCTCTGGTAAGAGTCACTAGAATTGTGCTTTGTGCCTTTTTTTACTTTTCTGACTTGTTTTCTGTGCCTTGAATTATTGTGCCATTATTGTGACTCGTTTTCTGTGCCTTTATGCCGTTCATTTTATTGTGACTCGTTTTCTGGGCCCCTGTGCCGTTCACGTTATTGTGACTCGTTTTCTGTGCCTGTGTGCCTTTTCAACTTTTTGTGACTCGTTTTCTGTGCCTTTGTGCCGTTCATGTTGTTGTGAGTCGTTTTCTGTGCCTTTGTGCCTTTTCAACTTTTTGTGACTCGTTTTCTGTGCCTCGAATTAGTGTGCCATTTATGTCATTGTGACCTGTTTTCTGTGCCTTGAATTACTATGCTGTTCTTTCCTTAGTTTCATTCTGGGCTTTTTTCTGCCGCTTTTTCCCCTTGTGCCTTCCCCTTGCCGGCTCTCTCTGAGCCGCTTTCCCCGCCGTTGTATCCCTGCGGCCCTCCCCCCTCGCGCCCCCATTCGCCGCTCCCTCCCGCCTCCCAGCTACTCCTCCCTCCCCCCTCCCTTCTTAAGGTCGGTCGCTGCACATCGAGAGTGAGCAATTTCTGACCTGATCATGTTATTGTGACTCATTTTCTGTGCCTTTGTGCCATTCATGTTATTGTGGCTCGTTTTCTCTGCCTTTGTGCCTTTTCAACTTTTTGTGACTCGTTTTCTGTGCCTCGAATTAGTGTGCCATTCATGTGATTGTGACTCATTTTCTGTGCCTTGAATTACTGTGCCGTTCTTTCCTCAATTTCTTTCTGTTCCTTTTTCTACTGCTTTTGCCCCTTGTGCGCTCCCCTTGCCGGCTCTCTCTGAGCCGCTTTCCCTGCCGCTGCATCCCTGCGGCCCCGCCCCCCTCGCACCACCATTGGCTGCTCCCTCCCGCATCCCAGCTGCTCCTCCCTCCCCCATCCCTTCCTAATAGCGATCGCTGCGCGTCGAGAGTGAGCGACCTCTGACCTGATTTTGGTCAGGAGATCGCTCCCCCCACGTCCGCAGCACCACCAAGCTGTCCCCTTGTCCTTGACCCTGCACACCCTGCTGAGCGCGATTTCGAGGCCCTCCTCCAACCGCAGGCATCCGCCTGCGCCTCATACCTGGTGTCTAGTGGGCTCTGGTAAGCGTCACTAGACTTGTGCTTTGTGCCTTTTCAACTTTTTGTGACTCGTTTTCTGTGCCTCGAATTAGTGTGCCATTCATGTTATTGCGACTCGTTTTCTTCGCCTTGAATTACTGTGCCGTTCTTTCCTCAGTTTCATTCTGTGCCTTTTTCTGCCGCTTTTGCCGCTTGTGTACTTCCCTTGCCGGCACTCTCTCAGCTGCTCTCCCCGCCGCTGCCTCCCTGCGGCCCGCCCCCCCTCGCGCCCCCATTCGCCGCTCCCTCATGCCTCCCAGCTGCTCCTCCCTCCCCCTCCCTTCTTAATGGTGGTCGCTGCGCGTCGAGAGTAAGCGACCTCTGACCTGATATTGGTCAGTAGATTGCTCCCCCACGTCCGCAGCACCACCAAGCTGTCCCCTTGTCCTTGACCCCGCACACGCTGCCGATCATGTGTTCGAGGCCCTCCTCCACCCGCAGGCATCCGCCTGCGCCTCATCCCTGGTGTCTAGTGGGCTCTGGTATGCGTCACTAGACTTATGCTTTGTGCCTTTTGAACTTTTGTGACTCGTTTTCTGTGCCTTGAATTATTGTGCCGTTCTTTCCTCAGTTTCATTCTGTGCCTTTTTCTGCCGCTTTTGCCCCTTGTGCGCTCCCCTTGCCGGCTCTCTCTGAGCGGCTTTCCCCGCCGCTGCCTCCCTGCGGCCCGCCCTCTCACGCCCCCATTCGCCACTCCCTCCCGCCTCCCAGCTGCTCCTCCCTCCCCCTTCCCTTCTTAATGGTGGTCGCTGCGCGTCGAGATTGAGCGACCTCTGACCTGATTTTGGTCAAGAGATCGCTCCCCCACGTCCGCAGCACCACCAAGCTGTCCCCTTGTCCTTGACCCCGCACACCCTGCTGATCGCGATTTCGAGGCCCTCCTCCTCCCGCAGGCATCCGCCTGCGCCTCATACCTGGTGTCTAGTGGGCTCTGGTAAGCGTCACTATACTTGTGCTTTGTGCCTTTTTAACTTTTGTGACTCGTTTTCTGTGCCTCAAATTAGTGAGCCATTCATGTGATTGTGACTCGTTTTCTGTGCCTTGAATTACCGTGCCGTTCTTTCCTCAGTTTCTTTCTGTTGCTTTTTCTACCGCTTTTGCCACTTGTGCGCTCCCCTTGCCGGGTCTCTCTGAGCCGCTTTCCCTGCCGCTGCCTCCCTGTGGCCCTGCCCCCCTCGCACCACCATTCGCCGCTCCCTCCCGCATCCCAGCTGCTCATCCCTCCCCCTCCCTTCCTAATAGCGGTCGCTGCGCGTCGAGAGTGAGCGACCTCTGACCTGATTTTGGTCAGGAGATCGCTCCCCCACGTCTGCAGCACCACCAAGCTGTCCCCTTGTCCTTGACCCCGCACACACTGCTGATCGCGATTTCGAGGCCCTCCTCCTCCCGCAGGCATCCGCCTGCGCCTCATACCTGGTGTCTAGTGGGCTCTGGTAAGCGTCACTAGACTTGTGCTTTGTGCCTTTTTAACTTTTGTCACTCGTTTTCTGTGCCTTGAATTATTGTGCCGTTATTGTGACTCGTTTTCTGTGCCTTTATGCCGTTCATGTTATTGTGACTCGTTTTCTGTGCCTTTGTGCCGTTCATGTTATTGTGACTCGTTTTCTGTGCCTTTGTGCCTTTTCAACTTTTTGTGACTCGTTTTCTGTGCCTCGAATTAGTGTGCCATTCATGTTATTGTGACTCATTTTCTGTGCCTTGAATTACTGTGCCGTTCGTTCCTCAGTTTAATTCTGTGCCTTTTTCTGCTGCTTTTGCCCTTTGTGCGCTCCCCTTGCCGGCTCTCTGAGCCGCTTTCCCTGCTGCTGCCTCCCTGCGGCCCGCCCCCTTCGCGCCCCCATTTGCCGCTCCCTCCAGCCTCCCAACTGCTCCTTCCTCCCGCCTCCCTTCTTAATCGCGGTCGCTGCACGTCGAGAGTGAGAGACCTCTGACCTGATTTTGATCAGGAGATCGCTCCCCCACGTCCGCAGCACCACCTAGCTGTCCCCTTGTCCTTGACCCCGCATGCGCTGCCGATCCCATGTTCAAGGCCCTCCTCCACCCGCAGGCATCCGCCTGCGCCTCATACCTGGTGTCTAGTGGGCTCTGGTAAGCGTCACTAGACTTGTGCTTTGTGCCTTTTTAACTTTTGTGACTCGTTTTCTGTGCCTTGAATTATTGTGCCGTTATTGTGACTCGTTTTCTGTGCCTTTTCAACTTTTTGTGACTCGTTTTCTGTGCCTCGAATTAGTGTGCCATTCATGTTATTGTGACTTGTTTTCTTCGCCTTGAATTCCTGTGCCGTTCTTTCCTCAGTTTCATTCTGTGCCTTTTTCTGCCGCTTTTGCCGCTTGTGTACTCCCCTTGCCGGCTCTCTCTCAGCTGCTCTCCCCGCCGCTGCCTCCCTGCGGCCCGCCCCCCTCGCGCCCCCATTCGCCGCTCCCTCCTGCCTCCCAGCTGCTCCTCCCTCCCCCTCCCTTCTTAATGGTGGTCGCTGCACGTCGAGAGTAAGCAACCTCTGACCTGATATTGCTCAGTAGATTGCTCCCCCACGTCCGCAGCACCACCAAGCTGTCCCCTTGTCCTTGACCCCGCACACGCTGCCGATCGTGTGTTCGAGGCCCTCCTGCACCCGCAGGCATCCCCCTGCGCCTCATCCCTGGTGTCTAGTGGGCTCTGGTATTCGTCACTAGACTTATGCATTGTGCCTTTTGAACTTTTGTGACTCGTTTTCTGTGCCTTGAATTATTGTGCCATTATTGTGACTCGTTTTCTGGGCCTTTATGCCGTTCATGTTATTGTGACTCGTTTTCTGTGCCTTTGTGCCGTTCATGTTGTTGTGACTCGTTTTCTGTGCCTTTGTGCCTTTTCAACTTTTTGTGACTCGTTTTCTGTGCCTCAAATTAGTGTGCCATTCATGTTATTGTGACTCGTTTTCTGTACCTTGAATTACTGTGCCGTTCTTTCCTCAGTTTCATTCTGTGCCTTTTTCTGATGCTTTTGCCCCTTGTGCGCTCCCTTTGCCGGCTCTCTCTGAGCCGCTTTCCCCCGCCGCTTCCTCCCTGCGGCCCCGCCCCCCTCACGCCCCCATTCGCCGCTCCCTCCCGCCTCCCAGCTGCTCATCCCCTCCCTTCCTAATGGCGGTCGCTACGCGTCGAAATTGAGTGACCTCTGACCTGATTTTGGTCAGGAGATCGCTCCCCCACGTCCACAGCACCACCAAGCTGTCCCTTTGTCCTTCACCCCGCATGCGCTGCCGATCGCGTGTTCGAGGCCCTCCTCCACCCGCAGGCATCCACCTGCGCCTCATCCCTGGTGTCTAATGGGCTCTGGTAAGAGTCACTAGACTTGTGCTTTGTGCCTTTTTAACTTTTGTGACTCGTTTTCTGTGCCTTGAATGATTGTGCCATTCTTGTGACTCGTTTTCTGTGCCTTTATGCCGTTCATGTTATTGTGACTCGTTTTCCGTGCCTTTGTGCCATTCATGTTATTGTGACTCGTTTTCTGTGCCTTTGTGCCTTTTCAACTTTTTTGTGACTCGTTTTCTGTGCCTCGAATTAGTGTGCCATTCATGTTATGGTGACTTGTTTTCTGTGCCTTGAATTAGTGTGCCGTTCTTTCCTCAGTTTCATTCTGTGCCTTTTTCTGCCGCTTTTGCCCCTTGTGCGCTTCCCTTGCTGGCTCTCTCTGAGCCGCTTTCCCCGCCGCTGCCTCCCTGCAGCCCCACCCCCCTTGTGCCCCCATTCGCCCCTCCCTCCCGCCTCCCAGCTGCTCCCCCCTCCCTTCTTAATGGCAGTCGCTGCACGTCCGGAGGCGCACCAGAGGCAAGCCCGTCTGCACCTGTCCGCGCTTGGACCGCGCCCTGCGCCACACCCCCTGGTCCGTGAGACCCCTGCACCTCCAGACGCCTCTACACGGCCAACCAACTCAACGCCCTCAATCCCGGCCGCATCACAGCATGCTCCCAGTCCTCACCAAGGAACACCAACGGACCCTTCTCATGCCGCACCTGCAGATTCACCTGCGACAGAACAACAAAACCAACAAAGACCGGAACAAACCACCTCCACTGCATACTCCTCAACACCTGCTCCACACGCAAGCACGCCATCGAGCTCTGGGACCTGCTCGACTCTACCGCCCCAGACGTAGCCTTCCTGACCGAAACCTGGTGGAACGACTCCTCGGCGCCCGACATCGCAATAGCCATCCCGGACGGCTACAAGATCATCCGCAGGGACCGCACCAACGGAATCGGAGGAGGAATAGCCATCGCCCACAAATCCACCCTCAGGGTCGACACCCACACTGACGACTCCTTCAAGACCGCCGAATACCTACATTTCCGCATCCACACCGACCCCAACACCACTCTCAGAGGAACGCTCATCTACAGACCCCCTGGACCACGAGCACCCTTCAGCGAATCCCTCGCAGACATCACCAGCACCCACGCACCTACCTCAAAGGATTACATCCTCCTCGGGGACCTAAATTTCCACCTGGAGAACAACAACGACACAAACTCCACCACCCTGATCGACAACCTCACCAACCACGGACAACTTGTCAACACACCAACCCACATCGCTGGCCACACGCTTGACCCCATCTTCTCCTCAAGCGCTCACGTCACCTTCAACCATACCACCGTACTCCACTGGACCGACCACCACTGCATCCATTTCACTTACAAGAAACATACAGAGCACCATCGCACCCAACAGCCACCCCGCCGATGCTGGAGCAAAGTTACAGAAGACCAGCTTACCAACACCCTCACCCAGAACCCACCCCCTGACCCCACCGACCCAGACACCGCCACCCACAACCTCACTCTGTGGATCAACGATTGAGCCAACACCCTCGCACCAATCTAGAAACCCACTGACAACCAAACCAGAAAAAAAGCCACCTGGTTCACCAACGAGCTCCGCGACTGCCGGATGCAAAAAAAGGAATGGGTCCTCAAACACACACCCGACAGCCTCACAGCCCACAAGGACGCCACCCGCAATCACCACCAACTCATCAGACAAGCCAAACGATCCCACTTCAAAGACCGCCTGGACAACAACGCACACGACAGTAAAGAGCTCTTCAGCATCGTGAAAGAACTCTCCAACCCCAGCCCCAACATCAACGACATCCCCCATCCCAAGAACTCTGCAACGCACTGTCCACCTTTTTCCACCGGAAGATCACTGACATCCACGACAGCTTCAACGCCACTCCCACGCCAGACCCCACCCCCGAACACCCCACCTGCACAAACCACCTGACATCCTGGACCAATGTCAATGACACAGAGACACGCAAGATCATGAATTCCATCCACTCAGGATCTCCGTCAGACCCCTGCCCCCACCACGTATACAACAAAGCCAGCTCCTCCATCACCCCCCAACTACGGAAGGTCATCAACACCTCCTTCGAAACAGTGACATTCCCGGAAAAATTTTAACACGCCGAAATCCGCACCCTCCTCAAGAAGCCCAAAGCAGACCCCAACGACCTCAAGAATTTCCGACCCATCTCCCTACTCCCTTTCCCAGCGAAGGTGATTGAAAAAAATCGTCAACACACAACTAACCAGCCACCTCGAAGACAACGACATCCTGGACCCCTCCCAGTCTGGCTTCAGACTAAACCACAGCACTGAGACCGCCCTTCTCGCCGTCACAGACGACATCAGATGCCAAATGGACAACAGCGAAACATCAGCCCTCATCCTCCTGGACCTATCTGCCACCTTCGACCCAGTCTGCCACCGCACCCTGAAATCACGCCTCCAAGAAATCGGAATTCAAGGAAAAGCCCTAGACTGGATCATCTCATTCCTCTCCGGCAGAACCCAGAGAATCCACCTCCCCCCCTTCAGCTACAAAGCCACCAACATCATCTGCGGCATCCCCCAAGGCTCATCCCTCAGCCCGACGCTGTTCAACATCTACATGGCCCCCCTCGCACAAGTGGCCCGACAACACAATCTCAACATTCTCTCCTATGCCGACGACACCCAGCTCATCCTTTCACTCACCAAAGACCCGCCCACCGCCAAAACCAACCTCCACCAGGGAATGAAATCCATCGCCAAATGGATGAGAAGCAGCTGTCTGAAACTAAACTCGTATAAGACAGAGGTCCTCATCCTCGGACCCTACCACCCGAGGAACCCCACCAACACCGACTGACCACGCTCGCAACCTGGGCTTCATCCTCCAATCCTCCCTCACCTTGTCTAAACAGATCAACGCAGTTTCCTCCTCCTGCTACAACACACTCCGCATGCTCTGTAGAATCTACAAGTGGATCCCATCAGAGACCAGACGAACTGTGACACGGACCTCGTCAGCAGCAGACTGGACTACGGCAACGCACTCTACACAGGCATCCCAGCAAAAGACCTACTATGCCTCCAGCGCATCCAAAACGCCTCTGCCCGGCTGATCCTCGACGTACCCCGCCACAGCCACATCTCCCACCACCTGAGAAACCTTCACTGGCTCCCCGTGGACAAGATGATCACTTTCAAGCTTCTTACCCATGCCCACAAAGCACTCCACGACACCGAACCATCCTACCTAAGCAACAGGCTCAGCTTCTACAACCCCACCCGTCAGCTCCGCTCCACTAACCTCGCCCTTGCTGTCGTTCCCCGCATCCGAAGAAAGACCTCCGGTGGCAGATCCTTCTCATACCTCGCTGCCAAAACCTGGAACACCCTCCCCACCAACCTACGACAGACCCAAGACCTACTCACCTTCAGAAGACTCCTCAAGACCTGGCTCTTCGATCAGTAACAGTACCCCCCTCCACCCCCAACCCCCCCCAGTGCCTTGAAACCCTCACGGGACGTAGAGCGCTTTATAAATCCAGTGATTGATTGATTGATACCTAGGTGTGAGGATCCAAGTGTAGTACACAGACATGTAATTCCGAAATTAATTTGTTCCAGCCCAGGATACCCACTCTTGATTAGCAACTGTATAGCATCCTGGCAATTCCATTTACAAACCACAGGTCTTGTGGTCCTTGATTGTCATCCAGAAGATAGTCATTAGTTGGCCTGTCACATGTGTAGTACTTGCAGCATTTTTTATGTGACTAATGGCAGAACAATGATAATTAGAGTATTTAAGTAGGTACATATCTTTTTGAGCATTGCTGTGCTGTTAGATAGGACATGTGTAGGCTGCGTTGGCATGTACTTGATCTGTGCTGTGATTTGGCCTGTTTAAGCTAAATTATATGGAGTTTTTGATTATCATCAATAGCTGTATCACACAATGATGTAACTAATGTTTGGCTTTATCTTTTTTAACAGCAGCCAATATGGATGCCAACCAGATCCACAAATTCCAGAGGAGGGCGATGCATTACCGCCACATTCTGGATGTTGAGTCTGGGTTCCGCCACATGGCATGGCGTTATCGCCATGAGAGAGCCACAGGGGTATGGAGGGCATTTGCCTAAGGGGGCCCATCTGTGTCCACAACAGCTGCCACCACCAGCACCACCACTATGACCCAAGTGGCAGTAAGGATGACAGCCACCACTGCCGGTCCATTAAAATCCTCCGCTCCTGGACCACTGACAGCAGCCCCTGCACGTCCCCCTCCAAGCATGGCACTGGCAACTGCACAATCCTCCACAACTGGCACACAGACCACCCCTGCTGCAGTCATTGACAAAGTGGAATTTGGTAACATGCAACGTAACATGCAACGGATGTTGCGCAGACTGGACAGGCTGCAGCAGGAGGTGTCCCAGATCAACAGGAGAGTACGTGGGATAAAGAAGTCCCTGCAGAGGGCAAACTTGTGACTTGGAGACCCTCAGCCATGATTCCCTCCCCTCCCTCCTCTTTCCTGGTTCTTATATTTAGTGGATTTAGGGGGCTTAATTTTAGGTTAGAATAGGCTGTTAATTGTGTTGGCATAAGTGGGTTGGGAGTGGAGGGTATGATATTTTTATATGTGTTTTTTGTGTGGGTGGGTGGGTGGGGGATGATGTTGGGGTTTTTGTGTATAAAAAAAATCTAAAAAAATATTTAAAAAAATCCCCCAAAAATATATAATTGTTTAAGATAAGATAGTATGTGTTTAGGTTAGGATATGTTGTCCTCTATGTGTCCCGTCATATAAGGGAGATGGGGGGTTGATGTTTAGAGTGTTTATTTAAATGTGATAAGTAAGTTTAGCTTAGGGTAGTTAGGGCCAGTTGTGGGTAATGTGTAGTTAGGATAGGTTAGGTTAGTTAAGGTGTTTCCCCTAGTTTTAACATCCTATATTTACAGTTAAATAAATACTTAGGTACTACTTTACAGTATGTGTCATATGCTTGGAGATCAGGGCCTTGGCATGGGTGAACAGTGTCAAGTTAGTATTTGCATTTGTGTTCCATCCTGCATCCAAATCCCAATTGAGCTGTCACATTGGCAGCTACACCAAAGGTACTTCGCTAGGAATCTGCCATCCATTGCACCCACCACTCAAGGTTACTATGGTTCCCAATGTGTAGTTAAGTTTGGATGTATGTTTTCAATCTTTCATACTTTGAGACCAGATTTTGTATCGAGGACACTGTGGTATGTCTGCCTGCAGCCTGATGTTCATGTGAACCCTGATAAGGTGAGTGATGGTATAATTTCATGTAGTATAGTATACATAACTCACTCCTACCATTTCTTACATTGTACTGCCAGGTTACTTATTTGTACATACACTCGTACACATCCATTCCTGCTGTATGGTGTGTGAAATGAAATTTTAGAGACAAATGTCACATACCTAAAGATTGTCTGGAAGAAAAATTTGAAGACAATGCTTTTCTGCTTAGACATCCCTTGAAGCAGACTTAATCTGTCCAACACAGCATTATACTGTAATTTTTCTATTTACTTCAGATTTAACCGTCATGAAGGGCAGATGATGGTACAATCCAGACCCCAGTGCATAGTTATCAGCCCACAATCTTTCAAGGCAGTTGTATTGATATTCTATGGGCATTGACATGAGGCAAACATCAATAATCTCCCTTACGGTTGATGTGTCACATTACACAGAGACAAAGTGGTTGTGTAAGTGCTATTTATTTTAAAGTGCTGTAGTGCTATATTTACATAGTCCAGGATTGTGAGTCCATTAGTGTGATGCATTCTATTGTGATACTACATAAGTGCAAAAGGACATGTCATTGGACATGCTGGGGGGAAGTGTCATACAGTGCAGAGGGACAAAAATTGCCAATGAGGTAGTGAGAGGCAATCACAGAGCATAGTGTCAAGGTAAACAGTGGGCTGGAGAACAGTGCTTGTGAGCAGCTGTTGCAAGACTGCCATGTTACAAAGCACAGGACATTGGTTTTAAGTGCCCATGGGGCATGGACTAGTGCTACCGGGTACTCTTACGGGTGAAGGTGATCTGTTCCACGTCTTCATCTTCTGATGTGTGTGTCATCTCCTCTGCCCTTGGTGGTGGTGGGTTTGAAGGGGCAACACACACTTCAATTTTTTAAGACGTGGAGTCAGAAATCCCGGTAGCTGCAGACTGTGGGGCTATTAAGGCAGTACTGCAGCAAGGAGGAGCTGCTGGTTCTTAGGTATAGCAGCTACATCACTGTGGTAGGCAGCAAGGTCAGCCCTGAGGGGGTCAATATTGCAGTTGTGCACATGTTGAAAGGTTTGGTGTTGGAGGTGTTGTGTCAACTCCCTTATTGCTGTGCTGATTTCCTTCACACTTTGTTGAAGTTCTAGCAAAATAGATGTTCGCCCTTGCATGGCTGCTGCCTGTTCTGTGGATGACATCATGCTTGAACACACCCCCTCTAGGCTGGCTGCAATATTTTGCATCCCCACTTACACCTCCTTGGCCAGCTCCCGCTGTACTCCAACTACAGTCCTCTCAAAGCTGGTGCCAGTGTCGTCAGAGTCCTCAGCTGGGTTGGAGTTGGCAGGTCGCACTATTGGGGTGGTGGGTGGGTCCTCTGTGGTGGCTGCTACTTCTGTGCTCCTCCTTGCGACTGAAGGTGGGGTCTGGAGGGTTCCAAGGACATCTTGGAGGGTCTGCTGGCTGATGTTTGTCAGCTCGTCATCCATGTCATCAGGGAAGTCCAGGACATGCATATCCCCAGGAGAGCTATCGTCCTCTGCAATTAGATATTGTACAATTAGTGTGCCTGTGTTGTGGCATTTGTAACGTGACGTGCCTGAATTCCTATTATTTGCACATTGTGATCTTGATTCCTGTTCATTGTTCCTGTCATTAAGATTAGCATTCTCCCAGGCCTATGCCCCACCTGCATGTCACATGTAGTATGGGCAGTTTGGGAAATTGTCTGCGTCACATCCTCTAGGTGTAGGTTCTGTCCAAATTGTATGTTGCCACCTTATTGTATAACTCAACCCTCTGTCTACTTCCATTCTCATGTTGTGGCCTTTGTAGGAGGCTGGCCTGGTTTGTAGTGAGTACCAAGGGGTACTTACACTCTGCACCAGGTCCAGGGATCCCTTATTAGTGTAGAAGAGGTGCCTAGCAGCTTTGGCTGTTAGAAAAGGTAGCTTAGCAGAGCAGCTTAGGCTGATCTAGGAGACATGCAAAGCTCATACTATACCACTGGTGTCATATGCACAATATCATAAGAAAACACAAGACACAGATATACTAAAACTAAAGGTACTTTATTTTTATGACAATATGCCAAAAGTATCTCAGTGAGTACCCTCAGTATGAGGATAGCAAATATACACAAGATATATGTACACAATACCAAAAATATGCAGTAATAGCAATAGAAAGCAATGCAAGCAATGTACAGTCACAATAGATTGCAATGAGAGCACATAGGTATAGGGGCAACACCAACCATATACTCCAAAAGTGGAATGCGAACCACGAATGGACCCCAAACCTATGTGAGCTTGTAGAGGATCGCTGGGACTGTAAGAAAACAGTGAGGGTTAGAAAAATAGCCCACCCCAAGACCCTGAAAAGTAGGTGTAAAGTGCACTTAAGTTCCCCAAAGAGCACAGAAGTCGTGATAGGGTAATTCTGCAAGGAAGACCAACACCAGCAATGCAACAATGATGGATTTCCAGACGAGAGTACCTGTGGAACAAGGGGACCAAGTCCAAGAATCGCGACAAAGTCGAGATTGGGCAGATGCCCAGGAAATGCCAGCTGAGGTTGCAAAGAAGCTGCCACCGGATGGTAGAAGCTGTGGATTCTGCAAGAACGAAGAGGACTAGGAACTTCCCCTTTGGAGGATGGATGTCCCACGTGATGAAGAAGCTTGCAGAGGTGTTTCCACGCAGAAAGACTACAAACTAGCCTTGCTAGCTGCAAGGGTTGCGGTTAAGGTTTTTGGATGGTGCTGTGGCCCAGGAGGGACCAGGATGTCGCCAATTGCATGAGGAGACAGAGGGGGCACCCAGCAAGACAAGGAGCCCTCTCAGAAGCAGACAGCACCCACAGAAGTGCCGGAACAGGCACTACAAAGACGAGTGAACCGGAGCTCACCCGAAGTCACAAAAGAAGGTCCCACGACGCCAGAGGACAACTCAGGAGGTCGTGACTGCAGGTGAGAGTGTCGGGGACCCAGGCTTAGCTGTGCACAAAGAAAATCCTGGAAGAGTGCACAGGAGCCGGAGCAGCTGCAAATCACACGGTAGGCAGACTACCCCCACAGCATGCACCACCAGGAAAACAGTCGAGAAGGCGGGCGGATCAGCGATACAAGGTTGCAGTAGTCGTCTTTGCTACTTTGTTGCGGTTTTGCAGGTGTCCAGAGCAGTCAGCGGTCGATTCCTTGGCAGAAGGTGAAGAGAGAGATGCAGAGGAACTCTGATGAGGTCTTGCATTCGTTATCTAAAGAATTCCCCAAAGCAGAGACCCTAAATAGCCAGAAAAGGAGGTTTGGCTACCTAGAAAGGAGGATAGGCTAGCAACACAGGTAAGAGCCTATCAGGAGGAGTTTCTGACGTCACCTGCTGGCACTGGCCACTCAGAGCAGTCCTGTGTGCCAGCAGCACCTCTGTTTCCAAGATGGCAGAGGTCTGGAGCACACTGGAGGAGCTCTGGGCACCTCCCAGGGGAGGTGCAGGTCAGGGGAGTGGTCACTCCCCTTTCCTTTGTCCAGTTTCGCGCCAGAGCAGGGCTGGGGGATCCCTGAACCGGTGTAGACTGGCTTATGCAGAGATGGGCACCATCTGTGCCCATCAAAGCATTTCCAGAGGCTGGGGGATGCTACTCCTCCCCAGCCCTGACACCTTTTTCCAAAGGGAGAGGGTGTAACACCCTCTCTCTGAGGAAGTCCTTTGTTCTGCCTTCCTGGGCCAAGCCTGGCTGGACCCCAGGAGTGCAGAAACATGTCTGAGGGGTTGGCAGCAGCAGCAGCTGCATTGAAACCCCGGGAAAGGTAGTTTGGCAGTTCCCGGGTCTGTGCTAGAGACTCGAGGGATCATGGAATTGTCTTCCAATTCCATGATCTTAGACATGTTACATGTCCATGTTCGGAAGTTACCATTGTGACGCTGTACATAGGTAGTGACCTATGTACAGTGCACGCGTGTAATGGTGTCCCCGCACTCACAAAGTCTGGGGAATTTGCCCTGAACAATGTGGGGGCACCTTGGCTAGTGCCAGGGTGCCCACACACTAAGTAACTTAGCACCTAAACTTTACCAGGTAAAGGTTAGACATATAGGTGACTTATAAGTTACTTAAGTGCAGTGGTAAATGGCTGTGAAATAACGTGGACGTTATTTCACTCAGGCTGCAGTGGCAGGCCTGTGTAAGAATTGTCAGAGCTCCCTATGGGTGGCAAAAGAAATGCTGCAGCCCATAGGGATCTCCTGGAACCCCAATACCCTGGGTACCTCAGTACCATATTCTAGGGAATTATAAGGGTGTTCTAGTATGCCAATGTGAATTGATGAAATTGGTCACTAGCCTGTTAGTGACAATTGAGAAAGTAATGAGAGAGCATACCCACTGAGGTTCTGGTTAGCAGAGCCTCAGTGAGACAGTTAGTCATCACACAGGGAACACATACAGGGCACACTTATGAGCACTGGGGCCCTGGCTGGCAGGGTCCCAGTGACACATACAACTAAAACAACATATATACAGTGAAATATGGAGGGTAACATGCCAGGCAAGATGGTACTTTCCTATAGACTTGCACTGGCTGTGGGTGTTCTGATGGCACTTGCACCACACTTAACAATCTGATATTTGACATCCAGTTATATGTTGCTGAGACCTAGCATATACTATGTATAGCATTGGCATGGCACAATACAGATGTCATCATTAGTAGTGTGTAATGTTGATGTTGAAGAATGTGTGCTACATAGGATTGCACTGATGGTCCTAGCAGTATTCCATTTCCTCTTCTGACTGTACGGTGTGTTTCACTAGCTGGAAACATATGTCCTCCCCCTCAATGCTGTTGTCTGAGCAGTATGACAGTTGGGATGTTGCATGGTGTCATTGTAGCTATTGTGACCCAGGCACAGGGTGGTCCCTGACATGTGCAGCATGGGTATGACATTACTGCTGTGTACCTCATCATTTTTATGACAATGGTTGATGTTTGTAGCGACTATGGACATTAGCATTTGACAGGATTAGCACATTTTTTATTGATTACAGGGGATTGATAACGTCGTCATCCTGAACCCTCCAATTTGGGTGTGTTTGATCCATGGGCACGTAACTGCCATTAGCTACTTGACCTGCATACACAGCATAGGTGGTAGTGGCAACTGTTGTTAATGTTAAATTCCACTTGCGGATATGGCCTGAGACTGTTAATTGAGCCCTAGTTCATGTAGCAAGAATACCAGCTGTCGTGTGACAGCAGACCAGTTTTACGTTGTACCCTACCCTCCTGGACTGGCTTTCCCTTTCCAACATCCTTGGCATGGCAGCATACCCCAATGCAAAGGTTGTTGGTGTAGTGTTGTACTGTGCCCCAGGGTTGCCCTGCACAGCCCATGCCTCCGTGCCCCTTTACCCTTTCCACTCCCTGATTATCATGACTTACATGCATTGTGTAGTAGGTATGTCCCCCCCCCCGGTTGCAGTTAACAATTAGGCCTTTTAGTTCCCCATGCCACTTACCCTGCATCTGTGTTGTCTCCTGGTAGTCTGTGCTGTCCTGTCCTTGAATTACTGTGACGATCTCCTCTGGTATGACGACTGCCACCATCTCCTCCATGCGGTCCAGGGCCTGCGGTGCTGGACTCCCACTTCCAGTCTGCAGTGCTGCCTTCCTGTTCCTTGCCGCCTTTTCCTTGGTCCTGCGCTAGCAGTCATGCCAGCGTTTCTTGCACCCGACGACTGTTCTCCGTACTTCTGCCACACTGTTAATCTTGTCAACAATTTGTTGCCAAATTGCCTCTCTCCTACGAATTGGCAATTTAGAGGTGACAAAAAGTTGGTGCTGGTGTTCCGTCACCTCTTTCACCAGTATTATCTGCACTGAACCGACACTTCCTTTTCTTCTTCTCCCTCTCCTGGGTCTTGTGTGGGTCCTCCTGGCTGGCTCCTTGTCAGTTGTCATCTTCCTGGGGTCTCTCAAAGATTCTGGGATCCATTTTGTCTCTCCTTTGCACATTTTGCTGTGTTTGTGCCACTTTTTGACGCAATTGCAGCAAAGAAGGCACAAATCCAGTTTGAGGCGTCGTAAACGAAACGATAAATGTCATTTTTGCCGTTAACATCGTTTTTCTTTACGACGTGGCGCATTGGTTTGAGTAAAAAATCATGACTCTAACTAGTGGTTTGTGCCACCGAGCGTCAAAGTATAAATTTGACACCTGAGCGGCACAAAGAAATGGCGTTAAACTTTTTGATGCAAAACTGCGTCTGCGCAATTTTGCGTCAAAAAGTATGAATATGGACCCAAGAGTCTATCATCCATTAATAGGGAATAGAGTTATAAAGGAAGTTCAACTTAGACAAGATTTTCATTTTAACCAAATTCACTCTTCCAATTATTGTAAGAGGAAGGTGTACCCACCCTAACATTAACTTACTGCACTCTATTACTACAGACCTAACATTAACCTCAACGAGTCGTTCCACCTCCTGATCGATTAATAACCCTAATTACCTCATAGATTTTGTTGTATAGTGGTTATCAGCCTTCAAATTCCATACCAGTATCTTTGTTTTTTCAGGATTAATATGGTAATTTGAGATCCTCCCAAAGTCATCCGCTGATTTCAATAACACAGGAAGGGAAGCAGATAGGTTGGAGGTGTAAACTAAAAGATCATCAGCGAATAAAGCCACTTTCTTCGCCCACCCCTTACAACTAAAAGGAGAGATTTTGGGTCCCACCTAATCCTTCTTGCGAAAGGGTCAATATACAAATCGAACAACAAAGGGGAAAGGGGACATTGCTGTCTAGTACCCAAAGTAATCTCAAAGGGATCAGTAAGCCTCCCAATCACCAAAACCCTAGCCTCTTTCATGGCATCCAAAGCTATAACTGCTAAAGGTTCTTGATACGTGGTAGCTAAGTCAATAGCACCAATTAGGTTGAACGTTTGTTAAATACATAAACCTGTTTCGTATAAAACCTTTTTGGTCTGGATGAATCAATTCACTAATTACCCCACACAACCTATTTGCCAATATCTTAGCATAAAGTTTATAGTCGCTATTCAGCAAGGATATTGGTCTATAAGATTCACATCTTACTGGGGATTTCCCTGGTTTTAAAATTAGATAAATGGTATCTTTGCTCCAAGAAACTGGCGCCAAAGCGTCCTCCTCAAAAATCTCTGAAAACAATTGAGCCATTAGCGGAATTATAGCTTCACCCAAAACCTTATAAAATTCAACAGGGATACCATCAGGTCCTGCCACCTTCCCCTTACTATTCTTTTTTAGGACTACACTTATTTCCTCCTCCGTGATAGGGCTGATCAAATAAGACTGCTTATCCTGTGTAAGGCAGGGGAGAACATCCATATCTAACCAATTCTCAACTGCCTTAACCTCCACTTCACCCTCCTCCATATAGGAAGATACAAAAAACTTTTGGAAGGCCTCTTTTATATCATCGGGGGATGTCAATCTAACCCCCAAATAACTATCCACAAGCTCCCCTATATTACCCCGTGTCTGATCTTTCTTGATTTTCCAGGCCAGTAGTATCCCCTATATTTTCTCCATTCTCAAATTGGGCCTGCTTATTTGCCTCCCATCTTTTTGCTATTTTTACTTGTAAAACCGGTTCGAGCTGCTGCCGCAACTTCCTTCTTTTGTTATTCAGAAACTCCTTCTCGCCTCCCTCCTCCAATTTAGAATTACATAAACAAATTTGCTTCTCTGTACACTCCAATTGCTCCCTGTTCTGCTTCCTTCTATAACTAGCAAGACTTATGATCTTCCCCCTCATTACGGTCCCAAACTATGCTTGTAGTGGCTGAAACATGAGTAATCATAAAATATTCAGCCGCATCCTTCCGAAGGCAACATATGACCTCTTCCTCCAGTAAGAAAGTTCTATCCAAAGTCCATCTTCTCTCCCCTACCTCCTCGGGACAACTCATTCTTAAAGTTACTGATGCATGGTCAGACAAATGTACAGGTGAGTAGATAATATCCTTTACCAAACCACACAAAGACTTATCGACTAAAAAATAATCAATTTGTGGCGTGTTACCGTACTTTCTGTTATAAAAAAGAAAATCCCTGCTCCTCATCTGCTCTTGATCTCCACAGATCGCATAATTAAAACTCTTTCATCATTAATTTAAGATACTGTTGGGATTTTGGCGTACCCACTGACCTACATTTAGCTGACCTGTCCAATTTATTATCTAGAATCACATTAAAATCCCCAACCGTAATAACAGGATCTGAAAACTCCAGGGGATACGAAAAAACCCTTTGCAGAGGTTCTATATCATCACAATTTGGGGCATAGAAGCCTACCAGTGTAAATTTCCTTCCTTCGAACAAGAGAGTAGCAATAATCCATCTACCTAGTTTATCCGTTGTAGCCCTTACCAATGTTGCATTTACCTGCTGCTTAACTAAAATCGCTACCCCTGGTATTAAAATTACGATCTGTACAAACATAACAATGTATCCATTTGTGATTTTTAAACAAACTTAAAGTTCCCTCTTTGGTTAAATGTGTCTCTTGCAGTATTATTATATGTGCTGAACACTCCGTAAGAAACAGTAAGATTTTTCTAGCCCTAGCCTTAACCCTTAGACCATTGACATTCCAAGACATTATTTGCAATAGTCTTGGCCCGTCTCCCTGGCACCCTTTAGTCCTATGCAATTATACCTAAGTAGCCTGAGGTGCATAAGGACATTTTATTGCTTCCTCCCAACCACTTCCCACTCTGTGCAACCCCAATCTCCCCTACTATGATCCCCACTGTGCCCCACACCCTACCCTCCCAACCTGGGGGAACCCCCCCTTCTATTGACAGACCCTTAGATCTCATTTAGAGCTCATTTGAGCTCCCCGGTGTTGCCTGTACACTATCTCCCTTCTTTATGCCTTCTAATATTTCATCTGCTAAGGCTGGATCCTTGATATTGTGCATTCTATTATTGTACATTACACACAGAGTTGCTGGAAATTTGAGTTGAGCTACTGCACCTACACTTTTAAATTCTTCTAACCATTTTCTCACCTCCCACTGTCTATTTAATGTTGCACTAGAAAGATCAGACCTGATCTCAAATGAGAACTCCTTGACTTTTAAGGGTCCCACCCCCCACGCCTTCACCAATATTTTCTCTTTCAACAGATGTGTTTGAAAGTTAATCAAAATCTTCAGCAGCTTCCTCTTGTTAGGGTTCCTCCTAAATGGATCTCTGTGGATCCTGTGAATGTCCTTCATAATCTCAGCTTCATTTTCCTCCAGGGCCATTGTTTTTTTAATAAGAGAAGCTACATATAAGTCATCTCCTTCCACACCCTCTGGCACATTTATAAGTCTTTAATTATTCCTCCTTGAAGAGTTTTCCAAATGTTCTAATTTTTCTTGTAAATTACGTGTGCTTTCTGTTAGTAATTTAATTTCCTCTTTGTTCCTACTTATTTCCCCTTTAATGGTCTCAACTGACTCTTTGAAGGCTTGAGTCCTAAGTGCCAGAAGATCAAACTTTTTTCCAATGACTCACAAGCCAACATTATCTCTCTTTGGTTTGCCTCTGACACCGCAAACCTTTTAGATATGTTTTCTGTGCGTGCCAAGAACATGTTTTCCAATTTACTAGGCTCTGGAGGCATAACCTGGCCCTGATTTTGCAAAGTAGGGGAAGGGTCCGTAATCACCAAAGGCCACACACGGTCGGGAGAATCAACCATCTCCACTGCCTCCACACGCACCCCAAACTTGCGCTGACTGTTGATATATTCTCCATCCTGAAGTGCTTCCTCGAGTCCGAGAGATATAACCCCCCTCCTCGCCGGTTCATCATCCTTTGTGAGTGAAACAGCTTGCTCCATCTGGGTACTGGGAGTAGGGGTAACCAATGGAAGAGCTCTAAAATAGCCTTGTAAAGAAGGGTCACTTTGGCTTTGCCAGTGCTTGTTTTCTGCTTCATTTTAGCTCTTTTTTAATTGCTCGCGACATCCTCACTGGGAGACTCCTACACTGAAGTTTGTCCTTCTCTTCCCCACCTTCCCCTCCCAAAGGCAAACTTAACTTTATTATTTTATTTTTATTATCCTCCTTCTTATGGCCTCCTCGTCTAGTTTTTTCCAGAATGGAGCCTCTTACCGTCCCATCTCCCACCTTAGTTGGTGAAAAACGCCTTCCTCCTCCTCCACTATTCTTCACGAGCTAGCCACGCTCCTGAATCGTGCCCCACGCCAAAGCCCGCTCAGCAACCCGACAGGTTCTGGCTCTGCTTGCGCACCCCCGGAGGAGAAAGCGTGATGCTGCTTTCGGAGCTCCAGGGTGGCACATGCCCAACCTGCGGCCCCACCCGAGCCGCCATCCGTACACATGGGGCTGGTACCAGGACACATCTACCTAATATGAAGTACCAACAAGATAGTCTCTGCTAGCGCTGAAGCTGCGTCCACCGGGGGAGCTCCGGTAGGACACTCAGTGTGCAGCGATCCTGCCGCCCGCCATGTTTCCACTCATCTTGTGCTCATAATCCATTGTTTTTGATTAATGCTCAGAAAGGTGCCCAACTAGGCCAGAAACTTCACAGCAGCAAAAAAGGCTCTTAAGATAAACAGTTTTTAACATCCTGGTTACAAGGAAAGATTGTTCGATAAAATAATGGATTCGACAGATAGTTTTACACCTAACAGAGGAGTTGTTGATGCCTTTGATATTATGAAATCCGGCAAGTCACCTGACCTAGGAAGGTTTTATAGTGATTTCTTTAAGTTTTTCAACATCTCTGATGTTATTTTCAGTTATAGCTTGATAAAGGCTTTATCCTCTTGAAAGTGAAATCTTCCAACATAATTGTGTTATCCAAGCTAAGTCATCACATCTTACAATTGATGGCTCCCAATATTTTATTGAACACTAATTGAACGATACTGACACAGATAGGAGTAAAACACTTGGCACAGATTATAAAATAAAGTTTCAACAAAGTCATCTCAATAGTAACATAAGTTGAGTTCCTTGAAAGATACTGAAACAGATAGGAGTAAAAAAACTTGGCCTAGATTATAAAATAAAGTTTTAACAAAGCAATCTCACTAGTAACATAAGTTGAGTTCCTAAAATCACTGAAAAGTAAAACATTATCACATTTTGAGGTTTACTTTTATTATGTTTTCTACATTACGGGCCAATCTTCACTCTGGATATTGAAGCTCTTAACAATGTTTTCAATGCTGCTGGGCAGAAAATGAATTACTCATTTGCTCTATAGCCATTTTAACTGCATAGGGGGCAAGTCATGGATGTCCCCTGCCTTCTTTTCTCCTATTGTTTGAGATTGCATTTAAACCTCTGCCAAGGCCGACATAGAAGTGGAAAGTGGGCTCCATCTGTAGGACCTTGCAGTAGACTTGGGGACAAAAGAGTTAGCAACAGCTTTACAATTTAAAACTTGTGAAGCCCATTTACTACACAATGAGGACCAGGAATCAAATGGATTAATTTAATAGGTGTATTGGAAATTAGTAATCACTCTAATTAATATAGTTGTACATCAGAACAAAATTGAAAAGTTGCAGAATCAAAACTGGCCAGCAAAACATCAGAATAAATCCAGTATCAGTAGCATAAGGCATACAGAAATTACAGTCACACAATACAGATACTAAGAAACAGAAATTGACATTTCCTAAAGGAATTTACATTGCTCCTTCTAAGCGTGAATGAATTTAAGATCATCTAGCTCAGGTTCTAACTAAAATGGGGAAATTCAGGCTAAAAAGACCTTAAAGGGGTCGGGAATGAAGCAAAGCAGATGTCAGTATCATAAAGACTCCAGCAGAAATATTTTAAGAAAGGAACCCATGTTAGCATGAAGCTACGTACTGTACAGGTATGGACAAACAGGGTGTGAAGAGGTCTGCACCTCCTCAAGTCTAAAGAAATCTGCTGTAACTCTAACACTTGGAACACTAAAAGTGGAAAGGTCCAAGAGCATCCATATCTCCAAAGATGTCTCCAGAAGCCCAATTATTTCTCTTTCTCATGGAGCAATCATGCAACATTGGACGAATCTCCCATCCCATAGAGCTCCAAATGCCAAGTTAACCTTGAATGTCTTCGCTCCAGATATGCAATAAATAGGGAGCCTCTTCTGCTCATTAAATCAGCATGTTCTTGCCAGAAGTGCTCCTCTCATGTCCTCTCCATCTCTAATACACAATACACCATTCTGTAACTAGAAAATCACAAATCTCTCCTGCAAAAGAAAAACATGCAGAGCACTGAAAAATACATTCTTATTTTAAAATGTGGGCCTAGTTAAGATAACTTAATAAATCATTATCAATATGCACTCTTAGTGAACAATTACGGGTTCAAGCATTATGTCAGAATAAATGCAAAACATGAATAAATGAATTTACGAAAACATATGCAATGTGCTTTCAATAAATACAACTTATCAAAATTGTAAGTATAAATGTGAATGAGAAGTACATGTCTTCATGTTAAAGCTAAACAGTAGAAAACATGTATGTTTAAATCTCTTAACTTTTATAGTGAATATTCCTTCAATAATATGTTTTGATACTTCAATTTACATTAATAATGTTAAGGCACACAGAGTATATGATGTTGGTTACATATTTGTATTACTTCGATAATGTACAAGGGTGCAGCCCCAATTACGCTGCTCCACCTTTGGCCACATCTATACAATATATATTTGAGTTCATAAGGTACTAAGTTGTGCCTTAAAGAGTAAAATATACTCACTTAAGCTGATGATTTATTGGTCTTTGTTTTGGATCCAACTACTCCCTAATTTCAAGTGCTAAAGTGACTTCCAATGTGGTAATAGTACATCAGAAATAGTGGTGCAGTAATTTTGAATGCATTACTATCATTGTGCGAGGTCTACAAAATAATGGGGAATAACAGCAGATACTGGAATTTCTGTAACTGTAATTGCAGTTATTTTCTGTTGATATACTCTGCCAGACTTTATAAGTTATATATGCCTCCCACAAAATCCCAGAGGGTACAGTGATACTATCTGCAGAACTGCTTTACATCTTGGGTTAGTGAATTGACTGTTTACTCCTGTTCCTCGCCCAAATAGGAATTGGGTATAACTTGTAATGGTGTGGCAGGGCTGTTCCTGTGTTTCTTCATCTCACTGGCTTCTTTGGCTCCATTGTGGGTCAAAAAATCAACTGCAAGTATGAACTAATTATCAAGAAACAATTTTAAAAGGCTTCAGAAGATTAGAACTTGAAATAGATAAAGAATGAACTACATTAGGATTATAATAATTTCTACAAAATCACTTTAGGCTTCACTGCAAACGTGGGAAATGACAATTAAGTCAAACAAAGAAAAAAACAATTGAGTGGGTATTGTCTAAATTTCAGTGTTTGAAGAAAAATGAAGTCCATTAATTTGCCAATTCCACCTAAATTATTAGATCTGACAGCTTTAGGGTAGTCATCCTCCATCTTTGTGCCTGCCTTCTTCATTTTTCTGACCTTGTTGTTGCTGGTTTTAGGACTCTGCACACTTTACCACCGCTGACCAGTACTAAAGTGCATACGCCCTCTCCCCTAAACATGGTAGCATTGGTTCATTCCCAATTGGCATATTTAATGTACTTGTAAGTCCCTAGTAAAGTGCACTAGGGGTACCCAGGGCCTGCAAATTAAATGGTACTAGTGGTCATGCAGCACTGGTTGTGCTACCCACATAAGTAACCCCTTAACCCTGTCTCAGGCCTGCTATTGCAAGGCCTGTGTGTGAAGTTTCACTGCCACTTCGACTTGGCATTTAAAACTACTTGTCAAGCCTTAAACTCAGCTTTTTCTTCATATAAGTCACCCCGAGGTAGCTCTTAGATAACCCATAGGGCCAAGTGCTATGTCAATTAAAGGCAGGACATGTACTAATGTGTTTTACCTGTGCTGGCAGGGAAAAACTCACAAATTTGTGTTCCCTGCTCCTCTCAGAGGCCAGTATTAGAACTGCCCTTCTATACTTTTAAATGGTAGATTCTGATCTGAAATGAGTAGCCCTGTCATGTTTAGTATGGCCAGAATGTTAAAAGAAAATCCTGCTTACTGGTGAAGTTCGATTTAATATTACTATTTTAGAAATGCCACTTTTAGAAAGTAGGCATTTCTCTGCACTTACTGTCATCTGTGCCCTACAGCCTTTTCCCAATCCACGTCTCGTCTGTGCTGGTTGCCAGCTTCCTTTGTGCATTCCACCCAGACAATCATAAACACAGGACACTCAATCACATCTGCATTCATCTTTATACTGAATGGGTTTCCCTGGGCAGGAAAAGGCTCTCTCTTACACTTCAAGGGTCAGTGACCTGCCCTCACACAAAGGACTGATAACCCCCCACAGGGATCCTGGCAGACAGGATTCAGCTGAAAGAGGAACGTGTGCACTTCAAAACCACTCTTTCAAGTTTCCCCACAATTTTGGATATATATAATGGGTCTCTGCCCAGTCAATCAAATCAGATTCTTCTGGATCTACACTGGGACTCTGTCAGACAGACAGCTTGGCTGTCCAAAGGACTCATCTGGACTGCTTTGCTGAGAAGGACTGTGCCTTCCCCTCAAGGGCTCTCCAAGGGCCTAGATTGACCTTGCGTCCTGTTCAGCAGTCTCAGGGCCTCAAAGACTTCACCCCAAAGAAGTAAATCCCTGTGCATCGGAAAATCGACTCAATACCTGCAGAAATTGATGCAGCGGCTGCCTCGCCTTTGAAAATTCACTGCATCACCTACCGGATCGATGCAGTGCCTGCTCCCTCTTACAATGCGTCAAGGATTTTCAACGCATCATCCCTGGCCATCAAAATATCCCTGCATTGCAGTGAGGAACCAAGACTGCACTCCTGGAAATCGACGCATTACCTTCCAGTGTGGAAAGAAACAATGCAACCTCATGCCGGAAAATCCGATGCAGCACCTTATTTTTTAACACATCTCCTTCTCTGTGGCCCCTGTGCGTCGTTATTTTTGACACATCCCAGGTACTGTATATTACAAGGAGGCAACCACTGATTCCTAGGGATTAAGACTCTTTTAAACCTTTAAAAAGTGATATGTCGACTTGTGCTTATTGGATGTTTATCGTTTGAATCCTATTTTATTCAGATAAATATCTATTTTTCTACACTGATGTGGAATACTTTTCTGGGTGTTTTCACTGTTTTGAGGATGACCTGGGTGTCATTGGTGTAGGATATGCTATTTAGTCCATGGGTTTTGCAATGCTGGCCAAGTGGGTCTTGTAGGTGTTGAACAGTGCAGGGCTGAGGGACGATCCTTGAGGGACACTACAGATGATGTTCTAGGGTTCCACGGTGAAAGGAGGTAAGCAAATTATCTGGGATCTTACAGTGAGCAAGGAGGTGATCCATTTGAGGGTGTTTCCTTGGATTCCAATGTTGTAGAGCCTCTTGATGAGGGTGTGGTGGGTTACAGTGTTGAACACAGAGGTTCAGGAGTATCAAGGCAGTCGCTTCTCCCCTGTCCAGGATGGTTCTGATATCATCAGTGGCAGCGATTAGGGTGGTTTTGGTGCTGAGGTTGGTGTGAAATCCAGATTGGGAGGTGTCCAGAAGACTGTTGCTATTCAGGTGTTACGTGAGTTGGCAGTTGGTGACCTTTTCGAGGACTTTGTCAGGAAAGGGGAGCATAGAGATGGGATAGTAATTCTTGAGGTCGCTGGGGTCAGTGAATGTTTTTTTGAGAAGGGGTTTGACTTCTGCGTGAAAGAATATCTTTTTCTGAAGCGCAATATCTCAAATTCTGCCTTTTTGGTTTATTGCTTATTCTCATCATTTTTAATTTCCTTATTTTGTTTTTAGCCTATGTAGCTCTTTGTTCATCTATGTTATATTTTCCAATTCACCCAGTTCTTTTTCTCTTTCTTTGTTTTTTAAGCAGTATGCTGATAGCATGCCCCTCATCCAGGATTTCAGTGGCAGCAAACAGTAGATTAAACCATAAACTAACAATTCAATTTGATCTATGTATTCTTTATGGCAGTAGCATGACTAGCCATGTTGCCACTAACCCACACTCTTTTGTCCCCAACTATGAACCTCTATATGTTATTTATTTTCTCCAAGTTCTTCCATTAAACCATATTTGTAGGTATTGATTTTATGATTTATCAAAAAATTCAGATTCTTTATTTCATGGTGAATTTTGGATATCAAGTCTTGGTCTCTCAAAAAAGATTCATTGATCTTCCTTTCCTGCACAAGCCCTCAGAGAAACCTATATTGGTGCATGGTCCAAGATATAGATGGAGTTCGCTTTAATCTCCATGAGCCCTTTAATAATTTTTCATTACCTAAGAGGTAAATAATTTCTGTTTGACATTCATGAACAGCTCATTAAAATGCATTGTTCCTGGCAGTAGGGTGATATCAACTCCAAATATCATGTAAATATCAAGGACAAGATGTTGAGAAGCTCTGTCAAGTGCCATGCTAGATTGCTCCGGAAATAGCAATACATCTCAGTAGCCACATTGCCATCGTGCACAGAAGTATACACATGAACGGTGACAAAAGTGTAATTTAGAAGATCATAGCTAGGAGTAGCTCCTTAGGGAAGATTTGCCCATCTTGATTGAAGATGGATAGCACTGGTGGTAACAGCAAGACACTACACTTTTTCTGACATCTGGAAGTTAAAAAGAGCCAAACAGGTCCTAAGTGAAGCCAAGAAAAATCCATGAAGAATGATCTAATATGAATGATGAAAATGTCAAAGAGAAAAATGTTTAGCAAAGGGCAATGTGCGCAAAACCAAACAGTGGAATTAAAGTATTGTGATGTACCTTGACTTTCCCATGCGCTCCCTTACATATGTTTGAAACATGAACTAACATCACAGGAATCTTCCACATCTTGAATAAATATTCTCCAATAAACTTCCAACTGACTCACCACCATCATTAAAAGGTAATTTAAATGAGTTCCATCACTATTTGAGGAATAAAGGCTGTCATTCTACCACGTAGAAGAGGCCAATGTTTGGCAACCAGATAGCCATGCAGCATTCTGGAAAGCTTCTGCTGATGTCCATGATGCACACTACCTGAGAGAACCCGCTCTGGGTCATCATGAGTGCAGAACCTTAGGAGAAGAGGTAGTGCCACATCGGACAAAGCACTGCACTGAAGTGAAGCATGTACGCAATATTTTTCCCTTTTGAGCCCACACAATTTTAGGTGAGTTGTTGAAACAGCCTTCCCTTGGCTTTGATGCGTCAGATTTCTTGCACTGCCCTACGACCCCCTAATGATGCCATGGATGTGCTGTTTTTACAATGCAGAGCTCCATGGTGTACGATTTTAGAGATGTGTCGGAAATTCAGATGCATTAGTGGTGCTAAACTGACACTTTGCTCGATTGGCGTCAAACAAATGATGCTACTCCAGCAATGCAAGGAAGGCTCCCACAAAAAAGCCCTGCATCAGTTTACTGCCTGCTCTGAACGGGCATTAAAATTCTGATGCAGTGAAGTAGCAGAACAATGCAGTGAAATGTTATAGATTTTACTGCATCTGTTCTGCATGACTTTTCCCAAAGGAACTCCTACCTTGCACACATTATACCTTATGCAGGTATAATGTGACACAAGGCTTTACAAACTGATGCATTAGACCCAATGTGTCAGTTTGTCAATCTAGAGCAGTGTAAAGCACTGCTTGTGCCGCTGTTGTGTCACAAAAATGGCGCAACAGTGGAGCAAAGGCTTTGTAAGTGAGGCCCTGAGTGTTTCCTAATGGCATTCCAATCTAAAATAGTGACTACCACGAAAGTCTAGTTCATTACCTTCCCTCCCAGGGCATAAAAGGCAGAATCTCTAGAAAAGCTGTCACATTCAGTGTTAGCTTGACAATAATTTGAGTTGGTGAATTTTCTTCAGCCTCACTCAGTTTGCATCCAGTCCTCCCTCTTCATTGCACTTAATTGTTTTCTAACACTTACTGTCTGACCTCTCTTAGTGATTTTTTTGCTTGTTCTTGTGCCTCCCTTCTTTGTGTTTGTATTTACAGCCTAGCTACCATGGAAGTCTTGTGGAACTAGTTTCAATATCTCCCCTAGAGTTGTCTGCCTCCGACTCTGACAGTGGTGAGTGACTGATTGTTTATGGTCACTACCAATTAATATGCATATATCACATAATACTATTTCATCGATTTACACTATTATACCACTAATTTCCTCCTGGGTTTGCTCTAATTATTTTCCCCGGCATTACTCATTTTTTCCCTGTATAAGTGTAGCCAATCTCTTCGGTGCAATATAATTTATTTTGTGAAGAGTGTATTTGGGTACAAGATACCTGGTGGTTAGATGCAGCCGTCCTTCCAATTCCACATAGCTGTGACAGTTATTCTCAGATTCACTAATATGTCAAGCAATGTAGCCATCATCCAAATTTGCCACTCTGTATTGTGAAAGAAGTTAAACCCTGAAGGTTTCTAGATAAATAAAAACAATCAAATGAAAGGTTCACAGAAGAACACTTCACAACCACAGTTATCATTGCAACAATCGCACAAATAGGAGGTCTGCGCCTCACCCACCAACCAACCAATCACCTACATGTCAGCACAATAAAAATAGGCATGTGTACAATACCTTTTCTGCATTGTGGCATCTATGTTTGTTGCTGTCCTCATCCTGATGAAGAACTACTTGAGGCAGTGAGAGAGGATAAAAAGACAGAGGATCTACATCTGAAGAGAAGGTAATGGGACAATACCTCTTCCCTCCATTAGTGACTGTGGACATGGTAGAAAAATTAGAGCAAGAGCTTACTTCGCCAGCAGCCCACTCCCATCCATTCTCTGCCAATTTCAAGGGACTGGGTATACATCACTTCTTGGCAATTTAATTGTTCCAGAGGGCCTCTGGGGAACTGAACAGTCAAGTAAAAGCTCGTGCTTGCATGCAGTACCAGTCGTGTGCAATCATACATCACCAATTCACAGTGGCTACGGTATAGGAAACTGTTGGCACCCCACTTAAATGCCATGACCCATTTCCTCTGTATACTACGAGCCACTGACTGCATTTGAGTGGTACTCAAGCCATCCTGATAAATGGTACACCATTATAACATATGGTCCTGTTACAACTCCACCAATGATCAAGCTGCCTATAATGCAAAAGGCTGCTTCATACTTGTGAATCATTATTATCATCATTATTGTTCCACCCACTTTAGAAGCCTATTAAACATGTCTCAAGCCTGACATTGCAGAGCCTGCGTATGCAGTTTTAAGCTACCATGTCAACCTGACAAGTTAACTCACTTGCCGGGCCTCAAACCTTCCTTTTTAATAAATATAAGTTACCCTTAAGGGAAGCACTGGAGAACTCCACGGGCCGGGGGTAGTGTATTTAAAAAGCTAGACATATACATTTAAGTTTTGCATGTCCAGGTAGTGAAAAACTCTTACATTTATTTTTATTACTGCAAGCTCAACCCCTTGCATATGTTAGTATTGATATTGACTTATTACATTTTATAAGTGTAATTTCCAATTGGGACCAGATACTTTGAGACTGGCGTCTCCAGGCTCACCATTTAAAATCACAACTTATGGTAAGGTTGGATTTTTAAGCTGCAAGTCTGAAAATGCTGTTTAGAAAGATGACATTTTCTTACTTTAACCATTCTTTGCATCTGCCTGCTTTTGAATACACATCTGGGCTGGTGACAGCTGGGCTCTTGTACACTCTCAGTAGAGAGCTGCACACACAGGGAGCCTAGGTGTGCCTGGTCGGATATCAACATCATGGTGAAACATCAATATCTTGATGGGTCACCCTGGGCAGGATGGGAGGGAGATGACAAAGCTGAATAGGCTGGGCCCTGAGCCCTCACAAAGGGTTGCATAATCCCCTTTAGTGTGTCTGGAGCCAAGGAAGGAAGGCCAGGGATTTTCTGTACTTCAATGGGCTCTTTTTGAAGTCTCCACTTCAAAGGTCAAGCTGGGCATAAATACTGGATCCCAAACACCATCACACTTCTGGGCCTGAGGACATTCTTCCAGGAAGAAGGACTGCTGTGCTGCTGAAGGGACTGTCATCGTGTTGGACTTTGCTGAACTCCTGCTTTGCTGTGCCTGACCTGCTGCCATCCTTGCCGTGGAGTGAGAAGGACTGGACCTGTATCTTTACATCCCCATAACCAAAGTGACTGCAAGGGCCTGCTGGCTTGCCTCCTGTTCTGAAGCCACAGGAACATCAAAGACTTCAGTCCATTCTGCTACAGCTTCTGGACTCTGCCAACTGTGAGTCCTAACCTGCCAACTGGTGCCAATCCAGACCTGGACCCTTGCAAGTGGGTTCTGCAGCTGTTTCTTACAGAAATCCACACAGCTCCATCACTGCGCTGATCGGAACCGCACATCCCTTCTCAACGCTGACGCATCGGCGCTGAGGACAAAGACATTGCAGCACTCACAGTGCAGCTCGGAACTAGCATATCGCCTTCAGCCCGAAGCATAGCCTTCGTAGTGCTGCCTGTGCGGCCCAATGATGATGCGTTGTCTTCACCGTAAAGGCATCAAAGCAACAAGTCAGTCCACTCTGCTACAGCTTCTGGACTCTGCCAACTGTGAGTCCTACCCTGCCAAGTGGTGCCAATTCAGACCAGGGCTCCTGTAAGTGGGTTCTGCAGCTGTTTCTTACAGAAATCCACACAGCTCCTTCACTGCACTGATCGGAACTGCCACATCTCTTCTCAACACTGACGCATCGCCACTGAGGAAAAAGACATTGCAGCACTCACAATGCAGCTGAGAAACAGCATATCGCCCTCAGCCCGAAGCATAGCCTTCATATTGCAGTCTGTACGGCTCGACGATGATGCATTGCCTTCATCGTAAAGGGATTGAAGCCACACGTCAAGGACATTGTATCAAAGACTGCATCTCTCGACGACGATGAATCCCTGCATGCACAGATCGGAATTGATGCCTCGCCTTCACATCGTCTCCTCTGCTCCTCCATCAGATCTTCGACATCAATGCAGCCCTCCACATAAGATACTTGTTCTGCGGACAAAATTGGTTCCTGTAGCTGGCCCACGCTCCATCGTAGTTGTCCTGAACTTTGGATTTACCCTAGTCTAGTGCCAACAGATAGCCCCGGTTGGCACTTTACATTTCTAAGCACTATGGGGGTCATTCTGACCCTGGCGGTCAGTGTTAAAGCGGCGGCCAACCCGCCAACAGGCAGGCGGTCCAAAAAATTGAATTCTGACCCTGGCGGGAACCGCCAACACAGGCCGCCGCTTTAACACTCCGACCGCCACGGCGGCACAAACAAACAGCGCAGCGGTCACCGCCAACAGACAGGCGGCAGACAATGTACCGCCCACCCTATCACAACTCACCAATCCGCCACCTTTTCCGGGGCGGGAGCCCCGCCGATAAAAACACGGCAGAAACAGACATTTCCAATGGAAAACGCTCACCTCGACACACTCCACGCGGAATCGGGACAGCATGGAACCGGAACTCCACATCCTCCCAGCCATTGCCTTCCTGCTCTTCTTCCAGGATCACGAACGTCGCCGCAGACAACAACGGTGAGTACTGCACCTACGACACAGGGGAGGGGGGAGGAGGAAAGGTTACGGGCACACACATACGCCACACACCCACCCCCACCCTCACCCCAATGCAGATTGAAAAGTCAGAGTGACACCCCCAAACCCCCAAAACAAAAATGCAAAGACAAAAGGCAATGATTGTAAAAATAGAACTATATTACATCAATAATTAAGTATAGCGAACTTACCAATATTTAAAGAATTAATACACATCTAGAACTATATATATACAAGTAGCAAAAGTCCGGCACAGTTTTGCAAAGTCCAAATGTCCGTGGGCCAATGTGCACCAACACATGGGCAAAGCCCACACACGAGATCGAGTCCATTGGAGAGAACACTGCTGGGGCATCACAAAAATAAAAAACTGCCACCTCAGGGGGAAGGGAAGGGGGGGCACCTCAGCCACATGAGTCCACGACGCCAGATCCACAAAGGGCCTCCATGCCCACTGTGGCATCCTGGGGAGTGCAAAGCCACAGTCTCTCAAGTCTCTACAGTGGGTGGATTGCCCACTGTGCCATCCTGGGGGGTGCAAAGCCACAGTCCATCAGGTGGATTACAGCGGAGCGGTGCTTGACAGGAGGGCCCAGCGGAGCGGTGCTTGACAGGAGGGCCCAGCGGAGCGGTGCTTGACAGGAGGGCCCTGTTCAGCGGTGCCTGTCTTGGCGGGGCCCTGTTCAGCGGTGCTTCTCACGGCGGGGCCCTGTTCAGCGGTGCTTCTCACGGCGGGGCCCTGTTCAGCGGTGCCTGTCTTGGCGGGGCCCTGTTCAGTGGTGCTTCTCACGGCGGGACCCTGTTCAGCGGTGCTTCTCACGGCGGGGCCCTGTTCAGCGGTGCCTGTCTTGGCGGGGCCCTGTTCAGCGGTGCTCTTCACGGCGGGGCCCTGTTCAGCGGTGCCTGTCTTGGCGGGGCCCTGTTCAGCAGTACTTCTTACGGCGGGGCCCTGTTCAGCAGTGCTTCTCACGGCGGGGCCCTGTTCAGCGGTGCTCTTCACGGCGGGGCCCTGTTCAGCGGTGCCTGTCTTGGCGGGGCCCTGTTCAGCGGTGCTTCTCACGGTGGGCCCTGTTCAGCGGTGCTCTTCACGGCGGGGCCCTGTTCAGCAGTGCCTGTCTTGGCGGGGCCCTGTTCAGCGGTGCTTCTCACGGCGGGGCCCTGTTCAGCGGTGCTTCTCACGGCGGGGCCCTGTTCAGCGGTGCTCCTCACGGCGGGGCCCTGTTCAGCGGTGCCTGTCTTGGCGGGGCCCTGTTCAGCGGTGCCTGTCTTGGCGGGGCCCTGTTCAGCGGTGCCTGTCTTGTGTTTCGAGTGAACCACACCTGGCCAATACTTCCTGCTCAGTCAGCATCGGACCTTTCCGTTGCGGGGCCCTCCTGTGATGGAGTCCTGGGGCCCTGGGTCTCCTCCGATACCCCCGGAATGGGGCTGGTGGGGCCCTCATGGCCAGGTCGGCTGCTCCCTGCCTTTTGCGCTTTGCTGCCCTTGCCCTCCTTGGCAGACACTCCGTGGCCCTTGGCTCCCTTACCCGATGTGGCCGGTGACGGTGCAAGGCTACCCTCCTTGGGGGCAGGCGTATCAGGCCTGTCGCGCCTGCCCTTCAGTTTTTTGCTCCTCTTCCCAGGGGGGGGGGCTGGCTGTGCCTTTCCTGCTGGCCGATGTCCCTGCACAAGGAAAGGGCGGACTCCAAAAATCAGCCACGACGTTCTTGGGAGTTGCTGGGCTGGTGGTGGCTGAGGTGTTTTTGGAACTCTCACGAGATGGAGGGGGTGGGTCAGGTGAGGAAAAGAGGTCCAGTTTATAGAGGATTAGTTTTTTAGGAGCCATGGGAAGGGTAGCTGGAGTGGGTATGGGAGTGGAGGAAGAGGATGTGGTTGTAGGAGAGTCAAGTCTGGTGTCTTTGGGTGCAGGTGCTTGGGCTGGAGGCTGACGTGAGGTGGATGGCTGTTGGTTGGGTGCCTGCCTGCGTTTGTGTGGTTTGGAAGCGGGGGTGACAGACACACTGGGAGAGGACACAGGGGACGTGTACATGGCAGTGGGGGTGGTGACTGCACGTGTGCGGACTGGTGTGGAGGGTGATGGGTGTACTGGCTGATGGTGGTGTGCATGCAGGTGTGAGTGTAGACGTCACAGGGAGGGAGGAGGGAGACGAGGAGGTGGGGGACACAGAGGAGGTAGTGGCTGTTGGCATGTCTGCATCTGTATGTTGCTTGTGTGAATGCTTGTGTGTTCTGTGGTGCTTATGTCTGGATGAGCTTCCCTTGGGTGTTGAGGTGTGTGCAGGCTGGTCTGTAGGTGTGAATGGGATAGGCAGAGGAACAGGGGAGTGGGACTGGGTGGAGGGTGTTAGAAGAGGGAGGCTGGAGACAGGGACAATCGCTGCCGTCAGTGCTGAGGCCAGAGCGTTGAACGATCGCTGATGGGCAGCCTGACCCGAATGAAGGCCCTCCAGGTATGCATTGCTTTGATGCACTTCCCTCTCCACACCCTGGATGGCATTCAAAAGGGTAGACTGCCCAACAATGATGGTCCTCAGGAGGTCAATGACCTCCTCACTGAGGGCAGCAGGGGTGACTGGGGCAGGGCCTGAGGTGCCTGGGGCGAAGGAGATGGCCGCCTTCCTGGCCGTGCGGGCACGGGCCGAAGGCCGAGGGGCTGCTGGGAGGGCGGAGCTGGTGCGCTGGGTGGCGGCTGTACCTGTAGTATCGGTGGGCACGGATGTTGCCGCCACCGCAAGGGAGCTCCCATCCGAGGACGTGTCGGTGTCACTGACGTCTGCACGGCTCCCCATGGTGGAGCCTCCCTCGCCCTCCGTCTCACTGGTCATGTCGTAGTCCGTTGCATGGCCCTCCGGGAGATGCAGCTCCCTCTTGCGCCGATGCCACTTCTCCTCCGCCTGATGATGCTAATGCACACATTCACCGAAAAACAAAGAAAATGGGGGGGGGATGGAGAAATAAATACAAGTTGAGTGCATGCATTGGGGACACTGTTGGCGGAGAGGACAGACACAGAAGCCCCCTGCACTACGCTGCGCACTTGGGGTACACTACTCATTCCCTGGGACATGCCCTACAAGCCTATGGGCGACAACTGCCCACACAGAATACACAGGTCCATGAATAGCGTTACTAGGCACCCTACAGAGGTGGGGGATGGGGGCACAGGACCATACCTCACGGAGGGGCCTAGCCTACAGAAATCGCCCTGGCCTAGGGATACCCACAGCCCTCCTCCCCCACCCAGGCACCTCCACTGCGTGCAAATTTAGCTGAATGTGCTGGTACTCACCCCCTTGTGTCTGCTGTGATGTCCTCAAGCGCCCATCTAAATCGGGGTAGGCCACCGCCAGGATGCAGGACATCAGGGGGGTCAAGGTACGACTGGCACCCCTCCTAGGTTGGGAGGCCATCCCCAGCAGAACCTCGGCGGTCTTCCTGCTCCTGCGGCGGATGTCCTCCCACCTCTTGCGGCAGTGGGTGCCCCGTCTGTTGTGGACCCCCAGGGCCCGGACGTCCTTGGCGATGGCACGCCAAATATCGATCTTTTGATGGGCGCTGACCTATGTGACATGTACAGGGGGGGAAAATAAACATCATCACTTTTCTGCATGCTCGATGTGTGTGGCCCCCCCTCCCCAAACTTGCCATGTGGCTCATGCTCTCATCTGTCGTGCCATGCATTCGTAATTCGCTCCCCTCCCCTCCATCGTACATCCACCCCACTCATCACAGGCATTGCCCACTATGCATTGGCCCCCGTGTACTCACCTGTTGGTCTGGAGGACCGTAGAGTAGCGCATACTGGGGGAGGACCCCGTCCACGAGCTTCTCCAACTCTTCGGAACTGAAGGCGGGGGCCCTTTCCCCAGTCGCAGCAGCCATTGTCACTTCCAGACCGAGGTCACAGCAGCACTTGCAGTATAGGTCCTCTCCTGTGGATGGTCAGGTCTCGTGTGATTAAGCAGAGAGAAAATGGCGGTCACGCCCGCGACTGTGCGTACCGCAGCGGTGCGTACCGTGACCGCCGGCGCACATCGTCATTGGCTCCTGAAACCCATAGGGTTCAATGTTAACCAATGCTGCTTTGCGCCGCATGCCACGCCAGTGCAATGACCTCACTTCACATTGTCACACTTCACAGGTCAGGCAGCCGCCATTTCAAGGGCCCACATGGCTTAATTCCCACTGCGTCACACATGGCTAGGCCTTGCATCGACACTCATACAAGCTATTCAATCCAGAGAGATTCGTGTACTGTGCAGGCTGTGGGAACTTACCTGTGGGTTGATTGACTCTGTGCTCCATGTTGTCCTTCCTAGGCACTGTCCGCTGGGACTTGCGAGGAGACGGAGGAATGTTCCCGTGTACAGACCGCGGGTGGACCTGTCGACAATGGAAGAACGACATGTCATACTCACCTACAGACTCAACACTGCCACTATACAGGAACTGTGTGCCCAGCTGGAGCCAGACCTGATGTCACCCATCCGCCAACCCACAGGGTAGAGACAGCTGCCTCTAGTGCAGGTGCTGTCAGTACTCCATTATTTGGCTAGTGGATCATTTCAAACTACAGTGGCCATTTCATCTGGGATGTCTCAGCCTATGTTTTCAAAGGTATTGTCCAGAGTGTTGTCTGCCCTGATGAAATACATGCGGAGCTACATCATATTCCCTGAGGTGGGTGACTTGCCTACAGTGAAGGGTGATTTCTATGCCCTTGGACACATTCCCAATATCATTGGTGCCATTGATGGTACCCATGTGGCTTTGGTCCCCCCCAAAGACAATGAGCAGGTGTACAGGAACCGAAAAAGTTATCATTCGATGAATGTCCATGTGGTCTGTTTGGCTGACCAGTACATCTCCCATTTAAATGCCAAGTTCCCATGGTCAGTGCATGACGCGTACGTCATGCGAAATAGCAGCATCCCTTATGTGATGGAACAGCTACAGAGACAGCGTGTGTGGCTAATTGGTGACTCTGGTTACCCCAACCTGCCTTGGCTATTGACCCCAGTGAGGAATCCCAGGACAAGGGCAGAGGAACGGTACAATGAGGCCCATGGGCGTACTAGGAGGGTGATCGAGCGGACCTTCGGCCTCCTGAAGGCCAGGTTTAGGTGCCTGCATATGACAGGTGGATCCCTAATGTACTCACCAAAGAAGGTGTGTCATATCATCGTGGCCTGCTGCATGCTTCACAACCTGGCTTTGCGACGCCAGGTGCCTTTCCTGCAGGAGGATGGTCCAGATGGTGGTGTTGTGGCCGCTGTGGAGCCTACAGAGAGTGAAGAGGAGGAAGACGAAGAGGACGACACAGACAACAGGGACAGAGTGATACTGCAGTATTTCCAGTAACACACAGGTAAGAATCTACTCCTGCATTTTATTATATCTGTAACAGTACTGGCTCTCTACTGTCTGACCTTTCACCCTAATGTATGGTAACTTAGTTGTGATTTTGCCTTCCTATTTCAGTGATGTGGTCCCCACGGAGTGCCCTGTGGTTTATTTCCCCATGGATTACCGCTGTGTGACACTGGTATGTTGTCATCACAATGTATTTGGACATTTTTGGTTGGTTATATCGAATACATTTGGTTTAGAAAAATAAATAGCAGACTCCTGATGGTTTTTGTGCAATAATTGTGTTTATTGAAGTGCAAAAATTGGTGTATAGTTCAAAAAGGGTGATGGGTGATGGTGGAGGCATGTCCATGGCAGAGTCCAGACTCACGTTCGCACAGGTGCATTGTCCATATGCCTGTGGAAGGTGGAGCAGGGGCAGATCAAGGTTGGACAGGGTGAACAAGTGGGACAGTGGGATGACATCCGGGGGGTCCGTGCATGGCGGGGGTCTTGACATCCTACTCTGTCTTCTTCCTCGATCTCAGGCCTTTCTTGCGGGGTGGTTCATGTTCTACAGGGGGTGGGGTCCGGGTGGGCCATTGCTGTTGTGTCGGGGCCTCCTGACCACTAGCGCCGGCGGAGGTGGTGGGCTGTTCTTCCTCCATGCTAGTGGCAGGGGCCCTTTGGGGGGCCACATGGTCCCGCAATGTGGTGACAATCTGGTTGAATGCCACCACGATTGTACCCATTGCGGAACTGATGCTGCGCAGTTCTTCCCGGAACCCCATGTACTGGCCCTCCTGCATGGCCTGGATCTCCTGGAACCTGGCCAGGACCGTCGCCATCGTCTCTTGGGAGTGGTGGTACGCTCCCATGATGGTGGTGAGGGCCTCTTGGACAGTGGGTTCCCTAGGCCTGTCCTCCCTCTGTCGCACAGCGGCCCTCCCAGTTGCCCTTTGTTCCTGGGCCTCTGTCCCCTGGACGGTGTGCCCACTACCACTGCCCCCAGGTCCCTGTTTTTGTTGGGGTGGTGGGTTGCCCTGGGTGCCCTGTAGTGGTAGACAAACCGCTGCTTGACCTGTCCTGGAGACAGAGGCATGGGCCCGCTGGGTGGGTGCTGTGCTGGGGTTTCCAGAGGGGGGTAGGTCTGCTGTGGCCTGTGGCTTTCCTGAGGGGAACCGACTGTCTAGAGGTCCCCGATGGGCCAGGCTGGTCATCAGGTTCTAGGTCGACAGAGCTGCTGTCATCACTGGGGGCCTGTTCTGGGGGTGGGATGGACATTTCTGGACCCTCCGGGCTGGTGTCTTGGCGTTCGGGCCCTGCAGGGGTAAAATAGTATGGTTATTGCTTCTGTGTGTGCCATGGCGTGCGAATTGTGGGTGCCCTTGTCCCCCAGTGCTGGCATTCCCTTGTGGGAGGAGTTGTGAGGGTGGTTTGGGGGGGGGATGGGTATGTGCAGTGGTCATGCTTAGGTGATGGGTGTCCATGGTTTGTGTTGGCATTCAGGGGTTGGTGTTGGTTTGGGTGGGTTGTGCTGGTGAGACATTAGCAGGGAGGATATGTGCTGGGGGATTGGGGGTGAGGGTGGGGGTGGGGGTTGGCATGCTGGTGGTTAGAGGGGGGGAAGTAGCTGAGATTAGACTTACCAGAGTCCATTCCTCCGCCTACTCCAGCGAGGCCCTCAGGATGCAGGATGTTCAAGACCTCTTGCTCCCATGCTGTGAATTCGGGTGGAGTGGGTGGGGGTCCGCCGCCAGTCTTCTGCACAGCGATGTTGTGTCTTGACACCATCGCCCGCACCTTCCCCCGTAGGTCGTTCCAGCGCTTTTGGATGTCTTCCCGATTTCTGGGATGCTGTCCCACAACGTTGACCGTGTCGACGATCCTTTGCCATAGCTCCGCCTTCCTGGCTATTGTTGTGTGCTGCACCTGTGTGCCGAAGAGCTGGGGCTCTACCCTGATTATTTCCTCCACCATGACCCTGAGTTCTTGGTCCGAGAACCTGGGGTGTCTTTGGGGTGCCATGGGGTGGTGTGGATGAGGTGTGGGGTGGTGTTTGTGGTGATGAGTGTAGTGGTGTGTGGTGTTTTGTGCGTAGATGTAGTGTGGGGGATGATGTTGGGTTCCTGTGTGTGTTGTGGTTTGCGTTCTCTGTGCTCTCTCTCTGTGTATTGCGCCTTGTCTCTGAATTTCGATTTGTAGGGGTTTGTGGGTGACGTGGGTGTGTGTTTTATATCGTATTGATTGTGTGGGAGTGGTGTTTGTATGTGTATCAGGTGTGTGTATTTAGAATTATCCAATGTGGCTGTGTTTTGTAAAGGTGTGTGTATTTTGAGCGCGGCGGTGTGTACCGCCAATGGGATACCGCGGTTGAAAGACCGCCGCGTGGATTGGTGGGTCGTAATGGCATGGGCGTATTTCTGTTGGCGTGACGGTGGAGGTTTGGTCATCTCCAGTTTATCACTGACCGCTGATGTGGCGGCCTTCAGTGGAGGTCGGGTTTTTGGCGGTTTGGCAGTTGTGGGTCAGAATGACCCTGGCGGGTTACTGCGGCCGCGGCGGTGTTATGGCAGTCTTCTGACCGGCGGTAACTGCCTTTTACCGCCAGGGTCAGAATGACCCCCTATATGTGCAGATAATATTTATAAAATTCATATCCCTACTTTTAGTTATTGGAATCTTGTAGTTTTGGCCTTCTTTTGTTAATTAAATCAAGATCTATTTTTCTAACTGTGTGGGGTATTTTTGTGTGGTGTTTTCAATGTTTTACTGTTTTAAGTGCTGCACAAATACTTTACACATTGTCTCCTAAGTTAAGCCTGCCTGCTCTCTGCCATTCCACCAAAGGATGAGCACAGCTTAATTTATGGTGTGTACTTACCCTGACTAGGACTGTGGTTCCTCCCTGGACAGGGTGCATACCTATGCCAACCAGAAACCCAATTTTTAACGGAGGAGTTTAGGTCTTTGAACCCCCATCCAGGCCCATAGAGACACCCTATCCAGTCCTTATGGCCAACACTCGCAGCACACACAAAAAAAGTGGTGTGCAGTGGGTGCTGGTACTTCATGGTGGATTGGGAACCTGCCCAATTTCGCTGCACGTAGCCAATGGTTGGGGCACTGTGTTTGGTCTCATCCAGGCTCTGTTTCAACCTTCAATGAGCAAGGCCGAAGACAATGCTCAGAGGGTTGTTTGTTGCCTGTGATTGTAGGAGGCTGGCCGGGTTTGTAGTGGGTATCTATGGTACTTACACCTTATACCTGGTCCAGTTATCCCTTATTAGTGAAATGTAGAAAATGTCTAGAAGCCAGGCTCTTTAGGCGTAGCTGTAGCTGAGCAGCCAAGGCTTATCTAGGAGACATGCAAAGCTCCTGCATTACCACGGTAGTCACAAAGGGGCATATTTATACTCCGTTTGCGCCGAATTTGCGTCGTTTTTTTTTACGCAAATTCGACGCAAAACTAACTCCATATTTATACTTTGGCGTTAGACGCGCCTAGCGCCAAAGTTCATGGAGTTAGCGTCATTTTTTTGCGTGAACACCTTCCTTGCGTTAATGATATGCAAGGTAGGCGTTCCCGTCTTAAAAAATTACTCCGATGCATATGCGTCGTATTTATACTCCGAGGCAAAAATGACGCCCGGGAGTGGGCGGGTCTAAAAAACCCGCATTAGCGCCAGATTTTAGCGCCTGGGTCAGGGCAGGCGTTAAGGGATGAGAATGAGCCCAGAGGTGCCCTCCCCTGCCCCCAGGGACACCCCCTGCCACCCTTGCCCACCCCAGGAGGACACCCAAGGATGGAGGGACCCACCCCAGGGACATTAAGGTAAGTCCAGGTAAGTATTTTTTTTTATTTTTTTTTGTGGCATAGGAGGGCCTGATTTGTGCCCCCCTACATGCCACTATGCCCAATGACCATGCCCAGGGGACAGAAGTCCCCTGGGCATGGCCATTGGGCAAGGGGGCATGACTCCTGTCTTTGCTAAGACAGGAGTCATTTCAATGGGCGATGGGCGTCGTAAAAAAATGGCGCAAATCGGGTTTTGGCGATTTTTTTGCCTCAGCCTGACTTGCACCATTTGTGGACGCCCATACGCCATTTTCCCCCTACGCCGGTGCTGCCTGGTGTACGCCGTTTTTTTTAACGCACACCAGACAGCGCCGGCGGCTAACGCCGGCTAACGTCATTGAATAAATACGGCGCCCGCATGGCGCTTCAGAATGGCGTTAGCCGGCGCTAATTTTTTTGGCGCAAAACTGCGTTAGCGCAGTTTTGCGGCAAAAAGTATAAATATGGCCCAAAGTACTGACACACATGAAAGAAAATAGTCTGTGTTACAAGAATAAAGGTACTTTATTTTGGTGACACAAATGTCAAAAATACCATAGAGACTATAATCCTTTAGGAGGTAAGTAATACACAAATTATACACACTAGTATGCAGAAAGAGCTGTAAAAACATCTAGAAAACAGTGCAAATAGTGAAAATCACAATAGTTAGAAATGGCCTAGGGAAACACAAACCATATACTAAGAAAGTGGAATGCGAATGTCGGTTTCCCACCTAGGAAAATGTAGTGTGCAGAGGGGCGCAGGGAGTATTAGAAAACACAAAAGGTAAGTAGTAAAACCCACCCCAGAGCCCAGGAGAGGAGGAGTAAATCACAGTAACTTTCCTAGAACACACAAGAACACAAGAAAGAAGATTATGCAAGAACCAGAAAAGACTGCAAGACACCAATAGTGGATCTCTGGACCTGAAGACTTGTGGAAGAAGGGGACCAAGTCCAAGAAGTACAGAAGAGTCCAGGGAGAACAGGATCCCCTGCTAAACCGGATGAAGGTGCAAAAGAAGAACCACCGGTGAAGAACAACAGTCAGTACTGCACCCAAGAAGACCAATGTGGGTTCCTGGTTGGTGCAGATGATGTCCCACACCGATGGATGATTGCAGTCTGGCTTATGTCGCTGGATTCCGCCAACAAGCCTTGGCAAATGCAAAACTCGTAGTTAGTGGAAAATGGTGCTGCCCAGGAGCAGGAGGGGCCTGGTGGACTCTAACCAGGAGGGGTAGTCAGAGGGGGCTCTAAGCATCTCAGAGAGCCCTCATAACACCACACAGCACACACTGGAGTCCCACAGCACAGGAAAAAAGAAGGTGCAAAAGGAGGCCCATGCAGCACAACTACAAAGGATCTCACACCCTTGGAGAACCATGGAGGAAGCTCTGTTTCGCAGGCTAGAGTTCTGGGGGCCTGCGCTGCCTGGTGCATGAAGAACTTTGTGGAAGCATGCCAACAAGCCTTGGCAACTGCAGAACATGCAGTGCACCGGGGTACTGTCTTGCATGGGGAGGCAAGCTCTTATCCCCACCAAAGTTGGACAGTAGGACGTCAGGACCATTGGGACCACTTCAGTTCCCCACCTGTAATGCTGGATCCAAGCACCGTATCAGGAGAGGGGCCCCACACCACTGGTCGTTGTTGCAGAGAGGTGCCTGCTGAAGCAGGGGAGTGACTCCTTCGCTCCAAGGGAGACTCCTTCACTCTTCTTGTGCAGGCTGAAGGCAGGCTGTCCCTCAGGATGCATGAAAGGAAAACAGTTGCAGTTACTGGCAGGAGCTGAAGATACAATGTTGCAGAAGTTGTCTTTGCTTCTTTGTTGCAGTGTGTAGAGTTCCTGGAGGGTCCAGATGCAGTTTCATCAGTAAGAAGTTGAACTAAAGGAGACAGATGATTCTTGTTGAAGTCTTGCAATCCAAATCTGAAGAACCATCCAAGACACAGACCCTAAATAGCCCTGAAAGAGGGATTGGTCAGCTAAACAGGTAAGCACCTATTAGGGGAGGGCTCTGATGTCACCTGCTGGCACTGGCCACTCAGATGCTCCCAGAGTTCCCTGCCAACTTGGAATCCAAGATGACAAAACCCAGGGACATTCTGGTGGAGCTCTGAGCACAACCCCTGGTGTGGTGATGGACAGGGGAGTTGTCACTCCCCTTTCCTTTGTCCACTTTCACGCCAGAGCAGGGACTGGAGGACCCTGAACTCGTGTAGACTAGATTATGCAAGGAGAGCACCAAATGTGCCCTTCAAAGCATTTCCAGTGGCTTAGGGAGGCTACCCCTCCCAAGCATGTAACATCTATTTCCAAAGGGAGAGGGTGTAACACCCCTCTCCCAAAGGAGATCCTTTGTTCTGCCATCCTTGGCTTGTGCTGCTCAAGCAACAGGAGGGCAGAAACCTATCTGAGAGGTGGCAGCAGCTGGGCTACCTGGAAAACCTCGGAAGGCTGGAATGGCAATACTGGGGGTCCTCTATGGAGCCCCCAGAGTACATGGAATCATGCAACCAGTGCTCGCAAAAAGATTGGGGTATGATTCCAACATGATTGATACCAAACATGCCTATATTCGGAGTTACCATTATGTAGCGGGACATAGGTAGTGACCTATGTCCAGTACACACGTAAAATGATGCCCTCGCACTCGCGAAGTCCAGGGAAATGGTCCTGAAGGTCGTGGGGGCACCTCTGCTAGTGCAGGGGTGCCCTCACACACAGGTACTCTGCATCCTGCCCTCATGGCTGGAGGGCCTGCTATAGGGGTGACTTATAAGTGACCTGGTGCAGTGTAAATGGCAGTGAAAGGGTGTATGCACCTTTTCACACAGGCTGCAATGGCACTCTCGTAGAAGCCTTTGCATGGGTTCCCTATGGGTGGCAAAAGATATGCTGCAGCCCATAGGGATCCCCTGGAACCCCAATGCCCTGGGTACCTAAGTACCATATACTAGGAACTTATAAGGGGGCACCAGTATGCCAGTTGTGTGTAAAATACTGAGTTATCAGTATGCAATAACCATAATTTAAGGGAGAAAGGATAACTACTGGGGTCCTGATTAGCAGGATCCCAGTAGACACAATCAAACACACTGACAAACAGACCAAAAGTGGGGGTAACCAAGCTAGAAAAAGGGTACTTTCCTACAATGTTCAACCCCAAATGTGCCCAAATTTTGGCTCAGCACAGTAAGGGCTGGTCATCAATGGCAGCTGGGCATTGGGCCATACACCTGCATTTAATGTTTTTGAGACCACATTGTACATATTATGCATTACATATTTAACAGTAACCACATTATGTCTTATTGTAATCTGTGTATGTTTAGTTGCCCATAGTGCTACTAGAGTCTATTGCTGCATTTAATATTTATGAGGAAGACAACTACATCACACTGTAACTGTAGCAACATATAATTTCTATACAAACTGTCAAAGACATCTAGGTATCACCACTAATACAGCAGCCTTTTATCTGCATGTCCTGTTTCTGGGTAATTTAAAGTGTGACTACAGCCACCTCCCAAATATATATATTCTGTACAAAGGCATATATTTGTTAACAGCTGCTCTGCAGGATACCGTTTTGTAATATAGTTGTGCAGTTTTTAAATTCAATTATGCCACAAATTAGGGAGCGCAGCAAGGGGTAGGTGACCCTCTTCAGCCCAGGACTATCCAAAGTGTTTGCTAGCCTGGCTATTGGCCGGTGCGGTCCCATGAAGCCCTGTCCCTATTTGGGAGGGGTGACTTATAGGAACAGCAAGTTCGGGTCAGATTGGACTTGTGTAAGTGACTGGTATCCTTTCTTTTTTCTGACAGTTACAGACCGCAGGAGTCTATTTAGTTTATAGTAGGGGAGATTTAAGATACATTAGGTCCTGAAGAAGTGTCATAGGATCCTTTGTGGACCATAGAGACGCGAAACATGTCGACCTCATTTTGAGGTAGGTCAGGTAGTTCCTGGCCTCCTCCCTTTCTTAACAAGCTGATACAGAGTGGTTGAGCATTATCTCTATTCCACTCCTGAGTTACGTTTTTAATCTTGGCCATCACCCTACACAGATCAATAAATTTAAATACTCAGAGGGTCTTGAGCCAATTTTAGTTTTCCTGTTGTTCTCCCTGCTTTTTCTCCTTACTCACATTTGGGGTTTGTGACATCATCAAGAAAAGATCTCCGGCAAAGAGCCCCCCTACAGGGGGTGCCCGTCAGACATTGCAGCGCCGGTCTGACGAGGAGCATGTCCGATGATGAAGCATGACACCCAATAGGGTGTGTGAGGACTCTTGCTCCTAAACATTAGGATTCCACAGTTTTCACCCTTTCTTTCATTTTTTGGTACAGTGTATTTCATTATATATTAGTATCCTCAGGAGGGCATACACTAGACCATCAATCCTCCGAATCCCCCTTCTTTCTTTAAGTTTTTAAATTCAAACTAGAGCATATTTCATAAGGTGAGACAGAGGACCAAAAAACTGTAACTAATGGAGGCAATATTTCTTTTAAATTAAACAACACTTGAGAGATACAGTTCCCAACATATCATTTAGTAACTGCATCAGGCTCATCAAGTGATAACACAGAAATCACATAAGTGAAGCAGCATTAGTTCATTCTGGCAGTGAGAAAAACACCATTTCTCTTATGAGGTAAATGTAATAAAGGGCAATGCTCACAGAAGTCTTTTGTCTGATTTGGTGTGTGGGGTGGGAGTTAGAGAGCATCTCAGTCAACAATACTCATAGCATGTCCAGCACTGATCCTAGTTCTACGTGCACTCTGTCTTCCGCTACCACCTAAATGAAAGAGGTCCAGCTTTCACTGGATGATCCCACGTTTCAGTGCTGACTTCCAATTCAAGGAGATCAGCCTTGCATCTTGCACGATGACAAGGCCAATAAATCTGCAATAAGAATTCTGCACAACTAGGTCTTGTCATCAATTCTAGCAAACATAAGTTGTGGAGTTTTTAACCCAATGGAGATCTCCTTTCAACAGAATCTAAAGACAGTGTATGCCCAAACCATGTGAAAAAAGGAAAGCTCATCTTCCTTGCATCTAAGACAGCATGATCAAGCCCTGGCACATGTTATGTAAGTGCCTAGAAATCGGATTGATGTAATATAGGTAGTTAAGCCGCATTAATTTAAATATCATATTCCCTGATACTTTTGCAGCATGGTTTAAACCTGTGAACTGTTCTCATTATGTCCCCCAAGTCAATTGCCTATTTATATTTCAAGCTCTCCATGCTATGTTTGAGTTTGCCCCATATTTCCTTATACAGTATAAAAACTAGCTCCGGCATCTGCCCCTGACAGTCAGTAATGCCTGTAAAAGAGCATCTATCTCTGGCTTCATGTATGTGTTTTCCCATGCTAACTTAGCTGCTCTGTCTACATAAGCATGATTAAGAACAGTCCTACTGGGGCATCATGCTCCTCTCTAAGTATAGCGAACGGTGCAATCTCACCAGAAATCTAAAGGAGCCCATCCTGAGTGACCATCACCCTCAACATGATGTGTGAACTTCATCCGCCTTTATAAACCTTGAAAGACACCACAATGGTAGCTCGGGTACATAGAAATCCTGCAATGTCATCTTATTCAGTTCACTTTTCCATCAGTATTTAGACTTTTGAAAAGGAATTGGGTGAAAAACTTCAAAGCCCTAAGTGCCAAACAGGAATTTCTCAATTGAGGTAGTAGCAAATGCACTACTCACATAACTCATCTCAGTACATATCAGTATTCCCCAACAGATCTAGCTACTTCAGAACCCACTGAAGCTGAGCAACCAAGCAATAGATTCAAAGGTCAGGTACTCACAGGCCCAATTCATGTATGGGCAAACAAAATTCCTCCGAGGCTACAATACACCTGCCTGACGGTAGATTGATTTGATCAGCAATCTGCTTAAATGTCTCAATATTACCTGTATTTTATGAAATAGTAAAGCGGCCAGGAGCACCGTTTTGGATAATGCAAATTTAACCACGATAGATAGGGGCAAACATCTCTAAAAGTCGAAGGAAGTTTTAGCAGACACAAAAGCCTTATAAATGACACCGGATACACATCTAACAGGCTCCTACATATTTGAATTCCTAAGTGACAGAACAATTGTGATTCCAATTTCAACTCAGGCAGTGGCATCGTAGTGGGGTCTTCAACCTCTTTGCTTGCCAAAGGAACATAAACTATTTGCTTTGGTTTATTACCAGGCCAGAGACCCACCCAAATATATCAAGTTGTGCTAGAAAAAAATATGAATACTGTCCATACATCCCGCGTTTACAGCATATCATCAGCATTGAGTGAGATGATGATTACTAATTACAGCATGTCTCTTCCCCAAGATGCATGCATGCTTGATAAGAGGATCTGTGGCCAGGACAAATACCAACAGGAACACAGGACACCCTGGCAACCAAGGCTCTGGTATAACTGCATAAATCAGCGCCAAATCCCATCTGTACCAAAATCTGGAACAGATACTCACAATTAATATAATCAAAAGCCTTTCCAAATCTATGGATGCTACTGCTGGACATGTGTACCAGACAGGAACGTTACTCCGAACACAAAAAAGTCATATGATATTTAGTGAAGTGCCCCTTCTCAGAAATAACCCAAACTGATCACAGTGTACCAACTCAAAGCCATTGTAGACTGTATGCTGTTGTGTTGCCTTGCATGTACTTCCTAATGAAGAAAGAGACATTTTCTGAGAATGCATACACAACACACAAACAGAAACTTGGGGTGGATGATGCAGGGTGGAACTAACAAGGAAGAACAACACATGTACACTGTGCGTTTCCCTCCTTAGATACCTGTAATGATCCTGAGTTTGATTTGAACAAAGAAATGGACATGAAGATGCATGTTTCCCTATCAAATAGCAATAAATGCAGCAGAACCTGAGTAGCACTGTGGGTAGTTGTTCACACTCGCTAAATTTGCACTTGGAGTAGGAATTTCCCCAATTTACTCCTAGCATTTAACATTAGTTTCTCAAAGCAAAATGCTCCCTTGCTTCCAAAGTGGATGCAAGGAAGCATTTTGTGCTGAGAAAAGTTCGAAATGCAAAGGAACTTGCAGGGCATGGTGAAAAGACATGTCCATAGGTCTCATGTGATAATGACTGACCTTTGGCAGTGCCATATGCCCTTTATAGTAGCCCCCATTTCCACATGGAATACCTGTCACCATAAGCTGTATCGAGGGCCAACTGAGCAGGACTCGTGGCTGTGCTCAGATTTAGAGGTGAGAGCAACTCACTTAATTCCATGTAGTGTAATGATGTGGAATTACATAAACATTCTGTGAGTTTAGGTGGATTTACATGGGTACACTAACTTTGCATGTAGCCGTATTTTCTTAGTGCTAAAATGCCCCATCATGTCCAAAATAGACACAAGGATTATTATTCACAAAGAAATAGAGCTAAATGAAACAGAACAGTGAGCAGCTATCCACACTAGCTAAATGTGCACTTGGGGTAAGAGTTAATCCCAACCTACACCCAGCATTTAGAGCTAGGTCCATATTTACAAGAAATGATGGATTATTTAAAATGCGCAGGAATCCATTATGCCCCAAAAATTGCAAATCACTGAGGTTGGACTCACAACTGGCGTAACTTCAGCGATGCATCAAAATTTAGAGGTGCTGCGTCAGTTTGAAATGACGCAAGTTGCCTAATGTTTTGAGACCAATGTAAAAGAATGTAAAATGGTTGAACATCATCAGCTACACTTTTATATTGGTCCTGGATGTACAAGGGTATGCATGCAGTATGTCTATATGTCACATTACAGCGGGCCTAGTGTACTTATGTGTATGTAGATACATGAGTATGTGTGATATAGTGAAGGACAGTGTAATATAAGTGAATACAAGTATATGTTGGAATGTGAAATGGCAATACATGTTTTACCTACCTTATGTGCGTACTTACTTGTCCTTTCGGAGTATGCAGACCAGGATGTGGGGACCCCTTCCTCTATGGAGAAGTAACAATCCTGGCCTCTCCTTTACAAAAAGGACACAACGTCACAAAGGCTTCCTGCAGTGGATGATGAAATCATAGGTGCCAAGGTCCCAGTTTGATCAAGGGGTCCAACAACATGATGATTCTCACATGTGTAGACCAGCTACTAGTAATGGGGAAGTGAAAAACAGGCATATTCCAGTGTGTAAAGTGACTTCAGCTGGTCAGATTCCTATGGAAAAGCCATGGCGTCATTTTTACGCCTGGGTTAAACAAAAGTAGAATTTGTGATGCATTTTGGAAATTTGAGAAAGATGCATCACTTTGCTAAAAACTCGTGAGTTCTATATGGGATTTTTAATAAGAGGGAACGCCTACCTTGCATATGATTAACCTAACCTGACACAGCCGGTTGTAGTGTAGGTAAAATACAACGCAGTACAGAGAAAAGTGTTGCATTAAGCTTAATGAATCACTTTGTAAATATGGAGCACTGAATGCACTGCCGTTGAGTCAACAAAAATGACGCAGCACAAGCTCCTTGTAAATATGCGCCTTAGTTTTTTAGAATAAAAATGCACCCTTGGGCTGAAAATTAATGCAGAGTGTATTTTGTGGTAACAAAATAGTGCTAAAATCAAGAAAATATGGACAGCAACATGAGCAGCCTATCTCTTTGGCTAAATGTGTGCTTACAGTTTTATTATACATCAATGAGTAATCTAGAATAACTGAAATTACTCAGATTAATCTGATGTAAATAAAATTACTTCCACACCTACTCAGAAGGCACTGGGCATAGGCTAGGTATCATCAGCCCTGCCCACTGCCTGGTATCTCTCCCCATTAATGGAATACACATTCATTTGTGTAGGAGGGAGGATTTCAGGACATGAGGGAAGAAGCTCTATAAAGAGTTCCAATTGCGTATACAATTATAGTAGAGGACAAAAGCCCCACTGACTGTTGGTGGAAAGAGAGTACAGAAGTGTAATTTCCATGGTCTTGGCAGGCTAATAGAGTTCACTAGTGCAATCCTAATGACGAGAAAGAGGGAGAAATGTGCATGGATCTATTAGACTGGCACATTCTTCATGGATGAGGATGGAAGCAGATTTCAATGATTTTAATGGTATAATTCACCAGTGTTTGAAGCTGAAACCATGTTCAGGGCCACAAATATCTTGTTTTGGAGAGAGAAAAGTGATTTTTTGTGTACTCACCATATCCAACAGGATACCCATGGTTCATACTCTAAAAGGAGCCTCTTAAGGAGGGGGGGAAAGGTGCAGGGGTTGGAGATTGATAAAGAAGATAGTGCATGGTTGATCTCTAATTAGGTGGAAACAGGAAATAGTGTTTTGTGGTGAAATCCAAAATAATTCAAGGAGCGCACATTAACTGGTACAAAAACAGCAAACAGTGGTATAATTTGCATGATAAGATGAAGCTAGTTTAGTGATGAAGTTTGGAAAGAGGTGAAATACAAGAGTAAATAAAAGGGTGTTGTGTGAATTATTCTGGGTAAATCCGTTCAATACATATTGGACTGATCAAGGTATTGTACAAAATGCAAAGAGATGAAATTCACATAAGTGGGTGAGAGGTCAAATTGGAAGAAAGCCTAGGTTTGAAAAGTTGGTTGTGAAAACAAAGTCATTTTCATGTTTTCTGTTTGAGGGGATAGAGGGAATAGTGTGCAGTGGAGCTGCCTGCAAGGTTAATAGATGGTTGAGAGCTGATCACAATACATTTATGTATGCAGGAGGAGAAATACAACATGCATGTATGGTGTACAGATACATTCATAGGACTAAAGGCATCATGTAATTGTGAGTGGAGTGGATAAGAGTGAAAGTAACATCAATATTCACCATAGCAAAACAATTCAGATTAATCAATGACATTAATATGATTCAGAAGACACCATGACTTTCCAGTCATGAATAACCACACCAGTTTAGTACGATTTTGTGATGTTTATTCCCTATTGATTACAATTCTACTAGTAAGTTTATTAGTCTCAAAACCAGGAAACACATCAGCATTGTCGTAATATGGCAACTCGAATAAGATTTCATTAGAGAAAAGATCATGAATATTAGAACATAACACGACGTCAACATACGTTATCCTTAGCAGAGTATCATTAGAGCATTATTCAACAAAGCATAGATTCAGTTGTTTGTCTATTTGCGTCCGTTCTGTGATCCCCTTAACTAACCTCGAATTAGCATTGGCATGTTGAGCTTCATGCAAAACAATTTAGTAACATCAATTTGGAAAACCTCTAACTAAGGTCTCTGTCAAAAGAAGCAGTTGGTACCTAGAAAGGAAAAGAAAACAGACAATTACAATTCGTCATATCATAGTTACCCTCCGAATTGGGTAAGCATACAGATTCAGTCTTCGTCCTCAGGACATCAGTCAATTCTCCATCAGCCAAAGATTCAGCAAAGTTCAGTAAGGCAGGGTAAAAGGGTACTTCCCTCATAAGGAGTTAAAGTATAAACAGGCAAGACAAGGGTAAGGATGGTTTGAAGAACCAAACAGCAAAGTCTTTAGGCAGAGTGACAAAGTGTCTGTGTCATAGCAAAGTTCGCAATAGCATCTCCCCCTCCTAACAACTCATGGCTCCTCGTGCCAAAGGTTTTTATCCCTTTTCTGTTGTACTGTCCCCTAATTTTTGATTGGGTAGGGTTGGCACCCCACTATCTTCATCCAATAGGTTTCCAATGATTTCATCAAAATTGTCACCCCATAACAGTTCTCACATAGTTTATTGGTTCTAATGATTGCCGTCTCCTGCGGGTAGAATGGCGGTATGATTTCATACTCTCGTGGTCCCCTTCACATCTCAAGTCAGTGGTTCCATTGCCTGTACCAGTTCAGGCGACCTTGTACCTGTGACTAGTCTACACTGTTGCATTCGGCAAGAATGTTTCCTTGAGCAAGTCGAATTTCATGAGAACGGATCTACTAGTTACACTCATCTTCTAGCTTTTGGAAAAGTACGAGTTAATGTCCTTCAGCAAGTTAGCACACTGTACGTTAGAAAAACACATTTAATATGAAACCGGGCAGCTAGGCCTCGACTTATGCTAACTAAGGCCTAATGATTTATTAGCAGAACTTTAGCATACAATCCTTAACATTAGTGTAAAATCATACATTAACACATTGATTCTACATCATTAGTCTGTTTCATTAATCATTGTATACATTGACGGCCACTCCCCGTGGGCACATTTCAAGCGCACGGTTAGTAAAACACATTAATACATCTTCTATGCGGCATTATTATGCATTAGTTCATAAACATTTCATGTTAATTTCTGAGTATATATGCTATGCTCCCTCAGTCCCTCCTCTAGTGACACTTGTCATCACACAAAACCTTTCCCTTCACAACCTTTCACTTTCTCAGACCATGCATTTCAATCTCTCCCCCCCTGTGTGATTTTTCCCAAATTTCTTTGAACATTTTCTCCTTTTTCTTTTTCTCTTTTCTTTTATTGCTCTTTGCCAATTTCCTTTTCATTCTTTTACTAATTGTACATGATAACCATAATCCTAATAAACAAGTTAGAACAATTAATATACCCTCTATTATTTTTGCAAGTACCCCATTCCAAATACTACTAAACCAATTCCCTACTTTAGTGATTCCTTTCCCAATCTTTTCCCAAACTCCAGGTTCCTTCAGCTCTTTCAAATCTGTACTGTCTCTTGTTAGGTTAGTAAGCATACATCTTATTACTATTATCTGGAATAAATGCACAACAGTGGTGCTCATTAAGCATCTTACAGACTCCGCCACTCTTCGCTAAAAGAATGTCTAAAGCAAGCCAGTTTTGAAGAGTCATAGCCCTCTCTGTAGCAAGTTCAATATCCATCAGGAGTATAGCCCCTGTGAAGTTAGTCAGCATGTTATCCACAATAGTAGACAACTTTCGAATCTTTATAGAGTTTAAAATAACCCCCACTGCTGGAATAATGGCTCCAAATATATCACCTATGACAGCAGCCGCCGTCTCTCTCTTTTGTCTAGTATGATGTAATTCAGACATTTTAGGAAGTTGCTTTAAGTCATCAATTTGGTAGATCTTTGGGAAAACTATTCCCAAATAACATGTCCCATACCATCCCTTTGGAAGACGGTAATAAGCATAAAGTCCACATATGTAATAGATCCCAGGGATCGCTGTATCCTGTCCATTTAACATGAACGTCCATTTACTCTGAAACAAAAACACATGTCTGCACTCACTCATCCCCACAAATAAAGCGTCATGATCAGATTTTGGCCTATATGTACAAAGCTTTCCTACGTGTAATATATCTATAGCTAATTTACCCTGTGTGTTTATTGCAGTATGAGCATAATCATTTGCGAACGTGCGTTTTTCTAATCCCTTTTCTAGCCTTTCCTTTAATGCTTTTCTTCTATCATCAGTGTGATCTAAGAAGCTTTTCTCTACAGGCGTTAATAAGCAAGTTAGATTATTGCGGTGCGCATAAGCTGTTCCAAATGTCAGTGTCGGCTCAAAGAAACCCCTAACTATTTTTATGTTATGGTCCTTAGCTAATTTATTTAGAAACTCAATTACAGGCACAAAAGAAAACACTATGTTTAAATTAGAGTAGAAGTATTGAACATGTTCTTTATTATAAAATCTAGTTAATACCAAACTACAGCTTATTCCGTAAGTAAGCGGCAGACTATGGTAAGTAACCCCTTCTTGTACTGACGAAGGAATCTTTGTCCACACATAGCAATTCTTCACATCCATTGTGTCAACATACACATTCAGCAAGCTATAGAAGACATTAGTAGATAGTTCCCCTTTTGAATTAGTTCCCTCATGCAAGTATTTTGTATCCTGCTCAAACTTTTCCCAGGGTGTTAGTGTAGCAGTCTCAGGAAATGAAGCATTGTTAGTCACACTCTTATCCACCAATGGCATTCCCACAATCACAGCTATTATTATTGTCGCACACATAATTCCCACACCAACAGCCAAACATGCACGAGTCCTACCCTTATTACTATTATCCCTAGTGTTACTCATGATATGTAAAGAATCAGAGAGCAGAATAATACAAAACAAACAATCAACTTTAGGATGATATAAAAGCTCCTCTTTTTATTTTTTTTCTTCGTGCAAAGTCTTTCTCTCTTAGCTATTATTTACAGCATTTCACTCACTCCCAGGACCCTTCTGTCAAATCAGGTTAGCAGCTTGTCATAGTCGGTTTTTCAGAGTCAATTCAGGTTAACAGTGTCACATCGGTAATTTATCAGTTTCTTTTCTCAGCTTTTCAGGTTTATTCAATTTCAGTTTAACACAGTCTGTTACTAAGGTCTAATTCAGGTGCCGTAGTATTGGCCTGGAATTTCTCGATCAAAACAGAATGCCAAGAATTCTTGTTGCCATTCAGCTGATGTTGCATACGCCCATTCAGGACCTGCGTACCTTCTGTTTGCAACTCTCTTTCTTTTCAGTTTGCGATGACCTTGCAACTCTCCTTCACTGAGATCTTCTTTCCTGGTTGTATTGACTTCTTCCTCTATTGAGTCATTAGGGATCACTTTCTCCCCTGCAACTTGTGGCTCCGGCCAGTTATCTCCTTTAAGTGTTTTCTTTCTGCTTGGCCTTTCAGGATGTTGAACAGTGCCCTCCTCTTCTACTGTGGTGTTTTCTCTTGATGGATCTGTTACGACTCGGTCGTCCCATTTCCAGGGGGCGCTGTAAGGGGACTGTCAGAAGCCTGGGAATCACCTTGAACACCTATCTAGAGTCCCTTGCTGACTCCTGTTTGTTTCTCTTTTCTCCATGGTACACTTGTGTAGGACTACATTTGCTTCTTGGGACTGCAAATCCCATAATGCACAGCTTGGTAGTCAGGAAAACCCGGATTCTGTTTCCCATTGTTTTCAATGGGAGAAGTCCAGTTGCTCCTTTTCACTGGATCCTCTCCTCCAGGACTTGCAAGTGTCCGAAACCACACATACCTGAAACCCCTCCTGTGCAGCCCAGCTTGGAACTGCTTATAAGCAGCCATTTCCTCAAGCTCCCCGTCATGCATCGGACTTCAATTCCTTTGTGTTACAGACCCCTTGTCGGATGGTGTTCCAGTTTTGTTCCTGTTCTGTTCCAGCCTGATCCTGTTTCCTGTTTCTCTGCCCTGCTCCTGATTGTTCCAGCCAGAGTCTGCTCCCTACTTCTTAGCCTTGTACCTGTTTGTTTCTTCCAAAGCCTGCTCCCTGTTTCTCTGCCCTGCTCCTGCCTTGTTTCAGCCTGAACCTTCTCTCTGTTTCCCAGTCCTGTTTACTGCTCATTTCCTACTCCCTGTATTCCAGTCCTGTCCTTGCCTGTTCCAGCCAGAGCCTGTTCTCAGTTTCCCAGTCCTGTCTCTGTCTGTCCCAGCCAGAAGTTTGCGCCCTGTTTTCAAGTCCTAGACCCGCCTTTGCTTCAGCCTGAGCCTGTTCCTAGTTCTTGCCTCTGCCTCTTTGTTTGTTCCCTTCTGTTTCTGTTTCTTCTTGGTTCTTTGTGTCTGGTAAGTGTTCTATCAGTCTTCACCAGTGTATACGTGTCCTCCTGTGTACTGGGGTTGGCTCCTGGTTTCCAGGAGGCAATTCCAGCCCCCATCCTTGTCCAGTGTTATACGTTGTATTTCGTGCCTAACAGTGACAGTGTGCTATTGCTGTTTTCTCAGGAATCGCCACTGTGTTTCGAGCTGGACCCACAAGAGCGTGTCCTGTGTATGTAAGTACTATCCTTGTTTGTGCTCTAGGGTCCAGAGACAGAATCACTTCTGCTGCCTCCTTTCTATGGGGCTGGCAGGGTGACTATCTGTAAGAGCAAACTGCACAGAGGCATTGAGATTCCCTTTCACTGTGGGAGGTTCTGCGCCTTACTCTGTGTACAACCCCAGCGTTTTTGTCCACTGGTAATCCGTTTCCTGTTTGTTCACACAAGGGTTGCTCTGCTTTTACTTTCCTGTTTCCTGTGCCTATCCATAGCTGTCCTTTCCGTGTATGCCTTTAGCTGCTCCTCTGCCCCAGTGTACTACCTCTTTAGGATATTCGGTAACCTCAAGGGGTGTCCCAACCAAAGTCCTGATCAGCCCCGCCCGAAACCGTGACAGAATGCACGACCCAAACATTTCAAGCTCCCCTGGCTGTAAAGGCACACACAAACCTAAAGGGCTTTCCTATCATCTTAAGACACCCCTTTCTAAGCCTATACATTCTCTGAAATCCTCTAAAAAAGACCTTAGTTTAAAGGATAGACTTGTTAAAGAAAACCATAACTTGCAAGTTCAGTACTATACTGAGTGGCTTGCTAATCTTTCAATGATAGACTATTATGTTATTTGTGGCTATGACCCCCAGTCCCTGTCTGTAGAAGAATTACAAGGACGTAATGAGTTTTTGCAATATCTATTAGCTGAAGCCAGTAAGAATGTTCGTAACCGTGGAAGTGCTTTTGCAACCTCTGCACAAGACACTCACACGCAGGAAAAACTGGTTAATTCCTTGCCTCATGCTAGCGCATCCCAAGTTCACTTCCAGCACTCTGCCAAAACAAAGAACCCTGACACTGTTCAAGAAGCCACACTAGGCATTCCCTTGTTTTCTGTTGAGTGCTTCAGCCCATCTAGGCCAGTTTCTCAGAATTCAAAGTGCAGTGCTGACTCTTATAAAGTCCTATCAGTCCCTCAGTGCTTTCAAGTGAGCAGGATAGAACCTGTATCAAATGGAACAGTAAAGACTGTGGGATTCCTTAGTTCCACTCAAAAGGCTGGTGCTCTTCCCAAACTGGATGATAATACACCAGTGTCAATCCCTAAAAGCTCTGCTAAACCCTTTTCTATTCTGAGTGGGTTTGATAACAATATGGACATACACACACTAAAAGAGCAGTTTTGGCAGATTAAAAGGCAGATATTGGACTTCTATGATGAATATGTTGTAACATACACAAGAAATCGTGCACGTGGGCTCTTTTCATCAATGCATATTTCACTGTTGCCAGAACCAGACATTCTGTTTATCTGTAAGGTAGAAGAAGTAACAGAGCAGCTGATGGAAACTACTGCAAGGTAATTTGAAAACCTGAAAAAAGAAAATGATCACCAGCTTTGGCTTAAAGAACAGTATGCTACTTTGTGTGCCTCTCCAAAGACTTCTATAGAGGAGATTGTCCCTTCTATTAATGAGAGTCAAAAGACAGCTCCAGTTATAAATATATCAGCCTCTTCTTCAGACTCTCTCTCAGCCTGTGGTTCTCCAGTGAAAATTCCTGTACCGTTGATTGAATCTCTGACATCTCTGAGAGATTTGACACCTCTTGATTTAAAGGATGGATCAGAGTCTTCAGAAGGAAGTGTCTCAGCCCCTGTAGCAGAACAAATAAAGCCAAAGGAAGAAGAGAGTTCTGATGCAGACTCCAATAGCTGCACCTTAAGAAACCAAGATATGACTTTACTGGAGATTAATGGCAAGTTGTGCAACAGTGTTGAAGAATCTGAATCTAGTGATGACAGTGGTTCCTGCCTTGCCGTGAACAAACCTGCAGATAGTGCTGTTCAAATGGCGCACACACCAGAATTTTCAGATTGTGGGGATACTCCTTCCCTTTCAAACAATATCATAGAATTTTCAGATAATGAAGAGACAGTTACTGTTTCAAGTGAACTAATGGATTTTTCTGACCGTGAAGAAATACCCGCAATTACTAAGAATGTAATGGACTTCTCAGAAAGTTTAAAAATCTCTTCTGTGTCAAAGCAAATCGTGGAGATTTCAGACAAGGAAGAAAGCCAGCAATCTGAAACTAAACAGCCTGTCATAAGAAATGAGAGCCTTCTCCTAGAACTGGACACAGTTGCAGCCTCAACCACTGATCCTGACCTGCTGATCCCTGACAATGTGTATCCTGTTTCCAGCTCCACGATTAGTGAAGAACAGATCTCTGAGCTACCGGTATCTGATCTTGATGAAAAATCAGGCACACCAATGTCACCTGCTGTGTCCCTGAAACTAAAGACTCCTGAAAACCCGCAATCTGAAACTGAAGCTCAAGTGGTGAAAGATGTAATACTTCCCACTAAAACTAAAGACTTGAATTTGAATCTTGTATTTGAAGATCTGATGATAAGTACTGTTCTTAGTGTTTTATTGCAAGAAACCATCATCAATTCAAAGGCTAGAGCTGAAAATTTAGGTAACAGTGTAAAGGTGATTTCTGAAGAGACTCCAGTTCTATTTCTTTCCAAAGAACAACCTTTCAGTGTTAACAGAGTTGAAGATCAACTACCTGTAGTAGAAACACTTTGCAAAGAAACCATTTCTGATACCATGAATACACCACAGAGCACTTGCAATGGTGAAATCTCAGTCTTGTCTGAAGATCACCCTAAAGAATTAGCTTGTGGAACTTCTACATTTTCAGATGTTAATCCAGTTTCTAAAGACTTGAAAACTCTTGTTGCTCCTGAATTTGATACTCCGAAGTCATCCAAGACGAAAGAAAATTCTGACTTTTTCATGTTTACTTTGAGAACGCCAGATACCCATGTTTCCCAAGTCTCTATGCTTTGCAAGCCTCAGACCACAATCAATGCAAATACTGCTGCAGAAACAGACAAATCCTGCTTGTCAGAAGGTGTTACAGTCCTGACAGTTACTAATACGCCAATTATGTCCTCCAAAGAAGATAGTACTGAACAGGAAACTAAAGTCCTAAAGAATACCGCCCATGATGCAATTCCAGATCTCCTTGCTCCTGAATCCACTTCACCAGAAACCAACTCCATGCACTCTTCCTGTATCACTCGAACAATAAAGACGAAAGACATCGGAGCCCCTATGGGTATCAATATATGCTTTGCTCATTGGATGATTCATCTGTGGCAGGACTGTAAACTTATCAACCAAGGTTGGTGTTGGATTTTCTTGCTGTGGCTTTTCCTCTTCAACTTTTTTCAGCCAAAGGATCGCCTTCTCTTCTTGAGCAGCCTGGTGGGAGGGGGTATACTGGTACGACTCGGTTGTCCCATTTCCAGGGGGCGCTGTAAGGGGACTGTCAGAAGCCTGGGAATCACCTTGAACACCTATCTAGAGTCCCTTGCTGACTCCTGTTTGTTTCTCTTTTCTCCATGGTACACTTGTGTAGGACTACATTTGCTTCTTGGGACTACAAATCCCATAATGCACAGCTTGGTAGTCAGGAAAACCCGGATTCTGTTTCCCATTGTTTTCAATGGGAGAAGTCCAGTTGCTCCTTTTCACTGGATCCTCTCCTCCAGGACTTGCAAGTGTCCGAGACCACACACACCTGAAACCTCTCCTGTGCAGCCCAGCTTGGAACTGCTTATAAGCAGCCATTTCCTCAAGCTCCCCGTCGTGCATTGGACTTCAATTCCTTTGTGTTACAGACCCCTTGTTGGATGGTGTTCCAGTTTTGTTCCTGTTCTGTTCCAGCCTGATCCTGTTTCCTGTTTCTCTGCCCTGCTCCTGATTGTTCCAGCCAGAGTCTGCTCCCTACTTCTTAGCCTTGTACCTGTTTGTTTCTTCCAAAGCCTGCTCCCTGTTTCTCTGCCCTGCTCCTGCCTTGTTTCAGCCTGAACCTTCTCTCTGTTTCCCAGTCTTGTTTACTGCTCATTTCCTACTCCCTAGAGTCCAGTCCTGTTCTTGCCTGTTCCAGCCAGAGCCTGTTCTCAGTTTCCCAGTCCTGTCTCTGTCTGTCCCAGCCAGAAGTTTGCGCCCTGTTTTCAAGTCCTAGACCCGCCTTTGCTTCAGCCTGAGCCTGTTCCTAGTTCTTGCCTCTGCCTCTTTGTTTGTTCCCTTCTGTTTCTGTTTCTTCTTGGTTCTTTGTGTCTGGTAAGTGTTCTATCAGTCTTCACCAGTGTATACGTGTCCTCCTGTGTACTGGGGTTGGCTCCTGGTTTCCAGGAGGCAATTCCAGCCCCCATCCTTGTCCAGTGTTATACGTTGTATTTCGTGCCTAACAGTGACAGTGTGCTATTGCTGTTTTCTCAGGAATCGCCACTGTGTTTCGAGCTGGACCCACAAGAGCGTGTCCTGTGTATGTAAGTACTATCCTTGTTTGTGCTCTAGGGTCCAGAGACAGAATCACTTCTGCTGCCTCCTTTCTATGGGGCTGGCAGGGTGACTATCTGTAAGAGCAAACTGCACAGAGGCATTGAGATTCCCTGTCACTGTGGGAGGTTCTGCACCTTACTCTGTGTACAACCCCAGCGTGTTTGTCCACTGGTAATCCGTTTCCTGTTTGTTCACACAAGGGTTGCTCTGCTTTTACTTTCCTGTTTCCTGTGCCTATCCATAGCTGTCCTTTCCGTGTATGCCTTTAGCTGCTTCTCTGCCCCAGTGTACTACCTCTTTAGGATATTCGGTGACCTCAAGGGGTGTCCCAACCAAAGTCCTGATCAGCCCCGCCCGAAACCGTGACAGGATCTGCAAGCGGCTCAGGAAGAGTCAGAACACATTGACCTCATTCTGTCTCCTCTCCTTCGCCTTCAGGGTCAGTTGTGGGCTCGACTTCAAACCCGTATCCATCTGCTTCTGGGAGAACCTCTCTTGGTGTCAGTGAGCCTATCTCAGTCGAGGCAGCAGGAGAACTGTCACCCCTCTGGAATTCGTTTGCTGGTTGAGTGACTAAGCCGTCCTCAGTAGGCTCTCCTTCAGTCTCAGTTCCCCTTTGATTACTCTCCGGCCCTGAGACTTCCTTCTCTGCAGCTGTTGTTTTGGACAATTCAAGTTCCTCATCAGTTGGACACGTCACCTTCTTTGTGTGACTGGCATGTATCCAATTTGGAAGACCTGCACATTTCACAGCAGTAGTAGTTTTCAGTATTACTTGATATGGCCCCTTCCAACGTGGCTCCAAACACGACTTCCTCACATGTTTCTTGACAACAACCCAGTCACAGGTTTTCAGGGTGTGACCTGGATCATTTATCGGTGGCAATGTGGTAGCCTCCACCTGGTGAGAGAAAGAGCGGACCACGTCAGCCAGACCCTTGCAGTAGTTCAAGACCATATCATCTGTGATATTCACAAGAACATTTGCAGGCACTGCGGGCAATCTCATAGCTCGGCCCATAAGAATCTCATGAGGAGACAGTCCTGTTTTCTTGTCGGGTGTGTTTTTCATTGACATCAGCACTAAGGGCAATGCATCTGGCCATTTCAAATTTGTAGCTGCGCACATCTTTGCCATTCTTGACTTCAAGGTACCATTCATCAGCTCCACTAGTCCTGATGCTTCAGGGCGATAGCTACAGTGCAACTTCTGTTCAATGTTCAATGCAGCACACAAGAGCTTAATCACCTCATTGTCGAAGTGTCTGCCCCTATCTGATTCTAAAGCGATTGGAAACGCGAAACGTGGTATTAACTCCCTAAGCAGCAGCTTCGCTACTGTGAGACTGTCATTCCTACGTGTAGGGTAAGCTTCAATCCAGTGACTGAAAATGCACACAATCACCAACACGTACCTCAGACCTCCACACACAGGCATCTCAATAAAATCCATCTGCATTCTGCTAAATGGACCTTCTGCTCTCCCAATTTGGCTCAAATTCACCACAGTCCCTTTTTCTGCGTCCATCTGCTGACAGATGATGCATCTGTGACAGATAACCTCTGCAGCTTGTCTGAATTTTGGATTGAACAAATCCATTTTGAATGACCTGATCATTGCGTCTCTCCCAACATGTGCTTGACCATGGTAAAACCTCGCAAACTCTGACAAAAGACTGTTTGTCAAAACCATTTTCCCCTCCTCTGAAACCCATAAGTCATCAGACCTCTGTACGCATTGCATTCTCTGCCAGGAGCATTTCTCCTCTTTGCTGGCACGTCCCAGCAATGATTTTAATTCATCTAGTGTGTCGACCACCCTTAATGCATACCCTGTGCATGTTTCATTGTCAGTTTCAGGTAACAATTCCCACTGATCTTGAAACAATATACAGTTCAATGCACAAAACCTTGCGACTTGATCTGCATATCCATTTTCCAATGACACAAAATCTTGTGACTTAACATGAGCATTGCATTTCACCACGGCAGTTTCAAGAGGTAACTGAATTGCTTGCAACAAATCCTTGATTTTCTTGCCATTTTTCACTGGTGAACCAGAATAAGTCATGAAACCCCTCTGTGACCACAGCTGGCCAAAATCATGAACAATTCCAAATCCGTATCTGCTGTCAGTATAGATAGTGACTTTCAGATTCTCAGCTGTGTGGCATGCCTTAGTAAGAGAAATTAATTCATCCACTTGAGCAGAGTATACTCTTTCAAGCCAGGATGCTTCTAAGATAACAGTGATTGTACACACGGCATATCCAGCCCTCAGTACTCCTACTGCGTCTCTCAGGCATGAACCATCAACAAAGATGATGTAATAATTTTCTTCCAATTGGGTGTCTTTAATGTTGGGTCTCGGTTTGGTGCACAGATCTGTTACCTCAAGACAGTCATGTTCTACTTCCTCGGCATCCTCAATGTTCACATTTTAAACAGGAAGCAAAGTTGCCGGGTTCAATACAGTACATCTTTTGAGGGATACATTCAGTGACCCCAGTATAATTGTTTCATATTTAGTTAAACGTGCATTTGTCATATGCTGAGTCTTTGTTCCGGTCAACAGGATTTCAACTGAATGTGGGATCATTACTGTTAAGGGATGTCCCATTACTATATCCTCACACTGAGTGAGGCTTTGACCAACTGCTGCAACTGCATGCTAACAACCTGGTAAGGCTGCTGTGACTGGGTCCAAAGTAGCTGAAAAATATGCTACTAGGTGGTTTGCACCTCCAGGGACATGTGTCAAGACAGACAAAGAACAAGCATCACGTTCATAACAAAACAGTACAAAAGGCTTTGTGTAATCAGGCATACCTAAAGCTGGAGCCCTGCACATGCTTTCTCTCAGTTCCATGAATGCCTTCATCTCTTTCTCGGACATGGTTATGGCACCCGGGCCATCCTGAATCTCTTTGACAGTCAACCTCACCAAAGATTTAGAGATGATCGAGAAGTTGGGGATCCACTGATGATAGTAGCCCACCATTCCCAGAAACATCCTAACATCTCTCTTTGTTGTCGGGGGATTCATCTGCAATATGGCTGTCACCCTCTCTTTGGATATTTTCCTCGACCCCTTTTCAATCAGATGACCTAAGTACTTCACCTCTTTCTGACAGTATTGCAGCTTCTTTGGGGACACTTTGGGGGTCATTCCAAACCTGGCGGTCGGTGTTAAAGCTGCGGCCAAACCGCAAACAGGCTGGCGGGAAAAAAAATTGAATTCTGACCCTGGCGGAAACCGCCAACAGCGACTGCCACAACAACACACCGCCCGCCACGGCGGCACAAACAAACAGCGCGGCGGTCACCGCCAACAGACAGGCGGGAGACAATGTACCGCCCACTCTATCACAACCTACCAATCTGCCACCTTTTCCGGGGCGGTAGCCCCGCCGATAAAAACACAGCGGAAACAGCCATTTTGAAGGGAAAGCGCTCACCTCCATACAGCCCACGAGGAATCAGGACAGCATGGAACCCGAACTCCACATACTCCCAGCGATAGTGTTCCTACTCCTCTACCAGGAGCACGAACGCCGGCGCAGAAGACAACGGTGAGTACTGCACCTACGACACAGGGGAGGGGGGAGGGGAAATTATTACGGGTACACACATACGCGACACACCCACCCTCACCCTCACCCACTACAACACACACATCAATGCATAGCAACACATCAGAGTGACACCCCGCAAACCCCCCGGAAGAATGCAAATACAAAAGGAAATGATTCTAAACCTTGGAATATTTTGTAATACTGCCAAAAAAATATATATACACATCAAAAACTCTTATATACATAAATGTGCAAGTCCGAGCATTGTAGCAGGCACTGTTCATGGACCACTGGGCCCAAATCACATGGGCAAAGCCCACACAGGATACCTGACTCCAACGGAGAGAACACTGCAGGGGCATCAGATAGCAAAACTACAGGCACCTCAGGGGGAAGGTAAGGGGGGGCACCTCAGCCAGATGAGTGCCTCCATGCCCACTGTTCAATCCTGGGGAGTGCAAAGCCACAGTCTCACAAGTCCAGACAGTGGGTGGGCTTCCCACTGTTACATCCTGGGGAGTGCAATGCCACAGTCTCACAAGTCCAGACAGTGGGTGGGCTTCCCACTGTTACATCCTGGGGAGTGCAAAGCCACAGTCTCACAAGTCCAGACAGTGGGTGGGCTTCCCACTGTTACATCCTGGGGAGTGCAAAGCCACAGTCTCACAAGTAGATAACAGTCTCCACTGGTTCTGGAGGGGGCCTGGTGTCCAGAGTGCTTCGTGCAGCCCTGTCTGACACAGATGCGGGCCAGCCCCTGCCGCTCATGGGCCAGCGGTACTTGACATGAAGGGCCCAGTTCAGCGGTTCCTGAGATGAAGGGCCCAGCGCAGCGGTGCTTGAGATGAAGGGCCCAGCGCAGCGGTGCTTGAGATGAAGGGCCCAGCGCAGCGGTGCTTGAGATGAAGGGCCCAGTTCAGCGGTGCTTGAGACGGCGGAGCCCAGCGCAGCGGTACTTGAGATGAAGGGCCCAGCGCAGCGCTACTTGAGAAAGGGCCCAGTTCAGCGGTGCTTGAGATGAAGGGCCCAGTTCAGCGGTGCTTGAGACGGCGGTGCCCAGCGCAGCGGTGCTTGAGATGAAGGGCCCAGTTCAGCGGTGCTTGAGACGGCGGTGCCCAGAGCAGCGGTGCTTGAGATGAAGGGCCCAGTTCAGCAGTGCTTGAGACGGCGGTGCCCAACGCAGCGGTACTTGAGATGAAGGGCCCAGTTCAGCGGTGCTTGAGATGAAGGGCCCAGCGCAGCGGTACTTGAGATGAAGGGCCCAGTTCAGCGGTGCTTGAGACGGCTGTGCCCAGCGCAGTAGTACTTGAGATGAAGGGCCCAGTTCAGCGGTGCTTGAGACGGCGGTGCCCAGCGCAGCGGTGCTTGAGATGAAGGGCCCAGTTCAGCGGATCCGGCCATGGCGGGGAGGTCATTTGCCACCTGTCCTGTGGCTGGCGGGGCCCTCCTGGGCTGCAGTGCTGGGCCTGTTGGTGTTCTCCTGCCCACCTGGGAAGGGGCTGGCGGGGCCCTCCTGGCCAGCTGCGCTGATGGCGGTGTTGTCGAGCGTGCTGCCCTTCCCAGCCTTCCCTGATCGCCTGTGGCCCTTCCCCACTTTGGGCGGTGTGCCAGCTGTCTCCACACTTCCTGCCGCAGCCATGGTAGGGGTTTTATTCCCTGGTGTTTTCACCCTCTTGCGCCGGCCACTGCCTATCTTGGGATGTTTCTCCGGGGGTGGGCTGCCCATGCCTTGGCTTCGTACCGAACTGGCTGCCCTGGAGGGTGGGGCACTCCACAGTCCATGGCAGACTGTGATGACAGGGGCCGGTTTTGTCGTGGCTGAGGTGCTGACTGTAGTCCTATAACATGGACGGGGTGGGGGACTTGGAGGAAAGAGGTTGAGTTTGGACAGGAAAAGCTTTTTAGGAGCAGTGGGACGGGTAGGTGTAGTGGGTATGGGAGTGGAGGAAGAGGTTGTGGTTGTAGGAGTTTTAAGTCTGGTGTCTTTGGGTGCAGGTGCTTGGGCTGGTGGCTGTCGTGAGGTGGATGGCTGTTGGGTGGGTGGCTGCCTGCGTTTGTGTATCTTGGAAGAGGGGGTCACAGACACACTGGGAGAGGACACAGGGGACGTGTAAATGGTAGTGGGGGTGGTGAGTGCACGTGTGCGGGGGTGCTGGTGTGTGTGCTGGTGATGGACGTAGTGGCTGAAGATGTTGTGCATGCAGGTGTGAGTGGAGACGTAACAGGGAGGGAGGAGGGAGATGAGGAGGAGGGGGACACAGTGGAGGCAGTGGGTGTTGGTATGTCTGTATGTGGATGTTGCTTGTGTGAATGCCTGTGTGATGTGTGGTGCTTATGTCTGGCTGAGCTTCCCTTGGGTGTTGAGGTGTGTGCAGGCTGGTCTGATGGTGTGTCTGGGATAGGCAGCGGTACAGGTGATAGGGTATGGGTGGAGGAAGTTGGAGGGGGGAGGTTAGAGACAGGGACAATGGCTGCCATCAGTGCTGAGGCCAGAGTCTGGAACGATCGCTGAAGGGCAGCCTGACCAGAATGAATGCCCTCCAGGTATGCATTACTCTGGTGCACCTCTCTTTCGACACCCTGGATGGCATTCAAAATGGTAGACTGCCCAACAGTGAGCGTCCTCAGGAGGTCAAAGATCTCCTCACTGAGGGCAGCAGGGGTGACTGTGGCAGGGCCTGAGGTGCCTGGGGCGAAGGAGATGCCCACCTTCCTGGGTGAGCGGGCACGGGGCAACCGCTGAGGGGCTGCTGGGAGGGCGGTGCTGGTGCGGTGGGTGGCGGCTGTACCTGTTGTTGCGGGGGGCACACATGTTGCCACCACCACAAGGGAGCTCCCTTCAGAGGACGAGTCGGTGTCACTGATGTCTGCCCGAGTCCCCGCTGTGGAGCTCCCCTTGTAGTGTGGTTAGTTTTACGTATTCATTGCGCTTTAGCTTCAGGCTTTAGGCCTTTGTGCATTTTGCCCTGAATATATTTTATTCATTTGCTAATAGCTTGGAGCCTCTGTGCACTTTGCTCTACATGCTTTTTATTAGGCTTCGTACTGTTATTTTTCAAATAGCCAGTTCTACGGTGTTGTTTTTTATTCATATCACACTGTTTTGCCTACTCTGCACTAGAGTTCTCCATAACATATTTACTCTGTGCTTCAGTCAAGGATACAGTCTGGTACATTGCCGATAGACGTGGTAAGAGTTTAGACTCGGCATTCCTGCGTAGGGACATTTTGTGATCTCGCTGACATGTTAGTTATAAAATCACTTCCTTGTCCCAGTACACGCAAGAGGGAGATTCCGACCAGGGAACCACAACTTGACGCTGACTGCCTCGTTGCAGATGCTGAACCAAGATCACAGGTCTTTGCTCAGGTATGAGGGCTGATATCCCCATAGTGATTCTAATAGGCAAGCTAGAAGCTTAACATGCTGTGCTCTAGATAGAACAAGCAGAGGGAGAGTAGAAACTGTTTGACAATATGATAGCTTTGTTTTTATGTTTTACTCTCCTGGTAACTATCACAATCCTACTGTGTTGTATCGTTCTGGTTATTGCGGCTCACGCCTTAATATCTAAAATACAGTTGTTTTATTAAAACATTATATAAAACTTATACTGTCTTTGTCATTTGCATATGAGATCATATTGGAAATAAGAGAGTTGGTTTGGATCTGAGTAACCACGACTTCCCTGAGAAGTTCCAAAGATGTCATGCGCTCGGCTGCCAAATCATTCCTTCCACATGGGAGAAATGAGGCACTGCTAGTTAGCCGGAGCAAAAACCGGATTTAGGGTGACAGAGTTCTTTACACGTGGGTCAGACTCAGTCCCCCACACCGTTATCGATCCTGCTACCTAGAAATCCAGTAGTCTCATTTAGAATAATGAGAGCCCATGCGACATGGCGCCGCCAACGTTTGGTCTGGCTCTAATGATTAGGTCCGACTGACTCTCTTGGTCTCATATATATTTTGACTCCTCGGTTCCGTATACGGAGACGTCCGTGGGGCTGAGGGTTTCCGCCGCCACGGCATAGGTGCTTCCTATTGCTTAGTGGTCGGTTGTTCAAGCTTGAACTTTGAAAGGAAAAAACCCCGATATTGGTGTGCCTTCTCTGACCTGCAGCCGTTTTTTATAAAATGGCGAATCCTAATGTAGTGAACATAGCAATTAATATGCGACATCCGCTCACAGGACATCTATTGACACATGGACTGACAGTCCAGGGGGGTCCAGTCACTTTTGTGGTGGACGCCCATGCAGCCTATAGAACGGAACTTTTTTATTCTTGGGTCGCTTTTCCAGCAGTGGATGGGGGAACAAATACTTTTCACGAATACACAGTTGCGAATGCCCCTGGACAATACAGGGCTTACGCTTATTTAGAAATACCTCTATCTTATCAAGAACACCATAATTGGCTTGATGGCGCCCTCCCACACACAATAGCACAAGTAAGGTTAGGTCCACTGAGTAATGATGGTCCTACCTGGCCTTTATTGGCTACATATACACCACATCCTGCGGTTGCTCAATTGGCAGTGGTTGAAGTTCATCGTTTATATACAGAATTAACGGCTACATATAGACGATTAGTTCAGTTTGTGATGCAGACATTAAATACGAATGCAGCGCGTGCTGCTCCAGCGCACCCACAGGCGGTGGTTCCGGGTCTTAATCCGGCCACTGTACACTCAGTTATGGGTAAAGCACCGGCTAAACGAGGAGACTCCGTTTTGGCTGGCGCAAAAAATTAATACGCTGGAAGCAGTATTTCCCCATAGGGGACCTCAGGATAAACATAGAATTTTGACGATGTGTTTGCCGTACGGGATGGTTCCTCCGGTGGACCTTTGTAATACCTGGGGCACGGTGTTTGCCGCGCTCTACACTACGGCACACGGTACACCGACATTAGCTAATTTACCGGACGTACTTAAGCAGATTCAGGAAGAATATGGGGCTGCCCCTGCCTTGGATTTGGGCATGCAGTTGCTGGGCAATTTTGCCACAGTTTCTTCTATTATTTTGAGTAATCTCAAAGGAGAGGCAGTAGCACTAGCAGTGCGTATGCGTCTTCGGGATGTTCCGCTGCTTCAACAGGAGCGGGAGCTTCCGAGAATAATAGCGGAAACATATTCTAGTATTGGTCGTGATAGCCTAGGGGCTAGACCACAAAAACCCCAGTTACAGGGTAAAAATAATAAAGATAATGCTAAACAGCAACAACCTGAGGGTTCGAAAAAGCGCTGGGAAAAGAAATAGCAAACACCTAAGAAGGATGATGGGCAGTCTCCGCAAACGGAGACCCCACAGAATAAGTATAATCTCAGGAATAGGGATACTTTGAAGACGCCTGATAGATATCAATATACTGATACACGCCTATCTCGTTCCTTTCAGGACTCCTCGGAAAAGAGAAGTGAGAGAGGTGGCCGGTCAGAGCGGAGGACGGAGTACGTGAAACCGAGACAGGATTCACAACGCTCAGCGGAGGTTTCTATTAAACAAGAAGAGAAACCGCTGCAACAGAAACAGCAATTCAAAAAGAAGAAAGTGGCAGCTGTCTCAGTTAGACATGCCACTCAAGAAGAGAGTTCTCTTGATGAACAAGACATGGGCGTTAGCACTGTTAAAAAGCGCGGCAGAGGTCACAATAGTTCGGCGGAGTCTTCTAGAGCATCTGGAGGTGAAAGCAACTGATGACTTCATACAAGTAGAAACGGCGGATATGCGAGTCTCTGATCCTGATAGAGTATATGAAGTAACTCTGCGATTGGAAGGGGACATTGACCGTGTTATAAACGCCATTTTTTGGGACCATGTGGTAAAATCATATGATGTTCTGTTGGCCGAACAAGATTGGCCACCTGACTTTGTTCGCGACTGTCCAGTTGGGGAGGAGGTTATTACACCTTCCTTCTCACCACTTGTTCCGAGAGAACTTGCGGAGTCCTATAGTAGATCATGGGCTCTAGCACAGGCTCCCGCCTTGTATAGAAATAACGTGGGGTGGGACAGACAATCACCTTATCATGTAATACCGATAAAGGGCGAACCTCAGCCACAACCGCAATATCCTATCAAATTTGAAGCTAGGGCATCGGTTAGGAAAATTCTTACAGAATTGGAGTATCAGGGTGTTATTGAGCCCTGTGTCTTGCCGATGAATAATCCCTTGTTTCCGGTTGCTAAACCGGACCATTCATATAGGATAGTGGTGGATTACCGACATTTGAATAGTCATACACGCACATATGCAATACAGAATTCACATAGCGCAGCGCTTATGAATAATATAGTGCGTAAAAAATACAAAACAACATTGGATATCTCGAATGGATTTTTCTGCCAGAATATAGCGCCCGAGAGTCGGGACTATACCTGTTTCAGTGCGTTTGGCTCTCAGAAATTTTTTTGTCGTTTGCCTCAGGGGTATAAGAATAGCCCAGGACTGTTTTCGGCTCGTGTAACTGAAATGCTGCATGAGTTCGACCCTGAAGCATTATCATATGTTGATGACATATATCTGACAGATGATGAGATTCCGCAACATCTAAGGTGTGTATCGCGCATTGTTGTGGGATTTGCTGATATTGGCTATAAGTTCAATTTTAAGAAATCGAAGATTGCTTTCCTCAGCGTCATTTTCCTGGGATATGAGTTGTCGAGTGAGGGCAAGAGCTTAGCGCCACATTTTTTGGAGAAATGTGCTTTATTGCAGCCTCCTAATACGGTTCGGAAGCTCCAGTCATTGTTGGGGTTTCTGAATTTTGGCAGAACTTACATTCCTGAATATGCAACGCGTATAAAACCATTATACGAGTTGATTCGCCCGAATTTTTCGAGTAAACTTTGGACGATTGAACATACACACATACTGCGAGAATTACAGAGTGATCTTTTAGCAGTTAAACACTTACACACTCGGGACAATAAGACACATTTAGTGATCAGGGTAATACCTGGGGCTGTTGGGTTTACTTATGTCACCTTTAATGAAGGGGAGACTGTGCCGATTGCATACAAATCTCACTTGTATTCTGCTGCAGAGCAACGTTTTGCACAAACTGAGAAAATTCTCACTGCAGTACAGATGGCTGTTATTAAAGAAAGACCTCTGGCCCAGGGTCAACGCATTGTTGTCGTTTCCCCGGTTCCGGCCTTAGAGGCTGTTACCAAAGCGAGTGTTCCTAATTCGAAGGCTCTACACCCACGATGGATACAATGGGCTACGTCTTTGACAGCCACTGATGTAGATTATGTATTTGACCCTAAACTGCAGACTCAAGAATTCCTTCAATACGAAATAGAATACCCTGTTCCTGCTGGTACATTGCCTATTGACCAATATGAAGTGGTCATGTATACTGATGGCTCTGCGCAACCAGCGGTTGGGACTAAACAACAGTATTCTGCTGCATGTGCGGTGGTGAGCGGCACTATGGAGGGGGAAGTGTTCTGCCCCCGACATACTTATACTAAAACCTTGGGAGATTGCACGGCACAGCTGGCTGAGCTCAAAGCTCTATTGTTAGCGTTGGAGCATGCGGATCCAGCACTTTTAACCTTGCTGGTCTGTGACTCCTACTACTGTGTGCAGTCTTTCAACGAATATTTACACTATTGGAAGATGAATGGGTTCAGAGATTCTAAAGGCAACACCATTAAGCATAAAATGTTGTGGGGTAAGGTTGCGGATCTAAAGGAAACGCTTCCTAATGTCCATGTTGTGCATACACTTGGACACCAGCACGTTGGAATACACGTTGCTGGGAATACTTTGGCTGATGAAGCCGCGAAATCGGCAGTGGCTGTCGCCACTGTGGCCGCAGTGACTCGTTCGAGTTCAAAACCAGACACAGAAATTTCAGCTGCCATGAAGGCTACGGCTGATGGCACGCCTTTTCCTAAAGGATTTCCTTCAAAATATAGTTACTGCTTGAATGGTGCGCTACATGCTACTGTTACAATTCCAGGCATTGGTGTACGTGAAATTCCCAATAAAATTGAGAGACCTCGATTGATTTCTGCAGCACATGAGGGGGTGGCTTCTGCACATGCTGGGGTGGCTGCCACAATTTCACTTTTACAGGCTCGTTACTGGTGGCCTGGTCTCTATAAAGAGACGAAACAGTATGTCCTTTGTTGTGACATTTGTCAACAAATTAAGACATCGTCGGCTAGACGCCCACAGCAGACGCCCCTTCTGATTTCAAACAAACCATTACAGTGTGTGTACTTGGATCATTGTGGTCCGCTGACACCAGATAGTGCATACAAATATATATTGGTTGCTGTAGATTCGTGCTCCAGATTTGTATGGGTATGGCCACAACGCTCGGCTGACGCTCGCACTGTTATTAAAGATTTGCGCATCTTTGTCGATATATTTGCAGTTGCGGCTTTTCATTCGGACCAGGGCCCTGCTTTTGCCTCTAAGGCATTCAGGGACACCATGGCTTCGTTGGGGGTCCAACTCCAATTCTCGTCTCCATTTCATCCCGAGGGAAATTCTGTTGTGGAGCGTTTAAATCGTGATTTAAAGCAGTCCTTAACGGCCAGAGTTATAGGTACGGGTCGTGGTTGGCTAGCCCACCTATATGGAGTACAGAGAGCACTTCATAACTTGCCTAGAAGGTCACTGGGGGGTCGTACTTCATATGAGTGCCTGTTTGGAACACAAATGTATGTTCCTGATCTAGATGGTCCTGGTGTGGAGGCGGCAGATACGCCCTTTGACATAAATGATCGTGTCACTGTTTTGCAGGATTTACAACAATTCTGTGAAGATAACTCTTCTGCCAATGCTGCCTCCTCAGGAATTAAGGATGAGCCAGTAACACCTACTGGTTGGATACCCAGGATTGGGGATCTGGTGCGTGAAAAGGTCGCAGTTAAAAAAGAATTTGGTCCTTCTTATCGAGAACCTGTCCCTGTGTTAGGGGTAAGCGGCACGAGAACTGTGATTTTACCGCCGCTGCGAGGGGCCAAAGGAAATCGCTTTGTTTCCATTGATAATGTCAAGTTACAACATGTGGCCGATTCTGCACTGCAGACCAAGAGGGACACCCAGTAGTTCCGGAATCCCTCTCACTACTGGGGATGAGGTCCCGCTGCAGGTGATTTTCACCGACACTGTTTCCTCTCCGAGCTTGGGGAGGGTGGATGATGATCTTGCGATCGTTCCACCAACGGCGATTAATATGGAATCTTGTGATCAAATTGCTGTACGTTCTACTGATGTTTCTGAACATGTGGTTTATAGCGTGCCACGGCGGGAGCCTCCGTCTGCTTCTTCGTTCAGAGTTGCACCTTTTGCTAGAACTGCTTCTGGCTGCTTCAACGACGCTGATAATGATGGGTCCGGCTCCTCGTCTTCGATGTCTTCTGTCCACGGTCCACGACGGCTGCTGGGATGGCTTAAACGAACATATTTTGTTTTTCCTTGGAACTATTTTTGGCTCTTTTTGGCCGTGATGACTATATTATTATGGTTGGGATTTGTGGTTACTTTTTTTCTGACAATACATGGTCATTTTCTTCCTGATCGATCTGACATTGAGCACGTGGAGACTGTGTTGAAACCACATTTTTCGTCTCATATGGTTCGAAGAGACTTGTCCACAGTGAACATTTCTGCTATACCAGTTCCGGATGGAATTGTGTGGGATAAAGTAATGTTTGATATATATGGTCCCACTGAATTGATTCAAATACCGTATGTCCTCAAATTATCTATGAATGATATTGTTATACCAGGCATTGTTTCTGATGATTGGGATGTGAAGACAGTAGATTCTATGCTAACGGATTTGCAATATTATACTGTCTATGACGATGAAGATGCTTACCAGTTTAGAGATAATCATGGTGACATGTTTTGTTACAACTATTATGGACACCACTTTATTCATAAAGCTAGTAGCCCTAAGTCCATGTTTAATTATGTGCAATGGGAACATTGCTCGACTCCTCCACAAGGGAGTTCAAAAACGTATTATGACAAATTTGCATATTTTACTGGGCATGATCCGCGTAATGCTAGGTCCTACTATTTTAAAGTTACACCGTATTCTAATAAGCAAATGTTATTGACCGATACTAAATTACTGTATTCTAATTTGTTTGTATCTAAACTGTCGGTCGAGGGATATGAATACTGGTTCAAAACTGTTGACTTGAAAAGTGTTTGGGGTACGAAAAATTGGCAAATGCGAGGCAGGGACACGTTATTTAGAGCATGTATTATCCCTGTGCAGATGATTTTCCTCAATGACACAGTACAACAGACTAGCTGTTTGGGCTTAGCGATGATTAAGGAATTAACTTTGCCTAGTATACCTGTCCCTTCTAAATTAAAAAATTGGCAGCACTATGTGAATGCTACTTTCAGTGACTTTACACATTGGGTCCAGAATGGTACACTTAACACTTCATCGTTACATCCAGGCGGGTGGTTATTATGGCCTATAGACACTAATATGTGTCATCAACGTTTTGTCACCTCTTCAGGGGGGTTCAGGACTAGTAGGGCAGACCCTCGTTACGTTTCACCAGAACATGCTGATGTTATAACTACATACAGTGTGGGGAAGCTTTGTCAGCAATGGTTGAAGTCCTCCACGCTGGATGCGGTTAAGTCACATCTCATGTTACTGTCTAATAATACTGATTTACAAGATTTTTTGTCAGGTCCCAGAGTACCACGGAAGAAAAGGTTCTTATACGAGGTTTATAATGAGATTTGGAAGCTTTCACAACAAGAGGCTGCAGCCCGGTTGAGGCAGATTGATCAAGCAAATCTGATGCAGACTTTGTCTGTTGTTGATAATGGCATGCATACCCTTTCTGAACGTGTTTACACGATTGACAGCATTGTGTCCTCTGCTATAGACATTATTAAATCGGACATGTCTCCTTTATATCATGGGCAGAGTCAGACACGATCAATCATGCAGCGGGGTTGGACTCTTCAGACCTTGAAGTCGGGTCGCGTTCCATGGCAGCACGTTCGTGCCAAGGAGATCTTTATCTCTTTTAATTTGACTCGTCAACAACAACTGATGGCTAAAAAGGAAGCAACATATGTTATGTTAAATATTGAAAAATTAGAGAAACTGCGGTAGCTGAGATTCCGTCAGCTGAATGGTTGATCCATGGGGTTATTAATTTGCCTATCTCTACTTTGCAATTTACTTCGTGTTTGAAGCACATTCCGGTGGGTAGATATGAACTATTGGGAGACAGTTACATACACGAGGTGTGGGACCTTCCCTTTCAGTACAGATGTGTTAATGGTTTGAAGGAGGTTTTTCTTAGCGGCAGCGAATGCGAAGCTTCTGTCAGCCATTCAATGGTTTGTAAACAGCTGTCCTTGCACGGGGCGTGTAATGCTTCGATTGCTAACTTAGCTTGTTATCTGAAGGGAGTTCCAGTCCCGGTTATTAAAAACACTTTCCAGGTGCTTTCTAACGGCAGTTACATTGTTCTTAACAGCGAACGCTGCTGTGGCATGCGTGCCGGAATAGTTTACATCGTCGTTGTCAACAAGGCCGTTACGTGCTGTGGGAATGTGTTGTTTCCCCCCACTCAAATTAGGGAGGTAGCGGACATCTGGCCTCATATTGCTACTTCCAAGGTTGATTTCGACAAGTTGAGTCGGCTAAAAGCTTTATTGTTTCAAAAGCATGTGGCCCTTACATCTGCTAGCGAGACCTACGCACTTCAGGTGGCAAGGTCATCGGCGGAGATACAGTCCCTTTTGAATACTAACTTTCCGACTCACTTCGGTGAACTTGTGGGACGTATATTTAATGCATCCAGCACTGCTGGTATTGCACATTTTTTCAAAGTCGTTGGTGTTGGTTTTGCTAATACCTTCTCTTCCATATTCGGTTTGATACCTTCGGCTATACATTCTATTTTCGGAAGCATTTTTTGGGGTTTCCCGATTACTTTGGCTTTATTGGCTGGAGTCTTGCTGTTATTGCTATTTTTTCGCAATGGCTGTCCCATCACGACGAGATCCTGTACTGCTGCTCCCATCAGCGCAGCTGTGTCGTGAACGCATTATGCAGCATTTTGGAGCAACACTCCTGGGACATTTGGAGTGCGACTGGTCTCTGTCATTCAGACCGGTTTTGGATTGTGTGCAACCCGTGTTTCGGTGCCTTTGGTGCTCGTTTGAACATGCACTGTCTCTCTGTCTCTCATTGCAGCGCCCTCCAATGGTCGATACTGATCTGTTGATGTTCCCGATGAGGGCTCATTCCCAGACTTGTGCACTACGGATGCGCTTGCTTCGTGAGGCAGTTTATGAGATTCCCTTCCTGGAGGAAGATGTTATTGTCTCTTTCATAGGCCCTGCACGGGGTGCCGCCCTGAGTGGTTTTGGGGCTTTGGATCACACCTGCTCCATGGTACTTTGTGGCGTGGATTTTCCGATATTGACATATATCGAGGTGGAGGAACTCCTACGTTCTATTGCTTCTGTCTGATGATTGGATTTTTACAAAATTGACACTATGTTGAATTTGGTTGTGCTCACATGTTACCTAAATTTATGACTTTATTGTCTTCTCACCTTGTCGAAATATTTGTTTTAGATTTGGTTTATATTTAGGGCATCCTTTTATGTTATTGGAACCACTTGCTACCGACAAGGGGAGGGTGTAGTGTGGTTAGTTTTACGTATTCATTGCGCTTTAGCTTCAGGCTTTAGGCCTTTGTGCATTTTGCCCTGAATATATTTTATTCATTTGCTAATAGCTTGGAGCCTCTGTGCACTTTGCTCTACATGCTTTTTATTAGGCTTCGTACTGTTATTTTTCAAATAGCCAGTTCTACGGTGTTGTTTTTTCATTCATATCACACTGTTTTGCCTACTCTGCACTAGAGTTCTCCATAACATATTTACTCTGTGCTTCAGTCAAGTATACAGTCTGGTACATTGCCGATAGACGTGGTAAGAGTTTAGACTCGGCATTCCTGCGTAGGGACATTTTGTGATCTCGCTGACATGTTAGTTATAAAATCACTTCCTTGTCCCAGTACACGCAAGAGGGAGATTCCGACCAGGGAACCACAACTTGACGCTGACTGCCTCGTTGCAGATGCTGAACCAAGATCACAGGTCTTTGCTCAGGTATGAGGGCTGATATCCCCATAGTGATTCTAATAGGCAAGCTAGAAGCTTAACATGCTGTGCTCTAGATAGAACAAGCAGAGGGAGAGTAGAAACTGTTTGACAATATGATAGCTTTGTTTTTATGTTTTACTCTCCTGGTAACTATCACAATCCTACTGTGTTGTATCGTTCTGGTTATTGCGGCTCACGCCTTAATATCTAAAATACAGTTGTTTTATTAAAACATTATATAAAACTTATACTGTCTTTGTCATTTGTATATGAGATCATATTGGAAATAAGAGAGTTGGTTTGGATCTGAGTAACCATGACTTCCCTGAGAAGTTCCAAAGATGTCATGAGCTCGGCTGCCAAATCATTCCTTCCACATGGGAGAAATGAGGCACTGCTAGTTAGCCGGAGCAAAAACCGGATTTAGGGTGACAGAGTTCTTTACACGTGGGTCAGACTCAGTCCCCCACACCGTTATCGATCCTGCTACTTAGAAATCCAGTAGTCTCATTTAGAATAATGAGAGCCCACGCAACACCCTCGCCCTCTGTCCCACTGGTGAATTCGGAGTCCGTTGCATGGCCCTCCATGGCCATGTGGGATGCAGCTCCCTCGTGCTCCGATGCCACTGCTCCTCCGCCTGATGATGCTAATGCACACATGAACAGGAAGACCACAAAAAAGGGGGGGGGGAGAAAATAAAGACATGTTGAGTGCATGCATTGGCGACACCGTTGGCGGACAGGACAGACACAGAAGCCCCCTGCACTACGCCGCACACTTTGGGTCGACTACTCAATCCGTGGGACATGGCCTACAAGCCTATGGACGACATCTGCACACATAGATGACACAGGGCCATGAATAGCTGTACTTGGCACCCTACAGAGGTGGGGGGCGGGGGCACAGGGCCATGCCTTATTGAGGGGCCTAGCCTACAGAAATCGCCCTGGCCTAGGGATACCCACAGCCCTCTTCCCCCACCCAGACACCACCACTGCGCGCAAAGTCAACAGAATGAGAGTGTACTCACCTCCTTGTGTCTGCTGTGATGTCCTCACGCGCCCATCCAAATCGGGGTAGGCCACCGCCAGGATCCGGGACATCAGGGGGGTCAAAGTCCGACTGGCACCCCTCCCAAGTTGGGAGGCCATCCCCAGCTGAGCCTCCGGAGTCTTCCTGCTCCAGCGGCGGATGTCCTCCCATCTCTTCTGGCAGTGGGTGCCCCGTCTGTGGTGGACCCCCAGGGTCCGGACATCCTTGGCGATGGCACGCCAAATATCGATCTTCTGGTGGGCGCTGACCTATGTGAAATGTACAGGGGGAGAAAAATAGTCATCACCTTCTGCACGCTCAATGTGAGTGGCCCCCCATCCCTACCCTTGCCATGTGGCACATGCTCTCACCGTCGTTTGATGCATGCCTCAATCGCTCCCCTCCCACCATCTTTCATCCACCCCACTCAACACAGGCATTGCCCACAAAGCATGGTCCCAGTGTACTTACCTGTTGGTATGGAGGACCGTAGAGTAGCGCATACTAGGGGTGGACCCCATCCACAAGTTTCTCCAATTCCTGAGCAGTGAAGGCAGGGGCCCTTTCCCCAGTCGCATGAGCCAATGTCTCTTCCAGACCGAGGTCACAGCAGCACTTGCAGTGTAGGTCCTCTCCTGTTGAAGATCAGGTATCGAGTGATTAAGCAGATATAAAATGGCGGCCACGCCCGCAGCGGTGCGTACCGCGGCGGTGCGTACCGTGACCGCCGGCGCACATCGTCATTGGCTCCTGAGACCCATAGGGTCCAATGTTAACCAATGCTGCTTAGCGCTGCGGTCTTCGACCGCCTACCTCCACGGTGTGCCACTCCAGCGCAGTTACCTCACATCCCATTGTCGCACTTCACAGGTCAGGCCGCCGCCATTTCAGGGGCCCACATGGCTTACTTTCTACTGCGTCACACATACCTAGGCCTTGCATCAACACTCATACAAAGCATTCAATGGATTGAGAATCGTGTTATGTGCAAGCTGTGGTTACGTACCTGTGGGTTGATTGACTCTGTGCTCGCTGTTGTCCTTCATAGGCACCGTCCGCTGGGACATGCGAGGAGATGGCGGAATCTTCCCGTGTACAGACCGCTGGTGGACCTGTCGACAATGGAGGGAAGGCATGTCATACTGACATACAGGCTTGACCGAGCCACTATTCATGAACTGTGTGCCCAGCTGGAGCCAGACCTGATGTCACCAATCCGCCAACCCACAGGCATCCCCCCTCAAGTGCAGGTGCTGTCAGTGCTCCATTTCTTTGCAAGTGGGTCATTTCAAACAACAGTGGCCATATCATCAGGGATGTCCCAGCCTATGTTTTCCAAGATGTTGTCCAGAGTGTTGTCTGCCCTGCTGAAACACATGCACAGCTACATCGTTTTCCCTGAGGTGGGGGATTTGCCTACAGTGAAGGGTGATTTCTATGCCCTTGGACATATCCCCAACATCATAGGTGCCATTGATGGGACCCATGTGGCTTTGGTTCCCCCACAGAGGAGTGAACAGGTGTACAGAAACAGGAAGAGTTATCATTCGATGAATGTACAGATGGTGTGTTTGGCAGACCAGTACATCTCCCATGTTAATGCCAAGTTCCCTGGCTCAGTGCATGACGCCTACATCATGCGGAATAGCAGCATCCCTTACGTGATGGGTCAACTCCAGAGGCACCGTGTGTGGCTAATTGGTTACTCTGGTTACCCCAACCTGTCATGGCTACTGACCCCAGTGAGGAATCCCAGGACAAGGGCAGAGGAACGGTACAATGAGGCCCATGGGCGAACTAGGAGGGTGATCGAGCGGACCTTCGGCCTCCTGAAGGCCAGGTTCAGGTGCCTCCATATGACAGGTGGATCCCTATTCTACTCACCAAAGAAGGTGTGCCAGATCATCGTGGCCTGCTGCATGCTTCACAACCTGCCTTTGCGATGACAGGTGCCTTTTCTGCAGGAGGACCAGATGGTGGTGTTGTAGCAGCTGTGGAGCCTGTGGAGAGTGAAGACGAGGAAGCCGAAGAAGACGACATAGACAACAGGAACACAGTAATGCAGCAGTATTTTCAATGACACACAGGTAAGAATACACACCGGCATATTACATATACTTAAACACTTCTACCTCTCTACTGTCTGTCCTTTTCCCCCAGTGTATGGTAACTGAGTTGTGACTTTCCCTTCCGATTTCAGAGATGTGGGCCCCACTGCGTGACATCTGCTTTGTTTCCCCATGGACTACAGCTGTGTGACAGTGGTATGTTGGCATCACAATGTAAATAAGCATTTTGGCACGGTAATGTCTAATACATTTGTACGAAATCACAGCCAGACTCCTGATTGTTTTGTGCAATAACTGTGTTTATTACAGTGCTCTATATTGGTGGGTGGTTGCAAATCGGTGAGGGGTGATGGTGGAGGATTGTCCATGGCAGAGTCCAGAATATTTGTATCACAGTTGCATTGTCCAGATGGCTGTGGGAAGTGGAGCAGGGGCAGTTTAAGGATGGACAGGGTGACAATGTGGGACAGTGGGATGACAATCAGGGAGGCATCCTTTCCTGGCGGGGTCTTGGCATCTTACTCTGTCTTCTTCCTGGATCTCAGGGCCCGCTTGCGGGGTGGTTCTCCTTCTGCAGGGGGTGGGGTGCTGGTGGCCTGTTGGTCCTGTGGCGGGGCCTCCTGTCCACTAGCGCCGGCAGAGGTGGTAGGCAGTTCTTGGTCAGGGACCTTTTGTGGTGCCACAGTGTCCCGCAATGTGGTGACTACCTGATTCAGAGCCCCTACAATGGTGCCCATGGCGGAACTGATGGTTCTTAGTTCCTCCCTGAACCCCAAATACTGTTCCTCCTGCAGGAGCTGGATCTCCTGAAACCTGGCCAGGACCGTCGCCATCGTCTCCTGGGAATGATGGTAGGCTCCCATGATGGAGGAGAGGGCCTCGTGGAGAGTGGGTTCCCTGGGCCTGTCCCCCCTCTGTCGCACTGCAGCCCTCCCAGTTCCCCTGTTTCCCTGGGCCTCTGTCCCCTGGACCGTGTGCCCACTACCACTGCCCCCAGGTCCATGTTGTTGTTGGGGTGGTGGGTTAACCTGGGTGCCCTGTAGTGGTGGACACACCGCTGATTGACGTGTCCTGGGGACAGAGGGATGGGCCCGCTGGGTGGGTGCTGTGCTGGTGTTCCCAGAGGGGGGAAGGTCTGCTGTGGCCTGTGGCTGTCTGAGGGGAACCGACTGTCCCAAGGTCCCCGATGGGCCGGGCTGGTCATCTAGATCCAGGTCGACAGAGGTCCTGTCATCACTGTGGCCCTCATCTGGGGGTGGAGTGGACATTTGTGGACCCTCCTGCGCGGTGATGTGGCGTTTGGGTCCTGCAGGGGTATAAATGGATGGTTATTGCATCTGTGTGTGCCATAGCATGCAATGGGTGGGTGCCCGTGTACCCCAGTGCTGGCATTCCTGTGTGGGGGCTTTTGTGACGGTGGTTTGGTGGGGGGATGGGGATGTGCAGTGGAAATGCTTTGGTGATGGGTGTCCATGCTTTGTGGTCGCATGCAGGGCTTGGGGTTGGGATGGGTGGGTTGTGATGGTGAGACATTTACAAGGAGTAAGTGTGATGGGGGTGAGGGTGAGGGTGGGGGTATGAGTTGGCATGCTGGTGGGGTGGATGAAGTAGTGAAGATGAGACTTACCAGAGTCCATTCCTCCAGATACTCCAGCGAGGCCCTCAGGATGCAGGATCGCCAAGACCTGCTCCTCCCATGTTGTAAATTCTGGGGGAGGAGGTGGGGGTCCGCCGACAGTCCGCTGCACCGCGATGTTGTGCCTGGATACCATTGAACGCACCTTCCCCCGTAGGTCGTTCCACCGCTTCCTGATGTCGTCCCTATTTCTTGGGTGCTGTCCCACAGCCTTGACCCTGTCGACTGTTCTGCTCCATAGCTCCATATTCCTGGCAATGGTGGTGTGCTGCACCTGTGTCCCGAAGAGCTGTGGCTCTACCCGTACAATTTCCTCCACCATGACCCTGAGTTCATCCTCAGAAAACCTGGGGTGTCTTTGCGGTGCCATGGGGTGGTGTGGGTGATGTGTGGTGTGGATTGTGTGGTGCTAAGTGTGGTTATGTGTATTGGTGTGTTGTGTGAAGTGCGTGGTAATATTGCTGGGTGTATGTAATATGCGCGTCTGGGTGCTCGGTTCTCTATTTCTCTGTGAGTGGTCCCGATTCTCTAGGAATGGAGGTTTGTGGGTGATGTGGGTGTGTGTTTTATATTTAATTGGGTGTGTGGGAGTGGTGTGTGTATGTGTATCAGGTGTATGTGTTTCGAATTGTCCAATGTGGCTGTGTTTTGTAAGTGTGCATGTATTTTGAGCGTGGCGGTGTGTACCGCCAATAGAATACCGCGGTTGAAAGACCGCCGCGTGGATTCGTGTGTCGTGATAGTGTGGGCGTATTTCTGTTGGCATGACGGTGGAGGTTTGGTCATCGCCAGTTTCTCGCTGGCCTTTGGTGTGGCGGACTTTTGTGGATGTCTGTATTTTGGCGGATTGCCTGTTGTGGGTCAGAATGACCGTGGTGGTTTGCCGCGGCGGTTGTTGGCGGGCTTCTGACAGCGGTAAGCGGCTTTTACCGCCAGGGTTGGAATGACCCCCTTTATGTCCATTCTTTCCCAAATGATTCAGTAAATCAATTGTGTCATACCTGCAGTCATCTTTGGTTCTGGATGCAATCAACAAATCATCAATGTACTGTACTAGAGTTGAATTGAAAGGCAACTCTAATGGTTCCAAATCCTTCTTCAATATCTGATTGAAGATGGAAGGTGAT